>NC_062567.1:92652833-93252833 GCF_022837055.1 Prionailurus viverrinus | reverse complement strand
TGTGTGTGGCTTAGTGTGTGGGTAATAAATTAGCCACAGTTTTTAACTCCAGTAGGCTCTTATTTCAAAGCAGGATTAGTTAAAACAGTATATTCTGAGTGGTGCAAGGATTATTGTTTTGTTTTGTTTTAAAGTTAGGCACGTAGTGATAGTCTCTTAAAATTATGGTAAAATCACAATGGAACAAATTAAGTTTTATGTTAGTTTTTAATTTAGAGATTTAAAGCTTGTCTAGGAACATCTAAATTCTGATGAATTGGCTTTTTTTCTGTGGGTGGTGTTACATGTATTCAAATAAGGTAAATAGTAATTTTTCTCATAAACCTGTTGCATTTTCTAACTCCAACTTTTTGATACTATTAATAGGAGTAATCTTTTATTATCAGGAATAGTCTTTTATTACTATACTTGAAAATTTATAATTCAGTTTTTGAAAGCTATTTTGAATGTCAGAAAACTTGGTATAAAAGCTTTGTTAGTAAGGCAGCACTGCGGGATGCTAGTATATCACACATACCTGAATATGGTGCTTGTTTAACTTGCCTTGTGTGTCATTTCCATGTTACTGGGGTAAGTTACAGTGTTTTGTTTTCTGACTCATTTACTGAGTGAAGGCCAAAAGAACTGTACATTATTTTATGAATAGGATCATGAGACAGTTATCTTCTTCAAGAGATAGCAAGCCCTTGACCGTTGAAAAGAACTGTTACATTGAAAGCTTTGATATTTTGTGCTGGCAGTAGCTGGCCTTGAGGGGGAATTGTTTAACTTTTCCCATTCCCAGACCAGAGTAACTCATAAAAGGTATTGCTAAATATAGACATAAAGTACATTTGAAGTTGATAATCTAAGGGTTTTATAACAGTGGGGTTTTTTTTTTGTTTGTTTGGTTTTTTTTTTTTTTTTTTTTGGTAAATGCTCATTGAACATCCACTTAAAAAGGAATTGTTAGGTCTGTGGGAAATCAGGACCTTTTTTTTTTTGACTGATGTGATTTAAAATCCTAATCTACCTCCCTTTGTCATAGGTCTTTCTAGCTTCTTGGTAGGTTCCAATAGAAAATGGAACTTTAGGGGCACTTGGGTGGCTCCATTGGTTAAGTATCCGACTTAGGTCAAGTCATGATCTCATAGTTTGTGGGTTTGAGCCCCGCATTGGGCTCTGTGCTGACAGTGTGGCGTTTGGAGCCTGCTTCGGATTCTGTGTCTTCCTTTCTCTCTGCCCCTCCCCTGCTCGTGCTGCCTCACTCTCTCTCAAAAATAAATAGACATTAAAAAATTTTTTTCTTTTTAAATGAAACTTTAAAGTTGACTCATTAGATCAGCCTGATTTAAGAGTATCTTGAAGTATTTTTTAAAAAAGATGTTCCTGGTTTTTTTCTTTTATGTAGGCTATGTTCAGAGTCCTTGGATTCTGCTTTAAATGTTCTGGCTCGAGCTTTGGAAAACAACAAAGACAATCCAGAAATTTGGTGCCATTACCTCAGATTGTTCTCAAAAAGAGGAACCAAGGAAGAAGTGCAGGAAATGTGTGAAACAGCTGTTGAATATGCTCCTGACTATCAAAGTTTTTGGACTGTGAGTAGAATAGATAGCATAGTGTATGTGTAGGTGTTATTATAATTCTTTGGATCATCTTAAATATTGATGCATAGCTTAATAAAGTTATATGCTTTATCTGCAGGTAGATATAATGACTTTTCAGTGTCCTATAACTTCAAAACCACTCATGGGTCAGGACTAAATTTAAAATAAGAAGATAATATGTAGTGAAGGGGTAAATTTTCTTGTTAACTTTATTGGTAAGGAAAAAACATAAACGGTTTAAAACATTTTACACTTACCTATTCATTGGCAGTTTTGGTTTGGGCAACGTGAATTTTTTTGTAAAGCACCTGAAAAAATATTTTTTTAATTTACTGTGTTCATGTAACATTTTTATGAATGTCAGAAAACATTTTGGTCTTTTTATTATCTATCCTCATTACTTAAGGAAATAATCTTAATCTGTAAATTCATACTAATACTGAACTTTACCATGATACAGAGATTTGGTGAAAAAATGAGTCCTTTATTCTCTGAGACAATGGGATGTTTCCTACCCATGCTTAAACTTAAAATTATAATTAATCCACTTGTAGAATGAATATTTATTAATATCTGAACTTTTATCAGCTGAACTCAGCAACCATAAGTTTTAGCTAAACTTTTAGATAAATCTATTACTGTCAGATCTGTCATTTATTTGCTAACTGAAATTCAGAACAGAGAGATTTGGATAACATGCTATCCCTTAATGAATGAACTTGCCACTCTCTCTCCTAACTCAGGTACCAAATAGGTTTGGACAGTGAAAGATGCTTGATTTTTCACCTGGAGCCTTGTGCCAAAGTTAATGCTATTGATCGCCATAAGATTTTATAGGGTGTGAAGTTTTTCCTTAAAGTTGTTTGGTCTTTAAGGGGTCTTTTAATTTCTTAGGGCTTTTTAATTATTTTGCTACATATATCTAATATGAATGCTGTTCTCAGAATTTGTGTACAATATTTATGTACAAAATTTGTGTCATACCTGAGCAATGTAAATAGTACTTGACCAGCAACCTGAAATTTCGTAAATTTGTCATGGTCTTGCTGCCATTACTTTGTTGATTCAAGGAAGGGAAAGATGAATTTGCTTCAGTGGTAATTCTAAGTACATCTGTATTATTTTAGTTTTCATTTGGTTCTACACTCCAACTTGTAGAATGGGAAATCTAGGATATGGTACTGGAAGATGGTTTTGTTTTTGTTTTTGTTTTTGTTTTTAAGTAAGCTCTGTGCCTAACATGGGGCTTGAACTCAAAACCCCGAGATCATCCGTTGCCTGCTGTACTGACTGAGCCAGACAGGTGCCCCAGGAAGATGGGTTTACACGTATTTATAATTATCCTTTTTGCAGAAATTGAAGATTTAATATGACATTTAATGAACTGTGGAAAATCTGTAGCTTTACAGTTTATTTTTATGAAGCAGGATTAATTATATGAAACCCCTTTGGGCAGTTTCTGCACCTAGAAAGCACCTTTGAAGAAAAGGATTATGTATGTGAAAGAATGGTGGAGTTTCTGATGGGAGCAGCCAAGCGGGAAGCATCAGATATTCTGTCCTTTCAGCTCTTAGAGGCTCTCTTGTTTAGAGTTCAGCTGCACATATTTACTGGAAGGTGCCAGAGTGCACTTGCAGTTTTACAGGTAAACATTTATCATAGCATTTAATTACATTTTATAGAGAATTTTTTAAAGGTCTGAAACATTACAGATTAGCTGTTTAATAAGCACACAGGCTTTAGATTTGAATCCTTGTTTTGCCACTTATCAGTAAGTTGTATAGAGTTGGGTCAGTTTATGACTGTTTCCTCATTTGCTTAGTGGGGATAATGCCTTTTTAAGATTATTTATGAGGTTTAAATGAAGACGTATGTTAAGTACCCACCAGAATAAACTTCAGTATTCAGACAATAAGGAAAAAAAATTAGTCCATAGTGAAAATCTCCTATATGGGTATGGTGGGTCTTTTTGTTTGTTGTTTTACTGTTTTTGTCTTACTAGATTTTGAATGTCGAGACACTAAAAATGTACAGATAAATTGAATTTTTTTCAGTAATTAGCTTATAAATCTTAGCAGAGGAAAAATTATATTAATCTGTATTGACATTTCTAAAGAGTTTTTTCATTAAGAAAAAATCGGCAGCTGTCAAATTTTGACTTAGATATTTTAAGAACCACTCCAAAGAAATACGACCCTTGTATTCTTCTTTGCCCTTACATTTGAATCTTACTAAGAATAGGAGTCATTATTTCTAAAAACACAGGCTATTTTTTCATTTTACCTAGAATGCACTGAAATCAGCTAATGGTGGAATAGTAGCTGAATACCTTAAAACAAGTGATCGATGCTTGGCATGGCTGGCCTACATACATCTTATTGAATTCAACGTTCTCCCTTCAAAATTTTACGATCCATCTAATGCCAATCCTTCAAGAATTGTTAACACAGAATCATTTGTAATGCCATGGCAAACAGTTCAAGATGTAAAGACTAATCCTGACATGTTGCTAGCAGTTTTCGAAGGTAAGTGCAAATGTTTATAAGTTATTTAGAACATCAACTTACCCCTTATTATGATTCTTCATAATTAATTGGAACAAATTTGTATCTACATATTTCAAGCTGTAGTTTAACACTTTAGTATATCAATGCTTAAAAGATTAAGGGTTGAGTCACATAAGATGGACATTTGGCATCTATGAAAGCCAGGAACTGTATTACCTTAAATATTTTTTTTGACTGCGGCTAAATATGTAGATAAAACATATTATGTAGGTTTAATGAGTTGATTGAATAAGAGAACCAGGTAATTTTTTTAAAACAATCCATCAAGGTGATAGTTAAAAGGTTATGTTGTCTCTTTTCAAGTAACTAATGTTTTCTTCATTAGTCAATGAGTTTGGGTATTACCATATGCTAAATGGTATATCAGCTATGGAAAACAGTTAAGGACAAAGCTTATTCCCTTCTAATAGGAAGTATGTAGCCTAGTCACAAGATAAAATTTATCCATTTGATACAGTTATTAAATGTATGAGACCATGTAACTGTATTGGTATATAGTCTAAATTCTGTGCTTCAGAAGAGACAGAGATTTGTGATTTATAGAATTATATTGTGCAGGTCATAACCCCAAAGGAGAGAGCTTATTGTAGGTTGGCATGATGAAAGAAGTCTTTGCAGAAGAACTAAGACTTGGAACTGGACTGTGAAGCTGATACTGTTGTGACATAGTTGGCTTCCTGTCTGCAGCATACTAAGTGCTTAGTAAATATTTAGTGAATAAACCAAAGAAAAGGAAGGAAAAGCAGGACATTCCTGTTAAGGGAGCTAAGTTAATAAAAAGCAACAAGTAGATAGAAATTGGTGCAGTGGATTTGAAGGGAGATTAGAAGAAGGGAGAGCTCTTATCAAAGCAAGAGTTTTATGCTAGAGAACAGTAGAAATTAAGTTCGGTAAGTGGAATGATACCAGATTTTCGTGAACTTTGTAAGTGGTAGACTTGATGACAGTCATGGTTCTTGAAGAAAGGAAGAATGTGCTGAAGAGCAATGATTTGAAAGGTATGAAAACCAGAAGCTGATGGCCACAAGTGAAGCACAAAAAACAGAACCTGGGAAACAGGGAATGTTTATTGGAGACATTTGAAGTTCTCACATGCAGATGTGAGGGAAATAGAGAAGAAATAGTCAAAGATAATTTCAGGGTTTTGAGGCTGGGGGAAAAAGTGTATTAATAGAAAACAAGTAAATTTGGGAAGACTGATTTTGGTAGTAGGAGTAGTATTTGTGAATGGTAATTGGCCATTCAAGTGGAAATGCTTACTGGCAGAAGGAAATAAGGAAGTGGACCTTAAGTGGATGATTATGGATAGAAAAATGATTTGAAAGTTATTAATGTAGGAGCTACTATATTATAAAGTGCTTCACAGTTTTTAATGTGCTCTTGTGGTAAATTTTTTAGTAGTTGAAGCTATGAAATATTTTCTCTGAGAAAATGGAAACTTAAGACTATAGCAACAGGGGTGAAGGAGAAGAGTCAATGAATGAGACCAAGAGGACATGTAAATAAACTCTTGATAGCATAGGGAAGAAAAAATTGAGAAGAAGAGGAAGAACATTATCAAATGAGAATGAAGCAAGTGTAGTATTGGCCTTTAGGTTTGTTTAGATGATTTTTGTAAGTGAACGTCAGAAGTGCAGTTTCAGAATGACACTCTATCTGGGAAATCATACTACCACTGAGCAAAGGAGGAAATGGTAACAGCTGTGCAAAGTAAAACAGTGAACCATTCTCTAAGACCCAGCAGGATCAAGTAAAGGACTCTACAAGGGAAACGTGTTTTGAAGGAATAAGGAAAGGATCTAGTTTAGGGGAAGACAATTAAATGGCTGTATAACAGAGAGCAAGGCCTCTTATACTCCTTTAGGGAGTTTGGAGATACCTAAAAATACCTCTGGAGTAAAGATGAATAAGATTATGGTCAAGCAAAAGGGTAGGCCACCATGTTGTATTAGTCTCCCAGAATTTAAATAACATAGTCAGATAATTCATTTTATGTTTGATTTCTGTTATTGTGATGTTTTTGGATAGATGCGGTGAAAGCTTGCACAGATGAGAGCCATACTGTTGAGGAAAGAGTAGAAGTCTGTGTTCCACTTTACACAAACATGATTGCTCTGCACCAGCTTCTAGAGAGGTAAAACTTAATCGACAAGCAGTTAACTGTGTGTTAAAAGTTGATTTTTTTTCTCATGTGTTTAGACATGTTTTTTTGTTATTAAAGGTATGAGGCTGCAGTGGAGCTTTGTAAATGTTTATTGGAAACGTGTCCCATGAACTGCCAATTGTTGGAAGCCCTTGTTGCTTTATATTTGCAAACAAATCAGCACGACAAAGCCAGAGCAGTGTGGCTTACTGCATTTGAAAAAAATCCTCAGAATGCAGAGATTTTTTATCATATGTGCAAATTCTTCATCCTACAGGTAAAAAAAAAAGCCTCAAAATTCTTAAATATGTTTTTGTGTTTCACATTTTCTTATTCATCCTTTAACATGTTTCAGGCATCAGCCTCTCCAAGGAGCTTTTCCTGGTCCTTTTTCCCTTTGCAGACTGTGTTATATATTCCTTCTGTCTTTGCTATAAATATTCTGTGTATACTTCTGCCATTGCCCTTATTATAGTGCTTTGTAATTTTGTTGATAGCTGCTTTATATACTCTACTCTTTGAGGGCAAGAATCATGTCTTAACCAGATTTAGAGTCTCCAACACACCTCACACAGTGCTAAACATGTAATAGAAGCTTATTAGACAATTGGTGGATATGGTATATCAGGTGTTAAGCTGTTTAATGGTTAGTTGACTTTAACTGGAGATCAAAATAGAAGAAGTTCTCTCTACCTCCACCTATTCAAGAAACTTAATCTGATCAGTGTTTTTTTTTTTTTTAAGGGCTTTTTCCTCCCTTGAAAAGAATTTTTTAAATGTTTATATGTTTATTTTTGAGAGGCAAAGGTAGGGTGGGGGGTGGGCTGTGCAGAGAGAAAAGGAGACAGAGAATCCCAAGCAGGCTCCATGCCGACTTGGGGCTCGAACCCAAAAATCATGAGATCATGACCTGAGCCTAAATCGGGAGTCAGACGCTTGACCAACTGAGCCACCCCGGTGCCCTCCTCCTTTGAATGATATAATTAAACACTGTAAGTCTAATGTATATCCTTCCTCTCTTTTTAAAAAATAGAATCAAGGAGATAATCTTCTTCCATCTTTGCGGAAATTTATTGCATCCTTCTTTAAACCTGGGTTTGAGAAATATAGTAACTTGGATCTGTTTCGGTAAGTTTGTAGAACTCTTGACTTATAGAAGAAAGAGAGTATAGTTTAGTGGAAAAACTACATTTTTTTGTGTGGGTTGATTATATTTTAGACTGATGTAAAAAAATACTTGAACATTCTTATAGAACTATTATGAGGGCAGTAGAACTTAATAAAAATGGAGAAAAGAGGTAATACGCATTCCTTGGAGTAGAGACACTAACAAAGGAAGGCTTATATTAACATCATGGTGACTCATCCTGCTTTAAATTTATTATTGTTCATTTTAGTACTTAATACTATAGCAGTGAATTATCGGAGACAATCTCAGTGATTTCTGAAAAAATGAATTTTAATTTATTTGGTGAGCTCAAGTAGATGTAAATAATATGCCTTTTACTTTTTTTTTTTAATCTAAAGAGAATTGCTCTAGCCTCTGAAATATTGAGTGGGAAGCTTTCAGGCAATCTTTTTCAACCACTTTCTCAGTAATTTCCAGAGAGCTCTATATTTACTGCCTTTGCTTGCTTATTGTGAATTCTTACTCTAACAATAATAGGAGGCCACAGCCAATCCTGAGGAATTACTTCTGGGTGGACTTCTCTTCCCTTCATCCCCATCCCTCTAGGGGTCAGCAAAGTTGTTGTTTTTTTATAAATATTTATTTTGAGAGAGAGGGAGTGAGAGAGAGCATGCACAGATGGGGGAGGGGCAGAGAGAGATGGAGAGAGAGAATCCCAGGCAGGCTCCACACTCAGCTTGGAGCCCTCAGCGTAGAGCCCAATACAGGGCTTGACCCACAACCTTGAGATCATGACCTGAGCCTTTGGCCCAAGAGTTGTATGCTCAGGTGTTCCACCAAACTTTTTTCTTTTCTTTTCTTTCTTTCTTTTTTTTTTTTTTAAATGTTTATTTTGGAGAGAGAGAGACAGAGCTTGAGCAGAGGAGGGGCAGAGAGAGAGGGAGACACAGAATCCGAAGCAGGCTCCAGGCTCTCAGCTGTCAGCACAGAGCCTGATACGGGGCTTGAACTCATGAACCACAAGATCATGACCTGAGCCAAAGTCAGATGCTTAACTGATTGAGCCACCCACCTGCCTCGCAAACTTTTTTTCATAAGGGCTAGATAGTAAATATTTTAGGCTTGCAAGCTGTGTGGTCTATCACTTCTTGTTACCTATGCTGTTTAGGAAGAAAGTAGCCATAGACAATATATAAATGAATGAGCATGGCTGTATTCTAATAAAACTTTATTTACAAAAATAAGTTTGCTGATCCCAAATCAAACAGCATCAAAAAGAAAATATTTTATCATAACATACTCTATCATTTTATGTTAGGAAGAACTGAGAGAAGGAAGACCTAAGTTGAATATCTCCTAAAAATTTTTGTTGTAGAAAATAGTGCAGATAAACTTTTGGTTTTAAATATGTAAGTCAAAAGCTTGCAAATATTTTTCTTAGGTGCTTCCTCTGCTTATCCCACAGTGTAGCAGTGTTATATGAAAACATTTTCTAAAAGTAACCCACATTTTGTTAATTCAGTGGTCCATCTACCCTCGAATATCAGTTTTACTTGAGATTTGGCAAAAGTTGGGGTCACTATTCTTTTCCTAGACTTGAGTCTTTATGTCTATCCTCTTATGGTAACCAGTTTATTGACATAGTGACTTTAGTACTGTTTCTGAAATTCTTTCTGCTCTATTACATCTAGATTAATATCTTACAGTTAATTACGAAAGAATAATTTAAAATACAAAATAATGGAGAATAAGTAAACTATCTGTAAGAAACTTAGAGATTGTTCAGCTTCCTCATGCTGACTTTGTCTCTGTCAAGTTAGATTGCTTTAATGTCTCAAACTTAGGCACAGGACAGATCTAAAGCTGAACTTTTTACAGACTTGCTGGTTCTGATCTTCCCTTGGGCATGGAGGTAATTGGTTTAGCTTAAAAGAAGATGCTGCCAGTTTCTGCTGTGGTAACTAATCAAAGATCTTCAGATCTTCTTGATGTCAGCTTAATGAAGGAGACTGAATAACTGTCAATAAAAATTTGGAAAGGGGCTGCCTCCTAATAATCTTCTATTGTTTACTAAGTCACCTTGCCTTATGAAATGTTTCATGGTAATAGTCCTAATTCATAATACACCAAGAGTTACAAGGAAAAGGTATCTTGTGCTTAGTTTAGACAATACTGAAGACCTTATTTACACAGTGTGCATTTTTTGTTCATTTAGGAAATCTTTTTTGAGTCAGTTATTAGGAGAATGGCAGTAGGTGAGATAGTTGTTAGCATTGTCATACTTCTTATTGATGTTGATAAAAAAAAATTTAATTTATAAATAGAGTCAAGATTTATTTAATACGGTAAGTCGATGCTCTTAATAGGTTCAAAATATTTTTTTTTTAATTTCATGAGTAGAAATTGTGAAACAATACTAAGAATTTTGTATGTGTTGTAATATTTACATGGAGTTGGGTTCTATCATTTCCCTTTCTATGTAACTTTTAATAAAAAGACAGAACTAGATAAGGTAATTTTCATGTGTTTCAAATCAATTTGGAGATTAGTAGATAGCCACAGAAGTTAACCAGGGGATTTTATTCAATGTACTGAAGTTAGCTTAGGGATGGAGTCTTAAATAGATTAGATTTGAAGTCGTCTCTTCTTAACCTCAGTTTTCAGTTGACAAAACTAGTATCCTTAGAAGTCAAGTGATTAAATGACAGTAATACAGCTAGTTAAGGCCAAGTCATCAGCAGGATAATAACCTGACTCCTAAATGTCCTGTTTTTTTTCTCTTGCTTATGGTTCCTCCTGCCCTCTGCCTCCATACAGTTTCTCTAATCCATTAAAACTGAGTTCCTTGAAATAATTTTTTTTTCTTGAAATAATTTTTAAATCCAAGATTAAATAGTTACACTAGATTGTCATTGTTGAGGTTAATGTATTTCCTTTAAAAACATTGTCCCTACAGATGTTGGTAAATGTACACAAAAATTCAGATATATTGGGGAGAGACCTAAATTAGTGAGAGTCACATAGATTTCTTTACTGATTGACTTCATAGAATCTTTAATATGCTATTAAACACTCTATTGTGGCTTTTATAAAAAGTGTGCTTTTTTCAAAAGAGTGTGCTATAATTTTCAGTATTTCCCAGTTTTACTTGATTATGGACCTCTTTTGACAAGTACCTTATGGACCGATATGTTACCGAATACACTTTGATATATCTAAAAGGCTATGTGTGTGTATGTGAGGAAGAGATTATTTTCAGATATCAACTTTTATAACTCTTAAATAATTTTTTTTTTTTTACAAAAATGTATAGATTTTGTGGAGAAATTTTAGATACATAGTAATCTCATTTGTTCCCTGTTTTTAATTAGATGATTATGGTGGTTTATTTAATTTGGGGCTGGGGCATAGAATGAATTCATTTTTGAAGAGTTACTCGTGTATGTATAAAATAATAGACTGTTTGTTGCTAGAGATGGGACCAAAGCAGTATGGTATACATGTGAAAATAAAGCATATTTCAAGGACATTTAAGTTGAAACAGAGGTCTTTTTTGTTTTGTTTTGTTTCTGTTTTTCTTAAGTATTAGTAATCCATGTGTGCATAGGCATAATTTCCAACAGTGTTTTTTTGTTCGTTTTTTTCCAGGTATCTTTTAAATATCCCAGGACCACTTGACATTCCAGCCCGTTTATGTAAAGGGACTTTTGATGATGAGTTGTTTAACCACCAGGTTCCTTATTTGTGGCTGATTTACTGGTGAGACATTATCTAACATGGAGAGAAATGTTGCATATTAGGCTTGCATTTGTTATTTATTACCAAATTACCTTGTGTTAAAGTTAACTTGATGCTAAAGTCATTGAAGCAAAATTGAAGGGACATACTTTATACATTATTAAAGGTTTATACATTATTAAAGAAGAAACATCAAAAGAAGAATTCCATTCTAATATCTGTGATGTTTAAATATATATTGTCATTCCTTTACTAATCGAAGTGAGCTGTAGACCTACATTGTTTTCCTTCATTTTTAAAACAGCCTTTGTCATCCTCTTCAATCAAGTATTAAAGAGACAGTGGAGGCATATGAGGCAGCATTAGGGGTGGCCATGAGATCTGATATAGTGCAGAAGATTTGGATGGAGTAAGTTTAGTTCCTCTTAATAAGAATGGGATTTGGAATAAGGGGATATGGTGGGGGGAAAGGGGTGATCAGTTTTCTGAGTGAGAGACTCGCTGCCTTAATTATTCTAAATTATAATATTTTTCTTTTGGCAGTTATCTTGTCTTTGCCAATAATAGAGCTGCTGGATCCAGAAACAAAGTCCAAGAATTCAAATTTTTTACTGATTTAGTGAATAGATGTTTGGTTACAGTCCCTGCCCGATACCCCATTCCTTTTAGCAGTGCTGATTACTGGTCCAACTATGAATTTCATAATAGGGTAAGAACTTAAAACTTTTTTCTTTAGATACTTGTACAAAAGAAGGGGACTTGGAAAAATGACAGTAAAACTCCTCTGTTTTTTATCAAGAGAGCTTTGTAGGACCACTTTCCTAGCATTTAATGTTATTCTTGACCGTGTTTCCTGGTTATCTCTTAAATCTAGGAACAGAGCCCTTTAAGGTTCAGTTAAGATAAATGTGTATTTTGATTCTTATATTTAAGAAAAATTAACATTGAAGCAAAATTGAAGAAATGTTAAGGTTTAATACATATTAAAGAAGAAAGATCAAAAAATGTAATTACAATAATATCTAATGTTTTGCTTGATTAGTTGGAAATTCACTGAATGAAAAATTCCATAATGTACAGTGGAGCTACTGTTTTTTGGTTAATACTGTGTTAAGTGAATATAACTATACATAGGGCATAAGAAAGCTGAAATTAGATGTTGTTTAGAATTTTAATAGTAGAATAGAACTAATGATCTATTTATAAGGTTATTTCCTTATAAGAAAGGAAGCAAAGGTTTGTTTTAGTTTCTTTTCAGAGACCCCTTTTATTCAGTGCAGTGTAGGCTAAAATTTCCTATTAAAGCTCCATGTAGACTAAAACATATATGTATTCTATTTTTTGGTGGGATGGTTTGTTGCTAATCGGGATAACCAATTATTATGCTTTGTACTTCTATGCCATTCTTTATCCCAGGATCTCAAACCACTTTATGGACATTAAGTCATTTACACACGGGCATTCCATGAGCAAGATGTGGCAGGTATTATTAGTCCTATGACTTGCCCAGCTATACAGCAAGTAAAGGTAGACTCAGGAATGAAAACCCGGACTCCTGGCTTCTTGTCAGTGTTCTCAGTCCATGGCTATCATCACTAGATCATATTTCCTAATTCATATTTGGAAAGTCACTAATATAATTAATGGTAGGAACTGTAACTCACAGCATCATACATTATTATAATTTATACATTCATGTCTTAAAGACCATTTTGGTTTTCTCATTAAAACATTTAAGTAATTGGATTTCACATTTTGTTGCATTTATTTTCCCCCCGTCAACCTTTCCAGGTTATTTTCTTTTATTTGAGCTGTGTTCCAAAGACTCAGCATTCCAAAACCTTGGAACGGTTTTGCTCAATTATGCCAACTAATTCTGGACTTGCACTGAGGTAAGAAAAAATAAAATTCTTTTCAATCTCAGCTCAGTATTATATAGCTCTTCATATAAAATTATTCTTAAAAACGTGACTAAAAGTAGTCTGTCCTTTACTATTTTCTCGCTGATATATACTACTTTAATTTCAGAGTTAAGCAATATACAGCTTCATATAAAAGTCAGTATAAAAATCTGATAACTTCAGAAAACTGCAGGTTTTAAGGGGCATATAATTCAAGTAAAGTTCATTTGTGTCCCTAAGCACATACCATCTGTCCTTAGCACATGCATAATAAGCAATAATCATGTTTTACATAGCAAAGAAATATTACTTAAGAGGTTTGTAAAGTGTTATTACAAAGATAGCAGCCAACTGTATATATTTTGGTTATTATGACTTGTTTTCATATATGTCAGTTGCTCTCAAGTATTAACATGCATCAGAATCTCCTGGGATGTTTGTGTAAAATACAGATCCCTGGGGGTGCCTGGCTGGCTCAGTTGGTAGAGTCTGTGACTCTTGATCTCAGGGTCATGAGCTCAAGCCCCACATTGGGTGTGGAGCATTCTTAAAAATACAGATTCCTGAGCTTGAGCCCTCAAATCACATTTGAGAAACACTTATGTATGGATTTCATATATTGAACTGGAGATTTCTGAGCATCTCTTTGTAGTTTCTCTATTCCAACAGAGTAAACATATTTTCACTGTCAAGAATTGTGCTTTTTAATTCAAAATGGTACCCTAGGGGCGCCTGGGTGGCGCAGTCGGTTAAGCGTCCGACTTCAGCCAGGTCACGATCTCGCGGTCCGTGAGTTCGAGCCCCGCGTCGGGCTCTGGGCTATTGGCTCAGAGCCTGGAGCCTGTTTCCGATTCTGTGTTCCCCTCTCTCTCTGCCCCTCCCCCGTTCATGCTCTGTCTCTCTCTGTCCCAAAAATAAATAAACGTTGAAAAAAAAATTAAAAAAAAAAAAAAACAAAATGGTACCCTACATGCTAATGCCTTGGCTTATACTTGTGCAGTCATTCCCACTGCATTGTGTTGTGTCTTATGTTTCTAAGTTTGTTTTGTGGATCATAAGGTACCTAAATTTATCAAATATTTCCTTATGTGTTAAAATATTTACATTCCACTTAGCCTGTGTGTGGGAAAATGTATGAGGTTGAAAAAAATTTGAAGGTCTGAGGCTGCAACAAAAGTAGTGTTCCATAATAAAAATTCTTAGTAAACATTCTAGTCTTTGGAAGCTAATACAGAAATTTCTATTATAAGGTATCACCTTGGTAAAACATTTGAAAAATATAAAATGTAGTATTTTGACTAGTTTCTGTTATGATAGAATTATAGGCATTATAGGAAAGGTAGTTTAATTGTTGGTTTTGTTGGTAATGCTCCACTTCTGTATTTTGATAGTTACTTCCTTGTGATCATTCTTGTCTTTTTTTTTTTGAGAATAGAGAACTTAATAATTAGTCACTGTACTTACATTTTAGCCCAAGAAACATTCATATTTACGTCTACTCTGTTTAATAAAGAAAGAAAAATACAAGGAAATTGCATTAATATATCTAGTCATTATAAAAATTTTGGGGGAGGGTGTGCTTGGAGGGAATGCTTTAGTGTAGGAGTACATGGACCTTATTCTACTTTATTGAACATGGCATGGGTCTTGACTGGGTATCTTGCTAGCTTGCTTATTCCTGTCCCGGGGTGATTTTTGTAAGAGGTATTCTAGAATCACGTGCTGAATAGCCTTGAGGGAATTTAACTGATCAAAAATTGTACCTCATCAAACATTCTGCTCATAGAGCACATTGGGGGTTCCCTACACTTACAGTGCCTTGTTCATTTTCCTGAATGTACTTTGCAGGCTACTTCAACATGAATGGGAAGAAAGCAATGTTCAGATTCTGAAACTTCAAGCCAAGATGTTTACATATAATATTCCAACATGCCTGGCCACCTGGAAAATGTAATGCAGCAATCATGTACATGTTTTTATAGCTATTGCTTTTATTTGTAAGGTTTGCTCCAGACAGGTAAATCTGAAATGACATCTATGTTTTTTTTTCCTGGACAGATCTCTACTCTAATTTAGATTTGTTTTTGTCACTTGCTGAGGTTTTCTACCAAGAGTAAGGGAGTGCTCGTTAACAATTGCTTTTAAAAGCAAAAATGGTTAGAATTTGAATTTTTTTTTTTGCGGCAGAACATTTAGGTAACAGTAGTGTTATCAAACAAATCTTTTATACACATTTTAAGACCATCTTTTTTTTAAATGTGTGGGTTTCCCTCCCTGCTTTTATAGTCTGATGTCTTTTTTTTAAAAGCTATTAAGAGTGCCAGGTGTTTTTACTAGTAATTATGAGTATTTTTCATGAACGTTATTTATGTTCAAAACACTGGTCTGCTTAATTCTTGTAAAGTTGATAAAAATTGTTGAATTTTTCTTTTCACTATAGGTTACCCTCCTTGGAAGTTTAGCCTGTTACTTTCAGGAAGTTTTGTACTCAGATTCCCACAGTCAGTATTCTGCCAGTGGTAGTATCTCATTTCGTTCAAAGATATATAAATTTTTCTTTTCCCTTTTCTATATTCCTTTGTTTTTTCTTAGAGCCATTGCTGCTGAGATTGTTCTAAAGGGACAAAGAGAGGTAAGCTATGATTATCAGATGGGTCACTTTGTTTTTAAGCTGTTCTGCCCCTTTTGTTGACTTCTCAGTTTAAAAGGATTAATGCATAGATGTTACCATGCTAAGAACGCTAAATGTTTGGAAACTTGAAAACCCAGTGTAACCGTTTTGTATTTTGTGAGGTCCCAGTCAAATAATTAGGGTTATAAAGGTGTTTTTCATCATGTTTCCTGATGGAATTGTGTGTATATCTATCTTATAGGTCCACCGTTTATATCAGAGAGCCTTACAGAAGTTACCTCTTTGTGCATCACTGTGGAAAGATGTAATGCTTTTTACCTTTTATTTCATCTTGAAGTTTTCCTATAAATTTTCTGCATGTGCCATATCCATTGATGTGGTGATGCTCAAAATCTAGCTAAGTCTTACTTCTGTGCTTCCCTGTCTTTTACAGCAACTCTTGTTTGAAGCATCAGAAGGAGGTAAAACTGATAACCTGAGAAAACTAGTTTCCAAGTGCCAAGAGATTGGAGTCAGCCTAAATGAGCTCTTAAATTTAAACAGTTACAAAACAGAAAGCAAGAATCACTGAACACTGGGTGCAGTCAGTTCTAAGTCCTTATAATAATTGCCAAAATTATTTGAATGATCCTTCAAGATTAGGCTGATCCCTGGCTAAGGTCTGCGTAAGGCAGACAAGCATTTTACTGATCATATCAAGTCCCCTACAATATCCTATCCTCAAAACCGGAAGCAATGAACATGACCCTCTTCGGTTGGATAAATGAACTTCCTGTTTGGCCTACTTCTAGGCCCTGCCAGATTCTCATAACATCATGTACGTAAGTATAGTTCCTCAAAGTGACTGACATTTATTTTAATTTTGCTTTGTTTTTGTTTTTATTTTTTACTTTCCCCCTTTTCTTTACGTTGTGCTATTCCTGATTCACTTGACACACTCTGATGCCTGAGAGATTCTTGTTGGGATTTAATTTCCAGGGCTGTGTTTACAGTAAAAACCAGGCAGTCCCTTTTAGTTCTTCTTCTTTTAAACCTTTGAGATTCTTCATTTCAGGATTTAAAACTTAAGCAGTCCATCTTAAGGAAAGTGTAACTGCCATGGCCACAAGTCTGCTAGTTGCACTTGAATGCTCTAACAGGGTTGTTTATTGCCCTTTCTACGTTCTGGACTCCTTGCCGAGACTGTTTAACTTGAAGATTAAAGAAACTATTGCAAATGCCAGTGCATCAGAACCTAAGAGTGGTCAAATATTATGTGCAATTTTTTTGTAAAGAAATTTTAATTTATAATAAAGTTTAACAGTTTAAAGAACAGTTAATATTTGAACTGCTTTGTATTGAAATACTACTTTGTAGTATTAAAATTGTTTATAAACAAAATATTTTTAATATAAGTTAACTTTTTAAAAAACGTTGCTGTCTTTATTCACTTTTCACACACACATGGTGGGAAAGGGTTCCAATACGAGATACGGATTTTCACTGTAATTATATCCTAGCCTGCTTTCCCATAAACATTCCAATGACTTCTTGATTTATGAGAAGATAGGTTCTGTTCTGTTTTGAGGACAGTAGCAGGTTTGCATTACCTTTAAATTCCTCGTTCTCCGAACCCAGTGTTTAGAAAGTATCTCTCAACTGTAGTTTGAATGAGTTGCTTAGTGACATGCTCTCTTATGTTGAATATCATTATGACCAAATATAGAGGAGACTTTGGAGGTCTTTTTCCTAGTCTGTAGTCGGTTGTTTGCACCTGGTAGAAAATTGGTTAATGATACACACACACACTTTCACAAATCTGGTTTTATAGCTACAATTCAATCTGATTACTGGAGACAGAGCAGCAGCCCCATGAAATAGTAGGCAAATTTGTACACATGTGTATTTGTATAATGCTTAGTCAAAATAAAATCATGTTTTGAGGCCCAACTGTGTGCCTACCAGACGGTGCATATTTGGTAGTAAGTGCTCTTGGGTGAGGTCAGGAATGAAACCCACTCATCTAGTGTCTTTCATTAAATCAAAAGAAGCTAATTGATTTTTCTCTAAAACCAAAGAAATTTGGATGGAAGACAGTAATCACAGAGGGGTGTGTTCCTCCATTGTATGCATTTAACTGTTTAACCCTGAAAGCTTTTCCTGCTCTATTTGGAAACCATTGTTAGGTGCTTAGAAAAAAATTTCCAGTCTGTCCCCTCTTAGTGTAACAGTTTTGATGCTAATTAACTGAAATGTCTCATTTTTTTGCAGACAGTGATAAGTCTTGAACTTTTGTATATTCTTAAACTTACCATTTGTTGCATTAACAATTCATCAGCAGTAACTTTTATCTCTTTTTAAAAAAAGAATACTTTGCATTGGTGCATCAGCTCCATGGTCCTGCCATGCAGGCTATCCGCAGTGACAACTCCAGGAGTCGCTGTTACACTGTGCATAGTCATGCAGAAGACCTAGCATTTGTTAAGCAGCTGTTTCCTTTTTGATCAGTTGTCATACTGCTATTTAAAATCAAGAAGCTTGGGGTACCTGACTGGCTCAGTCAGTATAGTATGCGACTCTTGATCTTGGGGTTCTGAATTCGAGCCCCACTTTGGGGGTGGAGTTTACTTCAAAAAATAAAAAATGGGCACCTGGTGTCTCAGTCGGTTAAGTGTCCAACTTCCGCTCAGATCATGATCTTGCAGTTTGTGGGTTTGAGCCCCACCTCGGGCTATGTGCTGACAGTTCGGAGCCTGGAGCTTGCTTTGGATTCTGTGTCTCCCTCTCTCTCTGCCCCTCCCCTGCTCTTGCTCTGTGTCTCTCTCTCTCTCTCTCTCTCTCTCAAAAATAAACATTTAAAAAAATTTTAATAAAAAAACGTTTTTAAAAAGTAAAATCAAGAAGCTATTGTATAAAAATTATATTGCTTTTAAGATACCTCTTATGTCACCCTTTCTTCCTGTCATTTTACAAACTCCCTTTAATCTCCCCTCCCCCCAAAAGCAAGTACTGCTTACAAGTGAGGTATATGTTTTGGTCATCCTTCTGTATTTGTTTTTATCAGTTTTAAAATTAAGTACTTTCAACATATAATAATTTGAATATTAAAACTCAATAAACTTGATAAAGGTTTTAATAACCTGATATTAATAACTTGACAAAGTTACTGTGGTAGCATGAATATACTGCTTAACATACCGTATGACAAAGTCTTTGGGCAGAGAAATGGCCTACCGTCAGGAAAGGTTAGTCATTGAGAACTGCAGTTCTTTGCACTCCCTTAGTCCTACCGGTGGGGGGGAAACACAAAAGAGGCATTTTAGGCTTTGGGGCTTTATCTCTGATAAAGGAAGTGGTGTGGCAGATTGCGGTGTATTTTTATGTGTTTTTCTTCATTTTAGAGAACAGCCTAATATTTCTATTTGCCTTTTAACGGAAAGTGGACCTTGTAACATTGTTGTCACTGGATTATCTAAGGCGGTTTGCTTTCAATTAAAGGGCATATAAACCTACATCATAAAGCAAGCAAGAATCTCCAGGTGCAACATCTAAGAGCTAAAGGCACTACGCAGACAAGCAGAAGGTGATTAAGACTGACAACAAATGTAGAGAGACTTTATTGAAGATTGTAGTTCAAATATTTATTTTTCAAGGTGGTTGAAAAAGTAGGAACATATGGCTGTAATACAAAACAGGGCCAATATTCTTGCTTAAAGCTGTCATGTGTTCACAGATAAGTCATAATTTCCTTAGTCTGCTTTCATATCTGCACGTTAACATTAGTTCGACTGAAGAACGGGGAAATAAAATTTTAGTAACCTTTTAGGTTTGGATATTATGTCTGAAAATGTATCATTGCCCCTCCGTGAGAAATAATAGTAATTATACAGAACATTTTGGAGTAAGAACTGATCAAGAGAAGGCAGACTTCTCAAGAACATTTTTGAAATTGTTGCTTTTTTGTCCAACCTCAAATTTCACAGTTCAGTCTATCTTTCCAAGCTGTTTCTTTTATTTTTTTAGGGCTGTTTTCATTTACTTCCAGAAAGTCCCCTCACTTTCTGCAGGTGTTCTTCAGTTGTGCGTTTCTTATTTTGGGGGCCAGTGGACAGCTGCCTAAGGAAATGCTGCCCCACCCTGCTGTTGTTACCATGGCCCGCGGCCACTCACATGGCCTCCTCAGTAATGGCTATGCTGTATTTTGTCAGTACTACTTGATTGAGGTATCTGCAATAAATGTGAAGAGTTTTTTTTTTTTTTTTCTGACATCTTTGAGGTAGATAATAGCTGTGTCTTTTGTAGTAAAATGGATGTAGAATTTTCTCCGCTTTTCATTTCATTGATCTTCACAAGAGAGACCCCACAACAAGTTTTCAGAGACTCCACAGTGCAGAATCACATTTTTTTTTTTTTTTTGTTTCAGAATCAATTTGAGCTTTGTGCTAGACATTGCAGATACAAAGATGAAAAAGGCTCTTGAGTCTAACAGAACAGAAGAGTATATACCAAGGAAGCATTTTCAAAGGAGCTCCAAGTTTGGGCTGAGAAAGGTTGGGAAAGTCTTCCTGGCTAAGTGAATTATTGGTTAAGTCATAAAATAGGAAAAATTAAGGCCCGTAATATTTCCAAAAATTACGTGCTACTTGCACCTGAGTATTATGGAAAGGTTTACATGTTTAGAAACCTATGCATTTGTTAAAACTTCCTAAAAAGCTGCTTTGACTTTGTACTAATTCATTCACAACTGACTTTATTAAACATGATGACAGGTATGGCATGTAAAACTCCATAGCAGCCATATCCGTCCAGAAGAAAGAACTCTTAGGGCACATTGTACTTCAAAATCCACATGAACATGCTGAATAGAAGTCCGTTTTATCAGGCCCAATTCAAACAGCCTTGATGTGGAGAGTCATTGGAATTCTAACTGCTGCAACTAGTTTTTTTCTTTTTTTCCCCCTAACTCCTTGGATAATCCATGAATGAAAGGCTGCTCTCAACATTTACTAGCATCTGCAAATGTTATGGAGCCCTGTTTTAATCCCAGTCAAGGCTACAAAGTTCTGTTCCATGACTCTTAAGACTCAGTTAATTTTTTATCTATATAGAAGAACTACCTGGAGAGAGCCCAGTGTTCAATGCTTTAAACTGGTTTTTCCAAACGACACATTTCAGCCCAACACAAATGTTTTAATGTAGAATTCAGTAATGCTGGGAATTTGAAATATTTCAGTTGGGAAGCAAAAAAATTTACATGAATTTAGAAGGAACATATGCTTCCTGCTTTCATCAATAAAGCAGAAGATCCACACAGGCCGATTTGATTGGTCTTACATGATGTGACTTTGCTGTGAGTGCTGGTGGGCCTGAATTTTTTCCTCTAGTAAGGTACAACTACTGCATAGAAGACCACGAATAGAATATCAAGAGTGTCTTGAGTCCCTTGTATCACAAACACTATGGAATAACGAATATTTTCCCTTTGTGGAAGAGGTTAATCAATTTGGGGGCCACCCAAAATATAAATGAATGTGACTCTTCAAAGGGCTATCTTCTATGAATTAAAAGCCTAATCCAAACAAGAAAACTATTTGCACAGCTGTGCTAGAAGAGAATACTGCACTTACCCTTAAATTGGTCATTTAAAAGCTTCAAGATTTGATCAACTTCAGCCAAAATCAAAGGTAGATTTACAATATTGTTTGGTCAATCAAGCAAATTAAATCTTGCAAATGTTCTTACCTAGTGATGTAAACATTGTGAAAGAAGAATAGCCAACAGCCTAAGGGAGCTGAACCAATTAGGAAGATAGAGGACTGATGAGCTGTTTGCATTAATGGAGATAATCGGGATATCTGCTGCCAAGGCCAAAACAAACACTCAGCTTAGCACATCATACAGTCAAAATTATGAAACTGCCTGTGGATAGATTTGGCATTTCATGCTGGTTGAAATGGAGCTACAAAGAAATCATTTCAGGAAATAGAGGAGTATAGACCAATGTGAGTAATGAGAAAAACACGTATCTAAAAGATCTGGATGTTAGATTTCGTTCCACCACTAGCTGTGTAATCGTGACAGGTCATTTCATCGCTTCTTGTTTCCATATATATAAAATATGGAAATATATGCATTTACCTCAGTGGTGTTGAGAGATAGTATAGCAGAAATTATCTTTTAAGACTAAGGGTAGTATTTTGAGTTGGGGATCATTTTCCAAAACTTGAGGGCAAAGAGATGCTACAAAATAAGTCATTGTTTTGTTTTGGATGTACTTTCATTACTGTCAGTTGGAGCATATGTCCGTACCCAATACTCAAGCATGAGTTAGTTGCTATCTCTCGGTAAGAGACACAACAGAAAGCACTACCATCTAAATTCAGTGGTGTTACTGCCCAAAATAACAGGTAAAACTATCCACTAGCAGATGGTCTTAACATCAGATTAAATAAAACGGGATCAATATGAAGATCCTCTGTTATCAATTTCGAGGTTTCTCAGCATGCTAGCTGGGCTTTTTTGTGTATGGTGTAAGGAGGATAAAAACTACTTAATTCAGGACCCAGTTTTCACTTCTTGATGGGTCTGGAAAGAATTAATGGCCAATATAAGTGTAGAGAGTAGCCAATAATTCTAGTCACTTTCCACACTTTTTATTGGAGTTGCCTATGAAGGGCATGGCACCATTGGCCAATTTAAACTTATTCTTGCAGGCCAGAAGTAACAAATGATTTAATCAGGCAAGAGTTGCATGATCCCCAAGCTGGAAAACCGTCCTTCCAGGACATTCTTTAAAGAGAAGGGAATTGTCTTTTTTCCTTTTTAACCATAATTTTACTTTTTACTGTAATGAGACCAATCCTGGTGGAAGCTCTGCTTCCATTGGTGGAAAGAGGAAAAAAAAAAATCACAGAATGAACAGAGCATAATTGGTAGCATTCACTTTTGGTTATTGGTTAATGTGGCACTAAATAAAAGCAATGTGATCTACTGGGGAGAATAAAAAGGATGAGTCAAAATAGCCAAGAGTAAAATCCAGGGCTTCCATTATGTTGCAAATGAGCCTTCTATGGTAGGACTGAGAAAAACGAAAACGGCAGTGGCTTAAACGAGGTGGAAGTTTCTCTCTGAGGTAAAAATCCAAGTATGGAGGCGGGCTGAGTGGCGTGGCACTCCATGGTGATAGAGTCCTAGGCACCTTCTGTCTTGTTGCTCTGTCCTGCGTGACCTCCGTTCTCAAGAGGGCTGCCACATGTGGTTCTGCTGGTCATTTCCTGCAAATGGCCAAAAGCCTGAAATAACAGGGGTTGAAATAAGCCCACAATCACAAGCATCCTAGGCCACTGGCAGAGTTGGCCTGGGGAAAGGAGGGCCTTTTTTTAATTCACACAGAGGGATCACCTGGACCCCAAGTTTTATGGGAAGGTGGGCCTTTCTCTAAATTGCATAACAGCCCTCTGGTTGGTGGTCCTGATGATTCAAGACAGCTTTTCCAGCCCCAGCCCTTTTGTTCACATTCTGTTTAGCAGGAAAGAAGAACAAGGAGAACAAACTTCCTCTCTTAAGAGTACTTCCCAGAAGCTGAACATAACCACATCTGCTTTGTCTCATTGTTTAGAACATAGACACTTGGCCACTTCAAGGGAGGCTGGGATATTCAAGGATGAAGAACAGAATACATAATTTGGGGACAGCTAAGCATCTCTGCTACACCACCATCAAAGAGTAAACAGACTATAGGATGAGGTTAGTGACTTGAACCTAGCTTGTTCTAATCTCTAAACAACTTTCTAATGGCAAACCACTAAAATCCCTTCCAGTTCTATAGTCCTACTCTATAAATCTTTAGTTTGCTATAGAAAAGCAGAAAGTGCATTTCCCAGACTTAGCCGGTTAATGTAGGTTCGGGGGTGGGCATTTAATAAGAGTTAACAATTGAGACCTTACTGCCAAGTGCTTGAGGTTTATTAACTTAATTAAATTCTCACAACAACCCTATGAAATATTGTTATAATCCCCATTTTACAGGTGGCAAATAGAGTCCAGGGAAGTTAACTAAGTCACCAACATAGTAAATGACCAACCCAGGAAGTTAACTGCTGAGTGCATGCCCTTAACTGGCAACCTGAAGTGTAAAGTGAGTTGAGTTGGTCCACTGAGAAGCAATCTTGGGGTCTTTGAGGGAATTATTGAGAAACGATCTTTCTTTTTTCTAAGCTAGTAGAATGTAAGCCTGGAGCTGTGATAGCTGCCTCACCACAGCTCTGTGAATGCTGGGAGTCAGGCCCAAGAGGGAAGCCTAGCTGAAGGTGGAAAGAGACCTATTCATGGTGGCAGCAGGATTCACTGTGGCCGAAACCACATACCCCTGGATTTTCCAGGCATTTAAAAATTTTCATTCTCATCAACCACCTCCCTTCCCTCCCTTTTACCCCATACCATTTTTTTTTAATGTCTGTTTATTTTTGAGTGAGAGCACGTGTGAGCTAGGGATGGGCAGAGGGAGAGGGAGAGAGAGAATCCTAAGCAGAGCCAGGGAGGGACAGAGGGAGAGAGGGAGTGAGAGAAAATCCCAAGCAGACTTGACTCTGTCAGCACAGAGCCTGATTTGGGGCTCCATCTCACGAATCTTGAGGTCAAGACCTGAGCCAAAACCAAGAGTCTGAAGCTTAACCAGCTGAGCCACCCAAGCGCCCCTCCCCCTACCTTTTTAAAATGAGCTGCTGAGATTCAGCAGAGGTTCTTGTCCTCTGACAACATAATAGGTTAACTGAATTCAGCTAAGCTCCTGTGAACCTATGCCTGAAGAACATAAGTAGCATCACGGTTTAAGATCCTGAGGACAGAAAATGGAGTAAGTTCTTACAGCCACATGAGTAAAGCAACTTAAGTAATAACTTTATGTTGAAGTTGAGGGGTCTGTAAGAAGACCAGCCAGAGAGTTGCGTATTTAGAAAACGCAGGAAGTGGGGCTGAGAAGACACTCTTCAGAGAAAAAAGTATAGCTTAGTGCTTAAGATCTCTGTACTTTGGATTCAACACCTGCCTGTATGACCTTGGGAAATTTCACTTAACTCCTAAGCCAACATTTGTTCATTAATGAGATGAGGTTAATATTAGTATTTATCTCACTTGAGATTGTAAGGATAATAAGTTCATACAGGTTAAGAGCTTAGAACAGTGCCTGGGACACAAAATACTCCGTAACATTAGCTATCCATAGCATATGTGAGATTACAGAGAAGTTTGAGGAAGAAGCCTCAGCAATGTAAGTTAGGGCAGCAGTTCAGTGGAAGGAGAAGGCTTGTGGTGGGGGTGTCTAATTACTTCATAAACTTCCTGAGAGTAAGGAAGACCTGAAGAAAATATTGAGACAAAGAAAGTGGAATGATCAAGGAAGTTAGCTGTTATATATATTATTGTCAAGTTAGTTTGGACCTATATTTAGCAAAATAAAGTTGTAATGAAGGCTTGGAAACAAAATGGTGCTGATGGATGGGACTAGCACTTGCAAAGAGATGAAAATAAGGTATGTCTTTTTTCTGTTGGAGGTTCGCTAGTGTGGGGAGTGTTTGAAGAGATTACAATGATTCTAGATCATTGGTGGTTCTAGATCTACAGCATCAGGAACATCTGGGAGCTTGTTAGAAATGCAGAATCTCAGGCCCTACCCCAGACCTACTGAACTAGATTCTGTATTTAATAAGATTCCTGGGCGATTTTATGTACATTAAAATTTGAGAAGCACTGCTCTAGGGTAGAGAGGAATTAATGGATTTAAATTTTTTTAATACAAAAGAAGAAGAAATGTCACAAATCATTGGAGTATCTACGTAAATATTTGGAATATAGTGGCTACCAGGTGCTTTGTTTTCTTCAGGCTCCATCTCATTACGAGGTATGTGCCTACCAGGTTTCGGTAATGCAGTACTCACCATGGATCTACATTGTCATCAATGCTCTTCATTCTAAAACTGATGATAAGGAATAATTCTGGCTCCACAAGTTTTATATCCTTAAGTGCTCCTGAAATTTAAGTGAATGGTAACTCCTTGTTTATTCACAGGAGGGTTGTATTAGTTATGTATTGCTGTGTAACAAATTACCCTCAAGCCAAACAACTTAAAGCAACAAACTATTGTATCATAGTCTCTGTGGGTCAGGAATCCAGCAGGGCTTAGCTAGGTGGTTAGGTGGTTTGACTCAGGGTCTTGTAAGGAGTTGAATCCAACTGTTGGCTGAGCCGCAGTCAGTTATCTGAGGCCTAAAAAGAGCTGAAGGGTCTACTTCCAAACTTGCTCTTATAGTTGTTTGTAGGCCTAGGTTTTTTCCCATATGTATGTCTCTGTAGACTGCCTGAGTGGCTTCATGGCATGGTAGCTGGCTCCCCCGAGTGAGTAAGCCAGGGGAAAGAGAGACACACAGAGAAAGAGACAAAAAGAGACAGAGGGCATCAAAAAATGGGAGTTGCTGTCTTTTAAAACCTGACATTGGAGATGACAGACCATCACTTCTGCCGTATGCTACTGGTCACACAGACCCAACCTTGGTACAATATGGGAGGGCATTACCCAAGGGTGTAATATCAGCAGGTGGAGATCACTGAGGGGCCATCTTGGAGCCTGGCTACTACAACTGTAGAGGAAGTTCTTCCCTATGAGCAGTGAAAGTCACCCAAGCTCCAGTAACAGGTGGAGCTTGTAGCTAGGAACCTCTTCAGTCTCCATGGAAAGGAAGGAGCCCAACCAATACATAACTTACAGATCTCACACCCATCTTTGAACTGCTTCAAGAGCTACTGATCCAAGCACAAATGGATTTTAGTACTAATTCGATGGGGAAAAGAGAATATGGTAGCAAAGAATACCTATTCAGTCGAGACAGCCTTTATATTCCAAAAAATCTGGATGCAGAAGTGGTCCCAGCAGCTGTTTAATTCATAATTGTATCAAAAAGTGGGGAGGGATGTTTTACCTGAAAATAGCCAAACTGATTCCTCTAAACAGGCCATACTTGTCATGAATAATGACCTTCTCACATCAAACATTGGCTTTTTTGGTCTAGAGCCAAAGAAGCAGTGAATGATGAGTATAACCAAATTTTGGAGAAACTTCTGCAACTCCTCTTATCCCCAGGCCAGCAGATAGGAAACAAACAAACAAACAAACAAACAAACAGAGAAACAACTTCTATCACTTTGGTATCATTTCCTTTTGAAATGAAATGCATCCTTTTGCTTGTAGGTGGTGCCACCTGCTTCTTAATCAGCTCTGTGAACCCTTCTGCAATCTCCCACACTGAGCCAAGCATATGATCACTTTACATCCCATCATCCACACACTATTAAAATTGAAAAAAAAAATTTATGGAGGAGCTATTGTCTATCTCCACTAGATTTTGGCTAGGACACATGCCTCCAGTCATACATGACAAGTATTTAAACTTTCTTACTCATTACAAAGGTATTCAGAGGAAAAGTGAAATATTCCAGAGATTGTAGCAGGCAAAATCAGCTACACAATCTTTTTCTAATTATTATAACAAAGCACCACATCAAGAATTCTCATTTTTCCATTGGAAAATAAAGTTATGTTAATCAGAAACAATGACATTTGGTCTACTTTAGATCAAAGTCCCCTCCATACCCCAGAGGGCCAATTCTGCTCTTGTTAAGACAAAAGCCTTGGGTAAAAAATATGAGTTTTTTTCTTCTACTTCTTTTTTGTGGACCATTTCCTTATTGTGGCTTTCAATAAACCTCTCAGTGGTTAGCAAGTTTTGACCAGAATGTCAAGCAAGATCTTTTTCTACTGTGGAATGGAGATTTAAAATTTGAGAACTTAATCAGATAGGTATCAGATGTACAACAAACTGCAAATCCTTTCAATGAAAACAAAATTTTTCCAATAATTGATATAGCTTTGTGCCCCATTTTACTCTTGACTTTTGCAGTTAATTGGAAAATGAACTTTGCTGACAGATGCAGTATACTCTGCATGTTTTATTAACCCCATTTTATAGTGAGCGCTCTGAAAAGGGAAGTGAAGAAACTTGCCCACTATTAAGCGTTAGACCTGGGATTTGAACACAGGCCACCTGGCTTCAGAATCTGAATGCTCAGTCACTATGTTATATTCCTCCCCAGAGTAACCACTCAGTGCATGTTTACTAAATAATAGGTTTAATTTTAATGTGTGCTACACAAATTCTTTGTAGACAAATGTTAAACAAAGAATGAAGATGTTTATAGAGTTTTATAAATATTTTTCTTAGTCAATGCTTTAGCCAACATTTTCCCTCATTTTTCTTTAATTTGAAATAAATTTTCTCCTGTCTCTACTACTCCCCTTTTCCTTACACTCAGGATAGCTAGTTTTCTTTTCCTTTTGTTTCCTGTTCTCCCTCGCCCAAGGAGTGATACTTCAATCCCCCTAAAGACTTAGCTCCCTTGGGCAGGAGAGTGTAGTGGTTCTCAGACATGAGCTTGCATCAGAATCACCTGGATGACCAGTTAAAACACACATTGTTGAGGGGCGTCTGGGTGGCTCAGTCGGTTAAGCATCCGACTTTGGCTCAGGTCATGGTCTCGCAGTCCATGAGTTCGAGCCCCGCATTGGGCTCTGTGCTGACCGCTCAGAGCCTGGAGCCTATTTCAGTTTCTGTGTCTCCCTCTCTCTCTGACCCTCCCCCCTTCATGCTCTGTCTCAAAAATAAATAAACGTTAAAAAAAAAATTAAAAAAAACCAACAACACACACATTGTTGGGTGCCAGCACAGAGTTTCTCATTCACTAGGTCGGGAGTGAGGACCAAGAATATGATTTTCTAAGTTCCTAGGGACCACACTTTGAAACTCACTAGTGCAGCTGTTCAAAGAAATGCCTCTGAGACCCACCTTCACTATTTATTAGGCAGGTGATCAAACCTTTGTTTGATCAAAACTTTGTGGGACACTTGGCTGGCTCCATTGCTGGAAGCATGTGACTCTTGATCTCAGGGTTATAGGTTCAAGTCCCATGTTGAATGTAGAGGTTACTTAAAAAAGAAAATCTTAAAAAAAACAAAACCAAAAAACTTTGTACCACAGCTTCCTCATCTATAAAATGGGAATGACAACAGGACCCATTTCATGGGTTTGTCTCCTAATGAAGTGAAGTATTGTCCATAAAAGCACTTAACACTGCCTGTCATAATCAAGTCTCCAGTAACAGCTACTACAAGCTGGCTTTTCTAGACATGCATACACTTAGAATTCATTTACAACTAAAATAATAGCTATTAGCAATAAAAAAAAAAAGGTGTTTCTCATTCCTGATAATTACTTGTCAGAGTTTTTTTTTCTTCTGTCATTATCTTGGCCTCTCAGCCTACTCACTGACTTCTTCCAGGGGAGTAGGAGAGCTAGGTCATAATGGAACGTTTGGGAGAGGCTTCTGGCCTGCCTGTGTTATTCCCCTCCTCTCTTTTTTAAAATTTGGAACTGGGGAGCCTGCATGGCTCAGTTAGTTAAGTGTCCAACTCTTGATTTCGGCTCAGGTCATGCTCTCACAGTTCATGGTATCAGGCCCCGCATTAGGGTGTGTGCTGACAGCACGGAGCATGTTTGGGATTCTCTCTCTCCCTCTCTCTCCTCCCCTCCTCCTCTCTCTCTTCCTCTCAAAATAAATAAATAAACCTTAAAAAATTTTTTTGGGAACTAATCTGTCCATAGGAACCATCAGTTCTGCTGTTCCAAGAGGTAACTATAGAAAACCCAGCCTCCATGTGGGGAGGCCATGGTCATCCAGTGCTGCCTGTATCTGGGAAAAGAATATGGCTAATTCTGGAAAGCTCACTTGCGAGATTTTTTTTAAGTTTTTTTTTTTTTTTTTTTTTTTTTAAATTTATTTAGTGTGAGTGAGAGAGAGGCGAGGAGGGAGGGAGAGAGAGAATCCCAAGCAGGCTCCACACTGTCAGCATGAAGCCTGACACAGGACTCGAACCCATGAACAGTAAGATGGTGACCTTAGCTGAAATCAAAAGCCGGATGTTAACCGACTGAGCCGCACAGCTGCCCCATCACTTGTTGAGATTTTTTAGGACACGTACTGTAATATTAAGTTTGTCATTAGAAAATGTGACACATTGATCCATGTCTGCTTTATGTTTTCTTATTTCTCATTTCCTTGGAACTCAGGCAGAGAGAAAGGATGCTACTTGTGGGAACTCTTCAAATCCAGTCCAAGGTCTGAGCCTTTAGCTATGTAGTGTTTTGACCTTGGCAGATTACTGAGGTTTATAGAGGCTGCTTCCACAGGTGAGTATATGTGTTTATACAGGCTGCACTGGTGTTAAGGAAGTCTGGGGCATTTGAAGGATGAGAAAAGACTGGTGTTTTTTGAGAACATGGCATCACAGAGCCTTCTGGAGATCAAATCTCCTGGTCCTGGTGGTCTCAGGAATATTTCCAGAAGCTGTGCTTGCCGCAGGGGAGCAGCTTTACAAAGGTGGAATAAAACTGCCCAGATATGCAGCTGGTATCTTGTCCTCACAAGACAGCCACACGCAGGGTTGATCACAGCCCTACTGGTTACGTCGAAAGGATTGAGTTAAAAAAAGAGAAACGGTGAAGGCTGAGGTCCAAGGGTGGGGTTCATATTCCCTGCTGCTGCCTGTTTCCTTCCATGTGGAGGATACTCCTGGTAGCAGTCTGTCCTCTTGCTGACTTGTCCTGTAGAAGGGATAGGTGACATATCTGATTAGCATGTAGAAGTACTCAGTCTTTTCTTCCCTTTGCTAGTGCCCTCCTGAAGGTTACATTCAAGAAGGTTCTGTTCTTTTGTGTTGTTATTTCACAGAAACTCACCCTCACATGGGGAGATCTGTGTTGGACCAGTGTTCTCTGTGACTCAGTGGACAAGTCTGCCTAGTTCTCAGTTACGAATTAGAAAGCTGCTTGTCTGTGGATGAAAGCCCTGCTGTCTTTCATCAGCTTTATCAGCAATAAAGGTGATGTTTAACCTTTGCTGCCTTACTCCTTGTCCCAGTTTTCAACAGGTTCCAAACAAAGGCAGGAAAAGAGATTTCTATTTATTGAAACTTCCCAAACACCAGTAGTTAAGGATTTATTAAGCACTTATGAAGTACTTTGCATAATAACAATCCCTCGAGGTCAGCTGTGAGGTAGATGCCATTATTATCCCCATTTTATAGATGAAGAAATGGCTGTTTAGAGGAATTAATTAATATGCTCATGATTAATTAAAGAATATGCCCACCCAGAATTAAGTAATATGCCAACTCGGCTGGTAAAATGGCCGCTGTGACACTCATATGTATGACTGTCTGACCCAGGGCCCTGCTATTCCCTTTGTCCAAATTTCCTATTTGAGAACAGAAAGGCAGTTTAAAATATATAGTTTAGAGTTTTAGGTAAAAATAAAACAAAACAAAAAAAACCCCAAACTCTATGTATTGTATGTATTTTATGATGATGCAGATTTCATTTTGGAAATTGTAATAAACATAACCAATAAACTAGTAAGTAACCAAATGGGAGAGAAAATAATGATCTATAGAAGGGTTGGTGGTTCATTGCTATATTTCCTATGCCAGCGGAACTTGGGAGACGGAGCAAGGGGAAGATCTTACCTAGGAACTTAGGAAAGATAATACAACTTATTAAAAAAGATTTAAAAACTTTGGACAGTGAAGTTAGGCATGTTAGTTGAGGAGGGATTGTGAAGGTCAGTATCAATAAAAAGCCCTTCAGAGTAACTCAAGTAAAAAAGAAGGTTAATTGAGAGGATACAACAACTTCATAGACATCTAAGAATAGGACAGAAAGCATGACCAGGCCACCCAGGGAATGGAACTTTCTAGAAAGTCAATCTTTCATGGGGCTACTGGCCACTTCTATTCCTTTCTGCTTGCTACATCAGTCCTTTGTTTTTCTCTTCAGAGTGCCTTTTTCTGCTTTCCAAAACTTAAATTTACACATAGTTTTGGCTTCTCAGGGTGTCAATGCTAGCCAAAATTTCATTTGATCTTTCTGTTCAAGCACCCATCCCATCATCATCTGACTTAGTTAGATTGTCTTAATGTCCTAATTCCAAATTCTTTGGAAAGAGTATCTGATTGATCTGGCTTGAGTCAAGGAGAATTTGATAGGGGTTGTGGCTGGGAAGCAATTGCAAACATTGTGCATGCGTGGGCTGGACAAGTACCTCCAATCTGTCTCCCTTAGTGAGGAAAATCAAAATTAGTCACATCTGCAGAACAGGCCGATCAAGAGCCCCAGACTCTTCTAAAAGATCCTTGCCTAGAGGGAGGGAACTCTGGCTGGTTCCTTAAGCACTGATGGTCAACACTTAAAGGTTTTGACCATGTGACCCTGACTTCTCCTTATCACTACCAAATGATTTATTGGATCAGAAAGGGCAACCTATCCATCATCTGGACATTGACCTCTCTGATTGCTTAGCCCCCAAAGCTCTGTTCCATAGGGACAACAGTGATCAATCAACTTCTTTCCCTTCTAGAGTAGGAGTGGAAGATACAGAACGAGCCAAGTCAGTGATGAGCAAGTGAGAGCAAGTGAGAGTCCTAAAGTGAAACCTGGGGGATGGTGGGGTCCCCTTGGGAAGCACTAGGCTGAAGTCATGAATAATCCCAAATTATAAATAAACGAAACCATGAATTAAAGAGAAGTTACAGAATAGAGATGATCAATGGGTGGCAACAGTAGTAGTTGAAGCACAAAGACTGGGTCACTTTAACAGTGAGAGATCCATACATTTAAGGAGTAATAAGAATGTTCCATTCCTAGACCTGAGGTGAAGGCTTCTGGTTCTCCAACACCATGCTAAAGTTCTGAGGCCCAGTTTTACAGTCCTTGTGTTCCCATGAGATTCCTTCTTTTCTTATTGCCACAGGTGTCCTCCCAACCAGTCTCTACTCTCCCTCATTATTTATAATCCAAAGAGCCTAATTAACTGCCATTACTGATTATCTCACTTCAGTATTTTGATATGGATAGCCTAGGGTCGAAAATAAAGGGAAGGAAGAAAAAAGGTAAAAAGGGGAGTATAAGGATTTGAAACAGCTAAAGAGATATTTGATATGTGATGTATCAACTTGACTACCCATGCTTTTGGGACTGGTATGTTCTGTGACTTTGTGCTGTGATTCTCTAACTTACTTGGGCTTTACCTGCTTCTCTCACTTCCTGGGGAGAGACAGAAGCAGAAAGAACAGCCTTCAAACTTACTGTAATCTTAGACATTGATATTGATATATCAATTGATATAATTGATATTAGCTCATCAGTAGTTTGAGGAAGAATGAGAGACAGTGAAGAGCTGGAGAAGTTAAGAGACTTGCTCAGGATTCCACAGCAGGTCTCTAAGAAGGGGGTTTAAGTCCCAAGTCTTTATTCTTCATCATCACTAAATGAACAGACTGAATGTCCATCACTCATTACACACAACTATGTGCTCTAGCTTTCAGGATGTTGATTTAAGATCTCACTGCCTTCACCAGCAAATTCCTAAATCTCTAAAATTTCCTCTACAATTCTGACATCAAGTCCCATGTGTGGGTTTCCTTCCTGCAACCACAATTGAATCCTCCCTGCCCCACTACCCTCTTAGTTCAGATGCCAGTTGCAAGTCCTAGATTATTACCTGTGCTTCTGACAAACCAGCTAGAGATGGGATGTTCCAAAGTCATCCTCCTTGAATTCAATCAATTTGCTAGAGGGGCTCACACAATATAGAGCAATATTTTACCTATCAGATTACCAGTTTATGATAGAAGGATATACCTCAGACACAGCCAGGTGGAAGAGATGCATGCAGCAAAGGATGGGGAAAGGTGTTTCTTCCATGCCTTCTACACAGGAGCCACTATCTCCAAATCTCTGTGTGTTCACCAACCCAGAAACTCTCTGAACCCCATCCTTTCGGATTTTCATGGAGGCTTCATTACAGAAGCATGATTGATTAAATCATTGGCCGTTGGTGATTCAACTCAATCTCTAGTCCCTTCCGCTCCCAAGAGGTCAAGGGCAGGGTGGGGACTGGTGGGGGTGGGGACAGAAAGTTCCAACCCTCCAATCACAGGGTTGGCTCCCCTTACAACCAGTGTCCATCCTTAGGTGATTTAGGGATCTCCCAAAGCCCCTCATTAACATAACAAAACACACCTTCCTGGTTCTCATAATTTAAGAAATTCCAAAGGTTTTAGGAGCTCTGGCCAGGAATGGGGAATAAGACCAAATTTGTATTTCTTATTATAAATCACAATACTACACTTTCCAAGAAGACTAACACAAGAATTCATCTAAAACATTGAGAATTGGGAAGTTAACCATTATTTGTTCTAGCTTTTCACTCAATATAATAGACTTTCTTTGGTATCCAAGACATCTGATGAAGTGAGTCTTGCTTAGATTAAGCCCAGCTCTGTCTCCCTGAATTATCCACCGATTGGTTTTTGTTCTCTGAAAAAGTAATTTGGCTCATTCTGTGACTGCCTTTTAAGTGCTATTAAATAAAATCCAACTTTTATTCATGACTCCTCACTTTTGACCTTAGAGAGTCACTTCTCATTCTGACTCTCAGTTTCTTTATTTGCAAAATGGCAAGTCCTGCTTTGCTTATGTCATAGGACTTTTGGGAAAGGAGAAAAAGACAGCAATCACTTATTAAACATCTATTCTGTTCCAGGTGCTGTGATAAGAACTTTATGCACACTGAACTATTAATACTCCCAGGCCTATGAGGCTGTTGTTATTTGCCCATTTGAGTGAGGACAAAGTTGAGGCTAAGAAAAATTAAATATTTAGCCCTACTACTACACAGGTAGTAATAGAACTAGGATTTGAATGGAGGTTTGTCTGATGGCAAATCCCTGGGCTTAACCATTTTATTATTTTGCCTGCTATGAGCGGGTACTTAAGAAAGCACTTAGTGAATTTCAATTATTCAAATATTTCAAGTGTCTTTTTTTAACTTTCTTTTCTCCAGGGGCAATATTCTCAATTCTCTCTCTCTCTCTCTTTTTTTCTTTTTAAACATTTTATTTTTAAGTAATTGCTACACACAACGTGGGGCTTGAACTCACAGCCCTGAGATCAAGAGTTGCATGCTCTACCGACTGAGCCAGCCAGGTGTCCCTCAGTTTCTTCTTTGATGAGCTATCATTTCCCTATCTCATATCATTAAATTCACTGTCCTTATGAACTAGCATATTTTAAACATTCCATTTAAAAATGTAGTAATCAGAATGGGAAGTCATGTCTTAATGTGGCTAGAGTTGGAAAACCCATGTTGCACAATGCTTCTCCAGCCTATCATTCATTTTCTTCTAGTTTCTTCATCCAGACAAACTAAAGCTTTGTTATCATCCTATCCAATAGGCTTCAAGGGTCAGACATGCTGGAATTTGGGTTTGAGATGAATGAGTAGAATCTGAGTCCAGCATGTTTAGAAATGTTTATAAGGAGGTCATTGAAATGATTACTGACCCCGTGACCACTTCATTTGCAAGGAAAAGCCACCATACCCTAACTGTATTTTAGGGCCTCTGTGGCCTAACAAAGAAGATTGTCAGTGTTTAGTGGCTTGGAGGGGGATCGTCTCTTTTATCTACATAGTTGAACTGTAAAATGAAATGTCCAAATGCTGAAGAGCATGAATGGAGTTAGTGTGATCACAGTGAGCCCGTCTATTTATCTAAAACTTATTCTAGTGTTGGCTAATGGGCCCCTGAGCTAAAGGTAGTGATAAGATTAAGAAAAAAAGCAAAACATTGTTATCTTTTCAGATGTTGAAGCTTTTCTGGTTCTAAATGAACATGATGTTGCTAATTTTATTACTTTTTTTTAATTAAAAATTTTTTTAATGTTTGTTTATTTTTGAAAGACAGAGACATGGCACGAGTGGGGGAGGGGCAGAGAGAGAGGAAGACAGAGAATCTGAAGCAGGCTCCAGGCGGGAAGCGGGGCTTGAACTCACGAGCTGTGAGATCATGATCTGAGCTGAAGTCGGACACTCAGCCGACTGAGCCACCCAGGCACCCCATCTAATTTTATTACCTTTTACTACCGTGTTTTTCCACTTTTGGCCACAAAGAAATGAAACGGTGTTTTCTATATCGTACAAGAATGATTTTGCCTACTAACAGTTGTGAGAAAAAATTATGTGCAATATCAGCCATCTGATATATATTTATATTAAAATGGCATTTAAAATGATTTGTTGTGGGTGACATATGAATAGAAAGACTAAAAATGATGAGTTTTACTGATGTAAGTGGTTGAATGCTAAAGAAAAAGGTAGCTCCTTTTTGAATAATATCTTAGTTTAAAAGGTGCCTTTCCAGAGAGCCCTTTCTTAAGCTCTGCATCTAAAGTAACATGCCATTCACTCCTGCCATGCTATTCAGCTTCATTTCCTTCATTCATGTTTCTATCACATATTTCCTTGTTTATATTTGCTTATTGTCTATCTCCCCTCTACCGGAGTACAAATTCTAGACCTTGTTTTGCATAGAAATCCTCATGTATAGAACACTGCGTGTAGTAGGCACACAGTATTTGTTGAATGAATGAATCCATTTTGAAAACATAAAGTTTTACTCTAGGCTCGCCTACCACTTTATGTCCTTTTGGCTTTTGTTTTTGTTGTTGTTCCATCTGTCAACAGTTTTTTGTATCTTTTCCCCTCCTCACTGTAGGTTTATTTACTTGTGGATATCATTCCAGCCATTCTGATTTACTGTATTATAGTGGAAAGCAGTGTTTGGTGTGAGGTGCATTAGAACTAGGTTTTGCTAATAAATAATAAAATTTGTGGATTAAAAAAATTTTTTTTAATGTTTATTTTTGAGAGACAGAGACAGAGACAATGAGTAGGGGAGGGGCAAAGAGAGAGGGAGAGACAGAATCTGAAGCAGGCTCCAGGCTCTGAGCTGTCAACACAGAGCTCCACGGGGGGCTGATCTCACAAACCTTAGGATCATGACCTGAGCTAAAGACAGACATTCAACTGACTGAGCCACCCAGGCGCCCCACAGAATTTGTGGATTTTTTTTTTTCAACGTTTATTTATTTTTGGGACAGAGAGAGACAGAGCATGAACGGGGGAGGGGCAGAGAGAGAGGGAGACACAGAATCGGAAACAGGCTCCAGGCTCTGAGCCATCAGCCCAGAGCCTGACGCGGGGCTCGAACTCACGGACCGCGAGATCGTGACCTGGCTGAAGTCGGACGCTTAACCGACTGCGCCACCCAGGCGCCCCAGAATTTGTGGATTTTTAAAGAAATATGTTAGAGTGGATTTTTTTTTTTTCCCTTAAAAAAAATTACATCACTGACTTGCGTTTTCTTGAGTGGGACAGAAAGAGGTGGGCTGCCAAGGACTTGTTTCTAACTTTAGGTGCCCAAAGCAAGTATGTTAAGAAGAAGGACTGAGATCCATTGCTTTAGAAGCAACTTTTGTATCCGCCATCAGGGCTCAGAGGAGTGAAATCGTGTTAAAGCCCTTGTTTCAGCTGAAGACAACTCAAGTGTGGGCTGCACAGTTGGTGCCATGGGATGCCTGTTAACTAAGTTAGGTTGAAGCATATGGTTATATCTGATGGGTAGGTAGCAAACTCGGTGCCAGGTACCCTGAGGGCGCTCAGTAAATATGGGTTCATTTTAGCAATAATGCCGGACCTCCACCCAGGCCTGACAGTTTTGTCTTGCAACCTGTATGGGGACACCAGGAATTGCTGAGGGAGCTGGGAGGGTCTGGCACAAGAGGTTAGAAAATCATTTTCATTACTTATGTTTTGAGGGATGGGAACTGAGGAACAGTTCATTTCTTTGTGCCTTGAGAAACACGTGTTCTTAGAAAACGTTTTGGCCTTGATATGGTTTTGAAATATGTTTTTTTTTAAAGGAAGAATTCATAGAAAATTCATGTTCGTGTTGAGTAATTGTAAGATCGATTTGTTACGTATATATTTCTCTCTAGTTGTGGATTTTTTTCCTTTTACATTGCAAAAGAAATAGGTTCTGGCTATGAAATCCAAACTCTCATTAGAGACAATAAACTTTACCAAGGCATTTACCATGACAAGATGGCTTATTAGTCCTACTTAACACAATCCAGGAGCTGGTAAAGATATTTTGATTTGTACTCACGAAGGATTTACGTCTTGAGATAAGTCCAAAATATGTAAAATATTAAGGTGCAAATACTTAGATAGCAAATGTATTTATACATCAAAAATAAAAAACATTTAGGAGAACATATATTTGCCTGTGGGCTCAGTAAAAGGCCTGAAGATATTTTGTTTTATAGTCACACATTTTATTACAAATTTCTTTTATTTTGTACCCAACAGAAAAGCAGGTTTGGAATCTATTTACAAGTACTATACATTTACACATATTATATACAGTTAATGAATTTAAAGAAAATGGGCAGAGAAACACAATATATATGAATAATATGCCACTGTACATGGTTTCTTATCATGGTCCTTAGAGTTACCGAATCTTTATTGTAGTAATAAATACAGTGCTATATTTACACATCTTATAAAACATCTCATAAATGTATTTTTTTCAATTCCAAGTTAAAACATCTGATCAAAATAAACATGCTTATATAAAAATAAATCTACCTAACAGTCTTTTGGTTTGGATGTATTGAAGCTAATGTAGTATAATGGAAGTTACAAATTAGTCCTTTGACCTTTAGTATTTAATCATTTTGCTTCTTAAAATACTTAACACATCGTATTGTATTACATATGGAATAAGCAGAGAAGTCATGTTCCTGACATCAAGTGGGTTGGTCCAAAGACAACACAGCTAAAACCAAGCTAAAGAAAGAGGATATGTTACCAAGTCCCTGTTAAGTCCAAAGTGGTTTCAGACATCGTTGCTAGGGCTACTAGAGATACACGTGTGAGAAGTTATGTTGGTGGATTTCATTCATGTTGGTCTGCATTTGATCATTATGTTAAGATGCACCTCAGTCTGAATCAACTCACAAAACCCCCTGCAAAAAGTGTGCACCTGAAGAAAAAACAATCCCCAACCTCCCCGAGTTGCACACCATCTTTTCTAGGTGTATCCATTGCCAGCAATGGACTTTTATTTGGAGTTCTGGACAGCAGAGAGTTAAAAATTAATTAGACACAGCAAACCTCACTTCTACATGATTGCCTTCATGGCAATTTAAGAATTTATTTTCCTTTCAAAATATTTGTAGGCAGTTTTACTTCACTGAGGTGGAACCATCTAGTGCCGATACATACAATTTGGCATCTCTAAAAACGATGTGAATATGAGTAAACTAACAATGTCCTACATTATCCATTCATGGGGGGATTGGTGCTGTGGAAGGATCCTTTCTGAGGAAAGGGAAAGGAGGATTAACACATCCACATGGTCATTAAAATGAAATCGTACTGGTCACAACTTTTACTTAGTAATGTAGGCCATTTAAAACCCTATTTTCTGAACGCCTCTAACCATCTTTTAAGGAATTTTCAGGTTTGAAAACCTGAAACTAACCTTTGTAAGCAAGTGGTTCTGCCCCTCGCCCCAAATAATTAGATTGGTGAGTTTAAAAAGGAATCGGTGGAAATCATGGAGAATCTTTTTTGAACATTTCAGTCTGCTTTTTAAAATCTGGGCTTACCTAAATAATGTGATTGATGTATCTCTTATATCTGAAGGAATTATACAAGCAGCATTTAGACTTGTTTTTCACTCTCCAGTATCAACAAGGTCTTCAGCTTTTTCCACACTGAGAAATATTAAAAACAAACAAGTTTCCACTCAGCTATTTTTTAGTTACTGCTCTGATGTCCTCAATCTCATATTTTTTGGTTTTCAGTGTTTGAAAACTTTTCCTCTCACATATTAATTAGACACATGGAACAAATGCCACAGATGAAAGATGACAGCTTTCGGTCACTGGGTAAGCTGGCGGTGACACAGAATTGGAAGGTAGGTCGTAGGCTATGCTGGCACTGGTGAAGGTTACCAAGGCTTGGGTTGAGTCACAGGACTGCTTCTCGACATCGTCAGAGTTAATAGACATCATGCTTGGGTTTCTCGATCTTGTCCAGAAGTGGGTTTGCTTTCCCAGGCTCCCCAGATCTTCCTTAAAATGGGGATTGAAGAGGATGTAGAGAAGGGGATTGAGACATGCAGGAAGCGGGACAATCACCAGAAGGATAAACTTAATGACTTCAGGACTGATAAATGTGAGGTTTAGTAAAGAGGAGAAGGACAAGAAAGCCACAGGGCAGTAAAGGATACAGTTGGTGAAGAGCAACAGAGCGATGTGTTTCACCATAGAACAGTCCCAAATATTTTCCAGGTCTCCCTTTTCCAAATTGCAGTAGAGCTTGGTGTAGGCAATGGTCATCACCAGGAAGCAGAGGGAGTTGAGCAAGACGAGAGCGACCATGTAGCCTGTGGTGCTGGGCTCGCCAAAGGGCAGGGGCAGGCAGAGCGGGGAGGCACTGAACTCACTGCCACCCAGCAGTGGAACCGTGGCGATGGTCAGGGCCAGTACCGCACAGAGCAGAATGATCACTTTCAGACTGGAGAAGGGGGTTTTCCTTTCAAATTTTGCAGAGTATTTCACAGAGAACCCGCGCTCCAGGGCTGCCAGAGTAAGCAGGAAAACAGATGATTCCGAAGCAAAAATGGACAAAAAGCCGACGACCTGACAACCGACCCCCTGCTCCCACCACGCACCATGCTGTGCAAAGCTGCCAAAAGTGAACGCGTCCACGCCAGCCAGCACAGCACTGGAGACCCCCATGAGCATGTTCACTGCTGCTATTAACCCAATTAACAGTTTTATGGAGGAAATGTACAGAGGGGCTCTGAACACTGTGGAAGTCACCAAGGCATTGCAAGTAAGCGCCAAAACTGCTATGGTCCATACTCCAATTCTGATTAGCCAGCTACCAAACAGGTATTCGCAGAGTTTGAAGGGGCCTAGAATCCAAGGAAGAAAAAGACTGGGTATCAAACTAGGGTTTACAACTTCTGCCAATTTACCTTTTTGTTTCTCTTATTAGGACACCAAGAGAGAGGCCAGTAACAGCTAGAGGTAACACACAGTTCCCTTGTGGCATGCTCTACTTTCTTTAACTACCATGAAAACATGAACACCAGGTGCTCATATTTTCAAGCTTGACACAGAGAAATGGAGATGGGGAATTTAAATCACTTGATTAAGATCCCTCAAAGAATGCAGAGTTGGGGCCAGGTAAAAAGCCAGATCTCCTGGGCTTTTCATTATATATCTCTCAGAATGCTTCAAAAAGGTTCTGGAAGTAGAGAAAGAGAATCCCAGGGAAATACCCTATAACATTAGAACAGGAAGCAATGGTAGTATAAAAGTGCATTTCATGAACATTTCATCTTAGGTTTGTCTTGATGTTTGATGACATTTGATGTTTGAGAGCCAGAGACAATCTAGTTGTTGAAAATAAAATATCAACCCTTCCCAGCTGTCTTTTTTTTTTTTTTTTTTCAACTGGTCCATTCTGTTCCTGGGAATGGGACAAACAGTTATGTGAAGTCAATATTTACAGAGCTTTTTTTTTTTTTTTTTTTCTTATCTGTACTTATCTATTATTTGCTTTAATCAAATAGCTATTTAGGGAAGACAAAAGAAATCGCTTTCAAAAATGATTACATGAAGCAAGATTCCTGCATACTAGTTCAGGCTAAATTGCCAATATCTCTTAAAAAATTGCATACACTTCTAACTATATGATTGATTCTTTAGTTTTCGTTAATCTGAATCAAAAGTCTTTCACAAAAACCCTCTTTATGAATGGAGACCAACTCCAGGGAATGAACATTTCTATTTTAAAGGTCCCCATGGGGAGGGATATTTAAGAGCCACAAAGGTGGCACAGATTTTGCTTGGAAGTGTAGCCTGTATGTCATTGATGGCCTTGGAGTCAGTGGTGGGTACTGCGCTGAGGCAGTGCCGATGCCCTTCTTCTTCTTTTTTTTTTTTTTTAATATGAAATTTGTTGTCAAATTGGATTCCCTTCTCACCTGGGGAAGGCGAGCACTGCGCCGAATGAAGGGCTTTCAGGTCTTCCTCAAAGTCCAGCAGGAAATCTTCAAGATCACGCTCATCTGCAGGAATGAGAAGCCCTGGAATGGTGAGTTCTGGCTCTTGTTTTGGGGTCTACCTCCCAGGGAAGAAAGCCTTGGATTGTCCTTGAGGGACTGAAGGGAACTGAAGGCCAGACATCCCACTTGTCCCTGGGCTCTGGCTTTCTTGCAAGTCTATTATAAAGTTGCAAGTCTATTATAAAGTTTTAATCAAGCTACTCTATGACATAGTATTCCAGACGAACTGAGGGGAAGGAAGGGTAACCCCAGACTCCCGGTGATAACATTTTAGCTCTACCATTCTGTTCTTAGCTCATGACAGCACAAAATTGCACTGACTTAAATTAGAGAGAGGCTGTGGGCCTCTCTTTATCCAATTACCAAACAGTTAGATAGCTATAGTGCAAATGTCCTGGGCTGTGTTCTCTGAGCACAAGAGGGAGAATCAGGTATAGTAAGTTTCAATCTTTCCTGGGGAATTCTGCTTAACAAAGGGCAAATCAAGTTACTGCGTGGTGCTTAGTTTAGCTACTCATAAAATAGGAGTTTTGTGATCTAACATACAGAATTGCTGCCCTTGAAAATAAACTCCTTTGAAGTACTTTGTTTTTCTTGTTCATTGTGTACCTTCTGGCACATAATAGGCACTCTTAATTTTTTTTAATTAAGTTAATAAATATAGTAGAGTTAATAAATATAGTAGAAATTAGCATGGATGAAGCAGGGAGAGCAAAAACTAAGGAAAAAACAAGAGCAAAAGACACATGCTGTGGCCTAAAACAAAAAAGCCAAGGGCCAAAATATGCGCTCCTTAAACTGGTATGTTTACAGGAAGAAAACGTTAAGGTAACGTGCAGACAGACAGAATCAGACAGACACACTTGCTTGGGAATCAACAAATCATTAGGGTCCAGAGGAAGAAAAGCCAGTCTGTTTGGACTGTGTGCAAACTTGCAGGGTTGGCAGGCAAAGGAAAGTGGGGGCTGCCATGGTGCCTCCTCATTATCACAGGTGTGGTTTGAGGTGCATTGCTGTCTGTTTAAGTAAGGTCTTACTTCAAGGAAAGCCAAGCACTTTACAGACATTATCTCATTTCACCTCCCTGACAGATACCCCTATGGGGGGTGGGAGGGGAGAAGGTTTTAGAATTAGTTGGATAAGAAGTTGGATTCTTAGGCCTTTCTACTGACATATGGAGGCATCTAAATGCTTATGTTGTCCATTCCTCCCAGGCCATAATAATAAAAATGGATTTTTATCTTCTGGAGAAAAGTGCTCAGAAACATGTACAAAAAATATATCCATAAGGATGAGGCCCTTTTAAAATCTTACGGAAATACTGACATCAATATTAAGAATTACCCCTGAGGACAGTATATGCCAAGGGAGATCTAATTATAAATACAAGTACTGTATTAAGAAATCACTTACAGAAAAAAACGAACCTTTAGAATGATCCTAAGGGATATTTCTCTTTCTCTGGGAGTCTTTAAATAGTGGGATTGAGGGGCACCTGGGTGGCTCAGTCAGTTAACCATCTGACTCTTGGTTTTGGCTCAGGTCATGATCTCACAGTTCATGAGTTTGCCCCGTGTCCAGCTCTGCTCCTTCTCTCTCTCAAAGTAAATAAATAAACTTAAAAAAAAATAGTAGGATTGATTTCCAACTTGCTGGGCTGGTTACATAAGGACTTGTCTGGAGTTCAGATGACCTGTTTGATGACTTTTCAAGACCATTGTAGATAAAATTTCATCACTGTGACATAATAGGTCTTACCTTGAATTTGAAACATTCCAGCATCTTTCTTATGAAGGTCATCTGTACTGCTGTTGTCATCTTTATTCCATTGATTAGAAATTTTATAGACATTCTCACATGCTCCAAATGCACAACACTGGTAAGCATAAGGCATTTCTATAACCCTTTAAATGAACAAAACCAAAAAAAAAACCACACACTTAAAGAAATGGATTATTAAATATAGTGTTCATCTTCTTTCACTCAATAATTCTGTCTTTGGATCTTAGCCTTAATTAATAATCTAAAATATTAATTATGTGTATAAAGATGTTCATTACAGAACTATTTATAATAACAACGGAGTTGTTAAAAATTATTGCCATGAAATGTTGACAATTGCTAAGGTTGAGTGATGCATATATTATATTATTTTCTCTACTTTGGTGCTTGAAAATTTCCATAATAAAAAGGTTAAAAAAACGACGGCTAGGAAAATTGTAGCACCATTAAAAAGTGCTTATAGTATGACATAATGGAAAGTAAGGAAAACATGATGTAAGCGGTATATGTACTGTGATTCTAACAATTAAAAATACATTGGAAACAAAGTCTGGAAGGAAATTAAAAAAAGTTGTTTAGGGGATATTTTTAGATTTTTACTCTCTTCTACTTTCCAAACTCTCTTTTGGGGTTATAGTTTTAAAAGTATGTAAAATGTACCGTGGTTTAAAAATATATCTATAAACACACACACACACACACACACACATATAATACATATGTGTATATACATATATAGTCTTTCAAGGGATTTTTTTTAACAATAATAAGCATAGCAAGTTTTAAAGAGCATTACTTCCTCAAAGAAATATAAATTTAGTACATTTTATTAGAACATATAACAAGCTAGATAAATTTAGAAATGTAAGCAGTACTACAATAATATTATAATGTTATTTAATTATGTGTCCTAGTTTATATCCCATGGATCAATGGTTTTCAAACTCTTTCCATGAACGCTAAGATTCTGGGAGGCATCTTTGAGAAAGAAAGGAAATGTGGTCAGGAAGACGTTCTTCCCCTCAGGGCTTATCCTAACAATGCCCCAGGGGTGGGGGACTTGAGGGCATGAAATGCAATTCAAAAGAGTCCCTTGACCTCATAAATTTCGAAAACTACTATAACACGTCTATTATTTCGCATGGCCACAAATGTATCTTATTAGTTTTAATGACAAACTCACTTGAGTTCTGGAAAGTTTTCAGATGATATCAAGCTCTGTAAGGCATGATTTCCTGTTAATTTTAAGTGAGTTAAACCATGTAACCCAGTTACAGGAAAAGACGACAGGAGGTTGGACGATAGGTCCCTGCAAAACATCAAACAACAATTGGCTTTTAGTCTGTGTTAGCAGAAAGCGTCCATGTTGAAAAAAAGCAACTTAAAGATTATTAAACTCCTCCTTAAAAACTTCTTAGCAGGGTCTGTACCCTCCATGGTAAAAATAACCATTTTGGGTTTAGCTACTGATAACATGTCTATTTACAATCAGAATTGCAGGGGGAAAATGTCCTAATCGCATCCAAATTGTAATTTCTATAATAAGCTGTATTTTACCAGGTGGGGACATCAAAAATCCATAGAAGGCGCTACACCTAATTTGAAAAGAGACGTTGACTGGAATAAGTTAGGGATGAGGGGGAAGACGCTGTTGGGTTTATTCCCTTTCCTCCCCTTAATTTCTGTCTGACTAGCTCCTTCTTTCTCTGTTAGCTACTGGAGAGGGGTGAGGAAAGGGTTCAGAGGCCCCGAGGGGAGGAAACGCGGGACAGGAAAGTTTTCTCTTAGGATGGCAAATATAAAACGAAAGCCCTTTGGGACTGAAATGACATCTTATTCCACCCCACCTGACTGCTCAGCGAAAGTGGAAAATTTCACTTCAATAAGCAGAACAGCTGTCACCCAGCTCTTCAAATACGCAGTCAGGGCCCACGTGGCCTTGGAGGGGCAGGGTTCCTCCCTGGTCTGACTTCACTCGAGCGTGGAGAGAACTGAGGGCTGGGCAATCTGTGTGTGGCAGTTTCTTCAGCAACACCGACATTTGTGAGGAAGTTAAGTGGCCCCCAATTTCTTAAAATATGCCATAAACAAGTCATGAGATACTCACAGCTTTCTTAGAGATGGCAAAGTGGAAAAGGCATTGGGATGAATAACGGCAATTTTGTTCCAAGCCAAATTCCTATTTAAAAAAAGAACATATATATAAGGCAAATGAGAGGATGATATTTTAAAAAGATGGTATGAAGTTTTACCATATATATTCATTCTCCTACCAAAATTTAGCTTCCATTCAGGGCAAAACAATTAGTTGATCACATCAGATAAAGATATCAGTAGTAAAAATGACTAAAGAACGGACTTGAAATCAATCTTGTTTTATTTTTAAAAAAAAAAATTTTTTTTTAATGTTTATTTATTTTTGAGACAGAGAGAGACAGAGCATGAATGGGGGAGGGGCAGAGAGAGAGGGAGACACAGAATCGGAAACAGGCTCCAGGCTCTGAGCCATCAGCCCAGAGCCTGACGCGGGGCTCGAACTCACGAACCGTGAGATCGTGACCTGAGCTGATGTCGGACGCTCAACCGACTGAGCCACCCAGGCGCCCCTCAATCTTGTTTTAAATCAATCAAGGAGAAATCATTCAGGTGGATATTTTAGATCTTATTCTCTGTGAAAAAGGTGACTTGAACATGCTTGTAAAATTTTATTAGGGTGTCTCTGAGGTGAGTAGGGGTAGAGGAGCAGTAAGACAGGAACTTCTGAGGCTCTTCCACTGACAAGCAAGTAAATGTGAAGTAGATGAAATGTCCCTAGAAATGTAATGAAATGCAGCAACACTTTGTGTACATCATCAGATATGTCAGGCTTTAAGAGAAACACAGAGTTTTTTTTTTTTTTTTTAATGTTTATTAATTCTGAGAGACAGAGAGAGAGCGAGCAGGGGAGGGGCCGAGAGAGAGGGAGAGAGAGAATCCCAAGCAGGCTCTGTGCTGTTAGTGCAGAGCCCAACATGGGGCTTGAACTCAAGAACCATGAGATCATGACTTGAGCCATAGGTCATGACCTGAGCTGTAGTAAGATGCTTACCCAACTGAGCCACACAGGCCCCACACAGAGAAGGTTTTTTCTTTTTTTTTTCTTTTTTTTTTTTTTTTTTTTTTATAAGGGGCACCTGGGTGGCTCAGTTGGTTAAGCATCTGACTTTGGCTCAGGTCACGATCTCCTGGTTCATGAGTTTGAGCCCTGTGTTGGGCTCCAGGCTGACAGCTCAGAGCCTGGAGCTTGCTTTGGATTCGGTGTGTCCCTCTCTCTATGCCCCTCCCCTTTTCACGCTCTGTCTCTGTCTCTCTCTCTCTCTCTCTCTCTCTCAAAAATAAACATTAAAAAATAAATAAATTCCCAGTAAAGGAGATGTACATTTAAATTCTTAGCTCAAAATAAATATAAAAAGGTGCTAATATGTTGGAAATAAAATCCTTTGATAACAGAAAACCTACAATTTATGGAGAAATAAAATTCACTAAACAGATACACACATGCACACGCATACACACTGAAATGTAGGTGATTCAGCAGGAATAAGAACTTCCACATTTCAAAAAAGAAACAATGAACTTAAAACTTGTATTTTTAAAATGCCTAACTAATAAGTATAACTAAAGTATAGACATTTGAGGAAACTGAAAGTGATCACTGTCAACTTCTCTAGCACAAATGAGTGATTTATTTATGGTACTGTGCCTCTTGAATTATCTTGGATAAATGGTATTTGAAGAACATTTATATTCCTTTGAAAGTCTCCCTAAACTGGGTGAAACTGGAAGGCTTTTTATTTTGATCCATTCCTGCTGCCAGAACAGAAAAAAATTTTGGCTAACAAGGGGAAGATATGGTAGGGAAGGAGTGGGGGAGCCACATTTGGGGGTTGGGTGATTGAGTGAGGACACAGTCTTCTCCTGAGCTGCTCATAAAACTTATGTCCGGTGAGGGAAGCAAGTCATGCCATCTGTCAAAGTCTCTGGTGGCTGTGAGTAGAACATGGGTGCCCAGGGAGCTTCACAGAGAGGAATTATCAGGAACGTAGGCCAAGTCCTGCCATGGGGCTTTATAGCAATTTGGATTTAAAACAAATAAGGGAGAATTTGTATGTTCAAAGGACTGTAATTCCACTTGTGTTGGTATGTCTGTGTGCTGGAATGTTCGCAGCAGCCCCGGGAGGAGCCACTTCCACTCTCCTACCCTGTTCTGTGCCTGGGGCTGATCCTGCAGGCCACGTGCCCAGGGGCTCCCTACTCTATGCAGTCAGAAGCCCAGGAGAGACAACTTGGGTACCTGTGCTCCTTCTCTGTTTTGGAATCTTGTCTGGTGGCAGCTGCACGTTTCTCAACCACAGCATCCCTTCTCTGTGCCTGTGTTCCGTTAGCCTCAGTCTTGGCCATGTTGTTGGTTCCCGAAAGCCCATCCCTTGCTTACTCCCCACCAACACCTATGCAAATGTCTCTTCATTTGCACCATTTCCTGCCAAGACCCTTACTGATACATCTTAAGAGGATATATACTTGTTGTAATAATGATAACAACAAACATCATCATGATACTATTGCATATTTACCATGTGCCAGGTTGGGTTATGAGTTGTTTTTTCACACGTATTGTCTCATAACCCTTAACACAACTCTAAGAGGTAGGTATTGTCATTAGCCCCATTTTACTGGTGTGAAGAGAGGCACAGAGTATTAAGTGACTTGCTCAAAGTCACAGAATAATCTCAGGAGCTGGGATTCAAACTCAAGCTAACTGACCTCAGAGAACCTGATGATGTTTCGCTCGGAATATGTTTGGAATTCTTAAGTAAATAATGAGAGCCACTGCACCTGACCCTGGGGATAAGAAGATAAAAGAGTTCTTGTCATTTGGGGGCCAGGGCATAGTCTACCCGTGGCAGAGCTGAGTGTTGAGTCCTGGAGCAGAGAATATGCAAAGTGCATCAGAGTGGAGTGGGCTCGCAGATCTTGTTCTTGTGGCATGGGCAGGGAGCGAGTCAAGGGTGGAGAGGAATCCGATGGGCAACAGGAATAGGGGAAATGGCCACCATGTGTCAGGGGACTGGAATGCCTGGGTAAGAGTCAGGAGGTTGGAGTCAGATTTTGAAGGTGGTGCTGGGAAGTCTGGTGTGGATTTGAAGACAATAGGGGACTAAAAAGATTCTTGAAGCAGGGAAAGTACCATGATTAGACTTCTGTTTGAGAAAGATTCTCTTTAGAGAATGGGATGGTTGAGTGGAGACCAATGATGGGCCAGTGGCAGAAGAACAGCTGAACTGGAGTTGGCAGAGTTGGGTGAATGATGGATGTGAGGTCTAAGGGGCTGGAAGAATTCAGCGACACTCATACATGTAGCCTTCAGGATCCCATTCTTTTGCTATCATTAGAGATCAGTCTTCTGTTTCATGTGCATATGAAAAAAAATTTTTTTTTTTGATGAGAACATTTAAGTTCTACTCTATTAACAAATTCAATGACATAATAGAGTGTTATCAACTGTTTCAGCCTTTTAAAATGGAACTGACCTTTGGAAACAGCCAGAACTCCAACTGGATGAAAAAGGCAGGTAATGAAAGGAGGTAATGTATTTTTTGCTTTACATTTATTTAAAAAAAAGTAGAAGAACTTCACAAGCTGATATAAAACAAATGGGAAGGGCAACATACTTAAATTCAGAACGAGATAGTTTTCAAGGTAAATTTTTAGAAGATGATTCTTAAAGGTAAATTTAAAATGTTTTGAGGAATAGTATTATTTTACAAGGATATAGTCTCTTAAGTATTCAGAAAAACTTTAGGGGGCGCCTGGGTGGCTCAGTCGGTTAAGCCTCTGACTTTGGCTCAGGTCATGATCTCATGGCTCCTGAGTTCGAGCCCCACATCTGTGCTGACAGCTCGGAGACTGGAGCCTGCTTTAGATTCTGTCTCCCAATCTTCCTGCCCCTCCCCCACTCATGCTCTGACTCTCTCTCTCTCTCTCTCTCTCTCTCTCTCTCTCTCTCTCTCTCAAAAATAAACATTAAAAAAAAAAGAAAAAAGAAAAACCTTAGGGAAAAAGGGGGTTTTATCAAAATATACCAGAGTTTAAACATTCTATATTGTCATTATTCATCAAAACGACATTGAAACTCAGTTTGGAGGTGAAAAAGACTTAGCTGACACAGAAAACAATCTGTTACCAAGGTTTTATTTTTTAAGTTTATGGTTAATACATGGTGTTTTCATTCATAAAATGGAATTAGATACTGTATTTACAATTCTTACTCATCTGATCAACAGAAGCCTTTCCAGGGCAGTTGTGCTCAAACCTTAGGGTACTTGTTAAAAAGCAGATCGTCGGGACCCACCTGAACCACCTCAGAGATTCTAACTCATGAGGCAGGTAAGGACCTGGAACCTGCATTCTTGGTGGTGGCCCCATGACGGCTCTTAAGCACTTTGAGACACATCTTGAAAACTGTTTCCCCAGGAAAAACGAATGGGCAGGAAGTATTGTGTGGTCATCCCATTTCCGTGTGGAAATCCCTACCAATTCCAGGCTGCTGACAGAAACGCATTTCGTAGGTGATTCAACAGCTTGGCCTCCTTCCTCTTCATTCAAGTTTCATATCAGAGAGCAGACTGCAAATTTACTACTTTTGAATATACTCCTGGAAATTATCACGAGCAGGATACTTGCCCTTTGATGGCAAATACAGACACGAAGGCCCAACAATTCCAGTGTACAGTGGAAAGAAAACATTGGGGAAGACCCGAAAGAGAAAGAAAGCGCTCTGTGTTGGGAAAGGCGCTGGCAGGCAGTACTCACAGAGCTCGGAGGCTGAGCAACTGCTGGAAAGTGTCAACTTTAATTTCAAAGATTTCATTATGTCGCAGGTCTCTGAAACGACAGAGTTCCAAAGATTGATTTCAAAGTCACTGGTTTCAAAGATTAGTTTTCGGAGTACTTCTACAGCAGGATTACCTGCCCTCAATCAAAGGAACACATGAAATATGAGTGTCAAGTGACTGATTAAAAATTTTTTGTTTTGTTTAAAGAAGAACATTCCAATTTATACACTTAAGCGTTGCCACTCTTTCAGAGCAACGAGTTCTTTTGGGTGGATGTAAAACTATATTCCAAATGCCATCATCATTCAATCACTTGGCGCCTGCTGGCTCTGCCTTGTGAGTCATTCTAGTATTCTTTGGGGGTCTTCAAGAGAGTCAAATCCTTACCTTTTAAAGACGGATTTGTCTTTCTTTTTCTCTCTTAATCACCCAAAGGCATTCAGGGAAAAATTAAGTGGGAAAAGACCGATGGTTAATATTGTTTTTTTTAAAAAGTTTATTTACTTATTTTGAGAAAGACTGAGAGGGTGGGGGAGGGGCAGAGAGAGAGGGAAAGAAAGAAGAGAGAGAGAATCCCAAGCAGGGCTGTCACTGTCAGCACAGAGCCCAACGGGGGCTCCGTCACGCAAAAACCATGAGATCATGATCTGAGTGGAAACCATGAGCACCCAGGCACCCCAGATGGTTAATATTGTTTTGATCAAAACCGAAGTATGTCTATAAAGCAATAATGCTGGGGCGCCCGGGTGGCTCAGTCGGTTAAGCATCCAACTCTTGGTTTGGACTCAGGTCATGATCTCCCGGTCCTGAGAACAACCTCCTCATCGGGCTCTGGCTGACAGCGCAGAGCCTGCTCGAGATTTTCTCTCTCCCTCTCTCTGCCCCTTTCTGACTCTGCGTGCACTTTCTCCCTCTCTCGAAAAAATAAATAAATAAACATGAAAAAAAGCAATAAGGCTGATCCTTTGTAGAGGAGGCAAGAAGGTTAGCATGTTTCATGTGTAAGTAGCATCCATGGCACCTCAAATATGACAGACAAATAGGGCGCCTCCTCTAAGGATGACTATGTGGAACCAACACCCCAACAAACCCAAGTCCTTCCTGTATTTAAAAGTAATGTCACTCATTGGATATATAAGTTTAGAAAAATTCCAAAGCTCAAATAAACTCAGTTCTTATATCACCAAGTTTGGGGGAAGAAAGAAAAAAAGCATAATAAATGCTTTACTTACAGTACAATGCATAGAAAAATAATATTATCTGTGTTTCCCAACTTAATAGGCGTCCTACACAGTCACACCTTGTGTGTATAAGCAGGGAAAAGCACCAAATGCCTCCCCAGCGATCTGCAGGGCAAGCAAACCAATGACCCCTGGAAAAGTGAGTTTTGGCTCTTGTTCTTTGCTAAGTGACTTAGAAACTCTTATAGACGTACATTTTCTGAAGCTTTTGGCAGACTGAAAAACTGGGTAAATCTTCCAGCAGGTTGTAAGATAGATCTCTGAAAAACAGAAGGTACAAAAGGGAAAATCTGTTATATATTAATCTTAAGGAAACATGCTTTGCTCTCCTTTCCTCTCCAAGATGATATATCTCCCAAAGGCAGACTCTGAACGTTTCCCCAGCCCTGACATGGAGCAGGTAGTCAGAGGCATTATTGGATTAAGCATAGATCCAAACGTTTACTGAAATGTGGCTGTTTTACTTCTTTAATTGATTTAAATAATTTACTTAACAAATTTATTTATATTTTGTTAGTGATGATCTACAATGTTCTAGCTATTATCTTGCAGAAATGAGTCCAAATTAAATTAAATAATTGTGTCTCTCTTTCTAGGAGCTGCTATATCTCTACAGCTAAGAGAATCATTGTTGGTTCTTTTCTAATCAGCTAAAAAAAAATCCAACAACAAGTCAAAACATAGCACTAACTTTGAAATCAATCACTACAAGGGGGAAAAAAAAATCTAAGAAAGTCTTCAGCCAAAACTCAACAAATTACAGAATAACAAAAACATCTGGACATATTTATAGTATAATATAACTAATCTAAAACAAGCCATGGTAATTTGCAGAAAGCTTAAAAAAAGAAAGCTGGTAGATAAAGTAACATAGATATTTAAAAAAAAATCTTGTCTCATGTTTTAAAAGTTATCGGCTAATCAACTAACACACTTTCATGCCTGATTCTAATTCTTAAAACCAGATCGCCACCATGGAACTGAAAAATCCATACTGTTTTCTAAGAGGCTTTTAAATTATCTTGTTCTTGTAATTGATCACTTTTTTCTACATTTAGTGAATAAATGGAATTCATATAGAAATACAGTTCAGTTACCACACACAAATAATGCAAATGAAGCTGTTTGCAAACACAAGTTTGTAGTTTATACTAGAGGCTTGAAAGACCAAAGTAAACCAAACAAAATATGAAAAAACCCAAAACCATACCCCACACCTACGCACAAATACACCTGGTTAAAAATTCGGTGTATATTTTTAAAAAGTAGTAAATGTGATAAAATGGACATACATATCATCAAAGCTGATAATAATTTGGTTCGCTCATCTCCACACACTGCAAGGAGACAAATCCTTCCTGTGCACCTCTTAGTAGAGGATACATAAAACCTTCTCCCATGTAAAGACCCAGTGTCACCTTCTACCTACCTTCTACCTAATGATTTTCATGGCTAACATTGATGAAGCACTTCTTAAATATAGACACCATGTTTACAGCTTTACCTAAATTACTTCATTTGACCTGTGGTCACCTTATGAGGGAGACACTGATTATCACCATACAATGTGAAATAATTTGCCTAAGATCACCAGCTACTTAGTGGGGAAAGCCACACACAGCCAGGGAATTCCCATGGAGGTGAGGCAACTTGGGGGCAGTTTCTTCATGTACAGGTACTCAGTGGATGATTCAGCCAAAGGGTGGAAGCTCACAGACCTATGTTTCCAGAACATAAAGTAGACTGTAGTAGAGGTCGGGACCCTGAGTCCTGTTCTCAGCCTCAACTTGGATTCTTCAACTTGGTCAATATGTTGGTCAAAGCATTATACCTTTTTTAGTTTTCTCCTTAAATGAGAAGATACCTGCTGATCTTGCAGTGTTGTGAAGAACAAATCAAAATTACAGGTTGAAGTGCTTTGAAAATGACAAGCTTCGGTGGTTAATGGATTTGTATTCTTTCAGACCTTTCAAGTTTCAGCTTGAGGAAAGAATAGCTTGAAGAAAGAATAATGGTTTAAGGGAAATGAGAAAGAAGTTGATAAGAGCTAACACTGCCTGAGAGTTTACGATGTTCCAGTGCTGGTATAAGTGTCTGACATGTAGTAATTCATTTAATCCTCATGATGATCCTCTGAAGGAAATGGCTATGTCTCTATTTTATAGATTGGGAAATGGAACCACAGAAGGGATAAATAACTTGCTCAAGATCTCTTGCTGGTGTATAAAGAGATGGGATTTGAACCAGAAAAACAGACCAGGGACTTTGCTCTTAGCCAATTTATGCATTTCTAGACCTGGGTGGTTTACCATTTGCTATGTGACATAGTGGAGACAGATGCAGTTTAAATGCTGGCTCCTTAAGTATTAGCTATAGCCTGTGAAATCTTAGTCATGTTATTAAGCCAGTTTCCTTGAGAAATGAGGGTAATTATGCCATTTTGGGTGGGTAGGCAGAATTCTAAAATGGCCCCTAAGATTTCCACTACCTGGTGTTCATGCACTTTCTCCTGGTACTCATGCACTTTCACCAGCTATTCAATCAAACTGCCTGTATTTGAATTTGGACTCTGCTACTTTCTTGCTGTGTGACATTGACAAATGTGCTTAACTATCCTAATTGTCAGCTTCCTCATCTGTATCTACACCTCAGAGGGCGATGTGGGAGAAGAGGAGGAGACTTACTCTATGTTCCCTCCCTTTACACACAAATGACTGACTCCAAGGCTGTCACGTGGTGTTACTACAACCTATCACTGAACAACTGAAGTCTGAAGTGGCTAGGGGGCTGGGGAGAGGGGAAGGCAGAATCATTATGGCAGACATTCCCATTCTTCCCCTTACATTTGTAGTGCTGCTTGTAGCTCTGCTACTGGGTGAAGCCTGTGGTGGAATTAGAGGCATTCAACTGACACAGATGTTTCCTCTGTGAGAACACAGCCATGACTGGAGACTAAGGGTCCATTCATTAAGTCCCCACAATGCATGAGAGGATGGTAATAGGGTTGGGAGTTAAGGGGAAGGGCTGAAAATGGAAGGTCAAAACAAAGCTCTTCAAATTCCTATAAACTACTTTTCAGAAAGGGAAAGGCAGAGGAAAAAAAACCAACAACCCAAGTCAACAGAAATAATATATGCAAGCTGTTTAACCATTAGTGGAAACACTAGAACATGGCACCCACAACTATACCGGAAGAATGTTTGGTCACCTTTATCAAGGTTTGTATGGGTCTGATAACTTAATTTTTTATTTTGGCATCCATATTGGGTTTTTAATCCATTAGGTAATTTTTTTCGCTCTGCAAAGAAGGGGAAATTAAGTTATCTAGGCTTGTTCATATCCATTTTCTGACAGGAAACGTGTGCCAGTTGAAACTCTAATGGGAGACTGGATGGAACTTGGGAACAAAGGGTGTGCCGCCACCATTACCGGGGTCACATGAGAGAGTCAATTCCCTAACCCCCCACGGGGGCGAGGGAGGACCGACCTGCTGGAGCCCTGCAAGGAAAGAACTTTCTCCCCTTTTAAAGCATTATTGAAATAACGCCTGCCATTTTGCTCCTAGATGGAAGTTGCCTGTTTACACAATGTTACTGCCTTCCTGATACGCACAGCACTTGCAGATTAGGTAACTGATCGCAGGCGGTTTGAGGAAGAGATGAGATCTGTGCTCCAGTTAAAGTCCTGTTGAAACACAAACCAGACATAATTCTTTTATTCAGGCATTGCACAGTGACATATTTTTATTCACTGACTTTAAGACTGGTCAGGCTTCAAGGGCAGTGTGTGTGCTGGGCCAAGTCAAGAGCCTATTTGAGTACTTACAAACTCTCCAGGCTCGCAGTTCCAGTTAAATCAGGAAATTCAGTTATTTGTGAGGCACCATTCAAAGTCCTAGAAGGAGGGGTACATGAGTACTATCAAAAGAAGTTTCCAGAAAGGGGTAGTTTTAGTGCCATTTTCAAAGCACTTTAACTTAAAATATGCATGTGGTTTTTACAACAACCCTACAAGGGAAAGTGATCTGCAAGAGAAAAACTTACAGTGTTCTTAGTTCAGGTAAATGTTGAAAAGCAGATCTTCCAACAAGCTGAATGGGGTTGTCATAGAAATGTCTGAAAAAAATCCAAACACCAATGTCTTAATATAAAAGTTGAATGACAAATGAATACCTGTTCAAAATTTCAGGGAATATATTAAGTGTGTGTAACCGTGATTATACTATATTGTATAACATCCCAATTACTTGGTATCAGGCAAACCTCAAAAATGTTTTAACTCACATGAGGAGGCTTTGGGTAAGAAATCCATACTATATAAAAATGAAAATTTCTGATAATAAGGTAGACATGAGTGATAGTTACTAAGGAGAAAAGCAAGTGAGCAGACTATAGGTATACTTAAAAATGTTCCTCTTCCTCCAACATCCGTGGACCATTCATCAAGTGGCAAGAAGGTAATTCAAGGGGTTGCCAGTCATATCATTAAATAAACAAAGGTGCAGTACATATATTTATATGAAAGTTAGTCAAATCTTATCATAACATACAAGAAGGACTCCTCAAATTATTTGAGAGAAAATTTGCTACTCTGCTTTTTTTGGTGACATTTAGTTTTTTAAAAAAAGTCATGACTGCTTTTAAAGGTAAGACATTATTAGAACTTAAATGATATTTTGTTTTACAGATTAAAAAAAATGTTTGCTTATTTATTTTGGGAGAGAGAAAAGAGCATGAGTGGGGAAGGTGCAGAGAGAGAGGGAGAGAGAAAACCCCAAGCAAGCTCCGCGCTGTCAGCACAGAGCCTGACGTGGGGCTTGATCCCATGAACTGTGAGATCATGACCTGAGCCAAAATCAAGAGTCAGACACTGAACCAACCGAGCCACCCAGGCTGTCCTACAGATGTTTTCAATGTAATGGTATTTGAATTGTCTGGTCAATGGAGCCCTACAAAAAGTTCTCAGTTGACACATCCTAGTTCAATGAAATTCAACTAATATTTATTGGTGTCTACTGTGCTCAAAGTATGAGGGTCGGTACTGTGGGAATTTAGAGACTGATTCATTAGGGAAGCCGTAATTAAGTATCTACTATGTGCTTGACATTACGCTAGATTCTGGGAGTTTGCAGATGGGTAAAATGTCCCTGCCCTAAAGAAGCTTGGAATCAATTGGGACAGAACAAATAAGTAGCAGCATCCCACGTCCTGGTTGATAAAGTACTTTCACATGTATAGCTCAGTTGGTCTACTCAACAGCTTTATGAGATCCATAGCACAGATACTTAGATATTATTTATCTCATTTTTGGAGGAGGAAACTAAAGCTCAGATACTTTGGCAAGTACATTACTTCCCCGAGCTTTACTTTCCTAATTTGTTAAGCTGGAATAATAAATCTTAGTTGTAGGGTTTGTGTAAAAATTGAAAGAGCTAATGCTTGTGTGACATCTGGTATAGTACCTGGGATAGAATTGTCACCCAACCAACCTAAGTCCCCTTCTGTCCTCTTACCCTCCAACTTCTTCTCTTAGGTTAGACAATCGGTAAGAGAAAGAGCTAGAGCTGGAAGGTCTTATGATTAAAAATGGAGTTTTCATCATAATATTACACTGTCCCTTATCTAGACGATATGCTTGTATGTATGTAATTGTGTTCACACGTGTGTATGTATGTATCCTGGGCAGATATGAATACACATGCTTGTGTACCTAAGTATCACAAATACAAATAAGGAGTTAAAGGGTTCTTAGGAGGGAGTTTTCTTGTGAGATCAAGAAAAACTTAATGAAAAATATCATTGGAAATGGGCCCAGGAAGACAGAATTTCAATAAGCATTGTGAGGGGATGGAATCATAGGAGCAAAGGAAATAAAGAGTTTTGCTCTATGAGGATAGCTTAGTCCATCTGGGTTATGGCATATGGTAATTGAGGAGAGCTTTGGGGAGCTGGTCAGGAGATTCACTATAGACAATCCTGAATCTCCGTATGTTTCACAGCAAGAGAGTGACGGATGCTGTGCTTCAGGGTGACAGGTCTGTTAGCGGTAGAGGCAGGGAGGGTGGCAAGAATGTCGAGGTGGTGGCTGGCAGAGGATGGGGGCAGTGGGCATGAAAAGAAGTCACACGGAGGACGGGGACCATAGAGGTAGACATGGGGACTGGGTAGCCAATGGGACAAGGGAAGCGTTCACACAGAGTGGGAGCTGGGGATCCTTGATGGGGTGGCAGTGGCAAGAGATAGAGGCAGAAGCAAGGAGAGGAGAGTTTCAGGGAGAAAACAGTGAATACCATAAAATACTGGATAGAAGCACTAATAAATTTTGGGGGCTTCAAGTCCTTTCTCAAGTGGTATTAGCATATCAAAAGAGCGATTAAAAAAACAAACGCAAGCTTGTGGCTGCAAGGAAAAAGAAGCAAAGGCAATGCAATTTGCCAACTCTTAATATGTAAATACTCTCTAATGAGGCTTAATGTTTATTGGCAATAGACTTTAAAACCCTTAGTTTGCCAACATACTGTCAACATATTTCAGAAACGATGAATGGTATTTTTTTTTTTTTTTTTCAGTTGTCAGGGCTAATTGGGATTCCAGCTCATTGGTGACAGATGCTACCCGGTTCCAAAAAGCCTCTTAAGTTGGCACAGGATGAATATCTACCAAGAAATGCCCCTAGAGTCAGGTTCAACAGTTGTCCTTACTCTCCTCCTGCATATCCAAGACCCCTCCTGCAGACCTCAGGCCAGTACTACGCCCCAAATCTGCCAGGGGTCTTTAACAAAGAACAATCCTAATGCCTATTTTCATCTTCCTGTATGTCTACAGATGATCAGTTTTCTGTCTCTGCTAAAATGTGAACATATAACCAATTAATTATACGCTGTAGTTGTAACTCTATTTTATGCTTTGATGGCATATAAATCCCCAATACACCTTTTAAGAATGCACACATCTTTCTAGAATTACAACCTAGCTTGTAATTCTATAAATGTGACTCAATGCTTGGGCTTGGTAACAAATCGATATAGAAACCTAGCATAAGCCAGTATGCCCCAAACCCCCACCATCAATGGAGTCTATTGCTGTAAAGGACTCCCATTTGTATGTAATAATTTATATTTCGAGTATACTTGGATTTAAGTTCTGAATGACTAGGTGACCTTGACATTGATACTCTGAAAATGAGTTTTATTCCTTAGAAAATAGAGATAAGCAAAACTATTTCACAAGATTTTTGTGAAGTGAGACAAGGCATCTGAAGATATGAAGCATAATGCAATGCACACTTGTAGGGTATAGAAAAAAAGAATCTTTGATGTTATGTTAGCATTCAGCTAAAACCTGACAAAACATCTCTCCATACACTTCTCTGTATAGATTCTTACACTGACAAAGACCAAACTTGGGAAAATATAGGACACTCATTGTATTATATTTAACAGTGCATTATGTATTATATTTCAGGATGGAAAAATCAAAAAGAACTATGGCCACTTACATTGTAATAAGAGAAGGATTGCCTACAAATGCTTTCTCAGGTATTGACTTGATATTGTTGCTGTGAAATCCTCTAGAAAGAGAGGGAAATTTTTTTTTTAGAAAATAACGTGTAGGGTAAAATTATGTAATGGTACCCCCCCCCTTCCTGTGGCAATAATCAACCTCTTTGGTAACTAGAGGATACAGTTAAATTCCTCTATGCATTTTGAAGCTTATGTGCTCTCCAGGAGAAAAAGAAATCGCGAGCTCTTATCTTGAAAGAGGAATAAAGAATCTGAAAATAATAGTTGTGCTTTATGGAAACTTACAATCTAATGTTATAAAAAGAAATTCCATCTGTTAATATCCAATAGAGCACCATTGTATAACAACTTGAGAGAGAGGGAACCATCTTTGGAGAGGGGATTATGATCACTCCTTCTGACCCCATTTGAAGCTAGGAGAAGAGAAAATTGACTTAAGCTGCTGTGAAGCAGAGATTTAAGTAATCTCCTTATGAGGGCAAAATTTCCTGAGCTGAGGGAAGGTGCTCAGTGAGTGTGTAATAACAAATTGACTCTCCTCTGTCGGTGCTAATGTTGTCTGAATGGCAGAGGGGCAGAGTCAATGATCTCTGGGTCTCATGTGGGCTGGTGGCTGGATAGGTGAGTGACAGTCTTTGGGTTGCCTAAGCAGAGACCACGATGACTTCCCGGTACAGCCACACGTGGGGTTCCTGAGGGAGAACCCCCTCCTAAAGGCTTTTTCTTACAAACAAGCCCTGTTGTCTGCCTCCTTTAGCTGTGTGTCTTATTTCTCTCAGCCAAGAGGATAGACTCTATGTTTATTTTTCTTTCCAAATATTGGAACATTCCTTTCATACATTATTCATATTTTTAGGTACAAAGAAAAGGCAATTAAATTTTAGTATATAAAAGACAATATATGCAACCTAGGAGCTGAAAGTTAGCTTTACCTTAGTAAAATTGTAGGTTTTTAAAAATTAAATATGACTCACAGAGTATTTAAAGAATATGAAATAATGTATGTGAAAGCATCTAGCATAGTACTAGGCACATGCATTTGATTTCTCTAGTCCTAGACTTATGCAGCCTAGAGAAGTTTGTTTTTCAAAATGCTTGGCAAATAACTGAATTCCATAGCAATTTTCTATAAATCTATGAAGTATCTAAATGTTGGGGAAATATAGCTTAGGAAAAGAGTATGATTTAGAGAACTATGTATATATTTTTTAATATACACATATTAGAGAAATCCATTATAAATTTAAAAAAGACTATCTGATGATAGAATAAATTAAAATATATTACAGGTTTACTTCACCATTATTTATACATTATTTGTTTAAATGTTTATTTATTTTGAGAGAGAGAGAGAGAGAGAGAGAGAGAGAGTGGGGGAGGGGCAGAAAGAGAGCGGGAGAGAGAAAATCCCAAGCAGGCTCCACACTCAGCATGGAGCCCAACTTGGGGCTTGATCTCAAGACTGCAAGATCACTACCTGAGCTGATATCAAGAGCCAGATGCTTAACCGACTGAGCCACCTAGGTGCCCCTATACAAATTTTTAAAAATCTTCTAGTCAGTCACACTATGTACAATAATCAAACATATTTTAAAGTGAATTCACAAAGAATAGAATTCTCCCATTAAATCTGTCCTAAATACTTACAGTTCTTTAAGGTTGGAGAGTGTCCTGATGGCAGTGGGAAATTCATCAAGATTATTATAATTTAAATCTCTGAAAATAAGTAAATAGTATTTTCAGTTTCTCATTTAAAAATTCGAATATACTACTTATACAGGGAAAGTTAACATGCCGTCCAATGGGGCAGGATCACTGATAAAAATTCTCATTCCTTCTCTTTATGGAAAGAGATTTTCTTGGCTTGCTGACCAGTATGTGCATTAAAATTGGTCATCACACTGATCATGAGACATTTCAGAGTCAAGTCTCAGTGGCACAGAGGCATTTAAAAAAAGGGAGGGACAGATGACAGTGTTAACGTTCAAGTAAGAGGGACGTTTGGCCAGGTGTTGGCTGCTTGCTGATGTAGCCGTTCACCTGAACCCGGCTCACCAAGCTGCCCGCTTGTGTGTGCTCTCGTCCTAGCTCCTGAATCACATCTCCTTTCTTGTTCCCACCTACACCCTCTGACCAACCCCCCTGCGTTTCAGAGTCTCGCCTGAGAGGGCATCTTGGAGAGCTGCTTTGTCCCTGACTCCTGATGAGTCCAAGTGTGTCTCCCAGGCTGAGGTCCAGGATGATAGCCTGCTTCTGGAGAGGTTTATGTGGTACTGGGTACTCTCAGGAAGGGCATCGGGTCTAGAGTTTCTTCAGGGTCACAAATAATGATTCAGATCAGAAGTATGTTTTCCTGGTCTGTCAGGCAGAGCTCTATGTTATCCTTCAGGCACAGAGATGGAATGGCCAAACAATTTTGAAACATTAATTTCTCGATCTGTTATGACACAAATGGCTTTTCAATTCCATTACTCACAAGCGCTTTATAGACTTACTCCACCTTATGTCTACAACTTCGTATGAAAAAGTAATTGCCTCCTAGTCTCTGGGAATGTCAGATTTCCCAGATGACGCAGAAAAACCTTTTGGTCAGGCAATCAGATGTGGTTAGATCTTCCTCTATGGAGAAGAATTGCTTTTTAATTTTAAGAGAGATAATTTGACCGAGTTAAACATGAATCAGGATTCCTACTTGTCTGGCACAAACCATCCTTAAGCTATACTGCAGGCAGGAAACTCGTGTCTTTTGTGGACATAAATTTTCTTCCTGTTTGTAAATCTCTCCAGATGCTCTGTTTTGATTAAACGAGGACTGGGTCCTTATAAATTACTTGGGTTTCTAGTGAGGGAAAGGAAGAGGTTGAGAGTAACCAATTTACTGATCCTCTGTAGCCCTGGGCAAGGGGAGGGGAGGGGAGGGGAGGGGGAGAATGAGACTCATATGAATTTGCCCAGAAATGCTTTACTCTTTACATGAAATCCAAGGTCTTCATCTCAAACGTGGGGGGGGGGGGGGAAAGGAGACACTATTTATGGAAACACCCTTCAAAGCCAATACTGTTTTTTGTTCCTCCTCTGTTGGAAAGGACTGGAAGGTGCTTTGCATTGCTAAGATATCATGCCCAGCCCTGTGTGGATAAGGGAGAAGTTCTAATTTTACCAAGCAGCTCATGGGAATGGCTTGCTTATGCCATGAAATTGACTTCAAAGTTCTGGATAAGTTCATCTTTGGCATCTCCTAATGAGGATGGTTCCTCTCTTCTAAGAGGAGGCACAGGGTGATTTAAGTAACCCTGGAAAGAGAGCATGAGCACTCATTGACCTGGAGAAGACCACTAACAACAGATGGTCCCTCAGGAAATCACCAGACCCAGACCTGGTTCGAAGCTAAACCGACCATGTACGAATGCTAAGCTCTGTATTCAAATAAATAATGGGCTCCAAGGCCACAGAAGAGATGGTCTTTGGTATCTCCTGGGTCAGAGCCAACATTGTAGATTCAGGCCCTGTGTGACTTACTGTATTTGAATATTAAAAATATGGGAGTGAGAGGGGGCACAAATGGAAGCATGCCCTTTCTTCCAGAACACTCAGGACCCTCACTGCCTGTCACCTTACCCTCATTATACCTCTCTCACTCAGCTAGGGCAATGAGGAGCAGCTCTTCCCCCGGGAAACGGCTGGAGCCTGGTGAGGTCAATGAGAATTCTTCTCACCGTGCCTCTGGGAAAGGCTCTTGGCGGTCAGCTGGCTGGACTCTATTTTTATTATAGGTACCAATTCAGAACTGAACTTTTGACCTATTCTTTGGAAGCAGTGTATACTGGTAAGCATGGACTTCAGACTCAAACTAGGGAAGAAGCAAATCCCAGCTATGCTACTGACTAGATATGTCATGTTCGTAAAATAACTTAACCTGACTAGAGCGGAAAGTGGGACAGTGATGGCTGCTCTCCTCAGATGGCTGTTAAATGAAACAATGTCTGCCAACACGCAGTGCAATATTTGGTTATAGATATGCCCAAGAAATGGTAGCTGTTATTATTTTTTAGTTTTTTGAATTGCTTTAGTGTGAACCTTTGTGGTTTGTTAATGAGACGCCTGTTCATCTCAGATTAGAGAGTCCTGGCATTTGCCTGGTTGGTGTCCTCTCACTGGGGGCAGTGGGGTGGGGGAGCAGGCAGTGCAGGCTAGACTCATGAATAGTGAGCCTGAGTGACAGTATAGAATTGATCCTTGACACAGAGTACACATTCCTAAGCAAACAGTCACTGCTCGGTAGAGAACATCTCATTTAGTTTATAATGATTCTAACTCATTTACCACTCTTGTTAGATTAAAATAAAATATCAGTTTTATAGCTTAGCTCTGTGTGTGTGTGTGTGTGTGTGTGTAAGATAAAGCTGCCGTAAATATCTGTTTAAAGCTCAGGCAATTAACCAAACCAAACAGCAAGTTTGACTTTAAGGCTATTTTGATTCCTTCAGAATACTCATGAAAACACTGAAAAAAGGGAAACAAATAAAAGGTCAACTCACAAAGTCTCTAGGCTGTGGAGCCCATCAAAGCATTTCTTTCCCAGGGAGTGAATTCTATTATTATGGAGATGCCTGCAGAAGAACATTACAGACACAGTCAGGAAGGCATGCTGCACAGGAAAATTTAGGCACAGCATTCAGATTGATTAAATCCAAAGAAACTTAAAGAACGCACTAATTATATATAAGAAATGCTTTGTTTAACTTTGTTGTTTTTTTTAAAAGGTCTATATGACCCATCCACTCTTACCATAGATGATTATATACCCGAGAATTTAATAGGCAATGACAGTTTTATCTTTTGGGTTTGAGATATCAGGGAGTGTATAATACTATGGGCAACATGCTGATAAAAGGAAGTTCAGGTTGTTAACACGGCTTTGGGATGTAGGATGTTAAGCAGAGATTCTGACCATCTTTGGCAAATGAAGGATGGAAGGAAGCGTTTGAAGCATATTTTCTAGCAAAGCTCCTGGCTTATAATGTCTACATTCCCAGGGTGGGGCCACAGGTTAACAGGCAACAACAATTTTAGCCACAGAGAATGGCGATCAGATTTTTTTTGGCTGCCCAGGGAGATTAGTTATCTCGACGCAGTATTAGTGTGTACAATTATCATTTTTGGCTCAATGGTAAGTCAGTTAAGTCAGGGCCAGTGAGAGCAGCTGTGTACATAACTGAAAACTGGACCAAGTCCCAAAGGGATTTTTGGAAAATGGGCTTAAGGAGAATGGGGTGAAAAAGAATGGGTGGATCTCTTGTAAACCCATTCCCTCAGGGGGAGGAAAAAATTAAAGCACATACCCAGCCTCTGGTGGGTCGGTAGCATCATCTTTATATGTGAGAGTCCGTATAGAAATTTGTTAATATCACCCCAAACTTCTTATCCTCTTAGACTAAGATTTTTATTCTAATAAATATATGTTGGTTTCATGTGACATTTACTGACAATCTTCCACATACAACACATGCGGAAAGGGGTAAGAAGCTGGCCAGTCCTCAAAGGAAGATGTACTACAATACAAGGGAGATGGGTAATCAAGAAAACTGGAATAATAGAAGGCAGTGGCAGGCCGGGGGCGGGTGTGGAGCAAAGGGAAGAAACAGGGCAGAAGAAGCCCTCTTCAGTTCCTACGCACACTGATCTTACAGCCTTTTGAGCAGCTGCTGTCTTCCTCTATCAGCCTTGAGGGACCATTATATTACCGGGGGCATATCGCTACACTCTTAAAAAAAATTTTTTTTAATGGTTTTATTTATTTTTGAGACAGAGAGAGACAGAGCATGAGCAGGGGAGGGGCAGAGAGAGAGGGAGACACAAAATCTGAAGCAGGCTCCAGGCTCTGAGGTGTCAGCACAGAGCCGGAGGCGGGGCTCGAACTCACAGACTGTGAGATCATGCCCTGAGCTGAAGTCGGTTTTTAAAAAAATTTTTTAAAATGTTTTTATATATCACTACACTCTTAAAGAAGACTGATTATTTTTCAAACTTACTCGAGAATCATTTTGGTTTACTCATCAGGAAGAAAGCCCCACAAACGCACAGCTCTCTGTCAATGGTTTGTTGTTACTTCTCTCCCCCCTGGTAGGGGTTCAAAAAATATTAAGTAATAAAGGCATATTTCAGTTTGACCTGAATAATAAACTATTACCAGAAATAAGGAGTTTTTATTAACTTCAGTCACTGGACTAACTGTACAGCGTGAGGATTGCCTGAACAATATTCATCGGCTTCCCGAAGACACAGGTAATAGTTTATCTTTGCCTTGCAGTGCTTGGCACTTAGCAGGTGCTTGCTAAAAGCTGTTGAATTCTTTTATACAATTAGGACATTTGTGAGTCATTTTGGGGAGGGGTTCAGGGGGTTTTCCTCCCTGAAAATGTCCCTATTCAAGGTTTGAAAGACTGGCACTTGAAGGCCAAAGTTAAAAAGTATAAAGCGGGGGGCGGGGTGGGGGGAATCAATAAACTTACAGAACTACCAAGCTGGAGAGGTTTCCAAAGGCATAGTCTGGTATGTGGTGTATTTTGTTCAAGGCCAAAGTCATGGCCTGCAGTGCTGATAAACTTCTGAAAGCCTGGACAGGGATTTCTGTCAGGGCGTTGTCATCCAGCCACAAGTGCCTCAAGGAATGCAGGCCACTGAAACAGCTCGGGGGGACGTAGCTGATGTGGTTAGCATCCAGACGCCTGGGGAAGAAAGGAAGCAAGAAGGTAAAGAGGGCAAAACCGGGCCAGAAGATCTGCCTTGCAGGAAAACTCTCAATATGCTGTTGAACCTGAGTGAAGCAGGGCTCGGGCCCCCAGGATGCCCTGACATCTGGAACGTCTTGCTCTCCTGGTAGGCTGTCCTCACTCATGAGTACAACCATGCCTTCTTAGGTCTGCTGGGCCATAAAATTCCACGGAGCTATGATTCCCTTCCAGGCTTGTGGGTAACATGGCTTCAGGCACGAAAGTGGCCTCCCCTGAGGTATAGACTTTCAGTGTGATGATCTTTTAGTTTTCCTTTCTGACACCAGGAGAAAGACACCCTTTCTCTTCCCCCTCACCCAGAGCCAAATCCGTGCCTTTGCTTTCTCTGGAGTGTTTCAAACATGTGAAACATACTATTCTATTAATTTGCTCATTGAGCTCTGGGAAAAGATCATTTCAGTATTGGAAAAGAACGGAGTAATTTTTAAAGGCTGTTGGAGATACGCCTTGGGGAGGGAAGAGGCAGCCTTTATTTTTTTCCTAGTACAATGCCGAAAAGCCTAAAAACTGCTGGCTTTCTTGCTCATTTAACCATTTGCATTGGGCAGATATTTGTTTTTCCTGACATTTTAAATGAATAGTAAAATTAGCAGCTGTCCCAGGTTTTGCTTCTTTCTTCTACACACCATTTTTTTTTTTAAATGGGGAACTACATCTAAATATAGATCTGGTTAATGAGCGATAGCAGCTTCCGAGCCAGCAGAGGGAGTGCAATGCATTTGTTTCGCCCCTGCCCAACAGAAGCAGAGGTTGTGATGACAACGCCTGAACTTTTCTTATTGGAAATTGAAATTTCCTGTAAGGTGCACGAACAAGAGAACCACCATCACCCAGCAATGCTTCCGATGACTCTCTCTCATTTTTCTCATCCGTTCTTAAGGCTCACACATTTGTTTCCAAAGCTAGGATTAAAAAAAAGAATAAGAGGAGTTGCATTTTAAGTAGTCCATGTATTAGGGAGGATTAGAAAATCACGCATGGATTTTGAAAAATGTTTTAGGAAGCATTCAAGACTAAACAGATGCAGGAAGCACACCAGGATCATGAAATAATCCCTTGCAAACCAAATTTAAACAATTTAGAAACAGAGAATTCTCTGTGGTAAGGAGCTAATCTCTTTGGAAAGCGGCTTCCTCACTTTTGGTCACATAAGTCACTTCACTTGTCCTCTAGCTCCTACCTCTACTGACCGAATGGGAACAAGTGATGGACCAAGAAGGCCCTGGACCAAGTTTTGAGAATAACTGAGTTCAGGTCACGTGGAATGAATTTGAAGAGTTCGGTGTCACGGCCCACTCATAATTACATTTCCAGGAGGGCAACAATTACTGCAGGCAGCAGAAACACAGGTTCCAAATAAATATCTCCAGGTTCTATCAATGGGGAACCAGAAATGTTTACGAAAACTCAACACTGCCTCTTCCCCCTTGCTCCGGTGAGGACATGTCTGGCCCAGGTTCAAATAAGGTATACTTTTCGTCAGGGGTGAGGAAGTGATTGTTTTTATTTAACCAGAAGCAAAGCACGTATGTAAACTCTTTGTAACGATTAAAGAAGGAAGACTTTATTGAAATAACGTGAGCTTCCGCGTTTTAGGTGACATATTGTCTGATAATTGCCAGTGGCTTATGCATTAGATATCAACAAGTGGCTTCCAAGAGTCCTGAAGATGAGTCATCTTAAGGTTCATGCAAACGTCCACATACCTTTACAGAAAAGGCTCTCTCAGCATTGAGTCACAGGCTTGTCTTCGATATTTAAATTACTGTTAATGCTCCTGCTAGAACTTGAAGTGACCTTGGTCTCAGTTTTCAATGTCAATAAGCCCATTTCTCTGGATAAATGTCTTTAATGAATCACCCCCCACCCCGCCCCCGAAAAAGGAATGTAATCTGCCTCCATGCTGTAATCTTAGAGCAATTTACTATCCCTAATGAATTGAGTAAGGCAGGGGCAATTCTGCCCAGTCCTAACACTTCACATACTAATACTCCCAGACCCCACACTCGGGTATCCTGAGAGTAGCACTAAAACGTTTCTCTGCCTCAATAGTCTCTTCATGTAAGAAGCTCCCAATAAACCACACTCCCTCTGAACGCAGTGTTTTGAAGTCCATGTCCACCTGGCCTCAGTGGTCCAAACCTAATCCAGAGAGTGGTATATTGTTCACAGTCAGAGGCCTTATCTGATTTAATCTTAACAGAAGATCCTAAGGCTGGAGTATGGAATTAATTATCCAGCCACTCATACAGGTGTTTCTCACAGAACAAGGTTAAGACTGTGGGCCAAGCAGCTGGCAGGGCACAAGTTGTGCCTATTCACTGAGTAAACAAAGAGCTCATATTATGTCAGTCTGGTCTTTTGGGGCAGCTGGCATGGTCTATGCATAGGCTTGGAAAATGTCATATTTAAGTAGTGCTGTATAAGAAAAACATCACTACAGAGAACACAAAAACACACATAAAAATGTGGTTTTATGATATTGTCGGGAGCAACAAAAACAACTGCATTATATAGCTCCACTTTTTAAGTGTTTCTCTTTTTGAATGTGTATTTGAGAGACAGAGAGACAGAGAGAGAAAATGTGAGTGGGGGAGGGGCAGAGAGAGACGGGGTCAGAGGATCGGAAGTGGGCTCTGCCCAGACAGCAGCGAGCCCGATGTCGGGCTCAAACTCAAGAACTGTGAGATCATCGCCTGACCTGAGCTGAAGTCGGGCATTCAACTGACTGAGCCACCCAGGCACCCTTTAAATGTTTCTTTTTTTTTTTTTTAATGTTTATTTATTTTTGAGAAGGGGGGAAGGGCAGAGAGAGCGAGAGAGAGAGAGAGAGAGAGAGAGAGAGAGAGTCTGAAGTGGGCTCTGTGCTGAGAGCAGAGAGCACAATGTGGGGCTCGAACTCACAAACCATGAGATCATGACCTGAGCTGAAGTCGGATGCTCAACCAACTGAGCCACCCAGGGGCCCTACCCCTTAAGTGTTTCTTTATTATCATTTCCATTTCATGCAAATCATAAAGGGTGTGTGTGTGTGCGTGTAGGCAGCTTAGAATCTGAATTTGGGATGAGAAATCTTAGATCTAAGTCAGTATATACATAGTAGCTGTGTGATCATGGCCAAGTCAACAGATCTCAGCCTTCACACCCATAAAATGGGGGTAACACCCCTCTATTTTATAAGATTGCTTTATGATGAAGGAAGGGGTATGACAAAGCTTCGTAAATTGTAATTCTCCTTAAGGATTTTAAATTATTATTACTTGAGCCTGGTTAACAGTTTGTGTTTTTGTTTTATGACCATGGAAACCATTCAGAGTAAAAGAGGTGAACTCAAATTTTACCTTAGTCAAAAGTTGGTTAAAAGGAGTACTGCATTGTCAGTGCATTTTGATCCTGAAAAATGCTACTTTTTTTATCTTCCATAACAAATAATTAAGAGGTATCTGCAGTTAGACTTAATAGAAGTTATCCTCATTTTTAGGTCTTCAGTATTACAATTACATGCGTGTGCATGCACATGTGTATGTGCGCACGTGTAATCACAAAGGGCCAATCGTTGTTCCTGATACATTACTGACTAGAACATCTTCACTCCAAAGTCAAAGGAGAAGTGGTGACATGTGATAGCACATTCTCAGAGACAATTCCTAGCAATGATCTTGACACTTAAGTATCTATCAGCAATGTGACAGAGGTAGCACAGAAGCTGGATGCAGACAGCTGTAGCCAAACAAACACTTTAACAATGGGAATGGCCTGACTATCTTTCAGACAAATAAAACTTTGTAATTATGATCTTGAAATGCATTCAGAAAAGTAATCACTATAAGGGAAACGACACCCATTTTATGCTCCTTATGTTACGTATAACTTATAGCAATCTGATAGATAAAATTTTACACTACTTTCTTTTTTTTTTTTAAAGTTTTATTTATTTATTTTTGAGAGATAGCATGAGCAGGGGAGGGGCAGAGAGAGAGGGGGAGAGAGAATACTAAGCAGGCTCTACACTGTCAGCACAGAGCCTGATGTGGAGCTTGAACTCACAAACTGCAAGATCATGACCTGAGCCAACATCAACAGTCTGAAGCTTAACCAACTGAGCCATCCAGGTGCCCCTACGCTACTTTTTATGTCAAACAACTAGTTACTTAATAGACATATGGTAAACTGGAAAGGGCACTGAATTAGAAAAATTAAGACAAATTGAGTCAAGACTCTGTCAGTTATTAATTTTGATATTTGGGGGCACACTGATTAATTTCTGTGAGGGTCAACTTTCATATCTGTAAAGCAGAATCATAACAGGTCACAGAATTGCCATGGGAATTAGAGAAAACATATGTGGAAGTGTTTTGTAAACAGTGAAGCACTCTACAAATGTTAGGTGTTATTATTTGAGAAAAATCTTCCCATTTAGGAAGTGCTTCCCCTTCCTCTAAAAGTTTCTTTAACTTATCCTTTGTAATTTCAAATCTCTCTAAAGGAGACTGACATTTTGGGGGGGTCATATGGGCTGGCGGGACTGCTGATTTTCTACTCACCATAATCCTTCACATGTAAATTAAGTAGCTACACTGCATGTTTGGATTAAAGTCGTAGGTAGCCTCCCAACACAGAGAAAAGAAGATGCACACATCTTCTGTGTTAGGCCAGCAAACGTCCAAAAACGCTCACAAGGCTCACATGGCTGAGGAAAACGAGGACATCATCTGGTCCATGAACATAATTTTCATCAAGTATGAGTCTGGGCACTGTTACTTAGAGAACTACAACCGATGAGAAATGGTTCTGTCATGACTTTGGGGCATATGTTGCAATAACTCCCTCTCTGGAGGGAGGGCTTGAGGTTGGAGGACTCCATAACTACCAAATGGATTCTGCTGTGCAAACTGCTTGGCCAAGGGGACTGTCCCTCGTGGATCTGGATTTGTCTCTCCTCACCAGTGGGACCTCGTCAGGATCATCCAGATCCTGACCGGCTTCAATACTCTCGAGTGTCGAAGGTAAGCACTTAGAGTCTGGATAACTACTTTCAGAAGATTTCTGGGTTATCTACCTATGAGCAATGTCCCATTGTTTTCCAAATAATCTGCAGAATCTACATCAAAATGTTTCTCTGGGGTGGGCAGCTATACTGTCTCCTGACTGGCTACCTCATGTGCTGTGGAAAGATCGCTCTGATAGCACTGTGCAGATGGACTGGTGGGAAAGTAAGTGACCAAGGCAGTTGTAGTCATGAGGGTGAGAAAAGATAAGGGCCTGAAAGAAGTATGGAGATGGACAGGAAGGCCCGGTGGGAGGATCGCTAAATAAGTGGGCTCAACAGAATGTGGTGACTTGTCAGCTGTGGCCACAGGGGGAGGCAAGAAAGCTACTGTGACTCCATGTTCCATTCTGGGCAACTGAGCGGATGGAGACCATGCAAGAGCAGGGATGAATGTTATCCAGTATTATGTAAACTAAAAATAAAACAAACTGCATGTTACCTGTGAATGCAGTTCTATAATATCAGTGTATCCTATGTGATGAAGACTTAGAAGGTAACAGGCAAAAAAATCACTTATGTCAGGCACTGGCCAAAAAAAACCCCAACTCACTTTATTGTCTTCTGTCTAAAGTTTTTTTCCATAATATTTTCATGTATAAAACCTTAGTTTTATAAGTTTTCTCTTTCAAAAGAAACATTTGGCCAATCTGTTCCATACTTCTGGAAGGAATTTTTGATTTATAAATGGCATTATTGTACGGATTATAGAAGCTATGAGATCATTCTTGCTATTGTTTTTCCAGAAAAAGGACCTTTACATAGATCTCAAATATGGTACCTTGCCAGTGTATCACACAGGCTTATATCTCTGTTTGAGAATGTCTTTGATAAGACATTAACTACAAGGAAGAAAGCGTTAGTCAAAAGATAAGCCATAGATCTTGGCTAATTCCATATCTGACATGACTGTAATGATGTCAATTATTAACATAGATGACTTGAGAAAAAAGAAGTCAAAGGTGTGAAGAATATTGCAGCTGCAGGTAGAGTATAGTTCCTGGGGATTCTTCCAGTGAACAGAATTACGAAGCATAGCATTTTCTGGCACAAGAACAGACACTCAGATCAATGGAACAGAATAGAGAACCCAAAAATGGACCCACAAAAGTATGGCCAACTAATCTTTGACAAAGCAGGAAAGAATATTCAATGGAATGAAAACTGTCTCTTCAGCAAGTGGTGCTGGGAAAACTGGACAGCGACATGCAGAAAAATGAACTTGGACCACATTCTGACACCGTATGCAAAAATAAACTCAAAATAGATGAAAGACCTAAATGTAAGACAGGAAGCCATCAAAATCCTCGAAGAGAAGGCAGGGAAAACCCTCTTTGACCTTGGCCGCAGCAACTTCCTACTCAACACATCTCCGGAGGCAAGGAAAACAAAAGCAAAAATGAACTATTGGGACCTCCTTCTGCACAGTGAAGGAAACAATCAGCAAAACTAAAAGGCAAACGATGGAATGGGAGAAGATATTTGCAAACGACATATGAGATAAAGGGTTAATTAGTATCCAAAATCTATAAAGAATTTATCAAACTCAACACCCAAAAAACCAATAATCCAGTGAAGAAATGGGCAAAAGACATGAATAGACACATCTCCAAAGACATCCAGATGGCCAACTGACACATGAAAAAATACACAACATCACTCATCATCAGGGAAATACAAATCAAAGCCCCAATGAGATACCACCTCACCAGTCAGAATGGCTAACATTAACAACTCGGGCAACAACAGATGTTGACAAGGATATGGAGAAAGAGGATCTCTTTGGCACTGCTGGTGGGAATGCAAACTGGTGCAGCCACTCTGGAAAACAGTATGGAGTTTCCTCAAGAAACTAAAAATAGAACTACCCTACGACCCAGCAATTGCACTACTAGGTATTTATCTACAGGATACAGGTGTGCTGTTTCGAAAGGGCACATGCACCGCAATATTTATAGCAGCACTATCAACAATAGCCAAAGTATGGAAAGAACCCAAATGTCCACTGACAGATGAATGGATAAAGAAGATGTGGTATATATATACAATGGAGTATTACTCAGCAATCAAAAAGAATGAAATCTTGCCATTTGCAACAACATGGATGGAACTAGAGGGTATTATGCTAAGTGAAATTAGTCAGTCAGAGAAAGACAAATATATGACTTCACTCATATGAGGATTTTAAGAGACCAAACAGATGAACATAAAGGAAGGGAAGCAAAAATAATATAAAAACAGGGAGGGGACAACTTAAGGAGGGGGACAACTTAAGAGACTCTTAAATATGGAGAACAGAGGGTTACTGGAGGAGGTGTGGGAGGAGGGATGGGCTAAATGGGTAAAGGGCATTAAGGAATCTACTCCTGAAATCATTGCTGCACTATATGCTAACTTGGGTGTAAATTAAAAAAAATAGATTAAATAAAAATTAAAAAATATAAAAATAAATAAAAAATTTAAAAAATATATTAAAAAGAAGCCGAAGCATAGCATTTTCATCACTGACATTTCTATTTTATATTTGGATGAGCATTTTTTTCTTTGTAAGTTAAAAAAAATGACAAACTCACTTGTACATACATTTGTACATTTTTTGAGGCCATTTTGAATAATTCATGAATAGTCAAAAGAGCACAATCATTTAGTTCATTTATAACATTTTAAGAAATGAAAGCATTTCCCATTATTATCTTACTTTGCTATGAAATGAGAATTATGGATTTCCAAGCTTATATAGAATACAATTTGACAAGGTCTCTAAAATATTTATTACAGTGAAATTTACTGCCTGGAAATTTTATTGCACCAAAACCAGTGGATCACTGGAATTGAATTTGTCAGATCATTATAATAATACTATTGGGATACAATTTTATCTATATGAACTCTTATGGACTAAAGTAATGCTGATTTATATGAATTCTTCATAATAATGAGTCATTTTTATTGTTATTTATTGTTATTTAATATTGATGGAGTAACCACAATGTGGGATTCTACCTTTTTATGAAATTTCCCATTTATATCCTAGGAAGACATTAAGTGTATGAATTTATATAATGGGAATTTCTGCTTCTACCTTTCTGTTCTTCATCTTATTCATTGGTAAACTTAATGCAAACCAGGAAGAAAAATGATCTCTTTAAACTTACTTCTGAAAAGGTAAAAAAGTTTTTTCATCTCTGCAGCTTGGGGAGAGATAAAACCGACAGGCTCACTGAAGAGCAATAATTTAGAGACTAGTCGGTTGGCTTGACTAACAGCTAGATGAAGTGCCTAACAGAACCAAACCTGTCTTTCTGGCATTGTTGGAGAGTGCATGACTCCAGTGAGAAATATCTTAGAGTCAATTTACAGTATGTTGCTCCCTTTCTCAGAGGTCATTGCTGCTGTGAATTTTGTAACGAGGAGACGAGTAACACAAGCATTAACTTCTCCAGTTTCATTTTTCTCCATAGAAAACAAAGACTTTTTTTGGGGTTGGGGGGGGTCAAGGGCCCCATTAGTCTCTCGGGTACCATCAGGGTTTGAAATCTGGGGGTCCTTTTTGAATCTTCCATTGCCTTCCAGCCAATCATTCACCAAGTCCTCTCCATTTATCTTTATCTCCAAAACTCTCCACTTCCACTGTCTAGTTAAGTCTCTTATCTCTTAACACCTGCATTACTGCAACAGTCTCTGAGCTGGGCCTTTCGCCTTTGATCTCTTATCTCTTCAATTAATCCTGTAGGCTGCTGCCAGATTAATCTCCCTCAAACCATGCTCTATGTCATTCCCCTGTTAGGAATCCATGGTTCTGCCACATTACCGTCCCTTCCAACCCCAACTTCCCATCTGATATTCAAAGTTCACCATCTGCCTTCACTGGCCACGCTATTCTCCTATTTCTCTGTCCTAGTCAACTTGTCCCTATTTAGCTCCCTCCCACAGTACTTCTGAGCCTTGTATTCATAAGCATCCCCTACTTCCTGCCTATCCGAACCTCATCAACCCTCCAAGACTTAGCATTATGGTTCTTCCCCAAACCCTACACTTTAAAAAAAAATTATTAAAAAAATTTTTTTAACGTTTATTTGTTTTTGAGACAGAGAGAAACAGAGCATGAACAGGGGAGGGTCAGAGAGAGGGAGACACAGAACCTGAAACAGGCTCCAGGCTCTGAGCTGTCAGCACAGAGTCGGATGCGGGGCTCAAACTCCCAGACTGTGAGATCATGACCTGAGGAAGTTGGCTGCTTAACCGACTGAGCCACCCAGGGGCCCTTAAAAAAAACATTATTAAAATATAGTTGACAGACAGTGTTATTAGGTGTCGCTCAGTGCTCACCACGGTAAGGGTAGTCACCAACTGTCACCATACTACTGTCATTATGACATTACTGATTGCATTCCCTATACTGTACTTTCCATCTCTGTGACTTATTTATTTTATAACTGCAAGTTTGCCCCTCTGTGTCTCCTTCACCTACTTTGCTTATCCCCTCCCACCCCACTCCCACCTGCCCTCTCTGGCAACCACTAGTTTGCCTTGAGCCCTGGAATTCTTTAAGTGGAGAGTCCTCAGCTAAGACAATAGAAAGCTAAATCTTGTAGACAGATCAACTCCAAAATCCCTGAAGGAACCACTGGGGTCCAACTCTCAGTTTAGGAAGGGCAGGTAGAAAAAGCCAGGCACAGAGATAAGAGTTTGGAGCCAGAGATATCAGGGAATGTGGGATACAGTCAAACTGGGAGAGATGAGCTGATCCCAAGCAGATGTTTAGGACATCACTTAGGGTTTGAGGCTTTAGTTCAGTTCAATAAATATTTCTGGAGTGTGTGTTTTTGCAGGTACTGTTCCTGGTGCTTGAGATCTAACAGTAAGTAAACCAGGCAGACATGAGCCTGTTTTCTAAGCATGTTGATCCAACCTTTACGCAGCATGTTTCCTAAAGTGTAGTCAGACAACCAAATCATTACAAGGAGGTGTTAGGTGAAGGCAAATGCATGGTAGGAGGGTCTAACCTAAATTTTACTCTTTTTTGAGATCCAGATCTGGATTTCAGGCTGTCTTTGTGACATTTCTACTCAGTTGTTCCTCCACAAACACACATGTTCAAGACCAAACTCATTATCGTTCACCTCCATTGTCCCCAAACATTGCTTTTTGCCGATGTTTCTTGTTCTCAGTGATGGGCTTCCTTAAGCACATGGTTATAAACCAGAAATTTAGGAATCATCCTGACATCTCTTACTCCATCATTCTTCATCGCCAGTTCCTTACCAAACACTGGTAATTTCATCTAAATAGTTCTCAAATCCATTTCCCCTTCACCATCTCCACTGCCCCCATCCTGACAAAGTTCTCCTTTCTCTCCTAGACTATTTCAGTAACACAGATCAAATCATGCCCTTCCCTGCCTTTTATCCTCCAGTGGATTCCCATTGACTTCACAATAAGGGCTAAAATCCTTGGCATGTCCCAAATGGCTTTCAAGGCGTCTGACCCCACCTGTCCCACTAAGCTCTTCTTGTACTTCTTGCACAAGAAGAGCTTAGTGACACAGGACTCTTCCTGCTTCAGCCACAAGGAGCTTGTTTCTGCTTCTTGATGTACTAGCTTTGCCTCCAGCCACCTCCACTACAAGGCAGTGCACAAGTAGTTCCCTCTGTCTGGAATGTTCTTCCCTCCTGTCATTGTCTGATCAACTTTCACCTTTGCAATAGGGACAAGATACTCTTTTCTCACCTATAGTTGCCTTATCAGGAAAGTGGAGGCAAATTCTACCTCACAGGTAATGAGGGAACAGACAACCAAAAGCACAGGGAAACACTAAAAAAAGCAGACTGGCCCACACATTAATAATATTGTTCTCTTCTCTTCTTCAACTTATTTATTTCTGTCCTCCAGAAATTTCTTCTTTTTGTACATTTCTTTCTTCTTGTAAACCTTCACAACATAGGTCTGGAAGTAAGATGTGATTCTGTCAAGCTCCTTTCCCTCACATTAGTGCATCCTGCTGTGTGCCCATTCTCTGAAGTAGATTTTGGAGGGAGGGGAGAGAGCGTGGTGGTAAAATGGGCAGATTTTGATTTTGGTGCTAGGAAGACCAGAGTTCGTATCCCAGACTCACTTCTAGACTGACTCCATTACAAGCCATATGACCTTGAGAAGGTCATTTAACATCTTTGAGCTTTCTGCTTCATCATCACTAAGGAAGGGGTAATTTCAGCTCCTACCTCATGTGACTCCTCCTTGTCTGAGGATGAGTGGAATGAAGAAGGTGCTTCATAAACAGCTGCTGCTGCTTTGATAACCATGTGGGTTTAAACACCATGGGTGTTTCTGATTTTGTCCGGGCAGTGTTCCCATGCTTTATTGCTTCTTTCTTTCTTTCTTTCTTTCTTTCTTTCTTTCTTTCTTTCTTTTTTTTTTTAAGTTTATTTATTTATTTTGAGAGGGAGAAGGGCAAAGAGAGAGGATGAGAGAGAGAATCCCAAGCAGGCTCCACACTGTCAGCACAGAGTCTGACTCAGGCCTTGAACTCATGAACCGTGAGATCATGACCTGAGCCGAAATCAAGAGTCGGATGCTTAACCGACTGAGCCACCCAGGCACCCCTCTTTATGTGCCTTTTTACAAACAGTGTACCTTCCATTGGTGCCATCCCTTTAGCTTCTCCGAAGAGTTTAACCCACTTCCAAAGGTAACCTTCATTTCACATCACAAGACTGAGAAAAGTGGTATTCTACTTCTCATTTATAACATCTATGTTCTCTTTTAGTTATTTACCTATCTGATGTGACTGTCACATGTACGATTTTAATCGCCTGATGTAAGAATGGTTTGTACATGGGGTCTTGCATTACGTATCCACATTTTTTTTCCATACATGATTCTGAGGACTGCACTCCAATTTGAGTTCTCTCTTGCTATAGACACTGTGTAGAAAGGGCTTTACCTTTGAAAATAGTTTTCTCCTGCTGTTTAACGGGGGAGGGAGACAAGGAAAACTTCTCATAACAATGCATTGGGTGCTAGTTTGCACGTGGTTCTATGAAATGACCTCCTAATGGTGCACTAGACAAAACCCTTGGCCTCTGGAACACCGAAGTCCACCTCCATCCCAAGACGTACCTGCTATGCTGGCACTTTGGTGAAAAAAACCAAACTAAACCAAAATTTTATTTATTGAACATACATTTTTATTGTGTAAGCTTGTAATTTCTCTTTCTGGAGACTATTTTAGTGGGAAGAATAATGTCACTAATACTAAAACCATTGTGTGTGTGTGTGTGTGTGTGTGTGTGTGTGTGTGTGTTTAACCTCTTTGATCTTTTAATCTTATTCTCTTGGTTAGCTCACTCTACTTTTTTTTTGTCTGCTTACACCTCCTTGTCTTTGGTTACTTCCTTCCCATTCTTTACCCAAGGTCTGAAACTGAATAGGCTCCTGGATGTTCATGGGAGAAAACTGGGGCTGGTTCTAGGCTTGCCTTATTTTCTGCCCAGCACTATGAGCCCTGCCTCTCCTCCTCATCTCTTTCTCTTACTTACTCTCTTTGAGGACTATTATCAGAAAACCTTACCACGAAGAGTCTGGGTGACATTATTAACATTTCACAGGGCTCAGGGGCAGAGGAGTCGGTAGCCCTGGAGCTGCTATCACAAGATGCACAGGCTGATCATGTTCCAGGCAAGAATTACATGTTCTTTTTAGGTTTTAAAACAATGTGTTACACCCTGAAGATGAACACCAATTGGTGTTCTAATTGGAGACTAGAGACAATACCAAAGATATGTCTGATTCTTTTATTTTCTATGTTCCAACCCAATTTGTTTCTCTAGTGGGAACTTGAAATGAAAACCAACATGTATTAAATAATACTCTGGTTAACTGGACAAAGATGAATATGTCATTCTCTTTGATCACCTTGAACTTCACTAATGACAGTGAGATGACTGAACGTCATTGATGACTATCAACAAATGAAGTAACGATTTTTTTTCCCCCATAGATCGATTTCTTAGCTACAGATACAAAGGTATGAGGTCAGGGGAGGGTTAAGTTTTGAGTTTCCATCAAATCATTGTAATCTGAACCTAGTCCTCAAATGTCTATAATGCCAAAAGTTTCTTGGTGAAATACAACTCATTGTGAATTCTGATTACATTTCCTATTCCCTTCCAAAAAAACAGAAAGGAAATTAAGTTATATTTGATTACATTACAAAAAATCCAACTGGTGTCTGGGCAGTCATTACCATGTCAGAAGCAAATGTACATATTGTACAGGGGCAGGCTCTGGGCTATTGGGCTCTGGCACATGGGCTTGACCTCTTATTCTTTAGACAAGCAATTTGTAAACATCAGGAGAAAGTTAAAAGAACACAAACGTACCTATGTGTTTTCATTATGAACAAGGCCAAATATCTTTTGTTTATGTAAAATAAATGAAAATTACATCTCTTGAAATGTGAGTACAATTTGTTGCTTCCTCACAGCAATGTGACCAATTTTAATGTATCAAGTTTCTTAAACTATATTCAATGAAGCCAAGTCTATATGGTGGGGCAAAGTATACTGGATCTATTTCAGTACTTATCAGCCACTTGGTTGGTAGACCACTTGTCTGTGTCATAGCACAATAAAACATTTAATTTCTCAAATGTGTTGGCCATACAAATCCCCAGAGGATTTTGTTGAAATGAAGTTTTTGATCAAGTCAGAGATGAGGCCCAACATCCTGTCCTGTATATCTGGGAAGTGTTGGTGCCGTGACAAACACATTCGGATAGTAGGGTGTGCTATCCACACAGCATGTGGCCTCCTGTCTTTATCTGCCCCAGATCGTCAGTAGACTTAATAGGCAGGTATGTATGAGCTGTTTCAATTAAACACAAACAATGCAATCCCAGACTTTTATTTCATATTCCGAGTACCTTTTTAGTTCACACTGGAATGCAAAGTATGGATTATGTGATTATTTCAGGTTTGAAAATAGCTCAGGGGAATATTTGCAGAACATCTGAAGTGCTGCCTGACACGAGTTTTCCCAATGTTCGGTTAAGAAGCACTTAACGGTATAATGGAACCAGTTAGAAAACACTCAGAGAGTGCAGCCTTGGGCTTTGGGCCTGTCCAGATGATTCTTCTTTGCAGCCAGGGTTGAGAAATCCCCTTTGGAGATTACAAGGCCAGGCATGTAGGGCGGTGATGCACTCACAGCTCCTGTGGAGGTTGGAGTGCAGCTTAGAGAGCGAATGTGTAAGACAAGGAAAATAACAAAGTGAAGACAAACAGTGAATTCCAGGGACAGAAAAAAAGAGGAAACATTAGAAAAAGGGCCGAGTGATAGTCTAAAAGTTGATTATAGTGCAAGAAAAGCCGAGAGATGGAGTGGAAGCCTCCCAGGTGTGGGCAGCATGGACGATGAGGCAGGTCTCATCCTCTTTGTTACTTGTACTGATACAGAAGTGGCCTGAAAGCATGGAAAATGAATGGAGACTGGAAGAGGAATGCATGTTTGCATTCATGTAATGCATTCATGTAATGCAATCATGTAATGATCACTAGTCTCAAAACGGATGCTTTTGGGGCGCCTGGGTGGCTCAGTTAAACTTCTGACTTTGGCTCAGGTCACGATCTCAGAGTTTGTGGGTTTGAGCCCCGTGTCAGGCTTTCTGCTGCGAGCACAGAGCCTGCTTCGGATCCTCTGTCCCCCTTTCTTTCTGCCCCTCCCCCACTTGCACGCACGCACTCTCTCAAAAATAAATAAACATTTAAAAAACAAAACAAAACCTGATGGTTTCATTTTTGGAACCGCATGAAGGAAGCGGGAGAAGTACCATTAAACATCTCCAGTCTGGGACGACAGCAAAACTTTACAAGGGTTCACTGTGGCCCAAACCCACACACCCCATAGGGGCTCCTTCAGCTGGTACAATACAGTGTCTGTGCGGTTGGTGGTTAGAGTCTATGTTTATAACACTTTTTGTCCAATCTTAACTCTTGTATCAAAGCAGCACAAAAAACCATGAGAAAATGTGGCGCGGTAGCACACAGTGCCAACATTCAGCGCCTCACATGGGCCTGTCTGCGCTCCGGGCAAAGGGACCGCTGGACAAACATTACACAGTCAGCCGATAAAATTCAGCATGCACCGGGGGCCGAGTATCTATCTGGATGCGATAAACATCATACTAGAAAGTTAACCCTTGGCTTTTTCACAGGGAACACATACTTATAAGGTTTCAAACACAATTGTGTTTGTGAATCAGAAACATAAGGCAAGAGACACCTGGTGAACAGTGAATCTCCAGACGGTAGGAAACCAAATCTGAACACCTTTATCAGGGAGGCACCGCCCAGTTCAAGTGAACAAAAGATTCATGGTTTTCTCTTTCTCAAAGAGTTCACTTTGCTGGGTGTTCTGTCTGTGATCTTCTTTCAGCTGATAGGGGCTTTTGGTTACCGACTCTTATCCTTCTATCTTCTGCCTGCCTCACAGCTGTTTAAAGTTCCTATTGGCTACTGCTATTATCTCGTTTTTAAATGCGGCCACTAGACCCCGTGCCCTGACGCAGACAACCCAACTTGAGAGTGTTTTGCCTTCTGGCTGCTTCTTTCCTTCAGGAAAATGCTCGTGCAACAAAGGAGGAGTGATACTGTGATGTCATTAAGGAGCCCCTGAAAATGCAACAGACCTATCGCCATGCCACAAAGGGGCCCTTGTGGGCTTGTTTATCTATAGGCTCGTGAAAACCTAGGAAGTCACTTTGTTTGACTGGACTACAAAGCTTAAAATGGTCTCAAGCACAGATTTGCTTTCATTAAAAGAACAACCACAACAAAAAAAGATCAAAGGAGGAAAGTATCATCTTCAATCTCATGTTTCTCCTCCTCTTGTATCACCTCAGTAAAAGGCATTAAGCAAATGCTATGTAACTATTAACCGATGGATTCTTTAAGATACTTTTCAACTAGAGTCTGCAATATTTACCTGCTTTTTAAATGCATCTCCCTCATCATTCCAGACCAGAAACCAGTATTTTGTTTGACAGATGAGGACTTTCAGTGTAAGTAAGATAGAAGCACATATTACACATGCATATATTGGAAATCATGCGATATATTGCGAGCACTTACACATTCTCAGGAGATGAAGATTTACTGACCACCTACTCACGGCACAGTCTTGCCAAACAGTCACTGCAAACACTTGCTTACAACACAAGCTCTAAAACATCCAGCTGGTATGAAAGTTCTTTTTGTGGGAAATAACTAATTTTTACTTATTCAGAGATTCTAAGTCAATGAAGAGTAGAAACTCCTGATAGAAAACTTGTATACTCAGAATAAGGAACAATAACCCCAGTGCTGTGTATGTTCATGTGTCTGTATGTGTCTGTGTGTCAGTGGGATTGTTTGTGAGTATGTTTGTATGTTTGGGTGTGGTGATGGGGAAGCTGTGCAGTGAGACTTTAAGATACACCGTAAGATCTTAGCTCACTGATTTGAGGACCCCTGATGTATATACAGAACCTTAAAGATTAAGTCATTTTAAAAATTCATTTAAATTCAAGTTAGTTAACATACAGTGTAGTCTTGGTTTCAGGAGTAGAACCCAGTGATTCATTACTTACATATAACACCCAGTGCTCATCCTAACAACTGCCCTCCTTAATGTTCATCACCCATTTAGCTTCTCCTCCCCTCCAGCAACCCTCAGTTTGTTCTCTGTATTTAAGAGTCTCGCATGGCTTGCTTCTTTCTCTCTGTTTTCATCTTATTTTTCCTTCCCTTGACTCAGCAAAAGTTTCATTACAAGTCAGCTCAGATCATCTAGAAATGGAATAAATTGAAGATGCCAATCTTATCTAGATTTTTCTAGACAAGAGGAGAAAGCATTATTTCTGATTTGAACTCAGGAACAAAATACTACAGGAGAATGCAGGACAAGATCCTGGATCCGCAAGATTCTGTCCTGTGATACCAGCATATATAAGAGGCTTTTCACTGCAGGTTCTATGATTGAGTGTCTGATCTGAAAATCTGAACTCCAACACTGGTCCCCCCCACCCCCTATTGTTTAATGAAGATTCAAAGGGTTGTTGCCATAATGAAAAGTCTCATTCACTCACAACTTGTTTAGCTAGGGTCCCCAACCAAGGAGTTGATGAAAATGGTCATTTGGACATTTCATTGCTCCTTCCCATATTGGTCCTGAGAACATTTTGCAATTTTAACTGTACTTACAGGGACTGAAGGCTTCGCAAATTCTGCAGTGCTCCCGCCGGTACCTGTCTTAGGTGATTATTCTGCAGCATACTGCACGTGAAAACAAATGAAGAAAAATGTTAAAGAAAGTTAACAGTAATCAATAATAACTGGCCACAGCACTCCCAGGCTCTGTTGTAAGTGTCAGGGAAACAGTAGAGCATCAGACAAAGCCTTGGCCCTTGGGGAGCTTGAATTCCTATGTGGAATGAAAGATAATTAAAAATTAATGGGTGGGTATATACCATCAGGCAAATGGTAGGTACTATGAATAAAAAACAAAATATGGATTTGGGATAGATGGATACAAGGGTTGAGATTTTTATTTTAAAGGTGGTCAGGGAAGATCTTTCTTAGGAGTTGATACTTGAGTGGAGACCAGAATGGAGTCATGGAGCAAATCCTGTGAACATCTGGGAAGAGTTTCTGAGAAGAGGGAGGAGTAAGTGCAAAGGCCCTGAGGCCAGCACTCGCTTGATTTGTTCAAGGAGTAGCAAAAGATCACTTGTGAGGAGGAGCGAGTGAGAGCAAGAGGTTGGGAGAGACTGAAGCTGTCTCATGGAGGACTTGCAGGCCACAATGAGGCTTTATTTTAAGTGTGATAAGAAACTCTTATTGAAGGGTTTATAGGGAAATGACATGATCTTATTTATGTTTTTCTTTTTTTAAAAATTTGAATACAGTTGATGTCCAATGTAACATTAGTTTCAACTGTACAACTTACAGATTTGACAGGTTTATACATTATGCTATGTTTGCCACAAGTGTAGCAACCTTCTATCCCTATACATTGCTATCACAAGATCACTGAATGTATTGTGCCTTATATTCCTGTGACTTATTCATCCCATAACTGGAAGACCTTATCTCCCACTTCCCTTCATTGATTTGGCTCTCACCCCCATCCTTCTCCCCTCTGGCAACCATCAGTTTGTCTTCTGTATTTATAGGTCTGAATCTGTATTTTTTTTTTTTGTTTATTCACTTTTTTGAGATTCCACTTATGAGTAGAATCATGGTATTTGTCTTTCCGAGTCTTATTTATTTCACTTAGATAATACTCTCTAAGTCTATCCATATGGTCTCAAATGGCAGATCTCATCCTTTTCATGGCTGCATAATATTCACACACACGCACGCACGCACGCATGCACACACCCTTTATCCATTTCTCTATTGATGAATACTTAGGTTGCTCCCATAATTTGGCTATTGTATCTAATGCTACAATAAACACAGGGGTGCGTGTATCTTTTTGAATTAGTGTTTTTGTTATCTTTGGGTAAATACTCATAATGAAATTATTGGATCACATGGTAGTCCTATTTTTAATTTTCTGAGGAACCTCCATACTGTTTTCCACGGTGGCTATACTGTTGGCATTCCCACCAACAGTGCAAGAGGGTTCCTTTTTCTCCATATCCTCACCAACACTTGTTTTATTTGTGTTTTTAAAGGACCACTCCGAGGACTGTATAAATTAGACAAAATGGAAATATGGATACAGCAGGAAGCTATTCAAGATCTTCTTTCTTGTGTAGCCATATTTTAATATAAATTAAATTCTTTTTGTGAAGTATTGAGCTTTTGCTTGCCTGGGTTCAACTGTTCTTTTCAGAACATGACTACAGAACAGAAGCAGCTGGCAACAAAGAAACAAATATCTATCATTGTTAGTAGGGAAATAGCATGGAAAAAAATCCCATTAGATTCCTCAAATTTTGCTATTTTATTCATAAATATTTATAAGGCAATAATTTTGCATCCGTTCTCCCAGTATTTCGTGGTCTACGTAAGCCAAAGGCAGAAGACCTAATTTTAAGAAAGCAGCCATTTTACAGAAATGCCTCTACTTATTAGGTCACAAACCTATATCTGGATCTCTGAAACAGTTTGTCTGGTTCCTTCACCTCCACAATGGAAGTTTCTTTCCATTAGATGACTGGCTGGGGACCCAACCCTAGGTGTGTCTAACTCCAGACTCGATGCACTTTCTACGACACCTTGCAGCATTACCTTGAGGCGTATTTGGTGAATGTACAAATTCTCAAGTTGTACGGTATATGGCATGATTAAGGTATGGGTAAAAGTATGGGTTCTCCAATCTGTCTACCCCTTCCCTGCCCCTAGCAGTGTGGCCTCAGGGAAATCGTCCAAGTTCTCAACTTCTCGGTGACCAGTGATACTGCCCACCCCCAGGGCTTACTGTTATGATCCGATGGGTGAAGGTACACAGAACAATACCTGCTGCGTGGTAAGCGTTCAATGAAGGCTGACCCTTTTTGTATGAATTGATAGACTCCTTCTCAAAGCTAACAATATAGTGGGATTGTACTGGATATGACATTTTTTTAATTAACCAGAAAATAAAATGGGGAAAAAAAATCCGCGCCAGTGGTTCTCAGACTTCAGGGTTCATCAGAATCCATTGGAAGGCTTGTTAAAGCACAGCCTGCTGGGCCCCACCCTCAAAGTTTCTGGTTCCGTAGGTCTGGGTAGGAGCCAGAGAACCTGCGTTTCTAGCAAACTTCCAGGTGATACTGGTGCTGCACAGTAAGGCGGCACACACTCACCCACACGCCTGTGCTATCCTAAATTGCTTCCTCTGGAGTATTTTCACAACCTGAGGCTGCAATGAGCTTGGAGAGAAGTCTTAAGTTAAAAAAAATTTTTTTTTTAATGTTTACTTATTTCTGAGAGAGAGACATAGACAGAGTGCTAGCAGGAAAGGGGCAGAGAGAGACGGAGACACAGAATCTGAAGCAGGCTCCAGGCTCTGAGCTGTCAGCACAGAGCCCGATGTGGGGCACGAACCCACCAGCTGTGAGATCATGACCTGAGCTGAAGTCAGACACCCACTGACTGAGCCACCCAGGTACCCTTGATAAGGCCTATGTTTTAAGTCTCTGAGAGCAAACCGTTTACTCTCCCTGACCATTTGTCATTTACATGTATAATGAGAATAGAATAATATCATCTGGTAGATAAGGTGTTTGAGGATTAAAAATATGAAGGTATTTGTAATACTTTCATATATATATATAAATATGAGTGTGTATACAAATAAGACACGAAAATACTTTAGAGGTCATAAAACTTACACTTTTCTTATCATGGCTGAGATTCTGTTTACTAAGAAATATAATTATGTCACTTGTATCCTAATAGTTTTACTGAAGTAATTTCATTATTAAACTTGAATTCAACTAACATTTCATAAATCAAGAGTGTCAAATGTATTGGTTCCTTTTTTTTAAGTTTATTTATTTATTTTGAGAGAGAGAGAGAGAGAGCGAGAGAGACCAGGGGAGGGGCAGAGAGAGAGAGAAGGAGAGAATTAATTCCAAGCAGGCTGACAGTGCAGAGCCCTAAGTGGTGCTTGATCTCATGGTTCATCAGATCATGACCGGAGCGGAAATCAAGAGTCAGACACTCAACGAACTTAGCCACCCAGGTGCCCCATTGTTCCTTATGAGAAAAGTCAAGTTTTAGGAAGATCTCACATTTCACTTATCTGTTAAGGAATTGGTAAAATCATAGCTTGAATTCCATATTTTACATAATTTACTTGAGTATTAAAATTTTACATTTCTATATTATTTTATACTTTTCCAAGTAGTTTTAATATATTATAGAATTTTACCTTCACAGAAATGTTTTCTAAGTCACTCACTAATTGAGTGACAAATGTGAATGATGGTAAGATTCAGATAATAGACTTCATTGATGTCTAAACTTTGTACGTGATATATTACTCTATAAGTATTGAATAGTCCTTCTATGCTTTCTAACCAAAGAGTGAAACTATTAAAATGTGGTCTTCCTAAAACAACTGGAAAATTGGAGTAGAGGATAAGAGATACTCAGATGGTTTTCCTCCATTAAACAGTGGCAAACTTTCTCCAAAGTTTTATATAACTGGTTTCAGAAAACAGAACTTATATGAACTTTGCTAATGATAAATTTTAAAGCTACTCCTGAACTACCTCCCAGCAATTTAATTTTTGAACTACTTCTACAAGTAAAATACCAAAAATATAATTTAGAAATCACTTAAGTCCTGATCTCTCCCTAAACTAAAGAACTTCTGTTCAATTACTTTTAAATGACAAAACGAGCACAAGTTATCTCCACAAGTCTCCAGTAAGTTAATTAGAAAATTCTGTTTTTGTTTAAGATATCCTAGTGGGAGACAAAATAATGAAAGAGTTTACAGCACTTTGGAGTGCAATTAAAACAGAAAGCATTCACAACATAGCTGCTGATTTCTTTTGCAAATACTTCTTTATTCTGTGCATCCAATAGAAGCAGAAAGCACCATGAACTGAATATGGGTTTAGGCACTTTTGGCTTCGTTTTTATCATTCACATATGGGTGAGAAAAGAAAATTTTCCACTTTCTCTAGAGACAAAGAATGGCTGCATATTTCTTTTAATTAATTTTTTTAATGTTTATTTATTTTTGAGAGAGAGAGAGAGAGAGAGAGCACCCGCGAGCACAAGTGAGGGAGGGGCAAAGAGGAGACGCAGAATCAGGCTCCAGGCTCTGAGCTGTCAGCACAGAACCCATGTCGGGGCTTGAACTCACCAGCCACGGGATAAAGACCTGAGCTGAAGTCTGACGCTTAACTGACTGAGCCACCCAGGTGCCCCAGTATTTTCTTAATTTCTTTCCCTGATTTTAAAATATTACAAGTTTGAAAATGCTTTTATTTTAAAAATTTATTAAAAATTTAAATATGTTGAAATTATTAAAGTCTTAAAATATCGAAGTTTTAAAATTTAAAGTATTTCATACAGCATCCCACGCTTCTTAACAGTACTTTATTTGGTTTTCTCTTCTGCCAACAGGGCTACGCGAGAACAGGTACAGTGAAGCAGAGGGAGATGAAATCATATGTTACAGGAGAACTTCATCACAGTCGATGGCTTGATCCTTAGGTATTCCTTCTGCCTAATTGTCCTGTGTTTAGGTAGGTATAAAGTAACTGTCGAGACTCTGTTGTAAGCCTATGTGGGAAGCAGAGAATTTTGGCTAATCGTGACTTTTCCATGGTTAGTTTTACCCATCACCTCCATGACTTTGGTTCTGGTACTGGGTGGCGGAAGGATGAGCTCTTCCTTGACTGAACGGTCGACAGGAGAAAATGAACCTTTGCTGAAGAAAGCCTCGTTCAGAATTCCACTGGACTGGGTGTTTTACAATATAGAACCAATAACTTATTTTTCTATGAAGCCAGTATTTATAGAGATAATCTTAAATACTAGTGATCTTCCAGAGTTAACGGTAGTAAGATTTCAGATATAAAAGAGTCCTAGCTAAGGAGGGCTGTTGCCATCTTCATTTTCTTTCTTTCTTTCTTTTTTTTTAAATTTTTAATGTTTATTTATTTATTTATTTATTTATTTATTTTTTCCTGAAATTTATTGACAAATTGGTTTCCATACAACACCCAGTGCTCATCCCAAAAGGTGCCCTCCTCAATACCCATCACCCACCCTCTCCTCCCTCCCACCCCCCATCAACCCTCAGTTTGTTCTCAGTTTTTAACAGTCTCTTATGCTTTGGCTCTCTCCCTTTCTAACCTCTTTTTTTTTTTTTTCCTTCCCCTCCCCCATGGGTTCCTGTTAAGTTTCTCAGGATCCACATAAGAGTGAAACCATATGGTATCTGTCTTTCTCTGTATGGTTTATTTCACTTAGAATCACACTCTCCAGTTCCATCCACGTTGCTACAAAAGGCCATATTTCATTTTTTCTCATTGCCATGTAATATTCCATTGTGTATATAAACCACAATTTCTTTATCCATTCATCAGTTGATGGACATGTTTATTTATTTTTGAAGGAGATAGAGACAGAGCATAAGTGGGGGAAGAGCAGAGAGAGAGGGAGACACAGAATCCGAAGCAGGATCCAGGCTCTGAGCTGTCAGCACAGAGCCCAATGTGGGGCTCGAACTCATAAACTGTGAGATCATGACCTGAGCCCAAGTCGGAGGCTTTACCAACTGAGCCACCCAGGCGCACCACTATCTTCATTTTCTTAATGGGTTGGCTTACTATTATCTTTCTCTTTTTTTAATCAAATGCCCTCCTTACCTTCTCTATGCTGATCAGGGACCCAGATGAACATAACTTTTACACTACCTTTCTTACCATGCTATACAATAATCAGTTATCTGTTTCTTTCAGTGACTTTTGGGTTTTATAAAACATTTGGAAGAGTTGCCATGAAGAAAGAAGCAGGCTCATTCAGCATTTTACCCCTAGCACTGTGGTCTCAACACGACCGGACTCAATTCTCCCTTTAATACTAAATATTTATAATGCCCCATCTATTATATTTAGATAAAATTCATAAAAATATAGCCTATTTACGCACATCACTTCAAAGAAAAAAATCAATAGAATGTACTGCCCTAACTATATTATAAAGGAGAAATAAAAAAAATTTATAATAAAGTGATACATGTATCATTATATAAATGATGCTCATATAGGAGACATCTTTATGAACGAGTCAGATGTTGGGCTCTTTTTTTTAAAATACAAACTTAAAAAAATTTTTTTTAAAACTTACATCCAAGTTAGCATATAGTGCAATAATGATTTCAGTAGAATCCGGTGGTTAACACCCTACATACAACACCCAGTGCTCATCTCAACAAGTGTCTTTCTTAGTGTCCCTTGCCCATTTAGCCCATCCCCCCGCTACCTACAACCCCTCCAGTAACCCTCAGTTTGTTCTCTATATTTAAGAGTCTCTTATGTTTTGTCCCCCTCCCTGTTTTTATATTATTTTTGCTTCCCTTCCCTTATGTTCATCTGTTTTGTATCTTAAATTCCACATATGAGTGAAGCCATATGATATTTGTCTTTCTCTGACTGACTAATTTTGCTTAGCACAATACTCTCCAGTTCTATCCATGTTGTTGCAAATGGCAAGATTTCATTCTTTTTGATTGTCGAGTAATACTCCATTGTATATACATACCACATTTTTTTATCCATTCATCCATCAATGGACATTTAGGCTCTTTCCATACTTTGGCTATTGTCAATAGCGCTGCTATAAACATTGGGGTGTATGTGCCCCTTCGAAACAGCACACCTGTATCCTGTGGATAAATATCTAGTAGTGCAATTGCTGGGTCATAGGCTAGTTCTATTTTTAATTTTTTGAGGAATCTCCATACTGTTTTCCAGAGTGGCTGCACTAGTTTGCATTCCCACCAGCAGTGCAAGAGGGTTCCTCTTTCTCCGCATTCTTGCCAACATCTGTTGTTGCCTCAGTTGTTAATTTTAGCCATTCTGACTGGTATGAGGTGGTATCTCATTGTGGTTTTGATTTGTATTTCCCTGATGATGACTGATGTTGAGCATTTTTTCATGTGTCAGTTGGCCATCTGGATGTCTTCTTTGGAGATGTGTCTATTCATGTCTTTTGCCCATTTCTTCACTGGATTATTATTATTATTATTATTATTTTGGGTATTGAGTTTGGTAAGTTCTTTATAGATTTTGGATACTAACCCTTTATCTGATATGTAAGTTGCAAATATCTTCTCCCATTCTGTTGGTTGCCTTTTAGTTTTACTGATTGTTTCCTTCATGTTTGGCTCTACTTTTAATGAATAAAGTTGGGTGTGAGAGAAACAGCATGACCAGAAGCTGTTTTGTACAAGAACCATGAAGTGAGATTAGAGTTCTACATGGATACTAGAATAAGAACTAGAATTATTAAGATACATAACAGACTATGCTTATATGGGAAAGAAGGAAACAACCTTTATTAAAATAAGGATAACATGCTAAGATAAATGATAGATGTTGTAGGGGAGAAAATTAGGAAGTGTTAGACTCTCACAAATGAGCATGACATTTTCACAAATGCCTGTTCCTTGTAGAGGAGAATAGTGTAAAAATAATTCTCTTTTAGGACAAGATAAGGTTGAAATATCACAAAGCACATTTATCCTATCTCAAAGCTCCATCACATGCTGAGGCAAGCCTTCATTCTCCAGTACTGGAGAGCCTAATGGCAACAGAGAATTGAGGCCAAATTGGAAAAAAAAAAAAATCACAGTATTGCCTTCATAGAAGTCGGGTAGCAGACCCTGCTGGATAATGGAAGAGCAAGATTAGAAAAGCAACAGGCCACCCAAATAAATATATATATTACACAATTGTCATAACAGATTTTTATGACTGTTCTCCAAAAAATTTTAAGGCTATAATACAAAATCTTTACAAAGCAAACTTTGTTAATGAAATTCAACGGAACCTTATGTTTCATATTTCTCTGCTAATTTAATGGCAATTATGATTAAAACTTTTTTTTATGTTTTTTATTCTATTTTTGAGAGAGAGAGAGAGAGAGAGAGAGAGAGAGAGCAAGCAGGGGAGGGGCAGAGAGAGAGGGAGACACAGAATCCGAAGCAGGCTCCGGGCTCTGAGCTGTTGGCACAGAGCCTGACGTGGGGCCCAAACCCATGGACTGTGAGATCATGATCTGAGCCGAAGTCGGACACTTAACCGACTGCGCCACCCAGGCGCCCCAAGAAGAAGTTTTATACCTCCACGGTTATATATTTTTAATTTATTTTGTGGCTGTTGAGGTAATTCTTCTACTGCACTAATACTGTTTTCAACTAAATCATACAATACCTGGAATAGACAGGATGCATACACTGAATTATTCAGTGATTTTACGGGAATACATTTATTCCATTTAATTTTTCCTGTACAAATTATTAGGCCTATGCAGAACTTCTTATAAAACCTTTTAGTGTTATTATGCATGAATATATTATTGACTCAAATTTGGTCAATTTACACTGGGCTGAGTAGCACATCACAGGACAGTTTGCTACATGCCAATCATCCAGAAAACCAATGACGTTGGTTTTCCAACACTCTGGGGCAAGCAGAATGGCCACAGTTGAGAACCATTGTTCTACTACTGAATGAAATACTTTCAAAACATTTGATGATTGAATTTGCTCATTGAATATTAGTCTTTAAGTCAGCAAAGCAAAAGGAAGAGCAAATATAATTCTGGGCAGAAGTCTTGCTCCTCTAAATTTCTCTTCACGCGGGCAGTGATCTAGCTACACTGCAAAGTCTGAAGATGCCATTCCCATGCTTATAACTTTTCCTTGGCTTCTCATCATGCCTAGATCATAAGAATGCTCATGCATTTTTGACATGACATACAGGATCCCTGGGACTGGGACCCTTTCTATCTCTCCACACTCTTCTGCAGATACTTTTCATCTTTCCCCAAATGCTTGAGTACCAATCTTCTTAGAGACGCCTGTTCATCCCAGGTACTTCCTGCCTCCGTGTCTCTGCATTTATCCCCTCAGTTGATCACATTATGGTTGTTTCGCAGGTGTGCTAAGATTCAGCTCCTGGATCATCTGTTTGGAAAAACATTTCTTGCAGGAAGCCAAATCTGAACCATCAGACTGGACTAAATGCTTTCCAATTTCTGGATGCAGTGTCCTGCACAGGTCGCTAGACACATTTTTCAGATGAATCAGAGGAGACCTGTTTGTTTGGCTTTGTTCCACTATCTTGATCCCACAACCTATCACTACATTATAAACTCTTCAAAGGCAAGGGCCATACTTATTGATCTTTGTATTTTTAGCAATAATTTGTTCAATGATACACACACACACACATACACATGCATACACATGCTCTCTCTGTCTCTCGCTCAGTACTTCCAAAATACATTTTGTTAAGTGAGTTAAAATAATTGATTCTAGTATAATTTATTTAACATGTATCCAAAATACTTTGTGGTACATAACTCAACATCGAAAACACATCATCTAAGTTGTCTTATCTAAACTTGATTTATTTATGATGCATTTTGAATGGTTCCAAATATTCTGATGAGTTCATAGAGACATAGGTACATTAAAGAGTTGGTGCTACAGCTCAGAATTTTAGCACACACAATGAATGAACACATTAGGGTTTGGCAGTATGGCAACTTAAAAATATTTCTGCCTAGGGGCACTTGGGTGGCTCAGTCGGTTAAGCGTCCGACTTTGGGTCAGGTCAGGCTCTCATGGTTCGTGGGTTTGAGCCCCGTGTCAGGCTCTGTTCTGACAGATCGGAGCCTGGATCCTGCTTCAGATTCTGTCTCCCTCTGTCTCTCTGCCTTTCCCCCACTCAAGCTCTGTCTTTCTCTTTCAAAAAAAAAAATAAATAAACATTAAAAAAATTTCTACCTAACAGCAAAAACAAGTTAAGCGTAGGGGGACTGAACTCAACCATCTAAGCAGACCAAACGATGGTTCTGCTGTTACGTTTAATTTTTAACAAAATAGTAAATTTAAATAAAGCTGATTTTCTAAAAGCCTATGGATCCCTCAGGTCAATAAAATGCAATTTCCATTAAGGAGAAATGTATCAAATGTCTACTTCGAGTTTAAAACTTTTATCTCAAAGAAAGGAAATAAAATCAGGATAGTCTCTGAGATAAAATTTTCCTGGTATGACTTTCAACTTACATTACCTATTTTCTCTACCTAGGTGACTTTTTTTTTCCCACACAGAAGAAATGAAAGAAAATTAAGCAATGGGTACTAGAAGAAGGAGGCACTCAATAATAATGAGTTTTCTGATGAACAAACTGGGAAATTGCACATTACATACTAAGAAAACCACTTTTACAAGTCTTAGTGAATTAACATTTCTCAATTAAATAACTACTCAGTATATCTATTAGGCACTAGGCTTTTCCACGTCTATTCACAAATGGAACATAAACTTGGTAGTTTTTTAGCTGATCCTTACTCGGTGCATTATAAGGAGACAAGCTTCACAAATGGTTTGAGGCAGTGATCTCATTCATTATGTAAGCATCGTAAGGGTTTATTCACCTGGTGATCAAGACGATTCAAGAGACTGTCCCCAACTTCATTACACAAAAGGAAAGGGAAATACTCTTTTAAAAGTTTGAGTTGATAAGTTGCTTCCTTAGAGGCAATTTTAGAGTTGAAAGTAGAACAGGAGAGATGAACTTTTTTTTCACACACAAATCCAGCCTGGTATCATACTGTGCTACGGTACCAATGAAGGTAGGCTTTAACTGAAATGAATTATCCTGTGGTTCTAAACAGCTTGTTAGAGGGATTCAGTCTTTACAAGTTAATTAGCATCCACCTGACAGTAAAATCAGAAATATAGCAAATAACAGCCTGTTTACTTACAGAACTTTAAGACTATAAAGGCCAGCGAATGCTCCCTTGGGAATGTACGTCAAAGCGTTTCCAGAAAGACGTCTGTGGGTTTCAAGGGAGAAGAGAGACAGTAAGCATAGTGCTCTTCATGAATTCATTTAGTTGTTAAGAAATGCAATAGAATTTGGTCAAACCACAAGTACCGAAAAACAACCGTAAAGAACCTTGGCTTGTTATATTTTGCGAAAAGTTTCTGTAAATTTCTAATCAAAAAAGCTGACAAAAGAAGTGTCTACGAAGAAACATGATAAATTACCTATTTTACAATAAATCATTTAACAGCTTAGACTATATATGTAACTCTCCCTTTTAAAAAATTTTACACAAAAACTAGCACCATATGGTAATCTTCAAAAATTGTACTATCAAAATGTGATTGTCCCATGATTTTTATAATTCTTTATAAGCCTAAATAAATCGGATAATATAACATAACAGTATTTCTGTCGCAATTATCCCACAAAATACCCAATTTTCTTACTATATTTGGCAAATAAGAATGCAGACTATCACGATCAGTTTTTTCCAAACTCTCTAAAAAGGGTAGAGTAGGGGCACTTGGGTGGCTCTGTTGGTTAAACATCTGACTCTTGACTTCAGCTCAGGTCATGATCTCATGGTTTGGTTTGTGAGTGCAAGCCCCACATCGGGCTCTGTGCTGGCAGTATACAGCTTGCTTGGGATTCTTTCTCTCTCCTCCTCACTCTCTGCCCTTCCCCCACTAGCGGTGCACCCCCCCCCCCCCCCACTCTCTCTCTCTCAAAATAAGTAAATAAAAACTTAAAAAAAAAGAAAAGGGTAGAGTAGCTTAATTAATGGTTTAATTGAGCAATACCTTAAAAATTAAAAACAATAAAGAGTGTTTAGTATGAAAGACATGAATATGGTTTATTTAATGGAAAGTTTTGACATCATTAACTGGTAAAGTTTAAAAAGTTTAGTTTATAATATTTTTCTAAGTGGGAAACAGTCAAGGTGAGAGCATATGTAAAAAGATCAACAAGGTTTGGCGCCTGGGTGGCGCAGTCGGTTAAGCGTCCAACTTCAGCCAGGTCACGATCTCATGGTCCGTGGGTTCGAGCCCCACGTCGGACTCTGGGCTGATGGCTCGGAGCCTGGAGCCTGTTTCCAATTCTGTGTCTCCCTCTCTCTCTGCCCCTCCCCCGTTCATGCTCTGTCTCTCTCTGTCCCACAAATAAATAAACGTTGAAAAAAAATTAAAAAAAAAAGATCAACAAGGTCTGGTACCTAAAGCATTTGGTTAGTACTTTTTTGGCAGTCACATCAAAGCCATAGCCTCAGGAGTTAGATGGTTCCAGAAAATGGAAAATCCAAGAAGAACACAGTGACTCAGAAGAGCACAGAACCTTTTAAGGAGCTGATCACATTGTTGAATGGTGGGTAAAATTGGGAATCACGACACCCCCATGTTTTCTTGATGGAGATGGAAGTTGGGGGATAAGGGTAGAGCGACCCATTTGATTAGTGCTTATTCCTGAAGGGCTTAACAGCTTCAAATTTATATTTTGGTATTATCTCCACATGAGAGAGGATTCATTTCCACTGAGTTCCACTGACCAGACTGAAATAAGCCAGCACGCAACTTCACGTCAGTGTCCCATTGCTGGTCCATATCATCGAGAATAAACTGTGAGTATTGAAATAAATATTAGCTCATAAACAGAACCTCTGAGTGGCATTTTTGGTATGTTTATTAAACAGCATCATTTGCGCAATTCAAATTGAATTGGCTTAAAATGAAAATATATCACACTTTTTATAATCTTACTTTTATTTATTAAAAAAAAATTAGGGGCGCCTGGGTGGCTCAGTCGGTTAAGTGTCTGGCTTCAGCTCAGGTCATGATCTCACGGTCCGTGAGTTCAAGTCCCGCTGTCAGCTGTGCTGACAGCTCAGAGCCTGGAGCCTGCCTTGGATTCTGTGTCTCTCTCTCTTTCTCTGTCCCTCCCTTGCTCATGCTCTGTCTCTCTCTGTCTCAAAAATAAATAAAAACATTTTAAAAAATTAAAAAAAAATTAAATACGTTAAGAGAGACTTGGACCTTCCAAGAAGCTCTGCCTGTTTTGGGTCTGCAGCACTAACTTGCTGTTAAAGAAGATTTTTCGTTTCATTTTCTCACTAATTACATGAAATATTAAGATAAGGTAGCTACTCAGGTCCCGTCTAGCTCCCACACTCTACGGTTTCTCTGTCTCGTTTTGTGTTTATTTGTATGTGTGTGCCTATTTTCCTTCCTTAAATATAACTTTGTTAAGATTCAGACAGCTACTCCTGTCTTCCTCATGGTGCCTAAAGAAACTTTCTCAAACTGTAAATAAATTTAGTGGTTCGGAATAGAAGTAAGAAAAAAGAGTAGAAAAACAACAGACTGCATTTTCCACTCTAGTAAAAAGGTATCATTTTATGAAACCTTTGTTTCGAAATATGTTTGTGAAACTGGATTGAGGGGGAAGAAATTGATTGCTTCCTGTATATGGTCAGAAAAGTTTGAAGGCCACTAGCCTAGAGCATAGTAAGGCATTCAATAAATGTATGTCAATAACATGTAATTCAGCTAATATTTAACCAGGGTGGTTTCAGAGGTGTTTTGTTTATTTCCTATGAAGTTGTCTTACTACACAACCCTCTTCAGACTTTCACACTGGCCTTCCGTCTAGTCTCCCACATTGAATCCCTCCCTACTCTCACTCATTCTGTATCCACTGATGGTCTTTGGAAAGACAGCTCTGATTATATCCCTGCCCTATTCAAAACCCTTCACCAGTTCCTGTGCCAAATGAAAAGAAATGCAAAGTCCCCAGCTTCCTCTCCATACTTCCTTGATCTGTGCTCTACGCTGTAGCTAAACCAAACTATCAGGCTTGCTTTTCTTAGACATGCCCTCCACTATCTCCCTTCCGGCCCTTTGCCCTATCTAAAATGTCCTCCTTATTCTCCCTTCCTGTCTCTCAAAGTAATTTTATTTCTGAGATTTCCAAATTGATGGGAAATCTCTCTATTTTGAACCACTTTGGTGGCACTTTGTGCCTCTCTTATGGGTTTGCTGGCTCTCTTGTGTTACAGTGTGCACCTGCCTTGTCACACACATAATACTGGGAACCCCTTGAAAGTAGGAATTCATAGTGTCTGAAACAGAATAGGATGCCCCAGTAGTGTCCAACTAACCATTCAAGTAGAGACTATTAACTGTCTCCAGTATGCATTGTTCCCTCCATCTAGAATGATTCTCTCTACCCAGAGTTTTAGCAGAGTGTATGGTCACTCAGCCAGAGACTACACTTCCCAACCTTCCTTGTATCTAAACATGGTAATTAATGCAACCAAGTTTGGCTATGATCAAAAGTGATGTGTGAAAACTACTGTGTCACCTCCTTGAAAGGAGTTTGCTTGTCCCCAATTTTGTTGATTACAGGATATTCCTGCAGAAGTGGTACTGGCGAGACAGCATTAATGATTCTGGTGTGGAAAGCACTCCAAAGAAGGCAAAACAAGAACAGCAAAAGAGACAGAAGGAATCTGAGCCCCTGGATGACTTTACAGAGTGGAGCTGTCCCCTAGCCCTGAAGTCTACTTTGGCTGATTAACGGAATCGGTATGATCCCTTGTCCTTTGCAAACAAGTCCATGACTGAAGGATAATTTAGCTGGCAAGGCTTGTAAACCTCTGCTGTCTAGAGACCTCATCTAGATGCTGGTCTTGAGGAACCACGTTTGCAAAGCTGCTCCAAACTTTAGCATTCACCCTTCTTGCTTCATTTCCCTTTTGTCCTTGTATCATTAGCTTGCAGCCGGCACACCTGAACTATCACAGCCACTGCGTGTTGCTGTGTTTCTAACAGCTAAAGCGTGTTTCTTCGTGCTAAAGTGGGAAGGCATTTACTTTATCATTCCTTCAAGCAATCTTTTTGGATCCAGTAAGTAGAGAGGGCCTGCTCTGTGTTGGCGCTGCTGTAGGCACAGAGATGCAGCACTGACCACTAGATGGGGAAAGCCCCTGACCTCATGCAACTTGCTTTCTTCTTCTTCTTCTTCTTCTTCTTCTTCTTCTTCCTCCTCTTTTTTTAAATTTAAATCCAAGTTAGTTAACATAAAGTGTAATAATAATTTCAGGAATAAATTTAGTGATTCATCACTTACATATAACACCCAGGGTACATCCCAAACAAGTGCCCTCCTTAATAACTCTCACCCCTTTAGTCCATTGCCCCACCCAAGACCTCGCCAGCAACGCTCCGTTTGTTCTCTGTATTTAAGAGTCTCTTATGGGACACCTGGGTGGCTCAGTTGGTTAAGCATCCGACTTTGGCTCAGATCATGATCTCACAGTCCATGGGTTTGAGCCCCAGATCAGGCTCTGTACTGACAGTTCAGAGCCTGGAGCCTGTTTCGGACTCCATGTCTCCCTCTGTCTCTGCCCCTCCCCCACTAGCACGCTGTCTCTCTTTCTCTCTCTCTCTCTCTCTCAAAAATAAAGATTAAAAAAATCAAAAGAAAAAAAGAGTCTTTTATGGTTTGCCTCCCTCTCTGCTTTTATATATGCAGCTTACTTTCTAATGTGGAGAGAGCCATTATTATTATTTTTTTTTAACGTTTATTTATTTTTGAGACAGAGAGAGACAGAGCATGAATGGGGGAGGGTCAGAGAGAGGGAGACACAGAATCCGCAACAGGCTCCAGGCTCTGAGCTGTCAGCACAGAGCCCGACGTGGGGCTCGACCTCACGGACTGCGAGATCATGACCTGAGCCGAAGTCGCCGGCCGCCCAACCGACTGAGCCACCCAGGCACCCTGGAGAGAGCCATTATTAACAAAAAGACAAAGGAATACTACCACACAAAACATACCCTGAGAAGAAAATCAAGGTCAACAGGATAGAGAGCAATGTGGAGGGTGATGGGCTATTATCTCAGATAAGATGGTCAAGGACACCTCTCTGCTGAGAGGGCATTTCGGTAGAGGTCTGAGACTCATAGGTATCTCCGTGAAGGGAGCAGTAGTGCAAAGGCCCTGGGGTGGGAGTGGGCCTGGTGTGGTCCAGAAACTGCAAGGAGGCCAGCATGGCTGGAGAGGAATGAGAGAGGGAGAGAATGGCAGGGATGAGGTTGGAGAGGTGTCTGGGGCCACTTCACACAGGCCTATGGAGGGCGAGGTAAGGACTCTGACCAGGAGAGGGCATGTGATTAGATCTATGTTTTAAAATGGTCCTTCCGGTGGGAGCTATTAAAGGGGAGAATGGAGTAGAAGCACAGGAGGCCACCGGAGCAGGTCAGGTGGGAGGTGCTGGTGCAGTGCTCCAGGGCCAGAGGTGGCCGGATGTGGTGGGATTTGGTGCCAACCTGGTAACTACTAGGGTCAGGACAAAATGTAGGCAGCGAAAAGGAGCAACATTTTATATTTATGGTTATATTTTACATCTAACTCATGTGCATTTGATTAGTTATCCAAAGTCCTACATGTAATACTGAAGTAAATGAATTGTGTACAACTAAGAGTTGCTTGTTGAATTAAGAAGACTCAGCTTGGGGCGCCTGGGTGGCGCAGTCGGTTAAGCGTCCGACTTCAGCCAGGTCACGATCTCGCGGTCCGTGAGTTCGAGCCCCGTGTCGGGCTCTGGGCTGATGGCTCAGAGCCTGGAGCCTGTTTCCGATTCTGTGTCTCCCTCTCTCTCTGCCCCTCCCCCGTTCATGCTCTGTCTCTCTCTGTCCCAAAAATAAATAAACGTTGAAAAAAAAAAATTAAAAAAAAAAAAAAAAAAAAAAAGAAGACTCAGCTTGGTTGATGATCACATTTGACTTAGCTAATCACACTGAGCTGACTAATACCGGTTATTTCAGGCCAAAAGTCCCTAACTATCCCTGCTTACAGTCATAATGTCAACAGTACGTTTCTGAGTTCTAGAGCAGAGCTTTCAAATGAATGCTTAACTCTTACTGCTGCTAATGTGTCCAGTGTCATCGAGTAGCTTTGATGGTTCCTGACACCTTGACTTTGGACATGAAAAGGAGAAAGCAAAAACTTTTTATTCATTTATCTTACTAGTTTAAATTATTGTTAGGGTAAATAACTTTGTGTTATGTTTCCTGAAGTCTAGCTTACTTCTCATGAACTGTTTTTCTTTTCTGGGCAAGGACTTTCAGAACTAACCCGTGGAACCATGAACCTGTGTTATTGTGTTAAAGCAAAGGAATTTATTTTATTTATTAAAAAATCTTTTTAATGTTTATTTATTTTTGAGAGACAGAGAGACAGAGAGACAAGTGTGAGCAGGGGAGGGGCAGAGAGAGAGAGAGGGAGACAGAATCCGAAGCAGGTTCCAGGCTCTGAGCTGTCAGCACAGAGCCTGATGCAGGGCTTGAACCCACGAACTGTGGGATCATGACCTGAACTGAAGCCAGACACCCAACTGACTGAGCCACCCAGGCGCCCCAAAGCAAAGGAGTTTACGATGCACCATCAACTATTTGCTGGGCTGCTGGAAGATCTATCTCATTGACAAAAACAACAGTTTAAGGAAATCATTGGATCCATCTCTTATTTCTTTACTATGTGGGTTGTTTTTAGTAATTCTAAAATTAAATAAATATTAACTATAGGGGAAAAAAGGCTTTCCAATGAATACTTGAATAACGAGAACTGCACACAAATCTTTCTTGTGACTATTTGAACTAACAAATCTCTGGCAACTATGTTCCAACCCCAGAGACCCACATACCGTTTGTCTGAGAGTTGGATTCTTTTTTCTTGTTTCTAAAATTATTTCATGGGAATATCTCTCCCATCATCTTCATTTCTATAATAAGATACAGCTTAATAAGGAAAACTATATCTTTTTATATGATATAGAGAACATGTCTATTCCTAAAGATACTGCTCCATATATAAGACTCATATTGTCCCATTATCGTTAGTTTCACTGACTCAGTTGCCATAAAAAGAAAAAAAACCAAGTTTTTTAATAATAGACACATTCCTCTTCACGTAAGTCAAATAAGTAGATGTTTTGGTGTTCAAGCACCAATTAAAATATCTCTGAGGGGCACCTGGGTGGCTCAGTCAGTTAAGTGGTCAACTCTTGATTTTGGCTCAGGTCATGATCTAGTGCTTGGTGAGTTTGGGCTCTGCGTAGAGCTCTGTACTAACAGTGCAGAGCCTGCTTGGAATTCTCTCTCTTCCTCTCTCTCTGTTCCTCCGCTTGTGCTCCCTCTCTCTCTCTCTCAAAATAAAGAAAAAAAAACTTAAAAAAATCTTTGAGAGTGTATGTTTCTTTTAATCTCTATAGTAATTTGAATCCCTAAGTAAAGAAATCTAAAGGATTTTTGTTGTTGTTTTGGGTAGCTTCATTTTGTGAAAAACAGAAGGACGAAAGCAAAGCAATCAGAGGTCACATCTGGTCCTTCTCCTGATTTCTCATCTCTGGATGTTGGCCTGGAGAGGGACAGGCATGTGGACAGAATGGGGTGTGCATGGGGAGTGGGAGGGCTTAATCTTGCTGATTGACAGCCTCAGGGAAATTACCGAGCGAGGAACCATGGTCTAATATGGGCTTCCCGGGCTGACTTCCAAAGGCAGAGGAGCATTTCCAGAGCTAGTGAGAGGACCTGGCAAGTTCTACCAGGCCTCCTGGGTCAGTTCTTGTGAGAATATTTTGCCGTGTAATTCTTGTTTTTTTTTTTTTTCCTTTCCCTTTTCAGTTTTCTTCCTTCTCACCATTAGTGTGCTGTGAGGTTTAAAAAAAGCCTCTTAACCTTCCTAGGCCTCATTTCACTTATTGTTTTAAAATGATAAAGTTTTTTCACAATGGTCTTTATCTGCCCTCAAATTGTTTTTCTGGTACACGTGCGTTTCCTGCTTACCCTCCGTCTATCCCCCTCATCCTCTCTCTACCCTGCTGTTTTCTTCTTGTTTATTGTAAGCTTCCTTTATGACATGTCATTAACAATTTATTTTATTTTTATGTCACTAACATTTTAGAAGCACTTTTCCATATTTTACATCAGGAGGTAGATCAGAGATTATTATTGTCCACATTTTTTTTTTTTTTATTTATTTTTTATTTAAAAAAAATTTTTTTTTTAACATTTATTTATTTTTGAGACAGAGAGAGACAGAGCATGAACGGGGGAGGGTGAGAGAGAGGGAGACACAGAATCCGAAACAGGCTCCAGGCTCTGAGCTGTCAGCACAGAGCCTGACGCGGGGCTCGAACCCACGGACCGTGAGATCATGACCTGAGCCGAAGTCGGCGCTTAACCGACTGAGCCACCCAGGCGCCCCTTTTTTTTTTTTTTCCACATTTTTGTAGGTAAAAGTACCAAAGCTCAGACAGGTTTCACGTAAAATCAAAAACATCCTTTTCCCCTTATCATTTAAATGTGATCTAGTCTTTTCTGAGGGTGCATGGAAGCTCTGTAACAGCAGGGCTACTTAAACAATCAGGGCAGGATGAACTTAAATATGATAACCCTTATGATTTAAAAGAAGACTTTTCTGACTACTTAGCAAATTCGTACTGGCTCTGAGAAATTATTGCTTTATTTTTCAACTTTTTTACAAAGTACATGAGACCTGGATGATACACATTCTCTACTTGCAAAATTAATTTGTCCTAGAAAATTGGTGAGGGCTAACATCAGGCTTAATGGTAGTAGTTTCCCCCTCTTCCCATGCTGAAGATCTGGATGACACTTGCTGATTTCCAGTTTTCTGGTACTATTTTCTTTCTCTGTGATTTTATGATATTAATTTCCAGGGACTCTGTTACTATTTCTGGATTTCTTTTCACTCTTCTGAGTTGTGATTCACCTGAATAATTGTAGTTACACTATCACTTAAACATAAAATCTATGAAGTCTCTTATTCCTGTACGATGTATCAAAATATTCTCATATGAAGAAATTCTTCTAAAAATAAAGGTAGGAAGAATCATAATAATATTGTAATCAATGACTTTTAAAAGATAAATTCATGAATACAAACATTATAGTCAATTCAGATTGGTTATTCATGACTCCACTGTAGTGAGTAAGTGCTCTTGCTGTTTTGGGGGCCACTCCATTGATAAGTGTCGTTTTGGGTTATTCTTAAAGGAGACAAGTGTCTCGGTGATATGAAGAGTTTGACAAAAATAGGATGAAACTCATAGTCAGATGTAATCTACTGATCTCTCTGCTGGCAGTAATGCATCATCATCGTAATTGGCCAAGCTCACCATGGTAGGTTTTCTTTTATGAGATGCCCACGCCAGTGAAAAGGCCCAGATGCTTAGAGTTTAACCCTCTGGCATTCATCTTTGGTAAGGTTTGCTGAAGCCCATTTGGCAGCCTTGGATGTAAGGAGTATGAAATTCCATCGACTGTTTTTCTTCCCATTGGAGGAAATAAGTGTCTTCCCTAATATGCCTCAAGAAGTTGTGATTTTCAAAAAAATGTGGTCTCCTTCCCACCCCCCAGTAAATTAAGCATATCCAATTGGTCAAATCCAGTAAAAAAAACGTTCCTTTTTTAAACTATGTGTTTTTGAACTGTCCATTTTGCTTTCATTATTAGATAGGGTAAAAATATTCAGATTTCAAGGTTCAAAGGCTAAGACCACTGGAATGAATAAATGAACTCTTCAGGGCAATAGAGAATACTTCAGTGGGCATAGAGCCCTATGGTTTCTTTAACCACAGACTAGTGGAGTACAATACTAACTCCTTTGTGAAACCTCCCTTAATTCCCTCAGTCTACAGTCATCTTTCCTATAGGACATATTCTATACAAGGCTATCTGTAAGGTTCATTTTCTACCTTTTATTTTGTAGTCTACCTGATTTGATTATAGATTCCTAAGACCAATAATCTTATTGCCTACACACAGTGGGATGCTGAATCAATATTTATTGATTGATCATTTGATCTGATCTCTAAAGACAGTTGGCCATTGTGCTACAGTGGCTTTAGGTCTGGCATAATTATTCCAAGATGGCTGGCCAGTCACACAACCAGATCAGAAATAGCTGAGGAATATGCCTTCTTCATTACACATCAAATTTAAATTCAGCCATTTCTTTGAGTACTTTCAATATGCCACGTATAGTGCTTTGGGGCATGCTAGCAGTACCTACCTCTTACTAAACAATTTGCAAGTTCCAGGCGCAGTGTTGAAGTACTTTATATACATTGTGCTATTTCATTATTATAAAAACCATATTAAACAACATGATTATTCACCTTTTACAAAGGGGAAAATGAGTCACAGACAGGTTATTTGCTCATGCTTATATAGAAAAGTTTACAAAAGAGAATTTGGTTCAACATAGCATTTTGGCTTAAAAATTTGAGATTTTAACCATTACTTGGTTTTTAACCATTACTTGATCTGGAGATTAGGTTGGCCAGGAAAAATCAATCTAAAACAGGAAAAACACAAGGACACAAATGGCTGCATCACTGGGGTTAAGGCCATAAGGAAACTGTGCTCACTGCTTCTTATTCAGATTCCTCCATTGCCCTCCAGATCCTGTGCAACCTCATCGTTCCTCACCACTATGACTAGTGGTCTCACTTTCTTATTGTTAGCCCCTCTTTTAATTCTCATCAAGTTTCTGTCCTCACACGTTTTCTTTTTTCTCTGTCTGGTGGTGCTCAAACTTTGGTATACATTGCCATCTCCAGAGAAGCTACAAAAAATTCAGATCCCCAGGCTCCCACTCAGATTTAGTGAATTAGAATTTCTAAGGGGAAGGATTCAAGAAACTGCATTTTAAAAGAGGCAGCCCAGATGATTTTAAACTGGGAAACACAGAGCCTACACATTCTCTCAAGATCCTCGTCTGCTCCAGCACCTTCAAAAATCACCTCTTTGTAAACAACTCTTTAGTCATTCTTTCTAGAGCAGACTCATCATGCTCCAGACTCATATTCCAACTGTGTTAATGACATCCCAATTTGGATGTCCCACTGGCACCTTACACCTAGTTTCTCCAGAACCAGGCATCCCCTGCCTCCAAAATATCAGTTGTTCCCCTTGAATTTCCCGTTTCACTGACTGTGCCTCCCCCGTCTTCTGGCACCTAATCTCATAGCCTTACTCAGAGTCATCTCTCACCTTTGGACATTGCTTTAGGTCCCCACAATCAACTGATGAGTCCCTGACTATCTTGCTGCACTGTGATGCTTTATATATCCCAGTGGGTCTCAGCTCACCTCTAGAGCTTTAAAAAATAATGTCTGAGTCCCCACTGAATCCCATTAAATCAGAATCTCTGGGAATAAGCCCCAGCAATTAATAGTTTTAAAAACATTCAAGGTGAGGGACATTTGGGAGGCTCAGTTGGTTAAGCATCTGACTCTTGATTTTGGCTCAGGTCTAGGAGCGTCTCACTGTTGTGAGATGGAGTCTTATGTCAGGCTCCTCCTCGATGAGCATGAGCCTGCTTGGGATTCTCTCTCTCTCTCTCTCTCTCTCTCCCTCTGCCCCTTCCTTGCACACTCTCTCTCAAAATAAATAAATAAATAAACTTAAAAAAATTTCAAAATGCTTCTGGTGATTCTAATGCATATGCAAAGGCGGAAAAGTCTGAAATAATTCTCAGTTTAATATTGATAAGGTCAACTAGAGGCCTTTATATCTCCGTCCCCAGAGATGATGATTCATCCATTACTTGTTGGGAGAATTAGGAGAGGTTAGTTAATGGATTTTAATAATTATCCAGAAGAGACAATAAGAACCTGAACTATGTGGTGATGAAATAGAGTAAACAAATGGGAAAAGAGTGTGGGATTATAAACTCTGAATCTGGAAAATGGCTGATACTAGGGGGTGAGAGAGAAAGAGTGACGGACACAAAAGGAGTGACAGACACAATGATCACAAGTTTGGATAATAAGAATGCTGATGGCAAGCAGGAAAGGCAAGAGAAAAAGCTTGTTGGGGGGCAGGATGCATAAATCTGGTTCTGTGCTTGCCAAGTTTTAAAGTATTGGTGGGGTAGATGGAAGTGCCACTTAGTCGAGGATTCTCAAAGTATGGTCCCTAGACTAGCTAGTCCCTAGACTAGCAGAATTTGATTACTTATGCAAATTCCTGACATCTTCCCCTCCTATTCCCAACCTGCTGAAGAAACGCTGTGGTGGGATTCAGCAATGTGTGTTTTGACAAGCACTCCAGATGATTCTGATCTCACCAGAATTCGAGAACCACTGGCCCGGAGTAGTGGTCCTCAAATTTATCATGCATCAAAATTCCCTGAAGAGCTTGTTAGCTGCGGTTTCCTGGGCCTAATCCCCAGAATTTCTGATTCAATAGGTTGGAATGGGGCAAAGCATTTGCATTTCTAACAAATTCATAGGGGGTGTCAATGCCATAGGTCCAGGGACCACATTTTGAGAACCGCTGGTCAGCAGTGAAAGACAAAAAGAAATCTGAACCAGAAACATTGATGTGGTGGTTGTCTACCTAACAAAAATGGTTCAGCTTTTGGGTTTCCTTCTCGGACAACCGCAGGTGTCTCCTAATGGGTCTGTAGCCTCCTATCAGGTCTCTCTGCTTCTATAATTCTCCAATCTCTTTTGCATACAGAAGTCAGAGAAATCTTCTAAAATCATGAATCCTATTATTTTACTAGCTGTACACAACCCTCCAGTGGCTTTCCATTGCTCTTATTTTAATTCTTATACACAGCCTCATCGGTCCCGTGTGATCTGATCTTTGCCTTCCTTTCCAACCTCATCCCATGCCAGTCCCCCTCCCTTTCCCTCTGTAGCAGCCACAGCGATCTTCCATGTCTGCAAACACATTACATTTCTTCCTACCGCAGGACCTCCACTCACACTGTTCTTTTGGCAGAAACACTATTCCAGCTCTTAGGACCACCACCATCCCCTCATCCTCCTGATCTCAGTGTAGATATCCTCTTTTTAGACTTTCCCTCTTTGTCTTCTCTTGTCATTTATTCTCTCCCTGTGTTTGTGCTCTTCATCACTTTTGTTCCAATCATCAAATATCTCAGGTGCTAGTGTCCTCATGTACAATCTGTCACCCCCGCTAGATTGTTAAGCTCCCCTATGGCGGGGACTTGTTGAACAATTGAGTGAACCATAGCAAGTCCTATTCTCTCTTATGTTCCCAGTAACTCAATAAACACGTATTGAATGAACAAACTAAAACGTACCTGAGAAAGGAGACAATAAAAAGAAGTGCAGAGATCTGGGGAATGTCTACCTTTTATAGGAGCTGGGGGGGTGGAGGAGGAAGGATGCTAAAGAGAAAAAGGGGAGGAGCCAGAGAGGTAGGACACTTTCAGAACACTGCCCAAATTGTCATAAGATACACACACCCGTGAGCACACGCACACCCGTGGACACACACACGTGCACACGCACACGCGTGGACAGATATCTAAATGTCTAGCTTATATAGACATGTATAAGAATATATATATAGACATATATATACATACATATACATATATACATATATAGCTACGCAACCGCTAGCTGTATGGATAGACGTTTGGAAGAGAACCAAAATAATTGCCATGAGGTAACATTAGAGAAAGTGAGTTTCAAAGAGGCAGCATTTTTAATCATTTGCCAGATCCATGAAGACAAGAGACGGAACACTGTGACAAAGCCAAGGGGCACGAAGATTATTCATGGGCATGAAGGTGTTTTCATTTTACTAACACATCCAATATGTGAATTGGAGTTTACCAAACTTCTCTCATCATTATTTCATTTGATCTTCGGGAAAAAATCTCAAAAGACAGGCAGGACAGCTTTCACTATTTTCAGCCCCATGATGAGGAAGTAGAAGTATCAAGCGTAGATTGTGCTTTCAGGAAGTCTGGTGGTATTTCTCATTACAAATTTCATCTACAATAATCGGTATCTACTATTTATATAGAGATTCTTCAAGGCCAACCATAATATGAGCAAGCAGTTCCAGGGAACAATAGTAACTTAAAAACAGACCTCCCTAGTGCTTCTCATGTTTCCTTGACGGCTAAATCGAGTATTTGATTCCAATAGCATTAGAATCTGGAAAGATTTTAAAATACTACTCGGAAACAAAGGCCTTCAGCTCACACTGTTTAAAATGGTAACAGTTCATTTTCCCCTCTGGTTTCATCAAACTACTAATCTAAGTTTAATGGGACTTGTGGATGTCAGCATTAGGAACGCTCTGCCATTAGCTCCTAACATCTGAACCACACTCTGGGTACCAAATCTTTAATTTGTCCAAATAGCAAACATTAACATAAGTCCCTAATAGAACTGAATCAACAGAACTGAGAGAGACACTGTTGGAGAGAAATGCAATTAGCGTTCAGGATGTTTAAATTTGGGAAAGAACTATTCTGCGCTGATTGTGTTTGAGAGTTTGAAAGTTTTCTTTCTTTTTTAAAATTTTTTTTGGGTGTTTATTCATTTCTGAGAGAGAGAGAGAGAGACAGAGACAGAGCGTGAGCAGGGGAGGGGCAGAGAGAGAGGGAGACACGGAATCTGAAGCAGGCTTCAGGCTCTGAGCTGTCAGTACAGGGCCTGACGTGGGGCTCAAACCCACGAACTGTGAGATCATGACCTGGGCTGAAGTTGGAGGCTTAACCAACAGAGCCACTCAAGCGCCCCTGAAAGAGCTTTTCCTTCCCAAGTCCTGGATCCCTGGGTTACTGCAAAGTCAGGCTTTTGAAAGAGGAAAGAAAGAGGTTGGACTCTTCTTGAAGGTGTTTTCATTTTACTAACACAGCTCAACAGGTGAATGAGAGCTTACCAAAGTTCTCTCATTATCATTTCATTCAATTCTCAGAAACATCTCAAAGCACAGGCGGGGCAGCTCTTGCCATTATCCCCGGAGACCCAGTGAAATCAAGTGGATTATCAGGTAGTGCAGAGACAAGACCTGGGTTTTGCCTCTAAATCCTGCCCTTTTCTCCCTACACAGCACAGCCTCGCCACACTCAGATACCATGTTTTTGTTTTTTTCCAAAAGAAGAAGGCTCTCCTTCTCTTTGTTTTTTTTTTTTTTAATATATTTTATTTTTTAAGTAATCTCTATACCCAACATGGGGCTCGAACTCACAGCCCCAAGATCAAGAGTCGCATGCTCTACCCACTGAGCCAGCTAGACGCCCGCTCTCTTTCTCTTTGTAACAATAGGACGTTTGGCCTCTGCATGTCCAGTCACTGCGTAGAGTTAAAAAAAATAAATAACATTCATAAATAAGACTTGAATATGTGGCACAAGTAGCAAACATTCTAGAACGTCAGGAGGGAAAGGAACTCATCAATGGTGAGGACCTTTATTCTTCTTAAATCATTGCCTCAGGTAGTCACTTTTTCTGGGGTTAGAATATACATATATTTCTAAACAGTGAGTCAGGGAGTACCATTAAGGCTTTATTGATTCTGCAACACCTTTGCTAAGCTCCAGATGAGGAATGAATCATGGCTGTCTACATAGTTCACAACATAATTAAATGAATTAAACTAGGGAAATGATAAGTTGGGTAATTAGTGAACAGGAAGAGTGGTTACTTGCCTTTATCAATAGTGATTTTTAAAAATTGAGTTTTGTGGTGAGAGTTTTATTAAAATCATTAATAGTATCCGTAACACCTTCTTATTTAATAGATAAAGAGAAAAAGCCAGAGATAAGCTGAATAAACTGAATGAAGGAATACTTTTAGAACAGTGCTCTACTGTCATAACAAAAGATACACACACACACACACACACACACACACGCACACACACCCCAGATATCTAAATGTCTGTATCCAGCTGCATGGTTGTCATTTGTTGATTCAGGTAGAATACCATATAAACATGCTGTTTAAGCATATGCAGGCACATATAAAAATAGTCACTAAGGTTTTGTACCTATGAAGCAGTGCTAAATTGGTGATACTCTGACAATTCTACATCTGAAAATTCTGATGACATTTCTCCATAGCCAATAATCGGTGATGGTAGTGACTTGATAACCTGAATATCCAATCTCTCCCAGCTGGGCAGACAGATCTCTCTCCTACTCTATTTCATTCCTCCACATATACACAGACAGACACAGACATATGACAGACCTATGATTACAAAACTCAATTTAAATAACAGTTTTGTGCAAAACACTGTGCTAGGTACTACTGGGGAAAAGAAACGCACAAATCACGTACAATTCCTACCACTTCCTCTACCTTCTGAGTGTGGCTTTAAAGGTGGGTTTGAATTTTAGCCCTGACACTTACCACTTCATGATCTTGGACAAGTTTCTTATTTTCTCTGCACTTCATCTTTTCTTTTTTTTTTTTAATCTACGAAGTGTGGATAACAATAATATCTACTTTTATGGGGTTGTTAGGAGGATTCAGTGGAAAAATTTTGAACAGAGTAAGCTACTATTGTTGTCATTATAATTACATTATTATTCTGAAGATCTTCTACTCTAGAAGAGAATACAGACTTAAACATACCTAAGTCTAATGAAATTATGAGCAACATACCAGAGGCATAATCACAATACTCTGCAAAATGGGTGCTTTTTTTTTGTTGGTTTGTTTTTTTGCTATGTTTTGTTTTGTTTTAAACACAACACCCTAAAATTAGCCTTGGGAACAAAAGAATAAACCAAACAGAGCTGATCATTTCTCCAGGTTCTATAAAAACTATCCCCTTTTGCCATGAAATGAATAATGATGTCTTCAAAACATCAGTCAGATACAACATAGAATTATATATGAGAAAGTGGTCTAGCTTTTACATTCTGCAAGTCGGCCAACTCAATAGAGGGCATTCCAGGACAGAATGAAAAACTAGAATGAATAGTCCTTTAAGGGTCCCTTCTATTTCTGAAATCCCATGATTCCACAGTCAAGACACTTAATGGAGTTTCCAGATATCAAAATAAGACAATATAGAAAAAATATCTTTTTCAAATGGTAGTTCCTTCCCTATTTTTTCCCCCCTGACTTTCCTCAATTACCTTTTGAGAAACCGGCCTTGGAACAGAATTAACATTCACCTCATGAAGAATGAGGAGTTATTTTGAATGAGTTGGTCACTGAGGGAGGAATTCTACTGAACAAAGACCTTAGGGAAGTGAATTATTTATTGATTCAGTTTGTGGTCTAAAGGTGAGGTGCATGTTGACACGGAATGGAAGCCTTGTGCCATCTCATAGTGTAAGGAAATTAAAGAGAAAAGCATAGGAAATGCACACCTTCGAAATACAGGGGAAAATAGGACTAAGCATCGTATGTTAATTAGGGTGAGAAAGGGAAGATGAGAAGGATGGAAATGAGGAAAAACCACTAATCAAAATTTGCTAAAGGTTATCTTTAGAAATATTAGCTACTGTCTACCACATCTGTTATTTTTTTCTAAGGCAGCTAACTTGTATGAGAAGCTCTTTTTACATGTTTTGCTTTCTCATTGTTCATTAATTCATTTACTCATCCATCAAAAATGTATTGATTATTTTTTTAAATATTTATTTTGAGAGAGAGAGTGTGTGTGAGCATGAGTGGGGGAGGGGCAGAGAGCAAGGGAGAGAGAATCTCAAGCGGGGTCTGAGCTCAGCACAAAGCCCAACTCGGGGCTCAATCCCACTGTGAGATCGCAAGCTGAGCCCAAATCAAGAGTCGGACGCTCAACCAACCGAGCACCCCAAAAATGTGTTGATTATTTATTACATACAAGCCATGACTAAGCTAGACAAGGTCTCAGCCCTGATCAAGGTTAATTTTTAGCAATGGAAATGGTCAGAGAGAAAAAAGAAGACGGGAAAAGAGGAGCTGGAAAACCCCGATTGAAAACCCATTCTTTGAACGATAAAAACTTGCTGTACAATCCCATCTTCTGAGCTTCCCCACTGTAACTCTGGAAAACAATCTGGACATATATTCAACTTTCGGTAGTAAAACAATAGCATTTGCAAAAATGTAAGGCCATCAAAAATAAAGAGAAAAGCCTTAGGGAAGTGTGAGAATATTATCCTCCTGAAAAAGGAAAAAATCGACATAGTGTAATTTGGTTACGATGGAATATTCTTTCCACTTCCCGTGGCGGATCATGCAGTGCATCAACCATTTATTTATTTTTTTTTTTTTTAAATTTTTTTTTTTCAACGTTTATTTATTTTTGGGACAGAGAGAGACAGAGCATGAACGGGGGAGGGGCAGAGAGAGAGGGAGACACAGAATCGGAAACAGGCTCCAGGCTCTGAGCCATCAGCCCAGAGCCTGACGCGGGGCTCGAACTCACGGACTGCGAGATCGTGACCTGGCTGAAGTCGGACGCTTAACCGACTGCGCCACCCAGGCGCCCCAGTGCATCAACCATTTAAATTACTCTCCAGATTGGACCCTGACTTTAGGATTTATAAAGGAAGTTTTTCAAAAGAGGTCACTGCCTAAACAATTCCTTTAATTAACAGTCAGAGGACTTACTCTAATGATGGTGCCAAACTTTCTTCATGAAGACTGAGATGGCACCTCACTCCCTCAGTCTCCATCACTCAATAGGGTAAGAAGATCAAATGAATTTTTAAATGCAGATTTTTGGATTATACAGTTCTTTTTTGTCTTCTGGAAAATGATTACTAGACCTAATCAAGATTCCTCTGTGTATCATTAGCTAATTTTAGCTTCCTCCTTTTTTATTTTTTATTTTTTTTACAGTGACTTTGGGAGAGCCCAGTTTGACGTCCTCTGTGGATTTCATGTTTTTCTGTTCAAGCCTTGAGGGAAGCTAAATGAAGAAGTAGGAAAATAGTAATTAAAAGTGATCAGGACAAGAAGTTTTGGTGCTATGGAATGTGGACCCAATTCTCCCGGTCACAACCCAAACCAAGCAGCAGTTTTTGGTTTTGATTATAGCTTTACTTGCTATTTTAATAAACATGAACGAGTATTCAAACTTTTAATATCCTGCTGCTTAACTATTTCCAAAGAGACATCCAGCTCTTTTAAACAGCCTTTGTTTTAAAATTTTAATTTGTTTGGCTCAGTCTCACCTTAGAAAGTTGTAGCGTCATGGTAAACTCTTTTATAAGTTGATTTCCAGAATCACAGGCAATTTTTTTTTCTCCCCTCCCAAGTAAGTGTTTCCTCATGTGCCAAAATTGTTGGTGCTGACAGCTTTTTTGCCTTGTTTTATCTGGTTCCCACAGTTAAGTATGAGAGGCAAACACAAGAATGTGCGCAGTGTTGACTGGACGCATCACTACTACGGCGATACTTACAACTCCTCTAGGAAGCGGAGACTGTGCAGGGGACTCGGGGGCAGTTGACTGATGTTGTTCATACTGAGGTCTCTGGAGAGGAAAACAGACAGCATGTGAGGAGCGGTGTCCACACAAGGAATGCCACCACAAGGAAATCCGGCTGCTCAGTTCACACGTTTTCAAGCAATACGGCCAAACTCATTTTTTTGCTCGACAAATGAATCGCTATTTTGCATCTGAAATATATTCCTGCCCTACCACCGCCCCTGCCCCAGACCACCTTGGTCTCTCTATCAAATTAGAGATCCTAGGAGGAGCTTATGTGAATTCAAAATGATTTAGGCCATTCTTGGGCCTGGTTGCAATACTTCATGTTTAAAATTACGTGAGTAGGACAGCAAAGGAAACAGACATAACTCAACCCTAGACATAACCCAACCTCATGACTTGCTTTGAATTTGGTGACAAAGAGAAATGTCTTCACCATGCAACTCTGGAAGTCCTGCTTCTGTGGGGCTATAAGCACCTTGTAAAAACAAATGTTTTGATTCAAAGAAACTTAAAAAAACAAAACAAGACAAAAAGCCTATTCCCTCCTTCTAACATGTTCCCTTTGCAGGTTCTCAGATTGCATTAAATAAGTGAAATGAACCATAAAACAAGGGTGTAATGTGATCCTGCTCTGGAGCACACTTCCTGCTGGGCTTGCACGGTAGTTCCTGGCACAGGAAACAACAAGCCACTTTGGGCAGAACTCAATCGATTTTTGTTTTAAGGGAAACTCCGTGTAATTAGATTTCATTCTGTTTTTACGTTTCTATTTCTTTACTGTCTCCCACATAACTCTACAGCACCACTGATATACGCCGTCTGTATCTGACAGGACAAAAGACCGAGTGCTGGACAGATTGTCATCGAGACCAACTAAGACTTTATATACCAGTCAGTTACAGGTTGACTTTAAAAATGACCCATTGGTCAAACCTGAAGATTCAGATTATATTCAGAATTCATCATAATCTCAGATCAGGTGTATGTACTTAAAATTTACCTCTAGAGGAGACAATGAGCTTCTTTTTATTTGGTATTTTAAAAATTGATTTAATTGGCATATGACATTGTATTAATTTTAGGTGTGCAACATAACGATTTGATATACGTATATGTTGCAAAATGGTAACCACAATAAATTTAGTTAACATCCATCACCGCACATAGCGAGAACTTTTTTTTTCTTATTATGAGAACTTTTAAGATTTACTCTTTTAGCAACTTTCAAATAAAAAATATGGTGTTGTTAACTATATTTGCCCTGCTGTACATTATTACATCCCCAGCACTTACTTATTTTAGAATTGGGAGTTTGTATCTTTTTTTTTTCTTTTTTTACGTTTATTTATTTTTGGGAGAGAGACAGAGCGTGAGCAAGGCAGGGGCAGAGAGAGACACACACACATAGAATAGAAAACAGGCTCCACACTCTGAGCTGTCAGCACAGAGCCCCACGCGGGGCTCGAACTCAGGGACCGTGAGATCCTGACCTGAGCCGCTTAACCAACTGAGCCACCCAGGCACCCCTGGAATTTGTATCTTTTGACCACCTTTACCCATTTCACCCACGAGCTTTTAAAAATATCCTTCTTATTTAAGTGGCCACACCCATAGCGCCTAACCAGTTGATGTCAGTATGGATTGCTTGGTTCCTTTATCAAATATTAACTTTTAATCATTGATGGTATGAATTGAGGGACTGATCATTTACTCTTTACAAAGTCACTAGTATGTACAGGTAGATAAAATATTCAGTTACATGTTTTAGAGTATGGTAAAAAAACAATGATAACTTTTAGTGTCTGCTACTGAACAATTATATAGCTGAGTAAAATGCTATTTTCTCGAGCTAAAAGTAAACAATTCCGGGGCGCCTGAATGGCTCAGTTGGTTAAGCGTCCGACGTTGGCTCAGGTCATGATCTCACGGTTCCTGAGTTGGAGCCCCCTGTTGGGCTCTGTGCTGACAGCTCAGAGCCTGGAGCCTGCTTTGGATTCTGTGCTTCCCTCTCTCTGCCCCTCCCCGACTCATGCTCTGTCTCAAAAATAAATAAACATTTAAAAAAATGTAAGGGGTGCCAGGGTGGCTCAGTCTGTTGAGCGTCTGGCTTTGGCTCAGGTCAACGGTCTCACGGTTTGTGAGTTCGAGCTCCGCTTTGGGTTCTGTGCTGACAGCTCAGAACCTGGAGACTATTTCGGATTCTGTGTCTCCCTCTCTGCTCCTCCCCTGCTCGTGCTCTGTCTCTCTCTCTCTCAAAAATAAATAAACATTAAAAAAAAAGTTGTTTAAAAAAATTTAAAAAACCTAAACAATGCCAAAAATATTCACTAAAAAATTTGTATTTCCATATATTAAACATCTGGATTTTTTTCTGGCATCATCTAGATAATAGTGCCAAATGATTGATTAGCAGTTTAAATTTGTGGTGCAGATACTTCTCTGAAGCAGCAAAGTTTAGTTCACTGAACAGACATGTGTTAAACTAATCAATGAGGTTTCTGAATTCCTCACAGGGACCATGTAATTTCTGCGATGACTTGATATTTCTCAGGTATTCACTCATTTCTAATTGATATCTCACTTATTTCCTAAAAGAATCAAGGTGGTTTGTTTTAGGAGCATGTTTATTAGCAGCCCGGATTAAACCAGTTTCATCAAGACAACTGGTATGGGTAACTTCCCTCTGCGCTTATGTTTTTCTGTGTGATGTGCAAATCAGTTTGGGATAAACATCTATCTTGTCCATATGCAGAAAGCTCTAAATAGAACAAGGAAATTTACATATTTAGGAGATTCAAAAACACTCCACATTATTTTAATATTTATTATCCTATTTCAGGCTCCTGGAAGTGAAGCTTGTATAAGCTTTCACTCTCAGGGTCCCCCACCAGAACTCTTTTTATGGCAGAACAGCAGAAAGAGTGCAAGCACTGTCAGGGTATAGGGTCTTGGGTTTGAATCTGGCCCTCCCCATTCACTAGCTGCATGATCTTGGGAGAATTGATCTCCCTGTGGCAGACTTCCTTGTATTTAAACTAGGAAACTAAACTACATTAATAGTGTGAGACCCTACGCTAGCTGCTTCCAATCAAAAGAGGGTGACTTAATTTACTTCTTAAAAAGAAGAGTATCTCCTTTTCCCAAAAGGAATGAAGAATAACTTCTTGGTGTTACCCAATGTTGGAGTTCCACTTAGAAAATGAGCAAATACTGCTAAACCAGTCCTTTACCACCTGTTTTCTAATAAGGCTATTTTTTTTTTTTTTTTAAATTTTTTTTTTCAACATTTATTTATTTTTGGGACAGAGAGAGACAGAGCATGAGCGGGGGAGGGGCAGAGAGAGAGGGAGACACAGAATTGGAAACAGGCTCCAGGCTCTGAGCCATCAGCCCAGGGCCCGACGCGGGGCTCGAACTCACGGACCGCGAGATCGTGACCTGGCTGAAGTCGGACGCTTAACCGACTGCGCCACCCAGGCGCCCCTAAGGCTATTTTCTTTTAAAGAGTTTCTAAGCAATGCATATAAGCCTATAGAAGAAAACAGCCTTGAATATCAACAATCTAAGGTAAAATGAAATAGGCCTTTAAAATATAAATTCAAAGTGGGTAAGGTAAAAAGGAACTTGTCTGCATTTACTTTTTTCATTCTGTAATCATCTTTGCAGTGATGGTCAAATGGAATAGTGGTCCTCTAGCTCAGTGCTTCCCAAACTATCCATGGTGAAAGACCAATTATTTATTTTTTTTAGATTTAAATTTTAGTTAACATACAGTGCAATATTGGTTTCTGGAGTAGAATTCAGTGATTCATCACGTACATACAATACCCCAGTGCTCATCACAAGTGCCCTCTTTAATACCCATCACCCATCTAGAAAATTTTGAATTTGCTGTGGATCTATAATTTTTAAAAAGACATAATAAAATTAATTACTAGAAAAGGGAAACAAAAAAACCCTAAAATGCACAAAATAGGAGACTCAGTATTTTGCTATGGGATTCAACATAGATTATTCAATTACTATAAAAGTTTGTAAACCTTTACTCTCAAATTCTTATCTGCTGTGGATCAGTAAAAAGACAGTCAAGTTCTGGGAAGGTTAGGACCACTCTTTAATCAACAATGCCCTTCGTGCCTTCATGTCAATTTTTAGTTAAAAATGACAGAATGAGAACAACATTAAACCTCTGTACAAAAATACTCCGTTTCTTACTTAAATTATTTTTAAACTTTTTTTTTTTTTTCGTATTTGGTCTTTCTGACACCTGGAACACATATAACCTTAGCAGCAAATGAGGTGGTCTTAAAACAATTTCTAAACCTGTATGTTATTTACTTTTTAAACGATTATTTTAAAAAGAGGCCGCATTTCGCACCTCGTTTTGTCTATGATTCAGTTTCCTAACATTTGTGAAACAATGTAATGGATTTCTTTAATTTTTTCATCTTTTGCCAAGATGTTGGAATTAATTTTGAAAAAGTGGTCACTATGGACAAAGATTTCATAAGATGTGGAGGAGTCATTGTGACAAGATGGTCAAATATGTTCAACCATTTTGCCCTGTCTCTGACCCTGCTCTTGTCGATGCTGTGTTAATGCCCGTGTCTGGAAATCTAGAGCAGGGTTACAGGAAAGAGCCTCTTCTTGGCACTGAAGCAACAGAACAAGGTGAATGGCTTGCAAGCAGAGCTTGGCCTGAAGTTCAGCCCCACGGGAGGAGTCCCTGTGCGGGGCACAACCTGCATAGCTGTGGTCATCGGGGGCTCCTCAATCTGAGAACTTCTGCTGGCTCCAGGTTTCTTAAAGGAATGAATGCCTAAACTATTTTGGCTCTTCACAATCTGGCTTAATGTATGTTTCCATCTTGATTCTATGTCACTTTCCTCTATGCACTTTCCTCTACACTGAAAGTCTTGCTGTTCCCCTTTGCATCTGTCTTTACACATGTGATTCTCTTTCCCTAGAACACATTAGCCTCTCGATTTCCAAATTCCTGCTCCTGTAATTCCCCACCCCCCTTGCCCCCATTTAAGATCTAGCTTAACATACCCTTGTGTTTCTGACACAGTGTTTTATCTTTCCAGCTTAGATCACACATTGGTCACTTGGATCGCCACCTCACCAACACCCTCAACTCCCTGGTCCGTTGTCTTTTGTTTCTTTCTCCTGGAAAAATTCCAGCTCAGGGAAAACACCATAATTCATTTTTTCTGTTACTATCTCAGGGTACTGAGTGCTACTAGAAAAGAGTAACTCACAAATGTGCAGATTAGTGACTATAAATTCATGGTCTTTGTGGGTTCTCAACACTGCTGCACAATCCTGTTATTTGTGATTGCTCAATTTACTCCCACGGGGACTGTGGCCAATCCTTACCACTTGCCTCAAACCTCTTCATCAACAGTGACTCCTGTCATGGGACACCTTCCCTCTTACTTCATGGAAACAACTGCAATTCTTTAGACCACCAAACATGAAATAAACCAAATTCTTGTTCTTTTTTTGTCCCCTGCTTACTATGCCCATACTTTTCTCCTTGCTTCGCCTTGCTTATGGGTCTCATCCCCTCTAGGATGCTATAGCACTTTACTCCATGAATAATTCCTTCTTCTTCCTCTATTTTTCACTGATTCTTCTTACTTTCAATATATAAACATAGTCAAGTCATTTCCACTATGAAAGCAGATGGGAAACAGGATCTTTCAATATCATGTCTTCCTTTACCTGCTGCCCAATCTTTCTCATTCCCTTTAGGGTTGTTTACAGCCTAGAATTACAGTCTCCACTTCCCATTCCCTTTCCAACCCACAACACAGGGACTTCCATCCCTACACTCCAATGAAATTGCTCTTGCCAAAGAAATAGTGACCTCCATATTGTCAACTTTAATGAACACATGACTTACTGGGCCTCTCTCCTGCATTAGATTTGCTCTTTCTGGAAACTCTATACTCCATTGGTTTCCAAGCCATCATTCTCTCAGGATTCTTTCCATACTTTCTACTTTATAAACTCCTTTGTGGGATTTTATTCTATTTATCCCTTAAATGTCAGTGTTCTCTGGAGTTCTTCCCTGGCCTAGTGCTCTTCAGTCTCTGCCCTTTCTTCTTGGAGACTGTTACTTTCATGGATTTAAGTATCTCTTAGATGCCCATAACTCCCCACATACATATTCCTAGTCTTAATCTCTGTCTCCTAGATTTCAGAATCGTATATCTAATTTCCTTCTGCATATGTCCACTTAGCCATCTTGCAGGAATGCATCATGTCCCCAATAGAAATAATTATTTTTATTCCAAACTCGTTTCTTTTTCTGTAGTGCCGGTTTCTAGCTAGTGTCATCACCATCTTCCTGTCAAAAGAGCCCAACTCTTAGATACTATTCAAGCCTTCTTCTGTTTTATCATCTTCTCTACCTATCTCTTCTCCTCGGTCTTTACTCTTTCCTGCTGTAGGTGCTCACCATCTCTGCCCCAGTCATCTGAAATCACCTCCGAACTCCGTGGCTGTCTGCTATCAGTCTTATCCCTTCAGGCCCACCTTCTCATGGTTAGAGAGATCCATCCAAAAATGCAGAACTGGCCAAATCACCACCCTACCTAAAACCTTTCAATTACTATCATTTTCCAAATGAAAGCCACATGTGTTAGCATTGCATACAAGCTCCGTTGGGCAGCACACCAACTCTTTACCACTCTGGCATATTGTATTGCATTGTATTGAAGTGATATGTTCACATGTTTTATATGTTTATATGTCTATCTCCCACAGGAGGCTGTGACTTTTCACAGTCAGTAGCTGTTTTCTTTTTTTTTCTTCTTCTTTTCATTATGGTACTTCCAGCGTCTAGCAGAGCCTTGCCATATAGAAGATGCACAGTGAACGCTGAATTGAAATCTCTTCTACTGCAGCCTTCCCGTAAGTGAGCAAATGATCTTACCCGATCCGTTTTGTTTTTTTTTTTTTAAATCACGTTTCTCATCAAATGGCTACGTTGCTTTTAAGTGTGAGGTGTACAGCAGTTTGAAACCCTTTCGGGAACAAAACCCACTTTGTGTGTGCCCACCTGCCACAATAGGTTTTGCTCAGAACTAGTGTGAGGTTTTCTCTCTTCCGTCAGTCTTACTTGCCTTCTGTCCTAGAGATTCCTCAAAAACTCTCGTCCATTGAAAGTTCCCTTTCTACCACCGCACTCAAGTACCTTTCCACTGCTGCTGTTGCTTCCCCTTCCCCTCCTACTCCTTTTTCTTCCTCCTCTCCTTTCTACTTTTCCTTTCCTTCTCTTTCTCCTGCTAAAATATCTTTCCTGTCATTTCCACGGCTTTGTTATGGGAGGAATGGTTACATTGGGTACTTAGTCCGCCATCTCAAAATCCAGCTGTGCTGTTTGTATTTGAGCCTTGGTACATGAATCGGTGAACAAAGAGGCCATTCCTTATAGTGTGACTATTAAAAAAATTAAGAAAACAACTCCCCAGAATGGTTCTTTAATCTCTGCCGCTGTTGAAGACAAATATTTTCTTCTTTAGCAGCACAGTGCAATTCCTATTTCTTCTAAGTACAAGCATTTTCAATTTGTCTTGGGAGATCCAGCACCATTTAGCCCTCTGCCAGATACCTTTGTTAACAATGGATCCAGGCTGGAGCCATTCCAGCACTTTTTAATTGATCACTTTTCAAATATGCTTCTAGAGATAAGACCTTCTGTGAACTTCAAAAGGAAAGGTGCAGGCTTGAGTAGCATTTTATGATAGTATGAATAATGTTATTTCCAGGTACTTTCTCATGTTATTAACTCCAAAACAACGTATCTTTGAAAAACATTTTTGATTGAAGTGTAACATACATGGGAGAATGAACAAATCTTAACTGTCCAGCCCAGTGAATTTCCGGCGTGAACATACCTTCACAAATCAGCACTAGTCCCAAAATAGAATGCTGCCATTGCCTCAGAAGCTCCCTCATGTTCCCTTCCCCCCACTTCTCCACAAAGGGAACCAGTCTGCTGACTTCCAACACTTTATATTAGTTTTGCTCGGTTTTGATCTTTCTATAAATGGAATCCTAGAGTGCATAGTTTCTTTTTTTTTTAGAGCAATTTTAGGTTCACAGCACAAGTAAAAGGAAGCCGTAGAGATTTCCCATACAGCTCTTGCCCCCACACATGCATGTTCTCTCCCATTATCAACGTCCTCCACCAGAGTGGTACGATTTGGTACAACTGATGAACCTACTGATGCTTCATGATCACCCAAACCCCGCAGTTTACATTAGAGTTTACTCCTGGTGTTGTTCATTCCATGAATTTGGACTAATGTATAATGACACGTATCCACTGTTAATTATAGTATCATCCAGAGTATTTTGCATCTTCTGGAATGTTTTGAGGTTGAAACCATACAGTATGTAACCTTTTCAGACTGGCTTCTTTCACTTAGTAATACAGAGCAGAGTTTTGTGTGTGTGTGTTTTTCTAGCTTCTTTCACTCGTTACGTTTATGAGATTTATCCATGTGTTGCATGTAGCAATAGTTTATTCCCCTCAATCCAATATAGTATCTCGTTTTATTATTACACCACAATGTATTTATCCAGTGACCTGCTGAAGGACATTTGGGTCAGTTTGTGTCTATGATGAGTAACGTTGCTATAAACATTCTTAAATATGTCTTTTGTTGAGCATATATATGTGGGCATTTCTGCCGAGTATATGTCTAGGAGTGGAATTGCCGGGTCCTGGTGTATGCATATATTCGTTCAGTTTAACAGATCCTGCCAAGCAGTTTTCAAAAGTGATTATGTTGAGTCACACTTCCACCAGCAAGGTGTGAGAATTCTAATTGTTTCACACCTGTTTTCCCTCTGTCTTCACCAAAACTGGTATTATTTCTCTATTAAATTTTAGTTTCACTAAATGTACAATGGTATTTCATTGTGGCCTTAATTTGCATTTCCCTCATGTCTAGAAGAACTGAATATCTTTTCATAGAATTTTTGCCATCAGGATATACTTTTTTGCAACGTGCTGGAAAAATATTTTATTTTACTTGATGACCTTTAAGTTAAAAGCAAAGCTTACAGGTTGTAAGTGAAGCAATTCATTTATATGTAAATAAAGAGCTAATAATCTCTTCATTTCTCTTCTAATATTATTATTTTTCCTGAGGTTTCAAAGATATTCTTTGAAATAGTTGGTAATGTAATAATTAGGAGCCTGTATTCTGGAGCTATCGTGCTTTAGTTCAAATCCTGGCTTTGTTATTTCTAAGCTCAATAAGCTTGAACAAGTTATTTAACATCTCTGTGTGTCAGTTACCTAATCTGTGAAATGGAGATAATAATAGTATCTGCTTTATAGAATTGTTGTGAGAAATAATTGAACTAATATGTATAAAGTACTTAAGTAGTACCTGGCAAGTACTACTTGCCCTGCAGAGTTTGCTATCATTATTACAACATAGAATCTCTTAGTGTATTTACAAATTAAAACTCTTACCTGTACAGATGTATCAGGAGTAGAGAAATGTTAGCTTGTTGATATTTGGTTACCATGAAAAATCTTTTAAAAATCACAGTATAATTTTAAAAATGTTTAGAGATACCTGGTTTATGTACGACGAGTCCTTTTGCTTTATTAATTTTTTACCGGATGCTTTGAAAAGACAGAGGCTCAAAATAAAGCTCATTTGAAAAATTTTACATTGTCGTCCTAATCTAATAGAAATAGCTAATGTGACTGGGTAGTCAAGCACATTATTTATATTATGTGCATAACAAGAGAAGAGATCGATGTAGTTATCTGTGGGCGGGTCACTTATCTAAAAACCGCATGTACTCTGAACACACACCAAACAGAGAAATAAGCACGCAGACAACAAAACAAAACCAAAACAAATAGACGAAGAAAAAAAAATTATGACAGCAAGCCAAAAACCCTTTTACAACTGTCAGAATTAGAAGCCCACAACATCAGTCATGAATGTTTATGTACCTGTCTCAGAGGCAAAGGTCTCAGTCAGAAGGGAAGTGTTCCTTATTTGGGCACGCTTGGTGGGTTTTGTTTTGTTTTGAAATCTGCAGCAAATTACCAGTGGGAAGCAAATGCAACGAGGTGGGCAATGATGTGGGAAACCAGTTTTAAGAAGTCAAATGTCGTCGTCGTCATCATCATCATTGTTATCACACAGGTCTTTGATCATTGAATGTAGTAGCTCTAGATACAGCATTTCAAAAGCTTTCAACCAACTTGGAACCAATTTTTTTCCCCTCCAAAATAGTGTAGCGTCTCATATATTCTAAAGGACTGTACAATCACCAAAAATCACCACAAAAGTTACTTTCACATCTAGAAATACCCTAAGATTCTATCTCTTCTGCTTTTTTCTATTCTCTGGGAACAATTTCTAGCCTTGAGCTTGCAGCTGTATTACAGATCTTTGTTTCTAAAAGCTTTATTTCTGAACTTCTCCATGTGGTTAATCAACCAGTCACCTAAAACGCAACACATTTCAAACTGAATTCATAGTTTTCTCTCTTTTCCCCAAACCAGCTTTCCCTTTTGTGTTTTCTCATATTGAATAGTGCATCGTGGTTCTTTCAAGCAACCATTCGAGAAACCTCAGGTTTGTTTGTTTATTGATTGGTTGATTTTACATCACCCTATCTATCATTCATCCCCCACTTTCTAAATGGTCATTAGCCCTATTTGTTATAAAACTTATCTGTGCCAAAAAGTGATAAGTAACATCGCTCTCTCTCTCTCTCTCTGTCTCTCTCTCTCTCTCTCTCACACACACACACACACACACACACACACACTTTAGTGAATCTTCAGATAACAACTCATTTTATATATGAAGAAACAGTCACACAGAATAGCTTGTAAGTGGCAGAGCCAGGGTCTGAACCTGGCCCATGTGACTCTAAAGCTTGTGGGATCAGCCTTTTGCTGCTACGCTGTATACTGGAATCTGTGATCTAATTCCTGCCATAGCTTAGGTTCAGGTCCTAATACTTGCTTGACCTTTTTGACTCTTCAGAAGTACCGCATATGTAACAAAGTGCCTCAGGGAAAGTTTCCTCTCCACTGTTCACACCTTTATGTGGCATCTCTGGTTGCTTTTACCTCTTGGCCAGCTCCTTGGAGTGACTATTCAGAACACCTCTCTGGACCATCGACTCTGCTTCAACTTAGCCTTTGGATATCATCTTTCGGGTCCTTCTTGGCTCCATGGTATGCAACACCTGGTCCATTTCTCTCCCAGCCCCAGATTTCCGAATACCAGTCAAAACCCCAGGCCTTTCACTTATCTGGGAAGAGAGGTCAAGCAATTGCAATGGGATATTAATGGTCCTCTCTGCCTTCATTCTTTCTCCCTTCCCAGTCCATCAGGAGTTATCTTAATTTTTTTTCCCCTGAAGGATAAAGGAGCTAATATTTTATATTGTGCTTCCTTTTTTCTTATTTAAATGTAGTTTTAAAATGTTTATTTATTTTTGAGAGAGAGAAAGAGAGAGAGAGTTGAGCGGGGCAGGAGCAGAGAGAAAGGGAGACACAGAATCCATGCAGATTCTGTCAGCACAGAGCCCGATGTGGGGTTTGAACTCACAAGCCGTGAGACCATGACCTGAGCCGAAGTCAGACGTCTAACCGACTGGGCCACCCAGGTGCCCCTGTGCTTCCTTTTTTTTTCTTTTAACGATAACTCCATTTATTTGTCTAAACAGTTTACAAAGCTTATTCATGCCACAAATTGGTTTCTGTGTAAGATATTTGAACATGGATAAATCCTAGTTAAGATTGTGCTGTAATTCACAATAGTCATGTTCACATGAGTAATATATTCTATTTTTCTTTACATTTAGAAAAAAATCAAACAACTGACTTGGGAACTAGAACAGGGTTTCTCTATCTTGACACTATTGACATTTGGGGCTTGATGATTCTTTTTGCTGTGGGGGGGCTTTCCCATGCATTGTAAGGTGTTGAGCAGCATCTCTGCCATACCCCTGAGATGCCAGGAGCACCTCCACTCCTATCAAACCCGAGTTGTAACAACCAAGAACTTGTATAGACTGTTATGACTTGAATTATACTCTGCCCTTCCACACCTCCATTTGTATACTGCTCTAATGTTAGGTAACTCAGAATGTGATTGACTTGAAGATACAGTTAAAAATTTTTTTTAAATATTTATGAATTTTTGAGAGACAGAGAGAGCTCAAGCAGAGGAGGAGAAGAGAGAGAGGGAGACAGAATCTGAAGCAGGCTCAGACTCTGAGCTGTCAGCATAGAACCTGATGTGGGACTTGAACCCACAAACCATGAGATCATGACCTGAGCTGAAGTCAGAGGCTTAACCAACTGAGCCACCCAGGTGCCCGAAGACACAGTCTTTACAGAAGCATTAAAATGAGGTCATTAGGGTGGATCTTATTCTGATATGACTAGTGTCCTTATGAGAGGAGGAAATTTGGACATAGGGACAGAGGGAAGAAGACCATGTGAAGACAGAGGGAGAAGACAGCCAACTACGAGCCAAAGAGAGAGGCCTCAGAAGAAAACAGCGCTTCCAACACCCTGATCTTGGATTTTCCAGCCTCCAGAACTGTGAGAAAAATGCATTTCTGTTGTTTAAGCCACCCAGTCAGTGGTACTTTGTTATGGCAGACCTAAAAAACTAATGTACAGCAGACATAGCCAAAAAAATGTTTCTTAGGGTCAAATCGTCCATGGTTGAGAATCACTGAACTAGCACACATGAATTATACATAGGAAACTGTTATATTTACCTTTTGCGATGACAGAAAAAGTAAGTTTCTAATGACTTTTTTCTTCAAAAGAGGAAATTTAGAAAAACCTTCCCACCCTACACCTCTTTCACACCATAAATCCCTTTTAGCAGATAATTTCATTACTTAATTATTGGACAACAAAAATATACAAGAAAAAGTAGAGTAAAAGGCTATAATAGATAGATAGATAGATAGATAGTTCCAAGGCAATGTTTCAAAGAAAGCTTTTCAAAAGCTTTCATTAAAGGCACTAGATCTATTTTATTTCACCCAAGCAGAAAGTCACATTGTTTTTCCTGCCCTGTGCAGTAAGATGCTGAAATATCTTGCAGTCAGCATGGCATGGCTATGGGATCCTTCCATGCCAACAGGATGAAATCTTTCTCTCCTACCCACATTCTGTCTGATATCCTGGGGCACACACAAAGAATCTGGCTCATTATTTCAAAAGGTGCATCTGATCCATCATCCTCCCCTATCATACGGGTTCAAAAAGCCTTTGTAGGTTGTCCATCATCTTCAAAATGGAGCCTAAGTGCTGTTATCTGCCTGTGGTATGTGGAAAGGAAAATAAGCCAAGGTCTGAAATGATGGTTTGGTCACCACCTTGCTGTTAGACCCCGTCCCTTTTTTTTTTTTTTTTTTTTTGCTTTTTTTTTTTGCTTAACTTCTTAATGTTGTATTGTAACACCTCGGTCGTGCTGCCATGGTGAGGGTTAAATGAGACAATGTAGGTGTGAGCCCTTGGCTCGGTGTCTGGTGCTGAAAGGGCTTTACCGGTTGTGGGTTGAAGTCTCCACCTCTCTAAACCTTTCCAAATACAGATCTTTCTTGAACTATGATAGAGTTACATCCTGATAAACTCATCATAAGCTGAAAATACTATAAGTCAAAATGCATTTAATACCTCTAACTTACCGAACGTCATCGCTTAGCCTAGCCTGACTTAAATGCGCCAGGACACTTCCATCAGCCTATGGTTGAGTGAAATCATCTCACACAAACCTTGTTTTATAACAAAATGTTGACTGTCTCAGGTAAGTTACTGAATACTGTACTGAAAGTGAGAAAAAGAATGGCTGTAAGAGTATGGGGTTTTGACCCTTGTGATCATGGGGCGGACTGGGTTGCCACCACCGCCCAGCATCACGAAGGAGGATCATAGCTCATATTGCCAGCACAGAAAGGAGCATGATTTAAAATCCCAAGTGTGGTTTCTACTAAATGTGTATTGCTTTCCCACCGTAGTAAAGTTGAAAAATCGCTAAGCCCAATCATCGTAAATTGGGGGCCATCTGTCAACTCTATTCCCGTCACACCAGATTGCTTCTTATTCTCCCACTGTGTCCTGAGGTTTTGCTTTTTATTTTTAAAAAAAAATTTTTTTTTTTCAACGTTTATTTATTTTTTTGGGACAAAGAGAGACAGAGCATGAATGGGGGAGGGGCAGAGAGAGAGGGAGACACAGAATCGGAAGCAGGCTCCAGGCTCTGAGCCATCAGCCCAGAGCCCGACGCGGGGCTCGAACTCCCGGACCGCGAGATCGTGACCTGGCTGAAGTCGGACGCCTAACCGACTGCGCCACCCAGGCGCCCCACGGGTTTTGCTTTTTAGATTGACACAGTCTATTTCTTTTTTTTTTTTTTTTTAATTTTTTTTAATGTTTATTTATTTTTGAGAGACAGAGTGTGAGCAGGGAGGGGCAGAGAGAGAGAGAGAGAGAGAGAAAGACACAGAATCTGAAGAGGCTCCAGGCTCTGAGCTGTCAGCACAGAGCCCGACGCTGGGCTTGAACTCACAAGCCGTGAGATCATGACCTGAGCCGAAGTCAGATGCTTAACCGACTGAGCCACCCAGGCGCCCCAACAAACAGTCTATTTCCAGAAAACTATTCAAGGTACAGGATCTGGAGGAATCTCATCCCATGGTTTCCTGCACCCAGGCTTTGCTGGAGTCATACAGACTAGAGAGTGTGCATGTCAAGGGCCTGGCACAAAGTTGGTCCAGGGGAAGCAGCCATTAACTCCTAGTCACCTAGTGCCTAGGTCCCACTAAGTCTTCATTACCTTTTTTTTCCTTTAAGTTTATATTTTGAGAGAAAGAGTGAGCGAGAGAGCACATGATTGGGGGAGGGGCAGAGAGAGAATCCCAAGCCGACTCCTCACCAACAGCGCTGAGCCCGATGTGGGGTTTGAACCCACAAACTGTGAGATCACGACCTAAGCCAAAACCAAGAGTCGGACGCTCAACGACTGAGCCAGCCAGGCGCCCCTCAGTCCTCATTCCTAAGTGTTCTTCCACTTCCTGCTTCGATTCTTGGCACCCTCCACAGATGCTCCACATGGAGGCCAAACTCAGCTTTTCCAAACAGAACTAGATAATTCCCCGGCACTGCCTGAAATCCTCCAATGGACTCCTGTTTGCTCTTAGATTAAACCCAAATGCCTCAGCATGGCCGACAGGCCCTGAACGCCTACCCTTCCATGTTCATCCTGCCTCACTGTCCCCTTGCTCACTGCACTTAGGGCACAGCTGCCACTGTGCGGTTCCCTCTACCTCCCAAGAGCTTTCTCCCTCAGGCTTGTCCTGTCCATTCACCTGCACCCACAATGCTCATCTGCGCCTCACCCTATCACTATCACTTTTTCAGATGTTCCTCTTGGTCTCTCAATCCAGAATAGGTCTTTTTCCACCTTTCCCTGCTCTTCTTCCTGCTTACCCCTGCCCTCCTCCCCTTGTCCCTACCTCCCACCACTATTCTTTTCATTGAGAATAGTTTGTGGTCACATCTTTATTTACTTTCCTGTCTTCCTTTCTTGAATGCCATGAAGGCAGGGTGTGTTAAATCACCAGCTTTTAGCACAGCGTCTGGCACATGCTTGACAATCAATAAATACTCTTGTTGAGTGACTGACCAGCTGAATGAATGCTGCATTCTCTGGCATTAGTCCCTTCCTTTCTTATTTCTGGGAGGATTATTTTTACTAAGTATGTTTTGTGGGTCTCCGAGGAGAGTACAGCAAGCAGATTAAAGAATACCGTGTCTACTTTGTGTTTCCTTTAAACAGTTGGCACAATGTTTTAAAAATAACTTTTAAAAATAACACTACTATAAATGCTAATCTATTTATCAAAAAGATATTAATGAACAATGGATAGGAAAAAATAAAAAAGAACTCAATAAATCTCACTAATTTTTGAATCAGTTCCTAGCCAAGTATGGACAATATAGAAACATGAATGCAGTTTAAACAAATACATAGATTGTATTTTCATTTTGCTATTGAATAATTTCCGAACCTGCGTAGAAAAGTTTGTCCCTAAATTGAATTTTTTTCTCCCACTAAATGGAAGAATCTTTACTATTCTTACCACAGTGATATGGGGAATGTGAATGGAATATTTATAAAGCATATTCTGAGATTCTTTGAAGTGCCTATGAAATACTTGATGAGCTCTTGTTATTTTTGCAATGCTTTTAAGCATTTTAAACTCAAAACAGAGTAGTAAAAACAGAAATACAATTCTCCAAAAGAACAAATGCTACAAGATAGACTCTGAATTGAATCCAACTACCCAAGAGTTTGATTTAAGCATTCCTTTTCTTTAAACTAAAACAACTCTACAGACACTGCATTAGACTACTGCTTGCATGAGAGAGATGAAAGACAAAAATTGTCTTCATGTCAAAGTGGCACTTCCCAATTATGCACTGGCAACAAATTTCTAGCTTCATGTTTGTCTTCATTTCTCTCTGGGACTGAGAGACCAACTCTACAGAGACAATATTCCATTTCAGATAAACTGTTTTCCCACTCAGTTTAACCAAGATCCCCGGACTGAATGCAGTGTCAACGGTTAGAAGAGAGAGATTTTAAAAACTCAGACACTCAACAGTGCAATGATCAAATGCTAAATCAACTTGAGAAGTAGGGAAGACTTCATTTTTGCTACCAATAACATGGTTTATCTGTCATAAAGTCAATTGCCTGCTTTCCCTAAACATTTGCTATGGAACATTCATTTATATGCTTCCAGTGCCTCAAGAGCCAGTAAGTCACCGATGAACTTTTAAAAACAACCAAAGGCATAACCATTTGTTGTTATTGGTGAATGAGTTACAAAGCTTAAGAAAATGTAAAGGTAAGTATAACATTTGCAGTCTTTTAGACCAAGTATGACTACATATATAATTAGAGATTCAAAATGTCCATATAAGCTACCTCAAAGATATAATTATTAACTGAGAGAAGAAAGAAGAGAAGAAAATGGGGAAACCTCAAAAGGGAAAAGCCATGGTTGTATTTTTACAATAAATCTTGTTAAAGGAACTGAGCCACATGTGGGAGTTCAACAAGTGCAATTGATGACTAAGCTAAACAAGCAACAAAGACAAGGGAGATGTACCAACTATATGGAAGGGAGTTTACAAATCTTCCCACAAATTCAACAGTAAGAAAGAGAGCTCTATCATGGAGACTTACCATTAGTTGTCACATTGTCAGTTCCAGCTGGCTTGGAGTTAGGGCGTGCACAAGCTGTGTGGCTTTACATGATAGTCTTACATACTATGACCCTGGTAGTTCAGTGTCAAGGAGGGGTCATCATTAAAGAGAAAAATTCCCAGGGCAGCCAGTGGAATAATGTATTGGTGACAAGATAAAAATTTTATTCATTGATACAATACTGTGTGGTTTTAATTGTGTTTTACGACTATGAAACTTCTAATTTTTTTATTTTACTTTGAATTAAAATTAAATTTGTTGTAATTTATAATTCAAAAAAAATAAAAAAATTGAGAATTAAATGTAAATTTCATATTAGGTCAAAGTGATTGTATATTTGCACTATATACATATGCATTATAATATATTACATTATCTATTATATATATATATATATATATATATATATATAATTTAAGCAACTACAAGCCTTATAATAAAAAAAATACAAAAAAACCCCAAAGTCTCCAGGCCCCTTCCATCCCTGATTCCCACTTTCTAGAGGCAACCATTTGTACCTCTTAGTCCAGAGTCTCTCAGTGCTCACTCTTTTTAGACTGTAACTTTCCAGTCTTCCACCAGAGTCATTGTTTGTACTGGAAGTTTGGGTGGTGAGGAAACAGTTGTCTGATTTTGTGAGCTAAGGGACATGTTTAGCTTATTAAGACTTTCAGTGAATTTCCCTATTTTTAACATAGCTGGACCTTCAAAAGTGGTCTTTTTTAGGGCTTTATGTAGGAACTGAGTTGCTTCTTGACTAACCCTATGCCATTTCTCTGCTAAGTCATGTCACAAATTTGTTAACGCATCCTATCTATTACCATTTTCTCTTCAGTTCTCTTTGTCTAATTGTAGGTTTATGCTTTTTAAATTACTTTTCTGCCACTTGAGATAACCATATGTTTAATCTAGTATGTGTTTCTGATTTTTTTCTCAATTATTCAATTATTTCAATTATTCACGACAATTATTCAAGTATCTACCTGTTTTGGGTACAATATTTCATTTTTCCACTGTAAGCCAGCCTGATTAAAAATAGCCACAATATATCATTTACAGGGTGTTGCTCCCAGTCACACTTAGGAACTTTCATCTCCAACAGATTTCCTTCCCAAATCATTCTGGAAGTTCCAGCCGGGGATGGAACTCATCCAGTTCCATGGGATGAGTCCTGGGATGACTTATCTCCATTGTAAGAACTAGTGTTTTTGACCACAATATGGTATCTGCTGTTTACCCCTTCTTCTGCCCTGAGTTGCCACAGTGATGTGTCAAGATGCTCCAATGACAATGATCAGTCAGTTGTGCCCTAGACACTCATCCCAGGCATTTTTTACCTGAGACTGAAAAATATCCAGCCCTATTGGTACCACCATCACCAGTGCCACCACCACAGTCAATGTCCTGCTCTTGACCCAAACTTCTCCAGTTAGGCACAGTTTCTTTTCTTTCTTTCTCTCTCTTTTTTTAAGTTTATTATTTATTTTGAGAGAGAAAGGCAGAGAGAGAAAGAGAGAGAGAGAATCCCAAGTAGGCTCCATGCTGTCAGCAAGGAACCCAACAAGAGGCTCAGACTCACGACTGTGAGATCATGACCTGAGCTGAAATCGAGAGTTGGATGCTTAACCAAGCGAGCTGCTCAGGGGCCCCTCGGCACAATGTCTTTTACATACTTCCTAGAAGGTTCCCCTATGTAAATAACCTTGAATCCCAAAGTAGAGATAGCTCGAGTGCAAGTTAAGTAATTTACCCAAAGTCTATAGGCCTCCAAGAACATGACTTTAATTACTACAGGTCCAGAAAGCTGTCAGTACATTCTTCATTAGTTAGGGAGGGCTTGAGATTTCAGCAGTGTTCTTAGTGTCAAAAGAAGAAGAGTAAAGTGGATATTCAAAGGGAGTGGTTGGAGTTCCAACTGGTGGGTTTGGGTAACTGCTGTCTACCTACTGATCTGACTGGCAGACAGTATCCTATTCTTCCCTCATTAATATGTGAGTCCTATCTGACCTGCTCAAAGAGAACAACCCCTTTAAACAGAGGAAACCTGTGTTTCAATCATTGAGATATTGGTGATTTTTCTATCCTATTAGTATCTCCAAGCTAACTCTCAAAGTCCCAAGGTGGGAGTAAAATGACCAAAGAAGAAATGAAATGGACAGAATAAACATCTTCTTTTTCTAAGATTAAAAATGGTAAAAGTTTCTCAGTCTTATGCAATCTAATATAAGACCAATCTCCCCATAGAATCTCTCCCAGATCTTAGCTGGTTAGGAATTAATCTCTTCTGCCACCAAACTCTCAAAGAACTTTCTTTTTACTCATGTCAACAGTGAATCACAGTGTTTCTAATGTCACGGTTCTTGACATCAACATGTAAACTAAGGCTTTGAGAGACGTCCTGGCTAAGATAGAAGGAGTGGTAAAAGGGGAAAAGCATTTCTGGAGGAGAAGGGCATGTGTAGAAGCATCAGGGCATAAGAGAGTCGGCTGTTCTCCAGAAGCTACAAATGGGTCGGCACCGTTGAATGGAAGTGCTTATGTTGTAATATGACTGAACACAAGGCTCGAAGAGTGAGGAGCATTAAGGCAAGAACCAAACCCAGCTGGCCTCACATGCCTTGCACAGGAGCTCAGACCATCCTGGGGGCTCTGAGAATCGCAGCAGGAGTTCAGGCAGAGAAATCATCTTTGGATTTAGTGAATCTGTTGGGTGGTAGCTTTTTTCCTTTTATTTCAAGACTTAAAAAGGGAGTGATGTTTTGTTTTTGGAGTATATTTTACTTTATGCTCTCTCTTGAGAACAAGCATTGAATTTTTTCTCACTTTTGTGCTTATTACATATTAATTTTGAATTAGACACACTAAGAGGTTTAAATTAGAATAGCTCTTCACATGTTCTTTCTTTTGTGGTTGAGCAATCTTTTCTCGATGCATTTTTAGGAGACTTTACATGTCTGCTAGCCTCAGACTGGTTGTAAGAATATTCCAAACCCCACTTGCAATTCCAATTAGTCATAGATCAAAACATTAATGTGGACAGATTAAAGCAGAAGTCCTCATGCTTTATTTCCTAATATCATCTGTCTTTGCTTTGAAAAGCACACCAATGGATTCTTCTGCATCTGTACACCCCAAAGGCAATTTAATCTCCCTTGGCCAACATTAGAGCTTTAAAGTAACTCTATGCTATGATGTATTTTTCCTCCTTTCCCAAGTTTAAGCATTATATAATTCCTTTTTTATCAGCCTCATTCTTGTAGATGGTCAGTTGCCACATTGTTTATAGTTTTTAACATCACCTAAAAGAAACCTTGCAAGCTTAAGGCTAAGCAAATCGAATTTTCTACATATTGTCATGTGAAACTGAACATAGGCAAGGACGTGGTCTAGAATTTATTAACACATGTCGCTTTGTAATATTTTTACTAATCCAGTATTTTCAAAGATTTTGGAAGTAAAGAACACTCACTTATAAACCTTAAATGTTTAAGAGGACTCAAATGTTTACTGAATCTATCTTTGAGTAGATATTCCATACATGTGGGTTTCCCACTTAAATTGAACCTTATACATTAAAGTGTCTAATTTTATTCCAGTGTTAAACTTACATATAGAGAACTTTAAAAAATTTGATTCTATATTTTAATGCCATATTAAACAAATTAAAATTTTTCGTGATTATTCATGGTTGCCATTATAAAAGCACCAGTACCTAGGCTGAAACATCTTTTGAAACTATCGAATGAGGGCCATAGGATCTTGTCTGCATGAAATGATGGCAGATAGGTATTGTTTTACTTTGGGTATCTAATTCAGGAATTCCTTCTCCTTTGCTATTGATTGGATTATCAGTTGATAAATCCTGCAGTCATCAATGAAAAGTGAAAGACTTCTTAGTGTTCAGCTTTTATGTAACTGCTATTTATACTCAACATGCACTCAAAAGCTAAATAATCAGCCTTATCAAGCTTATACATTAAAAAAAAAAAACCAAATAGAATGTGAAACAGAGTCAAAGCCTCCTTTTCAAAAAGGCTTAAGTGTATGGGATTTGTACAGTAATATTCGATGCTCGGAGTCCTATTACATTTCCTGGCTGTTTTTAGAGATGAAATTTGCTACAAGACTGACCTCTGGGAAAATAAGGTGTTACTCATCTGCTCTGTAGGACGCCAACTCTTTTTTTTTTTTTTAATGTTTATTTATTTTTGAGATAGAGAAAGGGTGCAAGCAGAGGAGGGGCAGAGAAGAAAGAAACAGAATCCAAAGAGGCTCCAGGCTCTGAGCTGTCAGCACAGAGCCCGACATGGGGCTCGAACTCACGGATGGCAAGATCATGACCAGAGCTGAGGTCGGACACTCAACCGACTGAGCCACCCAGGTGCCCCCATGCCAACTATTTAATGGTTGCTGACAAACACAAAGTGTATCACTTTGGGGTCTGAAGATATACATAATTGTTTCCTAATTTCACTGAATGTCATACTCTGAAACCGTATTTCAATTTCATTGAATAATAATATTCTGAAAATTAAGGATGACTTAGGTTAACACCCCAAATTTACCCTTCTTTTTTTTAAATCCAATCTTAAAAAAACATTTTTAAATGAATTGAACAGACAGGACAGTGGAAATTAATGAAAACCTTATTCACCTTTCAGTCTCTCTTTCCAAAAACTCAGCTTTTCATATTAATTAATTTAAAATCCATTCATTCATTATTCAACAAATTAGTTACTTAATTTTTAAATACTGAAGTATAAACATTAAAAAAATTAAAAAAAATTTAAAAACTGAAGTATAGTTACATACAATATTATATTAGTTTCAGGTGTAGAACATAGTAAGTCAACATTTATATACATTACAAAATGCATTTAAAGTCCATTCACTCATCATTCAACAAATTAATAATGAACATTTTAAAAAGTGCCTAGTAGGTGTTAGTTTATGAATACGCTATGCAGTTTTCCCACAAGTTATAATTCACTCACTCATTCACTCATTTATTGACCCAACCAATATTTATTGAGAAGTTTCTATGTGTCAGACCCTTGGAAAGTGCTGGGAATGCAAAAACCAGTAAGACATGGACACTGTTAGAATCTTTCAGACTAGACTGCAATCTCTTTGACAGTAGAGATTTAGTGAGAATTAAATACTAAAATATGGTTATGCTCATAAATGAATTGTTTATAACTTCGTGTACGTTGGCTAAAGCTTTGACCTATGGATTCATTGAATACTCATGGAAAGAGAGAGAATTTAATCTGAAGCCCCATAAATTTTGTTCCCAGATGTTCCAAGTGAATTCTGCTATCCACTTAGGATTAGTTTTGCATTGTCCTTTTTGATCATAGGATGTGCTTCATGCAATCAACTTGTGCTGCGGTATGCATATGCCATGTGTAACACATTTTTTGCTACTGACTACAATGATTGAAGTCAGATGTTATAAGCACTATTCCTAATAGTGTCATAATGCTGGTGTTGAGAGAAAAGGCTCACTCATACTCTTCTGGTATAGACCCCCAAGCCTATCCTTTCTGAGGTTATATTTGTTTAACAGCATTCTCGAGCAAAGCCTCTGTCTATTTTCCATTTCAAAAGAATATTTCTTATTGTAAAATCTCAGACAAGACAGGAGGGGCTGTTGTGGCAGTTTAACTTGGGAGATGTGTTTAAATGAGGAAAGCATTGTGGAGCCCATCACATCCTTTGAGACAGTTCTTTCGATGGGCAATTGCCTTATTTGCTGGGTATGTGTATGTGGGTACACTTGCACGTGGGAGGCCCTGGTGCACCAGAAAAGGTCAGTGACCTGAGGGGTTGAATGCCCTCCATTCTCCACTTACAAGGCACAGGAAGTTGAGGAAGTTACCCTCTCTGTGTACTCATTCACTTGTATATAAATTGGGGATAGTAATAGTTATCTCATAGGTATCACAGATTATGTGTATATACGTATGAATTTTATTATGAGTTGTCCATGGTATATACAGGATGGCTTATTAACCACGAATATTATATGTGCTATGGGCATATCCCATTTCTGAAAGAACAAAAGTCCATATTACAAGTATGTTAAAATATGTCATATTTCCCCTCATGATTCAGAATACACTATATAATCTTTTGGCAATAATGATAGCTAATATTTCTTGAGTGCTGTTATTTCACAGGCACTGTGCTAGGCATATTCAGTGTTCATAATGATCCGTTGTGATGGGTACTGTTATTACTTCTGTTTTATGGAAGAGAAACTGAGTCACAGAAAAGCCAAGTACCTTACCGGTGATCACTACCTAGTAAATTGTGGGGGATCTGACAACCTGACTCTGTTTTTAAAAAACAGCTTTATTGAGATATAACTCACACACCATATAACTCACCCATTTAAAGTGAAAATATTTATTGAATAGATACTATATTCCAGACAGTTATGTCAGAGACTTAAAGAAAACTCCTGTCTTCATGGGGTTTACTGAAGAGGAGAGATAAACAATTTAAGAGTTACAAAAGTGATAAATGCTCTAACCAAGATGTAAACGTAAATGTAAATATAAATGGAACCAAGATGTGGGACCTCAATGGAGGAGCACCCTAATGTAGCCAAGGGGGGCATGGAAAGGGTACATAAAATAATGGGGCAGAAAGGCTTTCCTGAGGGGTGCCTTAGTGCCAGAACTGGAAGGATGAGCAGAGATTATCTAAGTGAAGAATGAGGAAGACAATCTGGGCACAGGGACAGCACATGCACCACAAGGGAGCCCAGCACAGACTATGCATGGCTCATGCCTAGTTCCATCATGCGTGATGTGTTATGATGGATGTGAGGTAGTGGAGGCAGGTTAGCCTGCCTGGAGATAGGAGCGAGCGAAAGACTGTAGTGGGATTTCTAGGCCATGTAAGGAGTTTGGACTTTATTTCATAGCTCTGTGTTTCCCAAACTACTCAGTCATTATTTTGCCATATAAAGAGAGTGGCTGAACTGTCTTTTTTTAAGTTTATTTATTTATTTTGAGAGAGAGAAACCACATGTGTGAGCAGGGGAGGGGCAGAGAGGAAGACAGAGAGAATCCCAAGCAGACTCTGCACTGTCAGCAGAGAGCCCAATGCAGGCCTCGAACCCATGAACCATGAGATCATGACTTGAGCTGAAGTTGCTTAACTGACTGAGCCACCCAGGTGCCCCTGAGCTACTATTTCTATATTGTTTTGTATATCTACATAAACATATGTGTATGTACATGTATATATATACACAGATGTAGATGTACCTATAGATATATAGATATATTGACTCAAATTGCCTAAGTTTAATAAAAATGGAAAATTTCTATTACCACCTATAAGCAGAAAACCAGTATCACCTGTCATAAATAGAAGGAAACTGTTCCAGTATATAGAGTGAGAACCAAATGATGTTATTAAATTCTAGTTAGATTCCTAGTTGTATTTGCAAGTCAAACTCAGCCTGAAACCTGTCTTCCCTTTGATAAGAATAGAGTGAGTGCAGTGGGTTTAAGGGAGATGTTGAAGACAAATTAGCCCTTGATAAGACTTTCTCATTGATAAAGCCAGAAGGTTGAAAGAAATTCAAAAAGGAAGGGAGTGGCAACAACAGATGTTGGTGAGGATGTGGAGAAAGAGGATATCTTTTGCATTGTTGGTGGGAATGCAAGCTGGTGCAGCCACTCTGGAAAACAGTATGGAGGTTCCTAAAAATAGAACTACCCTATGACCCAGCAATTGCACTACTAGGTATTTATCCAAGGGATACAGTTGTGCTTTTTCGAAGGGACACATGCACCCCAATGTTTATAGCAGCACTATCAACAATAGCCAATGTATGGAAAGAGCCCAAATGTCCATTGATGGATGAATGGATAAAGAAGATGTGGTATTCACACACACACACACACACACACACACACACACAATGGAGTATTACTTAGCAATCAAAAAGAATGAAATCTTGCCATTTGCAACTACGTGGATGGAACTGGAGGGTATTATGCTAAGTGAAATTAGTCAGTCAGAGCAAGACAAAAATCATATGACTTCGCTCACATGAAGACTTTAAGAGACAAAGCAGATGAACATAAGGGAAGGGAAACAAAATAATATAAAAACAGGGAGGGGGACAAAACAGAAGAGACTCATAAATATGGAGAACAAACAGAGGGATACTGGAGGGGGTGTGGAAGGGGGGCATGGGCTAAATGGGTAAGGGGCACTAAGGAATCTACTCCTGAAATCATTGTTGCACTATATGCTAACTAATTTGGATGTAAATTTAAAAAAAAAATTAAAAAAAAAAAAAGGAAGGGAGTAACTTTCCCACTATGTGATGCACTGTTTTAGATTCTGCGACCAAGTACCGATACTCAGATACTGATGGGTATGAGTACCCAAGGAGTTACTAAAGGATTTTTTGCAGAAACACGTATGATATCAGGATGGCACTCCTAGAAAGATCATCCTGGGCTGGCCTGGAGAATGAGCTGGAGGCTCATTCCTGGAATGACCTCCCCTGGAGAAGGGGTCATTCCAATAATCGAGGTGAGAAAACAGGAACAGAAGTGGATTATCTTTACTGTACGTGTGTATGTGATACTACTCTGGTAATGGGTGAGCCTTTATTGGGTGCTAGCTTTTAAAAGAGCAGGAGCTTGGGTGGCTCAGTTGGTTGAGCGTTCGACTTCAGCTCGGGTCATGATCTCATGGCTCATGAGTTCAAGCCCTACGTCGGGCTCTGTGCTGACAGCTCGGAGCCTGGAGCCTGCTTCAGATTCTGTGTCTCCCTCTCACTCTGCCCCTCATGGTCTCTCTCTTTCTCTCTCTCTCAAAAATAAACATTCAAAAAAAAATTAAAAGAGCAGGAAACTGACTACTAGGCTTTCTAGCTGTTGTGGGGAGGGGTTTGAGGCTCGTGTATACAAATCCTTCCTTCATGGGACTGGGCCTTTAATTGTTACCAAGGCAGTTAAGTGGTAGTATTTCTTCCTTGATTTGGGGGTGGGTGTGGCCAACTGAAGTGAGCCCAGAAACTGGCTCTAAGCCTTCATGTGCTTATCCCTTCTGCTTCCACTTCACTGGATTTTCTCAGTTTCTCTGCTTTGACCTCACCCTCATCTCCTGCCCTCATCAGCTTCTTTGTGTCAGTGTCGCTTTCTGTCAGATCACTGTCAGCGACCCAGGGAAATGGGCAAACAAGGCCAGAGCATGCTGCTCCTGAACCCGCAGGATCCCCAGGGCAGCCACAGGGTGGCTGGAGTCTAACAGGCAGCACGCAGCACAAAGTGATTCATCCAGCTTTCTGGGGATCAGTCAAGAAGATAGGCGGTGTCATCCTGTTTACGAAATCTCTTTGCAATTTCATTGTAGTGAGTAGAAGAAGGTAATGACAAAGTATAAAATGGGGCCAATTCTAGCCCACACTGTGACTGGGTATTTTATAATTGCATGATAGGAGAGTTGCGGCAAGATGGCGGCTTAGGAGGACGCTGGGCTCACCGCACGTCCTGCTGATCACTTAGATTCCATCTACACCTGCCTAAATAACCCAGAAAACCGCCAGAGGATTAGCAGAACAGAGTCGCCGGAGCCAAACGCAGACGAGAGGCCCACGGAAGAGGGTAGGAAGGGCGGCGAGGCGGTGCGCGCTCCACGGACTGGCGGGAGGGAGCCGGGGCGGAGGGGCGGCTCGCCGGCCAAGCAGAGCCCCCGAGTCGGGCTTGCAAAAGCGGAGGGGCCGGGCGGACTGTGTTCCGACAGCAAGCTCGACTTAGCGTCTGGGAGGTCAGAAATTAACAGCTCTGCTCGGAAAGCGGGAAGGCTGGAGGACAAAGGGAGGGAGAGCTGCTGAGCCCCCTGACAACAGAGCTCAGTTTGGTGGGGAACAAAGGCGCTCGCCAGCGCCATTTCCCCCTCCCATCCCCCAGCCGAAATCCCAAAGGGAACCGGTTCCTGCCAGGGAACTTGCTCGCTCCGCGCAAACACCCAACTCTGCGCTTCTGCGGAGCCAAACCTCCGGCAGCGGATCTGAATCCCTCCCGCTGCCACAGGGCCCCTCCTGAAGTGGATCACCTAAGGAGAAGCGATCTAAGCCTGCCCCTCCTGCCCCCGAGCACCTTGCCTACCCACCCCAGCTAATACGCCAGATCCCCAGCATCACAAGCCTGGCAGGGTGCAAGTAGCCCAGACGAGCCACACCACCCCACAGTGAATCCCGCCCCTAGGAGAGGGGAAGAGAAGGCACACACCAGTCTGACTGTGGCCCCAGCGGTGGGCTGGGGGCAGACATCAGGTCTGACTGCGGCCCCGCCCACCAACTCCAGGTATACACCACAGCACAGGGGAAGTGCCCTGCAGGTCCTCACCACGCCAGGGACTATCCAAAATGACCAAGCGGAAGAACTCCCCTCAGAAGAATCTCCAGGAAATAACAACAGCTAATGAGCTGATCAAAAAGGATTTAAATAATATAACAGAAAGTGAATTTAGAATAATAGTCATAAAATTAATCGCTGGGCTTGAAAACAGTATACAGGACAGCAGAGAATCTCTTGCTACAGAGATCAAGGGACTAAGGAACAGTCACGAGGAGCTGAAAAACGCTTTAAACGAAATGCATAACAAAATGGAAACCACCACAGCTCGGCTTGAAGAGGCAGAGGAGAGAATAGGTGAACTAGAAGATAAAGTTATGGAAAAAGAGGAAGCTGAGAAAAAGAGAGATAAAAAAATCCAGGAGTATGAGGGGAAAATTAGAGAATTAAGTGATACACTAAAAAGAAATAATATACGCATAATTGGTATCCCAGAGGAGGAAGAGAGAGGGAAAGGTGCTGAAGGGGTACTTGAAGAAATCATAGCTGAGAACTTCCCTGAACTGGGGAAGGAAAAAGGCATTGAAATCCAAGAGGCACAGAGAACTCCCTTCAGACGTAACTTGAATCGATCTTCTGCACGACATATCATAGTGAAACTGGCAAAATACAAGGATAAAGAGAAAATTCTGAAAGCAGCAAGGGGTAAACGTGCCCTCACATATAAAGGGAGACCTATAAGACTCGTGACTGATCTCTCTTTTGAAACTTGGCAGGCCAGAAAGAATTGGCAAGAGATTTTCAGGGTGCTAGACAGAAAAAATATGCAGCCAAGAATCCTTTATCCAGCAAGTCTGTCATTTAGAATAGAAGGAGAGATAAAGGTCTTCCCAAACAAACAAAAACTGAAGGAATTTGTCACCACTAAACCAGCCCTACAAGAGATCCTAAGGGAGACCCTGTGAGACAAAGTCCCAGAGACATCACTATAAGCATAAAACATACAGACATCACAATGACTCTAAACCCGTATCTTTCTATAATAACACTGAATGTAAATGGATTAAATGCGCCAACCAAAAGACATAGGGTATCAGAATGGATAAAAAAACAAGACCCATCTATTTGCTGTCTACAAGAGACTCATTTTAGACCTGAGGACACCTTTAGATTGAGAGTGAGGGGATGGAGAACTATTTATCATGCGACTGGAAGCCAAAAGAAAGCTGGAGTAGCCATACTTATATCAGACAAACTAGACTTTAAATTAAAGGCTGTAACAAGAGATGAAGAAGGACATTATATAATAGTTACAGGGTCTATCCATCAGGAAGAGCTAACAATTATCAATGTCTATGCACCGAATACCGGAGCCCCCAAATATATAAAACAATTACTCATAAACATAAGCAACCTTATTGATAAGAATGTGGTAATTGCAGGGGACTTTAATACACCACTTACAGAAATGGATAGATCAACTAGACACACGGTCAATAAAGAAACAAGGGCCCTGAATGAGACATTGGATGAGATGGACTTGACAGATATATTTAGAACTCTGCATCCCAAAGCAACAGAATATACTTTCTTCTCGAGTGCACATGGAACATTCTCCAAGATAGATCATATACTGGGTCACAAAACAGCCCTTCATAAGTTTACAAGAATTGAAATTATACCATGCTTACTTTCAGACCACAATGCCATGAAGCTTGAAATCAACCACAGGAAAAAGTCTGGAAAACCTCCAAAAGCATGGAGGTTAAAGAACACCCTACTAACGAATGAGTGGGTCAACCAGGCAATTAGAGAAGAAATTAAAAAATATATGGAAACAAACGAAAATGAAAATACAACAATCCAAACGCTTTGGGACACAGCAAAGGCAGTCCTGAGAGGAAAATACATTGCAATCCAGGCCTATCTCAAGAAACAAGAAAAATCCCAAATACAAAATCTAACAGCACACCTAAAGGAACTAGAAGCAGAACAGCAAAGGCAGCCTAAGCCCAGCAGAAGAAGAGAAATAATAAAGATCAGAGCAGAAATAAACAATATAGAAACTAAAAAAACTGTAGAGCAGATCAACGAAACCAAGAGTTGGTTTTTTGAAAAAATAAACAAAATTGACAAACCTCTAGCCAGGCTTCTCAAAAAGAAAAGGGAGATGACCCAAATAGATAAAATCATGAATGAAAATGGAATTATTACAACCAATCCCTCAGAGATACAAACAATTATCAGGGAATACTATGAAAACTTATATGCCAACAAATTGGACAACCTGGAAGAAATGGACGAATTCCTGAACACCCACACGCTTCCAAAACTCAATCAGGAGGAAATAGAAAGCTTGAACAGACCCATAACCAGCGAAGAAATTGAATCGGTTATCAAAAATCTCCCAACAAATAAGAGTCCAGGACCAGATGGCTTCCCAGGGGAGTTCTACCAGACGTTTAAAGCAGAGATAATACCTATCCTTCTCAAGCTATTCCAAGAAATAGAAAGGGAAGGAAAACTTCCAGACTCATTCTATGAAGCCAGTATTACTTTGATTCCTAAACCAGACAGAGACCCAGTAAAAAAAGAGAACTACAGGCCAATACCCCTGATGAATATGGATGCAAAAATTCTCAATAAGGTACTAGCAAATCGAATTCAACGGCATATAAAAAGAATTATTCACCATGATCAAGTGGGATTCATTCCTGGGATGCAGGGCTGGTTCAACATTCGCAAATCAATCAACGTGATACATCACATTAACAAAAAAAGAGAGAAGAACCATATGATCCTGTCAATCGATGCAGAAAAGGCCTTCGACAAAATCCAGCACCCTTTCTTAGTAAAAACCCTTGAGAAAGTCGGGATAGAAGGAACATACTTAAAGATCATAAAAGCCATTTATGAAAAGCCCACAGCTAACATCATCCTCAACGGGGAAAAACTGAAAGCTTTTTCCCTGAGATCAGGAACACGACAAGGATGCCCACTCTCACCGCTGCTGTTTAACATAGTGCTGGAAGTTCTAGCATCAGCAATCAGACAACAAAAGGAAATCAAAGGCATCAAAATTGGCAAAGATGAAGTCAAGCTTTCGCTTTTTGCAGATGACATGATATTATACATGGAAAATCCGATAGACTCCACCAAAAGTCTGCTAGAACTGATACAGGAATTCAGCAAAGTTGCAGGATACAAAATCAATGTACAGAAATCAGTTGCATTCTTATACACTAACAATGAAGCAACAGAAAGACAAATAAAGAAACTGATCCCATTCACAATTGCACCAAGAAGCATAAAATACCTAGGAATAAATCTAACCAAAGATGTAAAGGATCTGTATGCTGAAAACTATAGAAAGCTTCTGAAGGAAATTGAAGAAGATTTAAAGAAATGGAAAGACATTCCCTGCTCATGGATTGGAAAAATAAATATTGTCAAAATGTCAATACTACCCAAAGCTATCTACACATTCAATGCAATCCCAATCAAAATTGCACCAGCATTCTTCTCGAAACTAGAACAAGCAATCCTAAAATTCATATGGAACCACAAAAGGCCCCGAATAGCCAAAGGAATTTTGAAGAAGAAGACCAAAGCAGGAGGCATCACAATCCCAGACTTTAGCCTCTACTACAAAGCTGTCATCATCAAGACAGCATGGTATTGGCACCAAAACAGACACATAGACCAATGGAATAGAATAGAAACCCCAGAACTAGACCCACAAACGTATGGCCAACTCATCTTTGACAAAGCAGGAAAGAACATCCAATGGAAAAAAGACAGCCTCTTTAACAAATGGTGCTGGGAGAACTGGACAGCAACATGCAGAAGGTTGAAACTAGACCACTTTCTCACACCATTCACAAAAATAAACTCAAAATGGATAAAGGACCTAAATGTGAGACAGGAAACCATCAAAACCTTAGAGGAGAAAGCAGGAAAAGACCTCTCTGACCTCAGCCGTAGCAATCTCTTACTCGACACATCCCCAAAGGCAAGGGAATTAAAAGCAAAAGTGAATTACTGGGACCTTATGAAGATAAAAAGCTTCTGCACAGCAAAGGAAACAACCAACAAAACTAAAAGGCAACCAACGGAATGGGAAAAGATATTTGCAAATGACATATCGGACAAAGGGCTAGTATCCAAAATCTATAAAGAGCTCACCAAACTCCACACCCGAAAAACAAATAACCCAGTGAAGAAATGGGCAGAAAACATGAATAGACACTTCTCTAAAGAAGACATCCGGATGGCCAACAGACACATGAAAAGATGTTCAGCGTCGCTCCTTATCAGGGAAATACAAATCAAAACCACACTCAGGTATCACCTCACGCCAGTCAGAGTGGCCAAAATGAACAAATCAGGAGACTATAGATGCTGGAGAGGATGTGGAGAAACGGGAACCCTCTTGCACTGTTGGTGGGAATGCAAATGGTGCAGCCGCTCTGGAAAGCAGTGTGGAGGTTCCTCAGAAAATTAAAAATAGACCTACCCTATGACCCAGCAATAGCACTGCTAGGAATTTATCCAAGGGATACAGGAGCACTGATGCATAGGGCCACTTGTACCCCAATGTTCATAGCAGCACTCTCAACAATAGCCAAATTATGGAAAGAGCCTAAATGTCCATCAACTGATGAATGGATAAAGAAATTGTGGTTTATATACACAATGGAATATTACATGGCAATGAGAAAAAATGAAATATGGCCTTTTGTAGCAACGTGGATGGAACTGGAGAGTGTGATGCTAAGTGAAATAAGCCATACAGAGAAAGACAGATACCATATGGTCTCACTCTTATGTGGATCCTGAGAAACTTAACAGGAACCCATGGGGGAGGGGAAGGAAAAAAAAAAAAAAAAAGAGGTTAGAATGGGAGAGAGCCAAAGCATAAGAGACTGTTAAAAACTGAGAACAAACTGAGGGTTGATGGGTGGTGGGAGGGAGGAGAGGGTGGGTGATGGGTATTGAGGAGGGCACCTTTTGGGATGAGCACTGGGTGTTGTATGGAAACCAATTTGTCAATAAATTTCAGAAAAAAAAAATTGCATGATATTCAAAAATCGCATTCAGACTTTTATCTTATGAAGAAACATTTTAAATATGATCTCTCTGGAAATGTATTACTCTTCAAGCTGAATAAGTTTTCCCTGTGCCAAAAACCAATGGCAAAATGCACAAAAGACTGACTGGCAAAGAAGACAATGCCAATAGTCATTAAAATCTGATTTATAATGTATGTGTGACTGTGACATTCTGGAAATCTAAAGTAATATACATACTGACAAAATAAAAACTAAAAAAAATTCACCATTAAAAAGCTTTGATTGAATATCTTGAACAATGTGTTCTACACTTTCAAAATTGGGGGCTATTTACAGCACCTATATTAGTAGAAAGGTAATTGAGAAAGACACTCTGTATGCACAATTGTCTGGTAAGAGTTTATCTAATTCTCCCTGACAAAAGCACATGGGTCCATTTTGAACATGGAAAGATATTACAGGAAAGCTCACCATCGTCTTTTTCTGAGCCACATATTTTAGGAATTCAGCAGAGATGTGGGGGGAAAAAAGGCAGGAAAGAGAAAACTCAACCACATATCTACACACCTAAAAACCAGAGGCTACCACAGAGATTCTTCAAAGTCGTCTTCTATAGTGGGAGGATTTCCTTTAAATCCTTTTCAAAAGCATATGGTTGGCTTTGAAAGCTTAAATGGCATTTGTCAACCATCAGTAAATCTTTAAAATTGTTTCTGCAAATAGGCTAACTCGGTTTCGGCTTTTCCCATTAATCTTTAGGTAGGACCACTGAAGACTTTTTCAGAGCCTCCAGAATGCCTTGATTAAAAGGCTCATTCAAGAGGGAAGGCTTTAGCATTCACCTTGGGTACATTGTCATTTCTCTAGGGTATTCATGGGCTGTTATTTCAACTCTGCAGTTGTGCCCCAAACAAGACATTTTTTTCTGCAAAGCTTTGAGTAGAGACATTCTTCAGTGAATTACTGAAATCTTGCCCTTTCTATTTGTCACAGCTTGTTATTTTTTTATCAAGTGTAATCAGTTCAAATAAGTGCCTTGGTTTGACAACTTTACAATTGTTATTATCTAAAAGAGACAACACTTTATTTTATTTCTCCAAGGGTACCAGTAGTCCTGCTCAAACTACATATACTTGTCTTGGGAGCTGTCTTGCTTACCAGTTCATTATTTATAGCATAGTGTCTGGTGATCAAACATAGAAACAAAATAGATGAAGTCTAAAACATGAACAATATTCAATTATAACCTTTAAGCTCCACAATGCCTAGTGAAAATTAATCTGCTTATCACACATTAATATTATATAATGTTCCTTGCTCTCTATAATATTTTAAAGAGCATTTATGTCAACTTTATAGAAATATTGTGAGAATTAATGAGAATTCACATAAGACTCTGGGACATTTTTGGATGTAGTGTTGCTATACAAGTTTAAACAATACAATAGTTCTCAGAATTTCCATGACGTTAAAGCACACCTATGTAGGGACTTCACCTGAGGTTTATCTCCAGAACTTACAGCATGTTCGTGGAAATGACATGAACAGAACAAGTAGTTTCTAGGCATGGTATTCAGAATTATGGCAACTAAAATTTCTGTCCATGTCATTTTCATGCAATCTGCCAACTGGCCTCAATTATTCTAGTCTTGCAGGTCCAATGGAAAATATCAACTTTGATCTCTACCATCATTCCAAGATGTTTTTTGAGGGTACTAATTATCACTGAAGTTACATGCAGATAACACCATCCTTGGGGAAAACACTAAAAACTAGCAAACAAACAAAACCACTTTGATTACCCCAAGAAAGATCAAGATAATTAGAGACTCCCTTGGAATGACAGCCAGCCATCCCTGATGCAGATGTTAAAAATGACAACAATGGAGAATCTATAGTATCTTCAGTACTAAGACCCCTGGCATTTATTGTGTTCCTATTTCTTCAAGGCCAAATTCACTCCAAAGGTACTTCCACACCAGTGAAATGTTGAACAATTATCTTACAACTGTACGATTATCTTTACCACCTTTTAAAATAACTTTTTATTAATGAAAACTTATCAACATTCCAAAAGCAAGTAAAAATAGTCATCACAGTTAATGTTAAGGCAAAGCTCATATTTGGAAATTCTTTGTGTAGTCCTGGGGAAGCGTAGGAATCAGACAGACCTCTTTTCAAATCCCCTCTCTCCATTATTTATTAGGTTTGTGACCTTGGAAAATTCTTTAACTACTCTGATTTCTTTATTTATAGAACAGAAATAACAAATCTCACTGGTTTGGTATCAGCAGTAAATAAGATAACATAGGGAAAGTCTGGCACATCGTAAACGGTGGCTATTTTTGCCAAAAAAAAAAAAAAAATCTGGTCTACATTATTTTCTTTATTGCCTTCCTCATTCTCCAAGTATTCAGACCCTGCCTCACATAACTATTTTGATAACTCTCATTATCACTCAAGATTCACTGCAATGTTAAAATCAGTGGCATTCTCCTTATTTCCAATGAGGACATTTTGCCAATTTCACTTAGGAATAGCTCCCGAAAGAACCATAATATGTTCTTTCTCCTCAGTTTCCTTAAATTTGGAAAATCTGAAAATGACATCCAGATCTTAGATACCCAAAAAACCCTTTTAATTCCTTATAATTTGCCAGATTTCCTTAGCTACTACTCATAAAAGACCATGGCAGCTAGAGGAAGTCATTAATGACATGTAGATTCTGTTTTGGTTCTTTGGTCAGGTAGCCAAACGCAAAATAGTGTCATCATTAAGAACTGTAGCTGTAGCACATCTTTTTGTATTACTTTCTTTTTATCTCCCAAACAAATGGATGATTTTTATTTAATCAGCTACCTTTACTTTCCATTTCTTCATCATCTTCCCAGTTTAAAGGTATTGATGCAAATGATTTTTCTCTGTATGATACTCTCAATTCCACATTACCTAATATTTTACCAAGCAAGAAGTCCTGAGTATTGCAAGCTTAGTAAGAACACCTCAAATTTTTTGACCTCTATTTAATGAAAGGAAATCCTTGCTAAAATGAAATGAAGGAATGTTAAGCCCTTTCAGGATTGATATTACAGAAGTAACATATAATTTCATAATCTTCCTTGCTCCTTTAATTCTCTTCTTCATTCATATAGAAAGATTATACCAGTATATTTTGTCCTCATTAAAAAAATACAAACAGAAAACTGTTCTATTCAATAGATAATCCTCATAGCAGTCTGTCTTTAATTCATGACTTTCTACTTCTACATAAAGGCCCAGGAATCACTCAAGTACACCAGCCATCTAGTTGGTGGCAGCCTGCCAGTCTTCCCAGGTGCAGTGTTGGATAAAAAATTATCTCATTCTATTGAGTTCTAACAGTGTGCTAGACATTGTGCAATGGAAAGAAGCACAGAACAGGTGCAACAATTACTGCCTTTCAGGAGTTCATGGTTGAAGACCACAAAACATCTTTGCTGCTGCTGTTTCACTAAATTATTTTTACTTAGATTTTTCTGGGTGGCTAGGAAGTGGCATTTGATAACCTCTGTGCTGTATGAATTACCAGGGACTGCTTGTTTTCTAATTTCCAATTAATCAGTTTATGTTACCTAAAAAGGGAGTTTTGAGGTAAGTTTCTACTGGAGGAACTGAGAAACCTACTTTTGCCAGGTGTTAAAAGGCAGGAGGCTTACCCGATGGGCCAGGAGAATATAAATATAGGAAGGGAGGAAGTTTACGCAGCTGTTTGGGAGATGGAGTTGCGCTAGTATGGTAGTATTTTGAGGCTCTTCTATAACTCCCTGAGGAATCCTGGGAGACAGAGTTTTGTTTAAAAGACAGGTGGAGGAAAGCCAAAGGGCATAAACATTCTTTGGGACAGTAGAAATACCAAACATATACACATATGATTAAGATGGGACAGAAACTGGCTACAATGTTAAAGGAGCCTATGGAACAGAAAGAGAAAGAAAATGGAGGAGGAGGAGAATTAAAGTCTGAAATAATTTTCAGGATCCCACAGAAGGCTGGCCATTCTCAGAGAGCAGCAGGGCCTCAGTGTGGTAAGTCCGATTACTCTCCTAAGAAACATGGTATACTGCCTTGTCTGTTCCCTCCCTCTTCTAGACTAAATCTTTCTTAACCAGTTGTAGGGAATGCTATGGTATGCTGATCCAATGACTCCCCTTCAGGACTGAATCACTCATCTCCGCAGCTAGAGCTCCAGCGGAGTCACCCTGCTGAGCAATTAAAGGGAGCCTCCTTGCTCAAGGTCACACTCTGGAGGGAGGTTGGAGGGGAAGACTTACCTCCAGCAACTGGTCAGTTTGAGGTCTGAAGGGATGCTTCTGGAGAACCACGCCAATGTTAAAGCTCCATAGGATTGGCTGAGGGCTTTGTTGCAGCCTCATCTAGGTTCCACTTCTGCTGGGCAATCCTGCCTCCTTCACTCCCCTCCCTGGCTACAGGTTTCGTCTTGAGGGTATGCCCCAGGAAACTTTCTGAACTCAAATCTCCAACTCTGAGCCTGCTTCCCAGGAAAACTTTTCTTTTCTAACCTCCAATCCCATTTTCTGAACATAGAACTCTCATGCCAATTTTTAATGTTCAAAGAATTTCAAATTAAATATCACTACTAGAATAAATCAAAGCAATGATGATATTGAATGTACCTTATTCAAACAACATACATATCCTCATAGAGTCTAGCTTATTGGAACTCACTTTAGTATGAAGTTAGCACTATTTCCCTTGTATCTACTTAAGGGCTATCATTGTAGCTTCCATGATATAATTATGATTTTTCTTAACTTGGTTGTTCTTTTTTCTGTCTCTTTCACCCCATCTTCAAGATCCGTCTGGAGCCTTACCTCTCCTCTATTTATGTTAACTCCTCTGGGCCATCATCATCTTCCTAAAAACAGTTAGTAAGTGTACTGGATGGTATAGATTTCTTAATATGTCAGATAGCACTAGCTAGATTGGAAATTTTGGTGAGTTGAGGTTGTTATAGTCTTCTTTGTATTTCACATGTAGGTCCATATAGTTTATTCTTTACACTGTTCCTGGTTCTGGGGAAAATACATGGGAGTACATATGTCTGCCCCTCCCACCCCTGCAACCCCTATCTCTCATCTCTTTTTTTCTTCTCACTCAACAAGTATTTTCTTGGTACTTACTATGTGGCCGGCACTGTGCTAGGTTCAGGGGGTTCTACAGTAAACAACATAGACGTAGTGCCTGTCTTTCTAGAGTCTGGCATTGAGATACTTGTAATGGAAACAGACATTAAACTAATTGTAAGGCAAATGATTATTTAATTATGATTTTAAGTGTTATGAAGAAATATAACATATTTTGATAGAAAAATGACTTAAATAATCTTTATTAAACTAACATATAAGTCTCCTATATCATAATATATTCTGGCAGAGGCTATATCACTTTGACCAAAGATGGATGCATGAAAGAGCTATCAAGTAACTTCTGAGACAATGCTTTGTTTTTACCTATGCCAAAAAAGGCCTCCAAACACTTTTGGCTTAAAAGCCAGATAAGATCAAGGACTTTTATCTGGCTACTTGAAATTTTAGAGATTTCATACACATTCACAGACAAATACACACACACACACGGATATATATCACATACAGAAAATACAATTCATATATACTAGCACTTACTCTAATAACCTTCAGAAAAATAAATAAGAAGTGTAGGAGAGATATAATCTTCACAAGTAGAGCGATCAATTAACTTGTGTTAATATTTCCTTCAGTACTCTATAAATTGGTCTTGAAGCTACCTGGCCAATTAGACACTTGAAGAGAGGGACTTCAATAATCATAACTGTCATCATCGTAGTTGACATTTATCAATTACTTGCTACATGTTAGGTGCTGTCTTGATTGAGTAGTGTGCAGATTCGATTACCTTTATCTTTCTGTACAGTAAGTACTATCATTGTCCCATTTTATAGATGGGGAAACCGAGGTTTAGAGATATAAAGTCATTTCCTCAAAATCACATAATGAATAAGTCATGGAGCTAAGATTCTAACCCAAATGTTTCTGGTGCTAAAGTCTGGGTAAAGTTCTTAACTGAGGCTAAGAGACTGTGCAGTCTGACTCTATACCGAGCTGCCATACAGAACTGTGCACTGAACAATCCCTAGAGTTGTGTGGTCCAGTGAGCTTGATCACCTTGGCACTGTTCAAACACAGATGCTTAGGTTCATTTCCAGATTTACCGAATCAGAATTAGGAATGTGAACTTTAAAAAAATCTCCATGAGTGATTCTGACTTTTGCCCCAGTTATGAACTCTTGAACTAGAGTATAAGCACATTAAAATATTTATGGAATTTTACCTAAAATCTATTGTTAAGTGGCTAAATGTGCTATAACCATAATACTGCAACCAGATTTTTAATAAAATATAATCATAGTTGAAGTTTTTTTAAGCACATTTTTCTTCTTTGTTGATTTTATACTAACTTGTAAATGCATTACACTAGTCATGACACAATTAAATATTAAAAATTCTGACTCCTTACAGCCCATTGGTCTCCTTGTATGACTTCAGCTACATTGGCTTAAGTTTGCTCTGAAGAGTGGTTGACAGATGAGAAACAAAGGTTATTTAGGACATTTCAGTGACGTTTTCTGAAACCTTGGGCAAAGGCGTTGGATTTGAGGCACTGGGTGAGGTTAAGGCATGGTGGATCTTTAAGTAAGGGGTGGCACAACCAAAGCCAGCAAGAAGAAGACAGAATTGACCAAAGCGCAAAGGTAAGCCAGTGGGGCAGGGGTGGGGGGGAAAGTAAGGAGAAGATTGCAGTGGTTTAGATGAGACTTCTCCAATGTGAATCCATCACAGAAGAGGGTTATTGACATCCATCAGGTGGGACAGTTACTCCTGGGGACAGAAGAGGAAATGACACTTGAGAAGAGCCTGAAGTAAGAATTTTTACACATGGAGATGGGAAAGCAACCAGTCCAGCCAGAAAGACTGCTAAGAGCAGAAGTCCAGAGGTAGGAAAGCAAAGGGTGTGTTAAGGAAGTGGGGTCCCATCCAATTTGCCTGAAGAATAGAAAATGAAGGCACAATATGGAAAAATAAGGCCACAATGTAGAATCACAGAATTTCACAGCCGAGTGGAGCTTTAGCTCTAAATGAATCTAGTATTTCAATTTGCTAATGGAGACACTAGAGATAACGAGATATTAAATGGCAAGTAGAGACCAGGTGGAACAGTCTCCAGGATTCCTGCTGTTGGAGCACAGCTGGGCACGATTTGAGGGACTGTGGGGACCTTGTGTGTGATGTGGAGCTTTCCAGTGTTGCTGAAGCTTTCTGAACAGGGAAGTGACATGATCATTATGAAGTTTAGGAAGGTCAATTTGGCAGCTCTGCACGTGTGAGATGAGAGCGAGGTAAGGAGAGCAATTAGGAGGCTGAGGGTGTGTGTGCCAGACATAGATAATGGGCTTTATTAGCCCCATTTCACAGATAAGGAAACTGATCGTTGGACTGTGGCCAAACCCAGGCCTGGCAGATTCCAGAATGTGTGCATTCTGAGGCTGGAAGTCCGGCACCCTCCCTTCGTTTAGGGTGGGAGGAGGGGATACTCAGCAGAGGCTAATGCTACCAAGTGGTCTGGGAAGACTGAGGGCTGAGAAGAGATCATCTGGACTTGGCAGTAGGAGGCCAGTGGTGGTGTGTTTGAGAGTGATTTGGAGGCACCTGCATGGCTCAGTCGGTTAAGCGTCCAACTCCTGATTTCAGCTCAAGTCATGATCTTACCATTCGGTCAGTGGGTTTGAGCCCCGCATCTGGCTCAGTGCTGACAGCATGGAGCCTGCTTGGGATTCTCTCTCCATCTCGCTCTCTCTCTGCCCCTCTGCTGCTTGCACACTTGCTCTCTCTCTCTCTCAAAATAAATAAACTTAGAGAAATTAAAAAAAATGATTTCAATGGAATGATGGGAGTGGCAGGCTGATTTCAAAAGGAATGAAAGAATGAGTGGATAGTAATGAAATGGCGGCAGTGACTATAGCCTCTTCTTTGAAGAATTTTGGCAATGAGAGGAAGGAGAAAGAGGGACAACAGTTTGGAGAAATAGCAGAACAGAGGGAAGAATGCCTCATTCCACCCACAGGAAACATTTCCAGAACATGCATATGTGTCTGATACTATGCTAGGTAGTGGGGAACACAATGATAAATCAGTTAGGGAGGGAGAAATAGAGGAGGCCCTGGTAATAACTATCTTTAAATGGAAATCCTTTTATCAGATAACATGCCAGGCTACCAACTTTAATATATAAAGTGATATGAACCTTTTAGACTTCAAACTTCTAGAAGACAATGAATGGATATTGTCTTCATCTTTGTGTCCTCCCATAGCACCTTGCATAGCACACTCTGAATAAAAGTTTGCTGAAGGAGTAAACCATGGGTCCGGAGATGAAGGGGAAATCCAAGATGGTGGGGGGGTGGCTTTGGCAAAGAGGTGGGACACGTGCCTTTTGAGACATAAGGGATGGAGAGGTGGGGTAGGGAGGACTCATAGGTCATCAGAAGCCTGCAATTCCAGATGCAATGCTTATGACCAGAAAAGGTGCAAGAGTTGAGATTAATGGGAGATACTCTGGCAATGAGAATGGATAGGGGGCAATTTCTGGGGGGAAGATCTGTTATAATTTTGTTTGCAGCAAAGGCAGTGATGACCAAGGGCCCTCAGAAGTGAGTAGGATTGACTCTCAAGATACAGTAGAGTTGAGAGTGTCATTCAGAAACCGTTCATTCATGTATTTTTGTTTTGGGGTTTTGGAAAAGGACATGGAGAAGGAAGAAACCTAACCCCGTCTTAGAGTTGGAAACAGATGTGGGGTCTAAGGCAGGTTGGAATGGAAGCCACTGTGGTAAAGGAGGAGGAAGAGCCAGAGCTGGAGGACTCCTGAGAGCAGAAGCTGCTTGTGGAGGAAGCCCCGAGTCTGCTTCCATATCCACTTTTTCCACATGCAATGCCTGTGCATTAAACATGGCTGGGACATTCATTTGCAAGTCAAGCATTCCTTGCTGTATGTAAAGAAAATCGAGGGTGACCTTTGCACTAAAAATGGACCCTGGATGACTTCTCTTATTTAGCAGAGGCCAAAACAGATGAGAAAGGGTAAATGGTATCCTTCGGTCATAAATTACTCAACGGCAGGGCAAGATTAAAACCCTGGCCCTCAGAGGTTTGGTCTGTCGTTGGGGGCTCAATCATTTGAAGGAAAACCTGAAAAAAGACCTATGACTTCATTTGGCAGGTGTCAGTCACACCTGACCTGTGCTTTAGCAAATTTCTCGATACTGAACACTCCAGCTCTTCTCAGGAGGTCTTGCAGTCATTCAGATGTTTTCTGTGTTATCTTTCCTCAAAGCTGTCTCATTTCCAGTCACTGTGGCCTCGTGTTTAGCAAATCTGAACATTTCCATGTGCTTTCCTACTCTGGTGCCTCTGTTGATGTGCTTCTGAAGGACACTCCCCACCCACGTGGTGAAATCCTCCCCATCCTTTAAAAGAAGGGTAAACACAACCCTCTCTGGGAAGTATTTTCAACTCCAGGTAGAATGAATGGTTTCCTTCTCTATGTCTCCACAGGACTTCATACTGACCTCTAGTAATAATCAGACCTAACCCTGCCTTGTATTTGCTACCTGTCAGGCACTGTTATAAGTGCTCTGCCAAGAATAACACTCATGAACAACCCTATGAGAAATATTCTGTTTTACAGATGGGGAAACTGGAGCCACAGAGGAGTTTAATCTGCCCAAGGTAATAAGTGCAGTGCCAGGATTCCAACAAAGAGCCAGAATGGGGCTCTTCACCACCATACTGCTTTGGGTTACTTGTCTGCCTTCCTCCACTAAACTGTGAACTCCAGAAAGCAGAGGCTGTTAATTGATTCATCTTTATTTCTTGGGCTTAGTCTAGAACCTGCCTAATAGCAAGTGCCAAGCCAATGGGAGGTGAATAACGAAAAAAATTAATAAATGTGCACACTTAGGTCTGATCAGCTCCCCCTTGTGAACAGAATTTGGAAGAATTTACTGTGAATGAGAGAAGGGCAGAGGGAAGATCTTGCTTCTGCTTCTTGGCTCCCCATCTAATGCAGGAGAAACATACAGGTCTACACAGCACAATTACCACTTCTTCTTTTCAGCTGATTATTAGGGGTGCAAATAAATAAGATCATAATTATGTTTCAGAGACCTGAAAACGAATTCAGTATGCCCAGTAACACTATAAGCTACTAAAGCAGAAGGTACACTTGGGACACCAGAACACAGCTGCAGAGCCCCTTGCCACACAGCTCTTTTTAGTATATTCCTATGAGGCTTCCAAGAAATGATAGGTCAAATCTCAGAGGAGGATCCTGCCCCCTAGGGGTAACCGTGTTAAGACCTCCTACAACAGGAGGTATTTACAGGTCCTTGGCATCATGCTGTATATTACAGGAGCAGAACGCATAGGAGACAATCCAGCCATTGCTTAGACTGAAATGGGAAAGTGGGTCTAGAATGGACTTTCCCTTTCCTTCTGGCCAATGCCAACTGGTCCTCTAAGATTCAGATTAAATGTCACTTCCTAATGGAAGTGTTCCCTGACCACCAAGACCAGGCAGGTTCTCTTGTAGGGCACTTTCGTTCTCCACCAGAGTCTTTTCATAATCTTAGTAACATAAATTTAAATAAGCATTTACTTCATGTCTGTCTCCCCTGCAAAGGCTATACTGCTACGCTCTCAGGATCTAGAACAGAGTTGGCAATAGATAGACATTAATTTTGTGAATGAATTAATGAATATGCAGGAACATGACGTTAACACAACTAAGGATTTCCTCCACAGCCATAAACTGAATTTATTCCTAATAGTTGCCATCTTTTCTAGACCTATGACAGTCAGCAACAAAATGAAAAGACTTACTTGTAGTTTTTAATTAAAAATTTTTTAATGTTTATTTGTTTTTGAGAGAGAGACAGAGTATGAGCAAGGGAAGGGCAGAAACAGAGGGAGACACAGATCTGAAGCAGGTTCCAGGCTCTGAGCTGTCAGACCCCGATGTGGGGCTCGAACCCACGAACTGTGAGATCATGACCTGAGCCAAAGTCAGATGCTTAACAGAATGAGACACCCAGGTGCCCCAACTTATTTTATTTGTTAAGGTTAAAATGTTTGGGGGCACCTGGGTGGCTCAGTTGGTTGAGTGTCCAACTCTGGATTCGGCTCAGGTCATGACCTCATGGTCGTGAGTTCAAGCCCCACTATGAGCCCCGTGTGGGGCTCTGTGCTGACAACACAGAGCCTGCTTGGGATTCTCTCTCTCCCTCTCTCTCTTTGCTCCTCCCTTCACCTGTGCTCTCTCTTTCTCTCTCAAAATAAATAAATAAGCTTAAAAATATGTTTGTTGACTGTAGCTTTACAAAAAGAGGAGAAAAACATGAGAAAAAGTAAGTCAAATAATTTTGAATAATTTTAAAAACAGGGTAGAATGGTGGTTTTATCGCCTTGTTTTCTTTGGAATCATTCTGTAACAACAGTTTGTATATAACCTTGATGCTTGGTGAGCTCCAACCTCACAGAGAGATTCTTTTAAAAGATCCACTTATTTTATAAGACACATTGAGTCTGACACGAAATGTACACTTTGGTATCTAAGAACCCTAGCAAAGGAGATTAGTAGCCAAAAAAGCAATTAAGTTTACAGTAGGGTTACAGATACCATATCTGGTACAACAGCCTGGAAAAGGAAGTAAAGCAAAGGTCATATCAACAACAAAAAAAAGTAACATTAAATAGAAGATTTTTTTTTTTTTTAAGAAACAAAATCCCATATTCCAGAATCTTTCCTTCTCATCTAATAACTACATGTGTTTGGGTGTTTAGAAAGAGCAAGAGGAGAGGACGCGGCATTACTGAAGCTGGTGACTGGCACAAAAGCCGGTGAACCAGGCTGTGAAATTTAAGCATCTGGAGAGTCAGGTTCCTGATTAGCTTTTTCAGTATGATCTCAGATCCCCACTCTAGTGTATCCAGGATCATAGACTCCCAAGCTGGCCGTGTCTCTGTGCTTTAGAGGAGCAGTGGCTTAGGGCTCAAATAAACACATCCAACTACCCCCAACTGAAATACAACTCAAATGCAGAGATGCTGGAAAAACCAACAATGTTTTAGGACTAGGTAGTAAAGGTAAAGGTGTCCACCCAAAAGAACGGGGCCACATGACACAGGCACCAAATATAAATCACCCCTTGGCAATTCTGTTTAGTTACATAGCATTGTAGATCCCAGGATTTACAATAGTCGTGCAGCCCATGAAACTATCTTTATCCAGAGTTCCTCTTCTGTGTCCGTATCCTATTTTGAACTAACAATGCTCTCAGATGAGCCGAAAAGATGTATTTAGCTCCCACCATTACAATTTCTGATCCTCTTTACTTTAGCTCTTTTGAAATAACATGAAAGCTTTGGCTTGCTAATTACTTTTATCCAGCCCATAGAAAAATTAGTTTATCTTCCTGATCAAAGCAAATTAGGCAGATCATGGCTGATTAGAATGCAACAGTAAAATCGCCATACTTTCCTTTCCATCCCCTTTCTCTCAGAAATAGGGCCTGTGTCAAATATGTAGGTATTTCCCACGGCCGGGCCGGACTCTGTTTCCAACAGGGACTGCAGCTTGGACAATGGTTCTTACACAGACACTAAAGTTCTTTAGTTCAGTCATTGTGTTCGAAAAGAACTAGTAACCCCTTAGCTAGCATTTGATGAAACATCTAGATTTACATATTTCCTTAATTGCATTTTTGAATGTGAGTGAGATTTATCTGACCAGAGTTAAATGCCTCCTTTATTCCCCTACCCAAGGCAAAATTCAACTCCATGCTCTTTAAAAAAAAGTGAGGTGGGGGGGGCAGGTGTAGGGAATCTTACTTAATTCCGATCTGAATAAATTTTAGGGTTTCAATAAAGTGGGTTGAGGGAGTTACATTACCAAAGACAGGGAAGATATACCTTTACCTTTCAAAGAGGAAGTGACAATTTCCAAAGATTTGGCTTACTCAACTCTTTCAAAAAGGCTATTTTGATTTTTAATAATGAATGCTCTTCCTTGCCGCCAAATTCCCCAAATCAGTTGCTAAAAAGCGCCAAAATTGTTGTCCTTAATAATTTCTCGCTAAAATTTCTATGTGACTGTAAAAACTGGAACATTAGGCTTTCTTCTCCTTATTTATTTACTATAAATTAACAGTAAATCTTGCATTTAGCTCCATTTAAACCTCCCTCTGCAGCTGCCCATTTGAAAAATAAAATGGTTGCCTTCTTTCACTTCAGTGGGCACAATACAAAACATCCATTGAGCTTTCCCTTTATTGCAGCCGCCAATGCCCAGCCGACTTTTAACAAACCAACCAAGCGGAATCACAATGCAGCTGCAACATTTTATGGTATTTCTGTTGGTTCTCTTTTGAGACCGAAGGTGTTAATTAGGAATCAAAGAACACAACCCTGCCAGCTTTCTTTCACAAACCATACCCTGGTCACTGCAGTTTTCAGAAGAAAATAAATCTAATAAAGGGATAAAAATGTTGTTTGTCACACCAGTAAAGTGTACTTAAGACCCTTTGATCAAAAGCTTTTTATGTAGTCTTGTCAGATGGGCTGGAAATATTGTATTTTCCCTCTTTTCTCTCCCTTCTTCATGCAGACTTCTCTGAATTTTGAATTTAAAGACTGCCTGGAAGAAAAAAATATATAAGCATAGTCATATGTGGGATTATTTATAGGTGAACACTGGTCTCATAGAGCCGAATCATTTTGTTTCTTAGAAAATTGTTCCTATTCAACAGTCCATCGTGTTACAGCTTCACACAAAACTGGGTCTTCTATTAGCATATTTACCGTATCCTAACCATAGGTTTTTATGCTTCCACTTTACATATGCAACTGTCAGTGCTCTATTTAGCGTAGATTACTAATTGCATAAATCTTTTTTGGTGTTTAAGAGAATCCTTTTTAACATACACAGAATTGAGTATTTTCATAAGCATAAAAACCGTATCTATATACACACACGCATGCAAACATATATATAATGTTAATTTATCAAATAGTTTGTCATTTTTGTATAGTTTTTATACATCTTGAGTGTCATGCATTCAAATGTAACAGTGTGAAGTCATTACCTTTAATCTTCAGTCAAAGTTAAAAGCTTATAGTAAGTTTATGAAGTTAGCACTGCTGGGAATTAGTCAAGCCTGCCAGCTTTCTCAGCAAGAGGTTTTGCTGCTAGATGCACAAATCATGCCAAAATCCATTAATCCTGCTTGAGAGAGGCAGAAAGAAGGTCTGCTTGTTGATTTAATGTTAATGAAATGAATGGGCTCCTGAGGCTACCTACAGAGGCCCTCTAAACTGCAAAACAAATAAAGTCATTTTAAGTAATGCTCACTGCAGGAGAGTAAACAATGCTCCCAGATTTGCTGCACAAAACGGGTGTGGGTGTGGATGTGTAGAAACCTTCCATTTTCTGCGATCTTGCTACACCTGTCCCAGCACAACACCCGCAAATGTCAAACTGATAGATTCATAGAGAATTGGAGAGACCTCAGAGCATATGCTTGCCTCTCTTATTTTATAGATGTGAAAACCGAGGCAAGGAGTTTATGCATCTTGCCAGAGGTTCTATTGCTGATAAGTGGGGTAGCTAGATCTAGTTCAGTGGTTCTCAAAACTTGACTGCATATTGCATTTGCCTTGGGGAGTAAAAAATCATTCTGATGCCTAGCTTCTTCCCCCAGAGATTTTGATTGAGTTGGTATGGTGTGGGATTTAGGCCTCAAGGTGGTTAATAATCCAGATGGAGCTAATGTGCAGACAACCTGAGAACCATGGACTAGATGCTTATCTAGCACACTGCTCCTCTGCACGTCTGCTTTGTTTTGTTTTGCCGCACTACGGTGTTAATTATTTCTCATCTCTTAGGAGTATGCCAGTTGCTTTATCATCCTGTGGATAGAGTAGATAGGTGTTTAGAGATTTTTAGCTTGTTTCCAAAATGAGCTTCCGTTTCTTCCACATGTAAATGCAGAGGTGGGCCTCCATCACGTGCACGCAGGCGCAGAATGTGTGAATGTGCCTGTAGATCCCTTGAAAGACTGATGTCTACCGGTTGGGTGAGCCAACCCTACCCCAGAGACAGAAGCCAGGGTCTATGCCATGTTGGCAGTCTGTCCTCATGCCTCACTCTTCTCTCTGTCCTGCAGTCCACCTCACCTTTGAGTCTTTCTTAGCGCTTTTTAAAATCCCTTTTCCTATTTGCCACAGTCTCTTCTGGGTTGCCGCTTTTCTCTTATCCCCTCTCCACCTAGAGAATTTTGCTTTGCCTGAGGCAGATACTTTTCTGACTCTTCCTAGGAAGCTGCTTGACTTTTGCTGCCTTCTGATTCAGCCTTCTTTGGTGATTGTTTAAACTGCTTAATAAAGCTCGGCTGAGAGATCCCACTTGTCCAATCTGTGCTGCTGGGTAACACGTAATAGGTGTCTGCCTGAACGTTCCTTCAGTTTTGGCTTTGGGGCTGTAAAAGAAATCAGCTTCCTACTTAAGTAATTCAGTAGGCACTTGAGAATTCCAGAATCATCTTTTCACATGTAGTAAGATATAAAAGTGTTCCTACAGGGGAGATTTTCCCTGTTCTTTTCAGACCTGCTCTCTTGATTTCATTGGTCATGGGTGAAGCAGCTTGCCTCTTCTGTAGGGGGAGTGTAGAGAATCTGAAGAGATGGGACACAGGGCTCATCCAGCAGAATTAAAAGGCTGTCTGGTCCAATAACCGCCCACCCATCTCTCCTCTCTGCTGGGGATCACTGGGCCTAATTCCAAGGCCCCCTGCTCAAAGACAAGCCCGAATGGTACTTTGACCCTCTATGTAACTTTGAATCCCCTCCTCCTCACAGATTCAAGTCGTCAGCATCTATTATCCTCCAGGAAATTATTTTAGCCTCATGTCATCACTGCTTGCAAAGACCCTTCCTGCAATTGCATTGAACTAACTGCTTCTTTATCAAAGACAGCTACCCAAATCCCTCATGAAAATTCAACTCCTTGGAAGGTACTTTCAGATGGACATAAACCTATTCCTTATATACGTTTTCCCCCCTTAGAGTAGAATTATTTTTTCAGCTGTTTAATATATTTCAAAAATCAAACACATTTTTAGTGTTCCTGGGTGCATCTCTGGTTCTGAGAAAGGGTGGGTTCCCTATGTCCTTTCTGTCCTCCTGAACCCATTATCTCTTGCCTGCTGCTAACAGCAGGTCAACTGCTGGGACTGACCTTCTGATAGTCCAGGAAGTTACCAAACTGAATTTTTCCTACATACTCAAGAAAAATCATGGGAATGGGTGAGATGAAAATGATAGCAGGAAAACAATTTAAGCCCAGGACCACAAACTGTGGGCCATTCATCGAATCGTGTCTGAAGAGTGGACTTCAATCTGTAACAAAGTACTTACTTAGTCATCAGCCCTCGCGCGGAGCTCTATGCAGTGTCTACGAAATGCTGTACGCACCCATGTGAAAATATGAAACTTCATTCAACACACAGAATCTTCTATCTCTTTGATACCAAGGATCAGAGATGAAAGAATCTTTTTACTTAACAAGTACTGGGTGGTACACTACTCATTTGAAGCTGCCTCTTTTTGCTTCTCCTGTTTTTCTGCCCAGTAGGTACCTCTCTGCTATTCTCCCCTTGTTTTTAACACTGAAAATTCTTGTTTAATGAAAATTACAAAATTTCAGGGCAACGAACTTAGCTATTTTGGGGAATAACAAGAGTCAATACTGTATTTGAAAAGCATGGGTGTAGTGTTTTAACAACTATAATTTCATCACCAACAAAGACAATAGCATTTAACACTTAATGCATGCTCCACACAGGAGATACTGTGCACAGCGCTTTACATGAATTATTTTAGCAATCCCCACAACAATCCAGTGAGGTGGATATCATTAATTACTGCCATTTTACAGATGAGAAAACAGAGACAGAGTAGCCTGCCAAGGTTACTTAAGATAGGTCTGTGATCTTTGTCAAAGCTGTTCTCAGTTACTATTTTCCCTACTTTAGAAATATTTTACTCTTACTGTTACTGTTATGAGATTCAAATGAGAAATTGGGGGTAAAAGTGTTAAGAGCACTCTCTGAATGGTTTTTTTCTCTCTTTCTCTTTCTTGGGAATTTACAAATATGTAGTCTGCCAAGCTTAGAGGGAAGGACCTCTCCACTGTCATGTTACAAGATTATACCAGAGATTATATAAGTTTGTTTCAGTTTCTGTTACACATTTGATGGACAGAAAAATGGTGCCCTACATCTTAGATGTGGAAAAGTGCAGGTTTTCTGTAGAGTTTAGGGGAATAGGAGGGACAGTGCCCCCAGAGAGAGGAAATGGTACTGACTCTCCCTTGAGTGAGCCCCGGCACAGGCGTGCATGGAGAGAAGGTGTTTTAAAATCTAGGTTTTAGGGGCACCTGGGTGGCTTGATCGGTTAAGTGTCTGACTCTTGACTTCTGCTCAGGTCATGATCTCACAGTTCCTGAGTTTTGAGCCCTGCACTGGGCCCTGCGCTGATCATGCCCAGCCTGCTTGGGATTCTGTCTCTCCCTCTCTCTTTGCTCCTCCCCTGCTTGCTCTCTATTTTCCCCTCAAAGTAAATAATAAATAAATAAATAAATAAATAACAAAAAACTTAAAAAAATAAAATATAGGTTTTAATGTTATTTAGGTATGGTATGGCCAATAGATTAGGAGACAACTGTTACATGAAAAGATAGTTTGTTACTCACAGTCCCCAAGAGTAGGGCCACATCCGGCCATGCAGGACCACAGGCATGAGCACCAGGGTCATTTAGGAGGAAGAAGAAGGAAGAAAGCATGGGCAAGAACTTTTATTGTGGTTTCCATGTGAAGGAATGGATGGTGTAAGCAGGCTAAGAATTGACTAGTTTAAATAATTTCAGCAGGTTCTGGAGTGCTGGGGCCATCCGCAGCTATCTGGTACCTGGCCCTGTGTGATTAGGATTGGCAATATTGACCTAGAGTGGAAGAGCCCTGTAGGAGCCCAATAATGAAGGTGGTGGGGGTGTGGCTTTGGATTGGTTGGCTTGCATATGAAAGGCACACTTGCATGGGAGTCATGGATATCTCTGGGAATTTAGATAGCCCTGAGAGAGGCAGTATCTCCTGGGTCAGCAAGTCCCCAAGAGAGCAAAGCATCACAAAATTCAGAAATTGGAAAACACAATGAATACACAGGGATTCTGTGTTCTGATCTAAGTCCCAGGAAGACTCTTTCTTCTTTGGTCCAAGAAAATCTACAATTCTGCAATGGGCCCCCAAAAGATGAAAAGGTTAAAATTCAGACAGAAAAATTTATGTATACAGCATACATAAGCAACGGGGTATGTGGCCACATCTAGAAAAGTAACCGGGAATTTTAGAATTCACTTGAGTATCTGGCGTTGGAACAAAAAAGTGACAAGAAGGAACACTCAACTGGGGTTTTCAGGAGCCCTGGGTTCCAATTCCATGTTTGCCAGCCACGTGGCTTTTGGGAATGTCATTTACTTCTTATGAGCATGCATTTCATCATCTGTGAAATGAAGGTGTTGGATTAGGTGACCTCCAAGGTCCTTTACATCCTAAATCCCATGAGTAGAGACAGTTTTTGCCTCATCAGAAACCTCTGACACCGATTTTAATTCTGTTTATTTGGGCAATTAGGGTAATGCTCTAGCAGTCATGATTAAATTTCAGTTTTGTACTGTGTAATGTGAACTTAGGTATACAGCTTAGTCCTTCTGGTAATTTGTGCATAAAAGATTATCCTTAGTTCTTTATAGTAGAACTTACTCTACATGTAGTTGGCTATTAGCTCAAGCTCTGAATTGGTTTTTATTGTAATTAACATAAATCTATCAAAATTAGCCTTTCTTTCCCAATATACAATCACCTATGTTCTAAGGAGTTTCTACGGCTAAGGCAAAGAAGGCTTCAAATTACTATCTAATAGTCATTCGGAACCAGTCCATATCCACCTAACACTTCTCACAATTATAAGACCCTGGGGAAGTGGACTTTACACTGGATGGCCAGCAGCTGTAAGGTGGAAGGTCAAAACTTGCTGTTGGTTAATCATGTTGCTAAAACTTTTGAGATCTTCAAATGAGATATACTTACACCCTGGGAGAATCTGGTTTAACTAGGATTTCCTTTTGCTACCCGAGCTTGAAGACTTAATGAAAAAAGATCTTGAACTTCCTCCGTTGCACTGAGCCCCCCGAGAACAACAGCTGCCGAGGAGAGGGGGCTGCTGTGAGTGAAGGCCTCCCACCCGGGGATGGTGATGCGGCTTCCCCCAAGTTAAAATCAAACACCCCAATTTCAGTGCACTTAGAGTTGATACTTTAATCCCGAAGACTCTTCTTTCTAAACTTCCCTTCATCTTGTTGTTTGGAGCCCTGGGTGGGGGAAGTGGTGAGGGTGGGGGGAGGGTTTGAGATAAGGAAAATGCACGCTTCCAGTCCTCTGATACTATCTGCAAGCAGGGGATGGAGAAGGATAAAGAGAGACACGGGAGAAGTGGACCACCTGTGTCCTGTGCCTCCTGGTGGCCTCACAGTCTCTCCTTTCTGCCTGCACTGTTTCTTGGGTAGCAGGTTTCCTCATGTAGTCTTTCCACTTCTCTTGGCATTTTTTCCTAGGCTTTACTCTGTTGGGCAATTGACACTGTAACAATTATAGGGTAGGTCTACGGCCAAATGCAGACATGTCTGCTAAGGGGCCCTTCGGGACAGGAAATTTGAAGAGGAAATAAGGAAGAAGATTTCTTATTTCAGTCTTAATTAGAAGACTCCAAACTCATTCTGTAGATTCATTCATCAAACATTGTGAAATAAATGTTTATTACAGAAGTCTCAATATATATATATATATATATATATATACACACAAAATAGATGACCGAGGAATGTAACTCCTTCCATGGAAATTTTTATTTGGTTTTTATAACCAAATCATCTTCACTGTATATGTATACAAAAAGTGAGAGGTTATTTTGTGCTGATAGATTTAAAGACCAATTGATTATGTAACAGAGTTCCTTCAAGTAAGTGCCTCACAAGAAAATTTATAACCTGAAAACTTCAAGCTCCATGTGGTGTTTTGTGTGTTGAACCAATAAACTCATTAAAATAACATTGGGTAAACCCAAACACAACACAATGAAATTTCTAACACAGCCCACATTAACCAACCAACTTTAAAATAATATCTTTGTTATGTACTAAGGTTAAAAATTCAGCAAATTCTTTATATTTTTTCCACTTGAGATCATGTGTGGTTTTCTACTTTCCTGAGAAGTACACTTTTGCGGGTTTTTTGATCAAAGTCAGGTTATTTTTGCAAATAGACATCTTTTGTAGAGGTCCCTGTTCTACTTAATCAAGGTTTCAAGAAAAAAAGAAGCACAAAAATATTTACCAGTTTTTTAGTGAAACATAAAAATTCTTATGTTCTTTTCTGAGTGTAGACTTTGGAAAGGAAGGCACGAACGTAAGGTTAGCCATCACAGTGTGTGTGTGTGTGTGTGTGTGTGTGTGTGAGGGAGAAGAGGAGGAGGAAGGAGGAAATAAAGGAATTTGGCTGCAAAATTGAGTAACAGTTTGAAACACTTGGCTTCCAGTTGTGAAAGATGAGCAACGCTGGGGAAAAGGCTGGGCTAACAAGGGACCACTTGAGGAAAGCTTAATCTCAGCTGGCAGGCTGACGAGGAAGGTCAGCTCAGTGCACGCGTTCTCAGCTGGAGTTGGGCTCCCTTTGCCAGGACCATTGTCTTCTGCATTTCAGCTTCTGAACTAAACTGAAGGTGCCTCCACACAGCCAGCTCCTCATCTCTCCCCTTCAACGAGACGGCTCTCCACTGTCATGCCACGTCCATGTTACGTATCCCTTCCACCCGGCAAGTGGCACAAAGGGAACCGCTTCTTATTGGCATGTTGGTGTTGTGTGTGTGTGTGTGACAGAGATTGCTTTCTTCCCCCTTGACAACCACAGTCCTCTTCAGAAGATGAAACCAAACTCCTTCTGAAGGCAAGGAGGGTAAAATGAACACAGAAAAAAAATGTGTATACATTAAAAATGAGATACTTGAAAATTACTGCTGCATAATTTTCAATTATTAATGTTAACAGGAAACTAGAGTTGAGAGGGGCGTTTTAGGAGATTTTAGAGATTATATCCCAATGTATCGTACACTTTCTAAACATCAATTCTTACTTGATGAGGTTCTCTCTATACTGAATATAATCTGTAATTCATTTAATTGGCCAACTATTGGTTTTTCATGTTGACTTTGTAATACAATAAATGATTAACACACATCAGGTTTACAGCAGCAAATGAAATGGAAGACTGAAGAAACAGAATGGATAGTTTAGGAAGAGTTTCTCTTTGTTGGAAGGAGGGAAGTTTTCTCTGATTTACCCAGATTTCTAATTTACACAGAAAGACTTCTGTATCACTGGCCAAACTGTTAAGCCATGCATAGTTTACAGATAGTAGATAAAGTAGGTAAAACTTTGACATAATTTCCATTCTGAATCAAATGATGTATGGAAACCTTTTATGATAGCAATTCATCTCATCAGTTTTAAAGGTGAAAATGAACTCACATAAAATTTGCCTATTAAGAAAGTTCATGTCTCTCAGAATTGAGAAATAGTTCCAAAGAATTCAGCTATTTTATTTGACACATAGATCTGGTCATAGAAAAAAAAAAAAAGAAGTTTTATTTTTGACTTGGAAGTTTATTAGTCAATTGATCACTCTTTATGATATTTGGGCAGCTACCACAATTTATCTTTGACTTGGAGATAAGAAAAATGGTTTCCATGGTAGTAATAAAATGGACATATGAAAAGATACCTACTAAACTTAAAATATTGGCCCTAAGCTGTATAATGTTATTCTCATTTTATTGAAAATTAAAAGCTGCATAGCCCCATTCCTTGAAGGAATGTTTCTGTTATTAGAGCTTCATAAATTGTGTTCCTGAAAAAAAAAACATGCTGAAATATTTCAGCACCAATTACAATTACTGTGAGGCATAACTGTAAATTAGAAGGCTGGTTTTCTTGTGTTTCTGGCAAAACTGGTCCTGAAGATAAGTTCAGAGAGGGCCCAAAACATGTTGAACCATGTAAACATTTTTGCAATAAGCAGATAGGCCCACAAGTTAGGGATGATGAGAGTACCTGTGTCACAGTGTGTTTGTGGGGCATTTGAAGGAGTGAAGTACTTAGTATAATGCCTAGTACTCAGGAGGAACAATATAAATGTCAGCTGTTATTATAATAAAGTAATTTTGATATGTAAATTATGGTGTGTTTGTTAAACAGCTCATTGCATCACTGAAGCTGAATACAATTTGTCTTTCAAGTGGGGCTGGGCCATAATTGCGGAGAGCCTTCTGTAGTGTTACTTGCAGACAAGTAGTTGTTCTCTGACTGATTTTAGCCGCTGGGATTTCAGCAGCTGGTTCAGCCAATTCTGTTCAGTTCACCACTGTAAATATTTCCAGAACATCCCTTAAATGTCAGGCACTGGTGTGAGCACTCGGGTTATAAGGTGGGAACTTTCCTACCCTGTAGGAGCTCACAGTCTAGTGAGGACAGTAAATCCTGAAGGAAATAGAACTCATCATCACATCCTAGAGTGTTCTTCCACCTGACCATAAGGAAGATGGTTTCAAGGACATGGCTGGTTCCTCTGCATCCTTTCACAGTAAACTTCTGCTTCTCCAATCCCAGACTTCAACATTAAGAACGGAGGTACTAACGATAGCAAGGTATGAGGAAGGAGTCCAGCTTATGAAGCATCTTTTATACAGCTCTCCTACCAATGCCAATACCCTGTTAACAGTCTTTTAGCATTGCCACTAGATAATATAATACTATCTCTTGAAATCAAATGACTACTGTTCAAATAAGGCATTTCCATTGGCCTCAAGGTAATACAAAAAATTACCTGGGGAAGGTAGGGGAAAATGCCAGGGATTTCAAGAATGGGCCTTGCTTCCTGTCCCTGGAGAACAAAATTAATTTTGAATTATGAAAAATTCTGCCTGTAGCCTATGAAATCTCTCCCTTTCCCATAGAAAATGAGTTCCTTGGGTGCAACCGAGAGTGTAGTCGGTGTCTTATATGTAACGAGGGAATAAAAATGTGGGTTGAAGCTGACAGATAATGGGAATAAAAGAGTTGCAGTAGGTTAGAACTCACGGGTACAGTTAACAACTGAAATTCTGCTAAGATGCATCACAAAGAGCAACAGGACTAGATAATCAGCTTGTTTTCTTTGCTACGTGGTGTGTCAGTTGTGGCTCTGATGCCAGTCTGATTCATCTTTCTACTATAAAATGAGATTCTATAAAGGAAAACATTGCAACAGGAGTGAAGACGCTGAATCTCAAAGGAAGGAATTTGCCTCCTCATGAAGAATTCAATTTACCAGAAATGTCCGCTTCTGGGGTGTTTACAAGGAAATGTGCCATTTGACAGTATTCTGAATTTATATAAATAACTGAACAAAAACAAAAAATGACTTCACAAAATTGCTCAACGCAGAGTTCACTACTGGTTTTCATTTCTATCTTATGGCATATGATTTGGGTTAATTAGAAACATACTTCAATTTATAGCTAAAATGACTTAAATCTATGAGTTTAGTAGAAAAAATATAAAAAATGCTTTACTAAGGTAGGTAGATATGAGGCATCAGTTATAGAATTACAAATATAATGCAATGTCTTTAATTATGTGACAGCTTTATTGGGTTAATTGCTTACATGGATACTATTTCTATGCCTTTGACACTTACATGTCTTGAAAATGAAAAAAAAATCAGATAGTTCAGATAAGAAGTTAACTATGAGAAACCATAGACCAGCTTAGACTTTCTTAACTTCTTTAAACACATCCAAGTGGGAATGGTTCCATTATCAAAACACAATTTTATTGAACTACAAAGGTTTTCCTTTTTAATTCCATCTTCTAATTCGTTTGTGATTGCTATCAGAACTCCTTTACTTTGAAGAAAACGCATAAAGAGAAAAAAGATTAAGGATCTCATTGAAGATCGTATTTCTTATATGTAAAAATTCATTTTTGTCACACAAACTCTGCCATGCACATGTAGATCATATTCAATAAAATATTTATTTTAAGTCTACACCACAAAATTGTTTGAATCAGAACCAGTATTTTAAAAAAATCACTCAGAATAATTTAGTCAATTAGTTTCAGTAATTGCCCCCGTAACAAAAACACTACTAAAACAATGCTAGGAATCCTGGGGAAAAATAAAGAATTTCTCTAAAATGAAAAAAGTTATTGACATCATTATATTTTCAACGAATTCTGAAAGCAGTCTGTAGAGCAAACTGTATAAATTTTGCAATTGATCTAAATATTAAGACTGTTAAAAGAGTTAAAGACTTTTGTAACCATTTCTAAACTACAAACATTTTCCTTGATTTAAAATACTTTTCTTTGCTTGAAGAGAAGCAGAAATATATTAAGCCATTTCAAAGAAGATTCTAAAAATATTCTTTAATTTTGAAACTGCATCTTAAATGCTTAAAACATATGTATGACACCAGGGCCATACTTAATTAGTTATAATTGAGGTTTTTGATCAGCTTTTATTAATTCCAGTTTTGCTAACTATGTGTAAAATTAAATTTTGTTATAAAGTTACATATGGAAAAGTAAGCAAATTATACGAAAATTTAAAAAAAAAACACAATTCATTCTCCCCATTCCTTTAGTTCATGTGACATGAATTTGCTTGTGGATGAAATGTTCATGTCTTTAAGCAACAGCAGGGAAAAACTCAGTTTTCATTTAAAAATAAAATGGCTGTTCTAGATCAATAAAGAAAAGTATATTTTCTATACTAAACTATATTAGGATGTTCATACGGATTTAGTTATCTATCTGGATGCCACGCTAACTGGATGAAAGACACATCTAAGTAGCATAGGCGAACTTGCTTTTAAGACCCAATTAGCAAAAAATGTCCACATTTCACGCATTAAAATAGTTTCCCTATAATAAGATTATATGCTAGAGCTACTTTATTTCTGACAGATCACTACTGGTAGATTGAGTTGTATTAAACATTGTAAACAATTATTGCCTGCTTTTATGTCTCAACCCTAGTGTTTTCCTTATTTTAGAGTGAGCTTTATTAGCCTATTTATTATTTTGTGTCATCAGAGCCCAACACAATTGGAAGAGAGAGAGAAAGAGATAATGAGAAAGAGAGAGAGAGAGAGAGAGAGAGAGAGAGAGAGAGAGAGACAAGGAAGGAGAGAGAGAGAGATTAAGATTGAGATTTTCCAGTGTTTTCACCATGTTCGGTGGTCCAATTAAAGATCTACTGGGGAATGCAGTGCAGTAAGAAAATAGAATTAATATTAATGTTTAGAGTGGCTTAAGACTGAGATTTTCTGGGGGAAAAAGATTATAAAACTGGACATAAATAGCTCTTGCCTTATGTGAAGAGATTTAGGAAACTTTCTTTACCTATGAGTCTAACTGGCCAGTTATCAGATTATGGCAAGTCCATTTGCCAAATGTTTACAGCTGCAACTTGCCATCATCAATCTGTTTGAAGAAAATTAAATGCTTGTTCTTTTGTGGGGAGGGGAGGAAGATTAAGAGATAATATTTCGACTCAAATAAATGGTGATAACCTGCTACAAACAACAGAAGACAGTAGTCTGGCTTTTTACCCACATCAGTCCTGGCATACTTCCATGTTCTCGCCAAAGCTTAATTACCACGGGGCCCCAGTGGTTAAGGGACTATAACTCAGTGGTCTCTTTCAAGAGCAGAGGGAAATTATTTCTTAAAATAAGCAAACCACTACAATACACGCTTATTTATTTGAATATGAGTAAATAGAAATTTCTCTTTTAGGCTACGAGTGTGTAAGTGAAGGCAGAAATGGGTCAGATAATTCTAGGTGTAACCAAAAGAGGGCACCATCTGCCCTTAACGTCTGCACAGAGTTCCTGTAGTTGTCAAAACAAAACCCAAAAAACCCCTAAACCCCTCAACTCACAAAGAAAAGGCATCCCGTGGCTCCTGACATTTTGTCCGCTAAAGGAGACCAAATTCTGAAATCGCACGTTATGAAGAACATCACTTTGGATACTTATGTCAGGACTTATTTCTACATTTAGCACTCCTTTTGCCTGAGATGTTAGCCACGAGAAGCAAGTATTTAACATTCTCTGTGACACTTTTCAGACACTTTGAGATGAATATTTCATAGGGCACTGAGAAAATTTCCCCTTAGGCCAGAGTGCAGGCTATCATCAAACGGCAGGACAAAAAGATGACAATTAACTTCCTAATGGTATCTTAACTCCAAGGGGCTATCTATAATGATAGATAGATAAGGAACAGTGGCAGGATGATCTGACACATGGAGGACACAGTTAAATGCATTTGAGGTATGTGGGAAATAATTTGAAACAGCATTTGGTACCAACTTTTAGTAACAGAACAAATGTTCATTCTTTCAAGTGGGAGAAAAAAGCATCCTGACGCTACTCACAAATTTATTTTCTGTATTCTTAAACATGCTTTATAACAAGTGCATGATTTAAATAGTTAAGTGTTTTGAGTGGGGGGGGGGGATTGCACACCTCTCTTGCATATAATCAATTTCCTCAGGGTGATGGGGAAGAAGAGTTCCAGGCTCTTAAGGGTAGTTGCCAAACTGCTCTCAAAAATTCACTATACAGAAGACCACGGGATTCTTGAAACAATGAGTTTAGCATTTAAACCAGAGACTGGGGATGAGCATTTCACTTTGTAGTACAGGCAGCTGTAAATGTGAATTCTTCGAGAACGGTCAGAACAAATAATTTTATAATCCTCTCAAGTAAAGAAAAGCACCCCAAATAGTTTTATGGTCAGATAAGAAGGAGACTGCCATTTGCTAATACTAAACTCCAGTATTTCTTTTCAATGAAATATTAAAGCAAACCGAAAAAATTTTTTTCTTTCTTTCTCATTCTGTCTCTAGAAAAAGAATCACTATCTAGTGGATGGCGTTGTGCAAGCCTCTTCATGTTTCTTTTCTCCAGAAAACAACTAAACACAGGAAAGAACGAGTTCACAAACATCCTCGCCCCTGCCAAGGTACATCAGAGAAGCCGAAACCAGGATTGCGTGGGCTTGGGGTGGGCTCACCGCAGTGATTCGAATTAAAACCTAAACGTGTCACCTTGAGACTACGAGTACCCTTTTTTCCAGGGTGGCCCCGACCCTAGTCTCTCTGCCCGAAGGAACCGAGCCTCATATGCTCCACAGATTTGAGGGGAGTTGTCGCCTTGGTTTCCGAGAATCGGGTTCCTCCCGGGTCACTTCATCTAACCCAACCACCTGTTACCCTTCGGGCCTAGGTTTTCCAGAGACAAAGTTACGGACTGAGCCGCCGCCTGGTCTTCGCGGTTGGGGCTTCGGAAGCTGTGGTGGGGGGCGGAGGGGTGGGAGGAGCCCCGAAGGATGACCGAGAGCTTCGGGTCTCCTCCGGGGTGTCGGCGTCGCTGTTTACCTTCCCCGCCGCCTTCAGCCCACTTCCCTTTTCCTCCCGGGGAGGAGGAGATGGTTAAAGATTACACCGTGGCCGCGGGCACTTCAAAGGGCGGCTCGGGCAGCCAAAGGTGAAGATAACGTTCTGGCAGGTCTAATCAGGGTTTGTGGTTGCCACATTTTAATCACTTCATTAAAAGAGAGAGAGAGAGAGAGAGAGAGAGAGAGAGAGAGAAAGAAAAAAGAGAAAGAAAGGAAGAAGAAAGGAAGAAAAAAAGTTTCCATCACACGCCCATGCAAGGGATGCACAGCAAGTTCTTTTGGGGGTGGGCAAGCTGGAGTTCTCCTTTGGGGAAACTTTTTACAGGTCTTGGTGGAATGCGGCTGGGCGCGGAGGGGAGGTTGGGGCAGCGATCAACTGGGCAGCCCGTCCTTAGGTTCCAGGCTCAGGGGCGCAAATGCCCACGGAGCAGGCAAATGCCTGCACCGGGAAGACTTCGACCTGCGACCTGCCTGGAGCTGGACCGGGAAGCTGCGAGCACTGGCGCTTTTCGGGGCTTGCACCCGAAGCAGTTTCTCCGCGGGCCCTTAGAAAGTGCGCGCGTGCTCCCCCGAGACACGTGCATTTCCCAGGGGCCCAAACACGTCTGTCCAAGATGCCCTCTGCAAACCAGTCCACCCCCTCCGGACCCCCGGGCCGGTCTGCGGCTAGCTTCCCTTCCCCTAATTGCCCCCTTCCCGGAGCCGAGGGGGGCGCACTTACAGGTAGGAGGTGAAGACGCTGAGGTTGGAAGGCAGCTCCGAGAGCCCCAGGTCGGAGCAGTCCACCCTGAGCAGCATCCTGCCGTCGGGCTCGCACTGACAGTGCGCGGGGCACCCCCGCAGCAGCGCGCCCGGCCTCGGCGAGCCGCCCCCGGCCGCCAGCTGCAGCAGGACCTGCAAGGACAGGAGCACGCCGACCCGGGAGGTGTCCATGGTGCCCGGGCGGGGGGCCGCGAGCGGGGCGCGGGGGGAGGGCAGCGTCCGGGTTGCCGCCGGCCTCTGCGGCTCGGAGGGCGCCCGCAGCGCGGGGCGCCGCGCTCCTGCCCCACGGCGGGGGCGCCGAGGAGAAGCGCGGCGGGGCCGGGCCGTGCCCGCTGCCGCCACGCGGGCCTCCGGCTGCAGCCGCTGCAGGGGCAGAGAGCGTTGCTGCTGCAGGCGGCCTGCTCTGTGTGGAGCAGCATCTCCGCTCGCACGCTTGTTTTTTAAAGCGCTCCGGGCCGAATTGCGCGCCCAGTGACGTCAGCGCAGCCCGGCTTCCCAGGCACCCCCCGCCCGGCCTCCCTTTCCCTCCTCCGGCCCCCTCCCTCCTTTCCCGATCCCGGGCCGGGAGGCGGCTGGCGGCGCGAGGTGCAGGCGAGTTCTCGGCGCTGGGGCTTGGCCGCCGAGGGGCGCATTCTGGCTCTCTGCACCGTGTGAGGGCCAGGGGACCCCCACCTTCATTCCCTTATGCGTCTCGGTGACCCGGATCCCAGAACAGAAAGGGACCTGCCTGAGGGACACAGATGCTCAGGGACCGAAGGATGCTGCACACTTTCTCAAAGACCACTTCTAATAATGGATGGAATACATGGAGTGATTTAAAAAAAAAAAAAAAAAAAAGACTAAAATTCAATCCAGAAAAATAGTTAAAGTTATCAGGGTAAGGAGGCAGGCATTCCCAGGCGAACGATGGGTGGCCTTTTTGATCTTTACCTCAGGGCACACAGTGTAGCTCGCTTTTGCCCTAAAATCAAAGTGCCAGGTTAATGGCTAAATAAATACGGCTTATGAACAAGTGCTGCAATGCTGCCTTGCTAACTCTTGGGGCGAGAAGTCCAAGTGGCTATTTTTTCAAACTGACTTAAGATCCCCCGGAAGTCACCTTTGGTAAGGCAATGCCTCGACCAGACACACAGATGGCTGTTTGCTTTTGCTTAGGGGGCCTTTCTTCCCAAGTGCCCCAGGGTTCTCAAAGTGCAGGCCCCGCAGGTGAGAGGCACTGACTGGGCTCCAAGAACCCCTGCCCAGTACCCAGTGCAAAATGCGTGTTCTCACACACTTCAGCACGTGTCCTACAGTGAACCTGCAGAAGAAAGAAAAAGGACTTAGGGCTTTCTTGAAGAGAGGGCCTCAGTGGGAACCAGTCAGCCGTCTCCAGACCTGAGAGAGTGGCTCAAAGAGGTGACAGCCCAAGCCTGTCACATCAACTCACAAAATTGCACAATTTTCACTCTGGGGCACAATGCCTCCTTGCTTCAGGAAGGTGGAAAACCCTTTTGGCTCTCAAGCCCTCTCAATATTCTTCTACTTAGCCTTTCCCACCAAATTTCTCATAGAAACTTCTGAATTTTCCAATTGGGAAGCTATTTTTCCTTTTTGTTAGGTATATCCACCCTCTTTCACTGAAGGAACGACCCTCAAAACGGGCTGATCACCTGTGGAACTTTTATGATAATATAGGTACCTAGACCTATATTCAGTATTCTGAACATGTCCTTTTCTTGGGTGAATCCCATCATTAGCAAGTTTGTAATTCTCTGGATTAGATGGAGGGACAGAGAGGCTAAGAATTATAAACTCCATCCTCCTCATTTTGCAAATAAAGAAACTGCGGCCCCCCCAAGATTTGGGGAAGTTTGACAGTGGCTGCTGAAAACTGTGAGTTAACCCTGGTTTTGGGCTATCAGTCCTGGACTGTTTCTTCACTTGTCCCTGTTCACACCACATCCCCTACCATCACTTTGCTTATTCTCACATTATTTTTGTTTCTCCAGCCATTCCTTCCACGTGCGTAGAATGCCTACTAATTACCTATTTTCCTTCCCTTTTTTTTTCTTTCCCCAGCTTACCTATTTTGTAAGCACAACTCAAGACATATTCTTTCTGTGAACCCTCCCATGTATGACCTTAGTCTGCATTAATCATCAGGAAACCAGTATTTGTCGAATGACTATGATCACGATGAAGTGGCAACGTCATGGAGCTTGCAGTCTGAAGGGGACCACAGACTCTGAGCATGAATCCTGCGGAAGATGAATCTCACTGAACAGTATGTTATAAATACCATAAAACTTAGTTCTGAAGTTTTCTTGAAAGCATATTTGTTTTGTTTTGCCAACTTTATTGTAACAACTTTGGAGGCAGGGACTGGGCCATTTGTCTTATCTTTACCTGTAAGACTGAAGCTCACAGTAGTGACCGCAAACCTCACAAATATTTACTGGCTGATCGATTTATCAACACAGGCATCCAAATATGGTTGTGTCCATCGTCTGCCTAAAAACTTTTGGCAATACCTTCTTGACTTCAGGGTTGCTGAAAAGGGCACAGCACTTTAGTTGTAGAATGAATCAGGCAGAACCGACCTGAATGTAAGTTATGCCAGTTTCAGGCTATTTGATCAGAGGTACAGAAAGAGCCCACCTGAGTCGGTTACTTTCTCTGTAAAAGGGGGATAATTATTCACCAGTGTTGTTCTAAAGGTGAAAATGTCTGGAACTTGGTCTAGAGCAGAGTAGACTTTCAATCTGTGTTAGTGCCTTTCCTCTTCTTTCAGGAATTGAAGCTCGTTAATAAATTCATGTAGAGCAGAATTTCTGATTCAATTACGTGGGGGCAGACAACTGTGCTGAATAAAGCCAGGGATAATGAGTATGTATGTATGTATGTATGTGTCTAAATATCTATCTATCTATCTATCTATCTATCTATCTATCTATCTATCATCTATGTACTTGCCCAATATTTCTTCTCTCTCCTTTTGGTACGAACACTCCACGCTTCTCCTTGGAAAACTACCTCCCAAACCTGAAGTAGTTCTGGTAGTATCTGAAGTATCTTGAACTATCTATTATGCGGTTCTGCCTCCCCCCCCCCCCCCCCCGCCCCAGGCAAGTATACAACCCAAGCAAAGCAATCTGAATCTGTCTGGGGGATTGTTATAGACCCTGGGGTGAGAAGATCTTCTCTGGCTTCTTGAGCTGGAAGGACAAGGAAATTTGGAGTCAGGGGGGTTGCCATTCTGCTATAGAGAAAACTCACTGGATATTATCAACATTAGCAAAGAGAGAAGCGAAATCCTAGGGTCATCTTTTAAACACCTGAATCTAAGGCTGTTTCTACCCATCATCTCCAAATTGGTGAATCAATCAATTTTGTTTTGTTTTGCTTGAGGTAGTGAATGAGGATTTAGTTGTAATCACTTGCGAGCAAGAATGCTCAGTAAAAACCTGGAAGCACAGGAAGTGTGAACATTGAAGAGTGACCTGATGAAGTCCCAAGGCCTTATAAAGCTTAAGAGATAGAAAATCACATAGGTTGAAAATAAGAATGATATGGCTAATAGTAATTTTATTGCCCGAATGCATGTATGTTAGTCACTTTATCTTAACTATTAAAGATGAAAATACAGCAAATCAGATTCCTTGAACACTGGGGGAAAAAGTTCTAGCAAGGACACTGAGCAGTAGTCTCCCTGTTTTGTGGCAAATACCATTTAATTTGTAAGATCAGGTTCTCAAATTGCATTCTAATGACCATCAGCACTGATTTAGCCCTTTACACATTCATATGGTTTCACTGGGTCCTCATAAAACCTTATAAAAAAGATATTGTTCTTACTCCAAGTTTAAGGAAAGGCAGTGCAAGTGGTTTTCCTAATGGTGACCAGTAAGTCAGTGTTAGAACTAAAATTCTAACCCGAGTCTTATGACTTTAAGTTGTTTCCCAAATCCCTTGGGAATTCTAACCACCACCCCCTCCCCACCTCCGCCACATATGTAGAGAGCAAGACTTAAACTGGATAAGATCTTGGGTTTACTGTCATTTCACTGAGAAAGAAATTTATGTACTTTTTAATTTTTGTTTTTTAAAGATTTTATTTTTAATCAATCTCTACAGTCAATGTGGGGCTCGAACTTACAATTCTGAGACCAAGAGTTGCATGCTGTACCAACCGAACCAGCCAGGCACCCCATCACATACATATATATATATATATATTTTTTTTTTTTTTTTAAAGGAAAGCATAATCTTTAGTACTGCAATGGAGCAAATTGGAGTAGAGATTAGTGGCTTTTTATGTAAAGAGTAGGGGCAAGTATTTATTCAAGCTTTTTCCTCTTAAATATCTGCATTTCTATTTTCTCTTGACAATTCAGGAATACATGCTGGTGAGATGGCAGAGAAAAGCAACAATACCCTTACTTGTGATAGTAAAATTAGTAGGCTAAGGTAGACTCATTTAGCATTTTGTCTGGGTGAAATTGTCCTTATTTATGATTTTGGAAGGTACCTCAGTGTTAATGAGTTGGTATGTAATAGAATAGCTCACGCCAGAATTCAAATCACTTACTACTTCTCAGACTCTTTGATTGCAAGTTCCTAAAATCAATTCTGGTAAAGTGCAATCTGGTACGTGTCTACTTTCTGGGCTTGCTAAATGGATGATTTCCTAATTCTTTAATCTTTGATAAAAGTCCACAACTAAAAACATTCATGTGCACCACAAGAATTACTAATAAGCTTAGTTGAAGCATGCCAGGATAATTTTAGTTAACAGGTAAGTCAATATTTCTTTTACAAGTATAGTGAAATAGTGTTTACACAACTGGTGGGCTATTATGGACTTATTTAACTTGTTTGAAAGAGTGTAGAGCCCATTATTTGCCCTGCTCATTTTGCATTCATGATATAATCAGGCTTATGCTGAATTTCTTAACTTCCTTTCACCAACACAGTCTAATTAATTGAGAAGGGAGGAGGATTTAAGAATAAAGATCTATTTTCTTTCTGAATTATTTATTTTGCAAGAAAGCATTAGTTCAGCTAGTTCATTACTTTGAAATAGCCTATTATATAAAATCAATTGGATCTGTCTTTGATTTTTATCCAACGTAGAGGAAACCTTTAAATATATCCACATGTTCACAACATGCTAAAAGAAAGGACAGTGGTATATGATATTATCAATTCTTTAGCTCATTTTGATCTCCTTGTCTTAGTTCATGTATGATAATGAACATGGTTCTTCTGGTATGCGGCCCGCTTCCTGAGAACATATGTCCAATCAAACTCACATGTAAACCAGGGGTGGATTTTCTTTTCAAACTAAGAATTAAAGAAATGAGAAAGAGATAATAAAATACTTCAAAATTAAATGACCTTACTGCTTATTCACACACTTTATTAAATTCGGCTATATACTGCCTGAGTGTCCAGACAAACTCTTCCATATGCCCAATATGATGGATCTTTTCCTGGTCTTTTTAGAGGTACACTTTTTGGATTTTTAACCATCTGCCATGTCCACATGCTCATATTTAAATGGCAGAGCTCAGACAGAGCATAGGCCTTACTCCAAAATGATGAGGTGCTAACAGGTTCCTATTCACAGAACTGCTTCCCCCATGACCTGTTGCTACAGTATATTCAAATCCACAACCCCTCCTCTGCAGTTCTGAAATCCTAAGAGCTCTGAAAAGAGAAAGATTTTCTGAAACAAATTTGGTGGCACAATCTGAACTGAACGGATATAAGTCTGTCTTTCTTACATTTCATGTGAATATTCCCCCAGGTTGCTGCAGAAATATCGATGTGCTTAATTGCAGGGTGCTACCCTGGGTTCCATATAATATATGGGATATCATTCTCAATATAGTTCATTTTTTAAATCTTCTAAAATTCTGCGTGTGGCAACATCTGTGACCCTGATGTTTTTGGTAAAGGGATTATGGACCTATAGATAGTTATATTTGGAATATTTATTTCATAAACAATTTTCAGAGGAAAAAGAAAGACAAAAAAGGAGGATTAGAACTCATACCTTTAAGAGCAAGACTCAGAGGAGAAAGGAAGTAGTCATCTCAGGTGAGAGAGTGGCCATCACTGAACATGGTGCCCTTTGCAAAGTACAGGGCAGAAACTTTCTGTCTCTTGCTCTGGACACATATTTGTGAAACGGCTAGTAGAAAACATTTCAGATGTCAGAAGTTAGCTCTCTCAAAGACTAGAGAATAAATAATGATTGGTACGCATATTTGAGAAGAGAAAAGCGAGATGTTAGAGTAAAAGGAGAAGAAATTGTAGAGCATACCTGGAAGAACAAATTTCTGGATTTTCAGGATTTGTAAAGTAAAATAAACAAATACAGAGCACGCTGTTTCCCCAAACGCTTTATTTTGATAAGTCTGGTGTGTTTTAATTGAGTATGCATAGTAGCATTTCACTGCAATTACAATCTCATAAAGCAGGGCAAAATATATTGCACAAACATTGTGGTTCAAGTAAATGAGTCATAATAAAACATTGTCCAGATTGCTGCAATTAAAATTTACAGAAACCTTTTGTTGAATGTTGTTAGGCTTGTGGATTAATAAAATGAGCCTGTTTGTTTTAATTTTTCTTTCACTACGACTAACATTTTGATTTTAAGTTTCATAGATTTTTCTTCCTTTGCAGAGATTTTAGATTGGTCCTTGGCAGAAAGAAATCTCATTGCAGTTTCAAGAGATACATATTTTCTAAGAGACGATCCCTTTCTTTCCTTATCAACCTTCACTGTCCTTTGTTTACATTCTCTCTGTTTTTCCCATTCCCGTTTTCTACCTAACTTCCCATCAGGATTGCTGGGAATGGACGGAAGAGCAAGAGGGTCATTGGCTGGGTCACCTAGGGGAAGGGCAGCGCAGCACCATCTGGAGTTTGGGTTGTCACAGACCAGGATTCAAATCTCTGCTCTGTCATCTCCAAGCTGTGGAGCTTGGACCAACTTTATCCCTGAGGCTCAGTTTCTTCATCTGCAAGATGAGGACAAATAAATAGGATCTACCAAGTTTGTAGGACTGTTAGCAGAACAGGGGCTAATGCATTACAGGGTTTTGCATGCAGTAAGCACTTAATATATGGTAACACTAAGGGCCTTTCCATCATTGGAAAGTAAGAGTTTCTAAAGTCTTAAGAGCTTTTTCCTTAAGAAAGGCTGTTCAACTTTGTAGACAGTGTAGGATCAAAACTGGCAAGTAGAACTTTCACTTTTATTTTTCTTTTGCTAATGACATGGGTACTTGGAACATTTACTGTGGATTCTCATCAGAGTAGAATATATCATGAAATTTTGAGTTCACCTTGATTGGCAACATTTGCTAGTAAAAGAGTCTGAGTTACATTTAGCATGCCTCAGTTTTCAGTTTTAGTAAAGCCTCAGTTCCTAGTTTTAATTGGAGTGTAGTTAATCAAAGGTAACTCTTGCATATGGGATAGATGCCCGACACTGGGAATGGGGAATAAATACATATGGTGCCTGCCTTCAAGTAATTTATCATTAGGTTGAGAAGACAGATGTGGAAAACAGATTGTTAAGATGCAGTATGCAGAATACAAGGATGAAAAAAATGCTCTTCGGGTAATCTACCTTAGAGAAGGTCTTCATGGAAAAGGGCACCAGGAATTCATTAAATGAAGGGGCTTGGAAGGATATCCTTGGGAGTTCAATGGTGACAAAATGTAATCTTTAGATGATGAGTAGGGTGACTCTAGCTTAGGGTGAACTTGTGGGAGGCTTGGGAGACAAGCATAAGGTAAATCTTGAGAGATACACCAGGGAGGGTGATTATGAGAGGGGTTGCTAAGTGCCGTTTTAGTAAGCTTGGGCTTGATCCTGGTACAACTAAGGGCCCAGGCATCTTATTGCAGGGAAATGACTTCGTCATGTTTCATCTTTGGGAAGAGAACATCAGGATCTGCACAGGGAACTGTTGGAGAGGTCAGAGATGAGTTGTAGGCAGGGGCAGGACTCAGGACTTGTTGCTGATTTGAGTATGCAGAGTTGAGCAGGAAGCAGCCGTCAGCATATAGGAGTAGACATGGGGAGGAGACAGGTGTTAGATTTCTGGGCTATTTCTGGGGCCGAATTGGCAGAACTTGGTGACTGTGGTGACTCCAGGGAACAGAACAGCTGTAACATCTCTTTTGTCACTAGCCTGGGAGATTGGGTAGACGGTGATTATTCACTGCAAAATATTGTTACTATTCTTGAGTCCTTATTTGTGCCAGGTGCTGTGCTAAGTGACTTAAACAAATTCTTTTTCTCATTTATACCTCTCAACCTGTAGGGTAAATATAATTACCCTCTTAAACAAATAAGGAAAATGAGGCTCAGAGAAACCAAATAACTTTCCAAAGTCACTCTGCCAATAAGTGGCAGAGTTGACATTGAATCTGTGGTCTACTGGACTCTGAAGCCATGCTTTTAAGCCCTGGAAAAGGAGCGGGCTTTGAAAAGAAGATCGTAAATTTAACTTTGGATATGTTGAGTTTGCAGTTGAGAAAAGTTTCTAAAATCATGAAAAGTGCCGACTATAACATGCACCTTTGCAGCTTCAAATCTTTCTTGATGTGGACTCTTTGATTTGAGCCAGACATAAATTCTTGATTATGGGCCTGATGCAACAGCCTCTCTGTTTGCATTGCTTTCTCCCAATGGTAGAGTGGATGCAGGGCTCTAAAAACCCAAAAGATTTTTAGACACAGGAACCGTGTCAGTGTCCTAACCAATGATGGTGGCAAATATTTTTGGCAAAATTTTTTCCTGAAGTTCTTTATCATATTTGAGCTTTTCCAGTCACATTGTGACTGAAATTTGATGCATGTTGAAGGTATAAATGCCACCCCCCCGTTTTTGGATGGGACTGAGCTTTATATATTATGCTAGTAATTTATTTTAACATTTTTTTCTTATAAAATGTCTTTTTTTTCTTAATTCTTTTTTATATCATTGGGCCGTAGTATAGTTTCTGAAGGCATTCTATAAATGTTTGTTTGATGAGTCAGTTACAAGAGCAATACCAGATGTGTAGTGAAGGGACTATTCCTTAGGAGGCTTACTTGGGCAGCCAGGCAGGGGCCTGATTGAAGGGGGAAGGTGACAGAAAGACCACTGACTCAGTGTAAACTCACTGAGCACTATTATGTACCAGTATATCAGCTAGAATGCAACAGATAGAGAAGTTTCCAAGCTGACTATTTGGGAGAAAGATGGTGCTATTTAAAAATGAGCAGATTTGGGGAAGAAGAGTCCAGGTTTGAGTTTGAGTGGCCTCAGACTCCTTTGGCTATTTAGGCTGGTGCCTCACAGAGAGGGCAGGGATAGATGTCCTTACATTTGGGACTTCTGTTAATGAGGTGGTCATGGTTGATTCTGATATTGAAAGATGATGGATATAAGTGTGGGGACTGATGAAATTGTGGAGGAAGAGATTATAGATAAATATTTAACATTTGTTCAGCACTGACTACTGTCAGGAACTGTTCTAAGCATTTTATAGATACTATCTCACTGAATCCTTACAACAACCCAATGAGAGAGGTACTATTAGCATCCCCACTTTATAGAAATGCCCATTTTATAGATGAGGAAACTGCAGCCCAACATCACACAGCTCCAAAGTGTTAGATGTGGGATGTGACGCCAAGCAGGCTGACTCTATACCTGTGTTGTTAGGTCCTACTTTATGCTGCTGGCCAGACTGAATTGAAAGAGAAAACACATCTGAGGATGGTCAGTGCTTAGAGCAGATGTCAGGAAGGGGAGTTAGCAGACACCAAAAAGGAGCAGTTAAAAGAAGGCATTGGAAAGAAGTTCAGAGAGGCTGTGGCCAGGATGATGGGTAGGCACAATGTCAGATACTACAGGCATTTTGTGTCTGTTGAAAGATACCTTGTTATCGGTATGAAGCAGGCTCAGCGGAACACTAAGGCTGAATCTACCTGGCTTGAAACAAGGTTTGGTTCAGTTACTTAACCAAGAAGAATATTCAGAGAAGTATGGTTATTAAACATTTAGTGCCTGGTTGGTTGATAATAGTCTGTACTTACATTTAAATACTCTTAGTTTTTCAATGCCAAGACTAATTACTGATCAATGGAAATTTGATATAAGCACACCCTCTAATAAATTTGAATACCTGGAGGAATAATTTATTTGAGGGAGAGGAAAATCTGACCCCTGTGCTTTCTGCTGAAAAGAAATGCATTTAATAATTTAGGGCCTGAACAGAAAAGAAAACTACAACTGGAATTGGGTTTAACAAAATTATGGCAAATTAAGCACACGCCTGAAGGAAAGTTACAAATGACTCGCAAGTATTACTTCAGTGTTTTAATGAATAAATGTGTAATTCCAAAACCACCTCCCTCAAGACTACTCTCTTAATGCAATTCAGTAAGAATTTATTAACCACTATTACAGCCTCAAGTGTGCTAGGCACAGAGTGCTATAAAAGGGACAATTATTTATTTGTTGAATAAATATTTATTGAGAACTTACTCTGGGCTTGGCGCTGTGTTTGGCACTAGAAATACAACGGAGAAGTAGAACAGAAATGTGGCCTCCTGAAGCTAGTGGTCTAGTGGGAGTGACAGACAATGATTAAAAACAGACACACACAAATAAATATTTGTTAACAAACTGACCCGAGTGCCATGAATGATCTTTTTGGGAAACAAGATTTGCCAGTGAAAGAATAAAATAAAATCCCATGCAAAAATGAACTACATTTCTTAGAATGGTTTTTATACCATTAATTTGTTTAGCAATCTTCTCATAGACAGAAGGGAACAGTAATCTAAACACTAATAAAACTATTATTCTTCTCAATTAGTGGGGGTACAGTTTTACTTTGTACCTACCTTTTTTGTTTAGGCATTTTTTCTCTTTCTTTTTATTTTTCCATGGCTTCTGAAGCTGTATAACTGTGGGGGGTGGCTGGTTGATTGCAAGTTCATTCTAGTGGCAAGCGGAAAAAGAAAATGGAGCAAGGAATCATATTGATAAATGAGGTTTTAACACCTCAATTTTAAGGCTGCTTTAAGTGTTGTAAAAGGTGTGTGTGTGTGTGTGTGTGTGTGTGTGTGTGTGTGGTCTTCAGCATGGAGATATGTAACTATATTAAGTAGCTGAACTCCCCTAGATACTTATTAAGTTAAATCTTTTGAAGGCAAGATCAGTGTTTTCTACAGACTGTCAAAAAAATCTCGAGTGACCACTCTACTGTCCAGTCACCACAGACAATCAGTTGTTAATTGACACAAATGTTGATGTCTAATGTTGTTTTATACTGTGGATTTGTCTATATATAAAATGTCAGAAAAGGTTGTATTTTTCCACGAAATTCAAAACATTTGACAACATGTTTTTATTCCATTTCCAAATGCTTTTCAACCTTCACACTGAGAGCCTGTGCTCATAGCCCAAAACAGAACATGTTGCAAAAATCTGGCAAGTCTTTGTTCAGAGGAATAGGTATATTATTTATAAAGAAAAAAAAGTGAATATCACAGACCTTGAAGTGGAGACAAATCCAAAAGAAGAGACCACTTTGAAAAGAAAAAAAATAAACAACTTAGTTTATTATGAAGTATAAATGGAAAATTTATATAATATGATTTCTAAAATTAACTTGTCATTCCTTAGAAACCATTGAGATAGGCAAAAATTTTCACTAAGAGCCATTGACAATGTAAAATTTTTGTTTATTTTACGTAATGTGGGTAAGACAGTAGAAATCATTTAAAAGAGTATTAAAAAGGGCACTTCCTTATAGTAACTTTAGAATAGTAAAGGAGTACATTTATTCTAATAATAATATGTAGTTAATATCTCTGACTAACGTAAGATCTTAGACCAGTGTACTGGCCAGAGCTCTTGGATGGCTTTTTGGAAGGGTCTGAATTTTGTGAAGTACTAGGGGATAGTAAAAACCAAAAGCAAACATGAAAATCCAAAAAATGTAGTTAATAAAAACTTGTGAGGGAATGTTCCATGTCCTGTGACTTGTCCTCCTGTCTATTTCACCTCAGTTCTGGGTTCTAGGAAGAAGAAATAGATGGCTTTCATTCAACTGAAAACTCTGCCGACAGGAGGGAAACTGCTCCCTGACTTCCAGTTAAATTCTTATCTTTATTAATTATCATTCCCAAAAGGGGCTGCTTTGTGAAGACTCACTGTTACCCCCAAAGAGAAGCAAGAATGGTAATCCTTGGAAGAAATAAAGCAGTGCCATATTGCTAAGGCTGAAATTCTACTTTGATGTATAAACTAAACTTAGCGAGGTGCTATAAAAAGAATGTGTTTGCCTAGTGGGTTATATATATTTTGTATGTATATGTATACACAGATATACACACAGACACACACAGACACAGACACAGACACACACGTATACACACATAGACAATTGGATGCTAAGGGACCAACTGTTAAGTGTGCTATCATAGATTTTGTTTCAGAAGCAAGTTTTTAAAATTTAAAATCGATCTATGTAAGTGCTAAAAGCCTTAAGGCTTTAATTATATTTATGGTTAATTAACATCCTTTTTTTTTTTGGCATAGGAAAACTACTCCTTCATCATTTTCACCTTTCAACAAACAGTTACTGAGTGTCTGCTAAGGCAAGATATTGTTCTTGGTTCTGGAGACACAGCAAGCAAATAAAACTGATGACAATTCTTACCCTTTACATTCCAGAGAGTTTACATTCTAGAGAGACAGACAATTAACAAATAGATAACTAAATATATAGGATAGCAGGAGGTAATTAGCTAAAATAAAGCAGGGATGGGGAGGCAGGAAGTGTGTGAGCCAAGAGGGTGAATGCAGTTTTTAGTAGAATGGCCAGGGCAAGGCCCATGGAGAGGTGACACCTGAGCAAAGACCTGAAGAAAGTAGAAGAGTAGCCTTGCCGACATCTGCACAGAGGGCCTCTTCAGGCTAAATAGTGAAGGCAAAGGCAAGGCCCCTGGGTTGGCAGGAGCAGGCCTGCCATGTTTGAGGGGCAGCAAGGAGGCCAGGGCCGCACTGGGGAGGGAAGGGTCATTGCAAGGACTCTGGCTTTTACTCAGTGAAGTGGGAGCAACTGGAGGGTTTGAGCAGAGAAGCAATTTGGCATAATTTACATTTGAAAGAACGATTCTGTGTGCTAGGTGAGGAATAGATGATTTATGAAGAGGGCTAAGTGAAAAGGCAAGGCTGTTGTAATCCAAGTGATGGCTTGGGCCAGCGTGGTAGCAGGAAGGTGATGACAAGTGGCTGGATTAGGGGTTGGATTCTGGATATGTTCTGAGAATAGGGCTGACAGAATTTCCTGATGGATTGGATGTGGGGTTTGTGAGAAGGAGGGAAAAATCAAGGAAGAATTTAAGGTTTTTGACCTGAGCAACTGGACGGATTGAAGTTGCCATTGATTGAGATGGGGAGGCTGTGGGAAGAAAAGGTTTGGGGGGATGGAGAAGGTTGGAATTGAGCATGTTAATTTTGAGAGCATATTATATGTCTAAATGGAAACACTGACTATGTAGTTGAACATATATGTCTGGCATTCAGAGACTCTAGGCTGGAAACCTAAAATTGATAATAGTCAGAATATAGGAGGAATTAACAGCCACAAGACTTTTTGAGATCATTAATGAAACGAGTGTAGAGAGAAAAGAGAAGAGATCCAAGGCCTGAGCCTCAGATACTCTGAAGTCTACTCTATAAAGGTCAACTAGGGAGGTTGGGGCACGAAAGCATTATCAGTCCAGTGAGGGAAGAAGGAAATCAGTAGAATGATGCGTGCTGGGAGCCAAGGGAAGAAAACATTTCAGATGGGAGTGAGTGACTAACAGTAAAATATGCTTCTAATAGATTTAAGAAGAGGGAGAATCGTCTGTTGGGTTTAGCACGGTGAAGGTCATTCATAATTTTCACAAGAGCAATTTTGATGGAGTGATGGGAACAGAATCTACTTGGAGTAAATTCATCTAACCTTTTTGAAATAGAAGTAATTTAATCTATGTGAAAATATCTGAGATAAATAGAAGCACTCAAAAGTATTCTCTTTGCAAAAGACCAAAAACATACTTTTAGATACGGAGACAAAAAACAACAACTGACATTTACTTAGCACCTACTTGTGCCAGGCATTGTACAGAAGTGCTTTAGAGGCCTGATTTTATCAGACTTTCACAATAGATCTATGAATGAGGTCCCATTTCTCCATTTGACATGAGGAAATTGAAGTTTGCGAAGGTTAAGGGTTATGTGTTTCTCAAGACATGTAATGAGTAAGTGATAGAGCTGGGGTGTTGAAGTATTTTCATATTTCTGCTAAGGTACACAGGTATTTGTTTCCAAGATATAATTATTGTTTTTAGAAACTAATAGTCTCATTCTTTAGACACTAAGTATCGTTCCTTCATTTCATTCATTCCGTTTACTTCATGTCATTATTTTTCAAATATGCAGCACTTCTACAATATTGAAAATTTATAGCCAGTTGCTTTAATTGTTGTCTGCTTTTTTTTTTTGATGCAGAAAATTACCCAAAATGTTTCAATGTATTGAATTAGATTTACAAGGTCATTCATGTTAAAATATTAAAGAGAAAGCAGTGTTCTAGAATGAGTTCTATTTTTTTGTATAGAAGTTTATTTTGAGGAACTTGATTACATTTTTGGAAGTACATACTTAAGCAATGGTATGGAAAGCCACTGAGGATTTAACATGCTCATTTCCTGTTTACAACCACTCTGTGAGGTGGCTATTGTTATCATCTACATTTTACAGATGGGGAACCAGAGATTTGGAGAAGCTGAGTAAATTACCCAGTCACAGAGCTTGTAAGTGGTAGAATAAGGCCTGACCCCACGTCCTCTGAAATTACATTCCATGCTCTTTCCACTACAACATGCATACAAATTTAGTTAATTCCAAAGAACGGCTTGAAATATTATCTTTCCTTATCTGTGTAAAATTGATTACCCTCATTTGATGCACCATTGGAACTCTAACAGCTGGTGAAACAGGGGCCTGAAATTTTAGGAAGCACGTATACATTTTTTAATTAGACAAGTTTTCTCTGGGAAATATGTCAGTGGGTTGATTTTTTTTTCTTTTTTTCTCTATTAGGATTGGTTCTACCTAACCCTATTGAGGACAAAACTGTCCTCAATGTAGCTGGGATTGGTGGTGGTAGAGAACTGGAGTGAACACAGAATTGTGCCATGGATTCTGGAGACTGCCATGAAATGGGCCAGAGATTATATATTGTTTTTCTAGAACGACTCCTACAACTTCCCATTGACCCCTACCCCAACCTCACATTCCATTCACAACAAAATCGTTGGTCTCTTTAAATGAGCATGCTCTTCCCACTTCTACTTTTGAGCCTCTTTAATCAGGCTTCCACTTTATGGCCAGAATGGTCTATTAAAAATGCAACTCTGAGGTGCCTGGGTGCCTCAGCCAGTTAAGCGTCCAGCTCTTCATTTTGGCTCAGGTCATGATCTCAAGGTTCATTAGATCGAGTCCTGCGTTGGGCTCTGTGCTGACAGCCTGCTTGAGATTCTCTCTCCCTCTCTCCCTGCCCCTCCCCGACTTGGGCACTTGCATGTGCACATGCTCTCTCTCTCTCAAAAATAAATAAACATTACAAAAGACAACTCTGATAAACCACTTATGTGCTTATAATTCGTCAATGGCTCCCCATTATATTCAAGATAAAATACAAACCCCTTGCTGCAGCGTACAAGGCCTTACATGACCTGGCCCTTGTCCTATTCTCCAGCCTCAGACAGCACAATTTCCCCTCAGCCCATTGTGTTCCAGCCCAATGGACTCCTTCAAGTTTTTTCTAGGCTCAGGACTCACATAATACTATTTCATCTGCCCAGAATATTCTCTCCTTTATTGTCCATGTAGGTGCTACCTTCTTAGAGATCCTCCTTGACCACCCAATCTAAATTAGACCCCCTGTTATCATTTCTCTAACTACCTTGTGCTTTTCCTTTGAAGTACTTAAAACAATTTAGGACTACATTTTATTTGCATGTTTGTTTAATATCACTTCCCCCCCCCCCCCCCACATGCACATAAGCCACATGAGGACAGTTTCTATACCTGCTTTTTTTTTTCACTATTGCCTGGCTTATAGTAGATATTCAATAGAGTGTCTTGAACAAATGAATGCCCTTTCACAAACTGTTTTCTCAGCCTGGAATGCAGCAAAAAGGATAATTTTGCACCAATATCGTAAGCACTATGATATTAGACCTCGAGCAAAGATAGAAGGTGCATGTAAGTAGCTGGTAACGATAAAGGCATTTTATGGGTAGTTATGCTAACTTGATTTTTCCACTGGATTTCATTGACTGCCTTACAAGCAAATGATAGGGAAAGAGCACAGAAGGATTGGGTCAAGCATCATATTCTATTCTGTTGTATCTACATACCCTTATGTTATAGAGAACATACAATTGAGAATCTGGGATATGTAAGTGTATCAGCGTGGGTTTTTTTAAAGAAATGAATATTCATATCAACTTTTATGTCATTTTGTTGGGGGTAAGTAAAGATGAAACTCAGCTACCCTTTATTTTCTCCAAATTTGGAAATACTTTGTCCTCCCAGGAAACAAGATTGGGAGCAGAGACTGGATAAAGCTATTGTTTTAGCTCCCTCTGCTGGCGGTGAGTGATGCTTTTAGCAGGAGGCGAGTTGACCTTGCAAATACTGCTAAGACCGGGATGGAACTCTACCATTGCGGCTGCACTCCCTCTGGGAAAGGGAGGAAGCACACGTGCTCTGTCTGAAACAATTTTTAACAGCCATGTTGAGATATAGTTTACATGCCACAAAGTTCACCCGGTTGAAGTGTGTAATTCAAGAGTTTTTTAAGCATGTTTTATAGAGTTGCCTAGCTATCATTATAATCTAATTTTAGCACATTCTCACCACCCCCTAAAATAAACCTTTGCTCCGTTTATCCATCACTCCTCATTTCTCCCTCCACTCCCTCTTGCCCCTAGCATCCTGGCAAACACGAACCTTTCTGTCTCTTTAAATTTCCCTATTTTGTACATTTTGTTTAGATAAGGTCATATTATTATGAGGTCTTCTTTGACTCCCTTATTTCATTTAGCATACTGTCTTTGAGGTTAACCCATATTACAGCATGTACCAATACTTCATGGATTTTTATCGATAAACAATATTCCATGTCATAGACATACCACATTTCATTGATCTTTTCTTCAATTGATGGACAGTTGGGTTGTTGTCTCCACTTTTTTTGTTGTTATATGTGATGCTACTATGAACATTAGTGTATAAGTTTTTATGTGGGCATGTTTTCACTTCTATTGTGTGTATACTTCAGAGTAGAATTGGCAAGGTCATATCTATATTTAACATTTGAGGAACTGCCAGATTACTTTCCAAAGTGGGTGCACCATTTTACATTCTCACACACGTTCTCTTTTCAATAGATTTACAAAGTAGTACTTAAGGGGCAGCTGGGTGGCTCAGTTGGTTAAGCATCCAACTCTTGATTTCAGCTCAGGTCATGATCTCACAGTTTCTGAGTTGGAGCCCTGCACCAGGCTCTGGGCTGACAGCATGGAGCCTGCTTGAGATTCTCTCTCTTTTCCTTGGCCCTCCCCTGCTTGCACGTGTGCATACTCTCTCTCTCTAAAAATAAATAAATAAAGTTAAAAAAACAATTTAAAAGGTAGTATTTAAGAGAAAGAGAACTTAAATTTAATAAATATGACTTATCACTTATTCTTCTATTTTACTTAGGTACTTTTATATTTATTATCTTCATTTGCTTTTTTATTGTGGCCCATTCTCTTTTTCTCCGTACTACTGTATAATCTCTTTAGTTTTCTGTCCTGTAAATTTGGGTGAAGAAATGATATCTAAGTTTCCACTCAACTCAAATATATTAGGTGAGAATGAAAAACCCAAATATTGTCTTGATCACTAGCTTCCTCAATGACACTGCTGTAATATCCTTCTGGGAAAGTAAGTGGCTTAGAGTGTTGACTCTAGAGTCAGATTACCTGAGTTTAGATCCTTGGTTCACCACTTTCTTATCGTATAACCTTGGACAAAGACTTAATTTCCTGTCTTATGTATAAAATGAGAATAACAATAGTCATAATCGAATGGGATTGTTATGCAGACATGAGAAATGAGACAAAGTGCTTCACACAGTGCCAGGTTCCAATGCAGGGAGCTCTCAATAATACTGGCTATTATTATGAGTCTATGTTATTCCCTCTGAGCTCTTTGGACCTGAATTTGGAACTGTAAGTAGGTAGGTAGATGTAGAGATTGCTCCTGGAAAATGATGGCTACTACGTTAAACAGGGGCTCCTTTTTTTAATGTTTATTTATTTTTGAGAGAGAGAGAGAGAGAGAGAGAGAGAGAGAAGGAGCAGAGAGAGCAGAGGGAGAGAGACAGAGTGCGAGTGGGGAAGGAGCAGAGAGAGAGAGGGAGACACAGAATCCAAAGCAGGCTGCAGCCTCTGAACTATCAGCACAAAGCCTGATGTGGGGCTCAAACCCACGAACTGTGAAATCATCACTTGAGCTGAAGTCAGATGTGTAACCAACTGAGCCCCCCAGGTGCCCCAATAAGGGCTCCTTTAGAAAGCAGGGAGAAGAAAAGAATAAACAATCAGGATGGATGCTGTTGTATGAACATATACTTATGTGGAATCTTCAATCTGTATCTGCATCTTCAGAAGCAAAATACTCAACCTTGGCAAAAATTCTGTGGCATTAAAGGGCTGAAAGATTGGATGAGATCGAGATTTTGAACTTCTTATTAACGTAGCTTCTCTAAAACATTTTTGGGGCCATTTACCCTATTTAAAATCTTATAAAAGCAGTGAGCCCTGTCTATAAAAAATGCTCATGTGTGTATGTACCCAAAATTTTCATAAACTTTCAGGGTAGTCATGTACTGAGGCACTGAAGACCACAGAAGTCCATGCTAATAAGTGCTGCATTAAATGTGAAAGATTATTTACATAGCTCCCCTTTAGGCAGATGAAACAAATGAAATTATTTGTTTTTACCTTAAAAAAAATTCTACTTTCATTTTCCTCAGAAAACTTGGAAAAAACATATAAAATCATTGTACTTGAACCTTTGAAATGTCCATTTTTTCTCTTACAGTTTAAAAAAAGTTTATATTTATGGAATTTAGGGAAAGATAGTATGAGCTTAAGCTCTTAGCACAACAGAGACAAAAAAAAAAAAAAAAAAAAAAAAGATACTCAGAGAACAATGTCATGGCTCCCAAGTATGGGATTCTTGAGCTCAACTGTGAGGAGACGAGACCTGTGTTTATGAGAGCCTTGAATGTTTTGTACACAAAGGTAGGAGAGTAAAATGAAGAATGGGATGGCCTTTTCTTCACGCTGGACTGGATGGGGGAGGCGGCACTGAGGGAGGACTGTGGCCCCTTCTGATGTTTCCAGGAGCCTTAAGATCTGTGAATCGTCCAAATCTCCTAGGTCTTGCAGCTCTGTCAGGTTCTCTGAGACTGTGAAGACAGAGAGGTGGAAGCTGGCCTGTGCTTTGCAGTTCATTCCCTATTGGTGGAGGAGTTCCCGCTTGATCTCCAGAGCTTGCAATAGATGTGAGATCAGATGTAAAATGAAGGCACTTTTTTCATCTATAGGTAGATGCTCTTAAATGAGGATCACGCCTCAAGATTTCCCCTCTGTTCTGCCTTCTTCATGGGCTACATTTTATTACCTGTTCAGTTCCTCTCTGCTTGCTTCCCACCTCTCCAAATACCTAGCCCTGTGTGTATGATGTGAGATATGCTCTTCCTACACCTATGAGCTCTAGTTGGATTCATTATCTGGTGTCGTACTACAGAGATGTGGTCAAATTTTAGCTCTTCACTCTTACCCATAAATTTAAAAAGAAACTCTAGGGGCGCCTGGGTGACTCATTCAGTTAAGCATCTGACTTCGGCTCAGGTCATGATCTCACGGTTCATGGGTTTGATCCCCCGCTCTGAGCTCTGTGCTGAGCCTGGAGCCTTCTTCGGATTCTGTGTCTCCCTCTCCCTCTGCCCCTCCCTGGCTTACGCTCTGTCTCTCTCTCAGAAATAAATAAACATAAAAAAAAGAAGCTTATTTCTAAATCAAGAAGCTGAAGTTTCAGAATGGAAGCTGACTGATAAAACTGTATGGTCATTTATAAATTGGACTTTTTGAAATGCTAAACATGTTAAATTTACTCTTAGCAACCTTCAAGTAATAAACTGCAACTCCAATCTGCTACTGTGAATAAGATGATAATCAAAGATTTTATTGTAATTTTTCATGAGGGCTCTTTGGACCTGTAATGCAAGAGGCATTTCAAATTTTGGATTGCCCTTTAAAAGAAAATGCCAAGTATGTTAAATTGTGCACTTAGTTTTTAGTGTGGAGGAACGAATCCCAGGTTCAATGAATTAACAAAATTCTTCAGAGCTCTAAGTATATTTGCAATTAAGACACTGTACTTGCTGTGCACTGGCTGATTCTTTCTCCGGGAAAGCTTTGTTTCTCTGTGAAACCAAAACTCCTGCCATTGATCTGTACTCACAAAACCCTGTTGATTTAAACAAGACTCCCAGAGGTGGAACAACAGCAAAACCAAGAGACTCAATTTACTAAGCTTGGGTTACAGGAAACATATTTAATAGCAGACAGTTCCTGTTTTCATTGTTTTCCATCTAAGTTCCTACAAAATCAGATTGTCTTTAAATAGATGCTGCTGCCATTGGGACAAGGTTCAGTTTCACATCCCTAAAGAAATAAAGAGTTTTGTAAAAATCCACTCTACCTTGGCCTCACATATAATGAGCCTAAGTCAAGCCAGACGGATCAAGATGGATATCATGCTAAAACAGTGATAGAATAACAACACTAAAGATGTGAAACACATACTTTTTTAGACTTTTTAATGTAGCCCTCAATAGCCCAGGAGCGACTGCCGGTCAGTGGAAGTGAAAAGGATTTTCATTTGAAAGCAGTCCCTTTTTGTCTGTTTTAGAAGCATAACACAGGTCAGTCTTAAAGATTTCTGAGGAGAGAAAGGAGGGGCAATAGTTGGAGAAAATCATCACCTATGATTGTTCTCACTGTTTGGAAGGATCCTGGGTTTGGCAGGAGTCTTGGAATTTTGCCTTGACAGAGATGAATTCTGACCGAATAGCAATAATACTAAAGCTGATAATAATGATGATGATGATGGCCAATGTTAAGCACATAGTATGTGTCGCAAGTCCCATGCTAAGCATTATATATACACACACACATATAAATATATATATGATCTTATTTAATATAACAGTTCATAATGCTTGGATTAATACCTCAACCCTGAATGGCTGCATAGTATGATGATTAAGGGAAGGTATAGGGTTTTGTTCCTCCTCCACCAGAAATTTAGTGACCTAAAGTAATTTACTCTCTGAGTCTTAGTTACTTAATCTGTAAAATAGCACAGGAAGGCTTACCTCATTGATTTTTGTGAGGATTAAATAATACAGGCCGGTAGCAGAGACAGACAACCAACCACCCTGCAGTTTGAATGCAGTGAGATCCGTGGGATATAGGTGTGGAACAGTGGGAAGATTTTGCAGGAGGATTTCCTGATCTCCCAGGTCTTTGGGGATACCGGACTTCCTCAAGGAGCGGCCCTCTAAGTGGAGGCTTGGGTTATGGATGGGAGCAATTCAGGAGAAAATAAGGGAAGGGTGTGCTGGTTGTAGGGTTAGTGTGTTCTTGGGGAATTGCCTGTTGTTGCGCAGCTGCAAGGTCGGGAAGCCGGGAGGTGGAGAAAAAAACAAGCAGGAAAAGTAAGCAAGCCCTGTTCCTAAAGGAGTTTGGAGGCATTCTAGGGAGCTTGAACTTTCTCCTGAGGTCAGAGGCAGGGAGCCAGTGAAGAGTTTGAAGTGGGAGAGTGACATAATTAGATTTGCTTTCACTCTCTTTGAGATTAAAGCTACTGTGTGAACAGAGACCCTTTCCTGACCCCACATTAGAGCAAATCTATGACCTTGACCTCTTTGGTTTTAGGACTGTCAGCAAGTGACATCAAGTATCATCAAACAGGTATTTGACTCTCACTGCTGTGATTTCTGTTATAACCTCTTATGGGCCTGAATTATTTCCTTATCTAAGTGAGGTGGTTCTTTTTTTTTTTTTTTTTAACGTTTATTTACTTTTGAGAGAGAGAGAGAAACAGAGTGCAGGGGTGGGGTGGGGGGGGGGTGGGGATGGGCAGAGAGAGAGAGGAAGACACAGAATCCAAAGCAGGCTCCAGGCTCCGAGCTGTCAGCACAGAGCCTTACGTGGGGCTCGAACTCACGAGATCATGACCTAAACCGAAGTAGGATGCTCAATGAACTGAGCCACTGTGTGGGCCACATGAATACATTTTTTTCTTGAGTTGCCATATTGCCTATACTTAATATATTAAATGCAGCTAAGATTTAGTATTCAGGTTGACTTTTAACTGCTTTCTTCTCAATTGCCACCATTTACTGAGAGATGGTTAGGCAAAGCAAACCATTGTCTAACGTTAATCTAAGTAAAACAATAGTAAGTAGACACTCTGTCTCTTCTTACCTCCAACCCGGCTGCTTGTTATTTGAATGAAACACACAATGAAATCCAATTACATAAGGGATTCTTTTGGGGGGATGGGAGGCCTATCTGTGCTTCTGCTCCCTCTGAATAGAAAATTGATTCCATTTTATTATCGCAATCTTACATTCCCCGAAAAGTCTGAGAAAATCATCTTTAAAATAAAATTAGGTAACAGTGGCTTTCTAGGGCATATCTTATTAAATGATTAGCAATTACTATTCTATAAAATATTTATTAAAATACCAATACCTGCATAGTTAAAGGTTGAACTTAGGACAAAAATAAGAAGTCACTTTGGATTGTTTGGATTTCTGTGGAAGCAAGCACTTAACACATTGAAATCAAGTGAATGCTTATTTAGAACTCCATATGTTCTAGACTTGTGGTAAAATTAGAAAGTTTTAATATATCCACAAATAACAATCTATGCATAGTACCTAAAGGTAAATAGTTATAATTTAATTTCAAGAGAAATTACATGTTAGAGGACTGTGATAGAACATTTATTGGAAAATTTTAGAATTTCTTAAGAAAGAAAAATATGTATAATGGAAATCAAATATATTTGCTTTGAGTTGTTCGTGAAGTGACTTAGCACTCTTGGAGCATTTTATGTTTTACTAACGTTGTTAAATCCCATCTGGTGTTTGTAAAGTCTTTTACTATCCCCTGCTGGGACAGGCAGACATTGGTTTGCATGACTGTGTGTTCCGAAAATATTTTTAAAAAGTATCTAGTGGATTTTTACCAACTGTAGCAGGATGATAGAAGACCACATTTCCATTATGATGCCTTCAGGAATGGAGACAAATGTCATCAGGTCACAAAATATCCATCAGTTTTACACTGTGTGACATTTGGGGAAGAATGTAAATGATTAGTGGTTTTCAAAAGTTGTTTGGAATTCAACATTCTGTGTAGATATTACTTGAAAAATATTTATAGGTTCTGAGTCAGTGAGATGCAATTTATTCCTCCATGGAATTCATTCGAGAATGTGTGGAATATTGCCTTGAATCTTAGTCATTCCAACCAATTCCCTGGAAGTATCATTATTGTCAATAAACAGGTTGTTCTGCCTCCTTGAGTGATTTTTATTGTAGTATGATCCCCTATATTTCTGGAAATCAACAAAACTTTTCTATGAAGAGAAAATAATTCAGCAAGGATTTATTGAATAATTTCTGTGTTCGAGGCAGTCTTATAGGCATTGAGAGAAATGAAAAACAATCAGACATGATTCCTATTTCAAACAACTTATAGTTTAGGTGGAGAGACAGATAAAAAAACAAAGTAAGCTATTTCAAAAATGAAGTATAATAAAGATGTTTTACTGATACTGAGAAAGGAGCAATGAAATTTGATTGGGGGATGAAAAAAGGCATCATAGTGAAAATAAAACAGACCTTGAAGAATAAGCATAATTTTAATTTAAAGGAGGTGGTAAAGGTTGTATATGTAAAATAAGTAGTAAAATTTACAATATATTATATTCCAAGGTAAACTTATGTAGAAGTCAGAATGTAGTAAAAAGAATTTATAGATGGACACCTCAATTTTAATCTTGGCTCTGGGACTAACAGCGTAAGCTTAGGCAATGCTCAGCTGACACTTATTGAGTCCTTATGATATCTTGGGCACTGTTTTAGGTGTTGGAGTTACAATGCTAAATGTGACAGGTAGGGTATCTAATAGCGTGCATTTTAGTGGGAGGAGATGGGAAGAAATAAATGCAAAAATTAATAAAAAAAGAAAAAAGCAAGGAATAATTAGTACTGTGATAAAATAAAGCTGGTAGTGTGATAAGAAGATGAGAACGGGCTGCTTTAGGTTGTCATGAGAAAAGACCCATCTGAAGAGGTGATATTCTAGCTGCAGTCTGAATGACAATGAACTTTTCACATGAAGCGTTGTGTAAGATCGTTACAGAGTAGGATCTATAAAGTAGGAACACGCTTGAGTGTTGTAGGAATAGAAATGGGTCTACTGGCTGGAGAGAGGGGAGAGAAGCCATGAAGTTAGAGTTCTTGGCAGATTCTCCAGGGTTTTGTGTACGGGATAAAATAACTTGGCCCCTATTTTAAGTATGGTGGGGAATTACTCAAGTGTCTAAGCCAGTTTGTTTTATGGGTTATGTTTTACAAAGATCACTCTGGCTGGTGGGTTAGAGTATGGAGTGGACAAGTGTGGAAATAGGGACATGAGTTAGGAGGCTCTTGCTGTAGTTCAAGTCATGATGGTTATGTTGACTGGGGGGAGCAGTGGACATGAAAACATGCATAAACTTCAAGGATGATACATAGGTTCTTTCTTTGGGTAACTGGAAGGGTGGTGGCGACATTCACTGAGATAGGGAACACTGGGGGATATGGAGGTTTGGAGGGCATGACTCTTGATATCCCTAAGCTCACTTTCCCAGTTCCAAAATGTCAGCGATAATACCAATCTTCCCAGATTGTTGTTGTTGTCGTAGGAACATATGTTTTATACTAAACTGATTATTTGATTATCTTGCGTTGGATGTGCTTGCAGCCAGGAAATTCTATTATTGAATTCTATTGAAGCAATGACTCCTGGAAAGAGCTAGAAGTAGGAGATTCTACATTACGGAGACTGGCAGTGTGGAATATGAGCTGTTTTCTGTGCACCTGTAAGGATATTCCCATCTGAAGATATGCTAGTGATGGTTGAATTGGATTGTGGTATGCCCACAGACCTTAATTTAACCTTAAATGACAGTGGGACACTCATGTCACTCTATTGGATGGCTCAGAGGCTTGGACTTACATTAGAATCATTTATCTATTGCCTCCTTTTGGCTGCTAAATCAGTATGCTTCCGATTACATTGTTTGCTTTGTCTACTGATAACAGGACTAAGTGGAAGGGGTGCCTGGGTGGCTCAGTTGGTTAAGCGTCCGATTCCTGATTTTGGCTCAGGTCAGGATCTCATTATTAGTGGGTTTGAGCCCTGTGCAGGGCTCTGCACTGGCAGCATGGAGTATACTTGGCCTGCTTGGGATTCTTTCTTTCCTTCTCTCTCAGCCCCTGATCCCTCCCCAACCTCTCTCTCTCTCTCTCTCAAAATAAATAATAAAGAAACTTAAAAAAAAAGATCAAGTGGAAACCTGAAAAATCACCAGATGATTACCAAGTATTAGGCTATGGTAAGAGAGAGCTGACCCTTGATCTTAGAACTGAGAAAGGTTTTGATTTTTGACATGCAATGAAAGCTTTTGGACACTAGAGGACACTTTGCAGGCTGCATTCTCAGGGCACAGCTACAGCTTTCTCCAGGCTTAAGTCTTCGGGCAGTACCTTTTTATGGCCTCAGAAAAGAGGGCTTGTCTGGCTATTGCTAAAACTCTGTTACATCACAGACTCCTATTGACCATGTTGGGGTTCTACCTTTGTCTTAGGGTACCTCCCATGTTGGAGTTGTCTTCCAAAACTCTGTATGGGCTTCCTCAGCCCTTTAGGGCCTTCCGTCTTTCTCCCAAGATACCTGTCCTGTGGGTAATGCCCCAGGGAGTATACTCTCTTTAGGCTAAATGCACCCCAACTCTCCACTGGCCCATTAGTGTCAGATAACTGCCTTTGTTTAGATAGTTAAATTATTCGCATTCATTCCTCAAATCGTGCTCTTGAGTAATCATAATCATTTAACTATTGAAAACAATTTTATGATTGGTTAGTGTTTGTTTTTTGTGTTTTTTTTTTCTGTATTTTTTTTTTTTTACAGTCTCCAACACATACAAGTGCTTAAAATACCCTTTTTTCTTTTTTAACCTTTTATTTTTGAGACAGAGAGAGACAGAGCATGAATGGGGGAGGGTCAGAGAGAGAGAGAGAGACACAGAATCCGAAGCAGGCTCCAGGCTCTGAGCTGTCAGCACAGAGCCCGACACGGGGCTCGAACTCACGGACTGTGAGATCATGACCGGAGCCAAAGTCGGATGCTTAACCGACTGAGCCACCCAGGCACCCCTTAAAATGCCTTTTAACGGTGAAGCTGATTATCTTCATGACTGAAATTCAACAAGACAGGTTATAAACAAGAAATACAAAACTTGGGGGGAATAACAGACTTAATTCCAGTTATAGGTTCACAAATACACTTGCCATATTCATAGGGTAGAGAAAGGCAGAGTGATAATAGACTTTCTGGTGGGCTTACTTCAGCGGGTGGAGATGTGAGGTGCCTTGAGGGCAGAGAGCAGAGCAATCTTGCATTTCTCAGCCTGGCACCTGGGTCAGCCTTGAAGACAGAAATTCACAGGTATTTATGTCAATACTAATCTAAGTTCTTAAATTACCTTTCTTTTGTTAATTTTGTAGCATAGTTTTATATTTAGATTGAAGATATGATGTCTAAGAAATTAATAAAACAGGGATACTTTGTGAAGATAAAAGTATAGATTTAAAAATTATTTATTATTTATGAAATCTTATTACAACATATGTTACATATTTTTCTTCTTAAATTTAGGTCTTAAATAGGACATTAATATTCCTTAATTCATAATTCCATTTGTTTTTAAAGAGGCCTGAACCTTCTATTACACCTTTTTACCACCTCTTATCAGTGACTTTGTAAATTGACTTGTCTCTTCCCTCCACCAGACTCTTCCCTCAACTGTTGTTGTTTATAGTAGACAAGAGGACCTCAGAAACCTCACTTATGTAAATGTTTGGTAGGAGAGTCGACTTGTTATTGGTGTAAATAACACAGCCAGGCACAATAAAGAGTAATGTATTATTTCCCCAAGGTGAGGGGCAGTTACCATGAAGGAATAGTAAATGATTCCTCAGTCTGTTTGACATGATCATAGGCTTTAAAGTGCATTCAATTCGATAGTGGGTAAATCATTGTTCTTGCATTTTCTTTCAATTCTTCTAATTACTTTACAAGATAGTCTTAGTTTTGTGTTAATTACATTTATGATATCTTTCGAACACTTTGAATCTTTTATTTTATTTTATTTTGGGGAAAACACTTTTGTTATTTATTTTTGTTTTAATTCAAGTTAGTTAACACATACTGTAGTATTGGTTTTAGGAAGTAGAATTTAGTGATTCATCACTCACATATATCATCCAGTGCTCATTCCAATAAGTGCCCTCCTTAATGCCCATCACCCATTTATCCCATCTCCCCACTTATCTCCCCTTCAGCAACTCTCAGTTTGTTCTCTATATTTAAGAGCCTCTTATGGTTTCCCTCCCTCTCTGTTTTTATCTTATTTTATTTTTTCTTCCTTTCCTCTATGATCATCTGTTTGTTTCTTAAATTCCATATGTGAATGAAATAATATGATATTTGTCTTTCTCTGACTTATTTTGCTTAGCATAATACACTCTAGTTCCATCCATGTTGTTGCAAATGGCAAGATTTCATTCATTTTGATGGCTGAGTAATATACATTTATATATGTGTATATACATATACACACACACACCACATCTTCTTTATTTATTCATCAGTTGATGAATATTTGGGCTTTTTCTATAATTTGGCTAATGTTGATAGTGCTGCTATAAACATTGGGGTATATGTGCCCCTTTGAATCAGCATTTATCCTTTGGATAAATACCTAGTAGTGCGGTTGCTGGGTCCTAGGGTAGTTCTATTTTTAATTTGTTGAGAAACCTCCATACTGTTCTCCAGAGTGGCTGCACCAGCTTGCATTCCCACCAGCAGTGCAAAAGGGTTCCCATTGCTCTGTATCCTTGCCAACATCTGTTGTTGCCTGAGTTGTTAATTTGGCCATTCTGACAGGTGTGAGGTGATATCTCGTGGTTTTGATTTGTATTTTCCTGATGTTGAGTGATGAGTGATGTTGAGCATTTTTTAATGTGTCTGTTAATCATCTGGATGTCTTCTTTGGAAAAGTGTCTATTCATGTCCTTTGCCCATTTCTTCACTGAATTATTTGGTTTTTGGGTGTTGAGTTTGGTTAGTTCTTTATAGATTTTGGATACTAACTCTTTATTTGATATATCATTTGCAAATATCTTCTCCATTTCCGTTGGTTGCCTTTTAGTTTTGTTGATTGTTTCCTTTGATGTGCAGAAGCTTTTTATCTTGATGAGGGCCCAATAATTCACAGAATAGAGAACCCAGATATGGACCCACAATATATGGCCAGCTAATCTTTGACAAAGCAGGAAAGAATATCCAGTGGAAAAAAGACAGTCTCTTCAAAAAGTGGTATTGGGAAAACTGGACAGTGACATGTAGAAGAATGAACCTGGGCCACTTTCTTACACCATACACAAAAATAAATTCAAAATGGATGAAAGTCCTAAATGTAAGAAAGGAAACCATCAAAATCCTAGAGGAGAAAACAAGCAGCAACCTCTTTGATTGATCTCGGCCACAAAAACTTCTTAGTAGACGTGTTTCCAGAGGCAAGGGAAACAAAAACAAAAATGCACCTTTCATTTTGAAGAAGAGGAGCAGGATTCATACTCGGAGTCTTGGTAGGTATTTATGTATAATTAGAGTTTTTCTTTCTTATTTTTTTGTGTCTTTAAAAAGATGCTTTTTTTTCTAAGAAATTTTATTTTATTTTATTTTATTTTATTTTATTTTTTAATATATGAAATTTATTGTCAAATTGGTTTCCATACAACACCCAGTGCTCATCCCAAAAGGTGCCCTCCTCAGTACCCATCACCCACCCTCCCCTCCCTCCCACCCCCCATCAACCCTCAGTTTGTTCTCAGTTTTTAACAGTCTCCCATGCTTTGGCTCTCTCCCACTCTAACCTCTTTTTTTTTTTTTTTTTCCTTCCCCTCCCCCATGGGTTTCTGTTAAGTTTCTCAGGATCCACATAAGAGTGAAACCATATGGTATCTGTCTTTCTCTGTATGGCTTATTTCACTTATCATAACACTCTCCAGTTCCATCCATGTTGCTACAAAGGGCCATATTTCATTTTTTCTCATTGCCACGTAGTATTCCATTGTGTATATAAACCACAATTTCTTTATCCATTCATCAGTTGATGGACATTTAGGCTCTTTCCATAATTTGGCTATTGTTGAGAGTGCTACTATAAACATTGGGGTACAAGTTCCCCTATGCATCAGTACTCCTGTATCCCTTGGATAAATTCCTAGCAGTGCTATTGCTGGGTCATAGGGTAGGTCTATTTTTAATTTTCTGAGGAACCTCCACACTGCTTTCCAGAGCGGCTGCACCAATTTGCATTCCCACCAACAGTGCAAGAGGGTTCCCATTTCTCCACATCCTCTCCAGCATCTATAGTCTCCTGATTTGTTCATTTTGGCCACTCTGACTGGCGTGAGGTGATATCTGAGTGTGGTTTTGATTTGTATTTCCCTGATAAGGAGCGACGTTGAACATCTTTTCATGTGCCTGTTGGCCATCCGGATGTCTTCTTTAGAGAAGTGTCTATTCATGTTTTCTGCCCATTTCTTCACTGGGTTATTTGTTTTTCGGGTGTGGAGTTTGGTGAGCTCTTTATAGATTTTGGATACTAGCCCTTTGTCCGATATGTCATTTGCGAATATCTTTTCCCATTCCGTTGGTTGCCTTTTAGTTTTGTTGGTTGTTTCCTTTGCTGTGCAGAAGCTTTTTATCTTCATAAGGTCCCAGTAATTCACTTTTGCTTTTAATTCCCTTGCCTTTGGGGATGTGTCGAGTAAGAGATTGCTACGGCTGAGGTCAGAGAGGTCTTTTCCTGCTTTCTCCTCTAAGGTTTTGATGGTTTCCTGTCTCACATTTAGGTCCTTTATCCATTTTGAGTTTATTTTTGTGAATGGTGTGAGAAAGTGGTCTAGTTTCAACCTTCTGCATGTTGCTGTCCAGTTTTCCCAGCACCATTTGTTAAAGAGACTGTCTTTTTTCCATTGGATGTTCTTTCCTGCTTTGTCAAAGATGAGTTGGCCATACGTTTGTGGGTCTAGTTCTGGGGTTTCTATTCTATTCCATTGGTCTATGTGTCTGTTTTGGTGCCAATACCATGCTGTCTTGATGATGACAGCTTTGTAGTAGAGGCTAAAGTCTGGGATTGTGATGCCTCCTGCTTTGGTCTTCTTCTTCAAAATTCCTTTGGCTATTCGGGGCCTTTTGTGGTTCCATATGAATTTTAGGATTGCTTGTTCTAGTTTTGAGAAGAATGCTGGTGCAATTTTGATTGGGATTGCATTGAATGTGTAGATAGCTTTGGGTAGTATTGACATTTTGACAATATTTATTCTTCCAATCCAAAAAGATGCTTTTTAAACAAGAAGTTGATTTTAAAGAAAAATATAAGTAAATAATTACAGAAATACATTTTGTATACAAATATTTCAAACAAGTGAATATAGTACTTGACTGATTAAAGTGTGTGAGGTATTGGTAAGGGCACAGGCTTTGGACATCAAGACTGTCTCTTCCATTTAGTCCATGACTTGGGTGAGTATAAAATCCTTTCTAAGCTTCAGTCTCTTCAACTGTAAAATGTGATAATAACAGTACCTATCTCATATGGTTATTTTGAGGATTATATGAAATTTAATATTAAGTCCTTAGCACATTATAGGCATTCAATGAATGTTAGCTTCCTCTGCTTCCACTATTTCTATCACCATGATTACTTTTGTCTGTAATTTTGGTTAATGGCATATAAATGTTGAGTAGAAACTAAAAATTATGAATAATACATATCTACTTTCATTACCATAGTTTTATTTTTATGAGCTTTATATGACCCTTTACTTCCTTTTAGATAACCTAGTGACTAAAATGTATTGAGTTATAATTGATAAGGTTAATGATATCTCTGGGGATAATAAGAGGAAAGTACAGGGGTGAATGGTGGAGCATAGGAAATTTAAGAAGGAAAACACAAAATCAATATAACTCTTGCCTTGACCTTGAAGAGCTAAGAGTATAATTAATCTAGGAATTCAGAACCACTGACTTAATACTATTCATTCTCTCCATTTTAGGTAGATTTTATTTCTTCTGTATTCGACTTTATTATATTCTTCAAAGGTTTTCTATATCTATTAGGTACAGGTAAAATATAATGAAATGTACTACACCTTTCAGAGTGAAATAATTTTAGAAGTAGGTGTATGAAGCAGCAAGTGTAGTGATTTTCTGCTTTCTTCACAGAGGTGTACTGCTTATATTCATTCAAAAGAAGAAATGAATTTATTATTTATGTAATAAACTGTAATTTCTCTAGATAATGCTTAAAGCAGAATTCATTATAAAGTGACTTAACAAAAATGCCCTAAGCAGAGTGCCAAGACCATTCAGTGGGTAAAGAGCAGTATATTCAACAAATGGTGCTGGGAAAACTGGATATCCACATGCAAAATAATGAAGTTTGGACATTTACCTTACACCATATATTAAAATTAATTTGAAATGGATCAAAGACCAAACATGAGAGCTGAAACTATAAAACTCTTGGAAGAAAACATAGGGACAAGTTTTCATGACATTGGATTTGGGAGAGATTTCTTTAATATGACACCAAAGCCACAGGAGACATACACACAAAATAAGTCAAATTTCATCAAAATTAAAAACTTTTGCGCATCAAAGGATACTATCAACAGAATGAAAAGGCAATCCATGGAATGGGAGGTAATTTTTATAAACCATATATCTGACAAGAGATTAGTATCCAGAATATGTGAAGAACTCCTACAACTCAACAAGAAAGCTATCTAATTAAAAGGTGGTCCAAGGACTTGTGTAGACATTTCTCTAAAAATAAGTATATAAATAACCAGTAAGTACATGGAAAAGATGTTCATCATCACTAATCATTAAGGAAATGCAAATTAAAACCACAATGAGTTAGACCTTCACACACATTAAGTTGGCCACTATTAAAAAATCCAGAGAAACAGAAATAGTAAGTGTTGACAAAGGTGCAGAGATATTGGAACCTTTGTGCATTGTAGGTAGGAGTGAAAAATGGTACAATCACTGTAGAAAACAGTATGGTACTTCCTCAAATAATTGAATATAGAATTATCATGTGATCCAGCAATTCCACTTCTGTGTATATACACAAAATAAATGGAAGCAGGGACTGGTCTAGATATTTGTACACCCATGTTAGTAGTAACATTATTCATAATAGCCAAAAGGTAGGAGAAAACCAAGTGTTCGTCAATGGATGAGTGAAGAAACAAAATATGGTGTATACATACGATGGAATATTATTCGGCCTTAAAAAGGAAGGAAATTCTTGGGGCATCTAGGTGGCTCAGTCGGTTGAGCATCCAGCTCGATTTTGGCTTAGGTCATGATCCCAGATTTGTGGGATCGAGCCCCAAGTCAGGCTCTGCACTGAGTATGGAGCCTGCTTAAGATTCTCTCTCTCTTTCTCTCTCTCTCACTCTTTCCCTCTGCCCCTTTCCCCTGCTCGTGTGCACTCTCTCTCTCTAAAATAAAAACATAAAAATATTTTTTTCAAAAAAGGAAGGAAATTCTCACACATGCTACAACATGGATGAACCTTGAGAACATTATGCTAAGTGAAATAAGCCAGTCACAGAGGACACACGTTATATGATTCCACTTATATGAAGTACCTAGAACAGTCAAATTCAGAGTGACAGAAAATAAAATGACTGCCACCAGAGGCTGGGGGAAGAGGGGATTAGGAGTTATTGTTTAATGGGTATATAGTTTCAGTTTGGGAAGATGAAAAATTTCTGGATATGGATAGTGGTGATAGTTGTACAATAATGTGAATGTACTAATTCCATAGAACTATACACTGAAAAATAGTTAAGGTGGTAAATTTTATGTTATGTGTATTTTATCACAAAAAATAATAAATGCTGTAGGTATGTATTTTATGTCTGCTCCATGTTTAGTCCTGAGATTGGAGAAGAGACATGTCCATAAGCAATATAAGACCTGGCTTTCTCCCACAAAGAGCTTAGAAAGTTCCTGTGGAAGTTCTGTCAGAGTTGCTGAAGATAATATATTGACTTCTTTTAGGTCACAATCACTTGTTGAGAGCTTGCTAGGTGCAAGGTGGTGTTTGGTTCTGAGGAAGCTTTAATTCCTGTGGGAGAAGAGAACAAAATAAGTAAAATATAGTATGCAGGTGGGAGTGGGTGATTAGTACTATCAAAAAAAAAAAAAAAGAAGTAAAGTAAAGCTGAAAAGGAGAGTAGATAGTGTTAGGAGTTCGGGGGTAGGGAATGTCCATTTCTAAATAAGATGGCAAGGAAAAGCCTACTTAGAGGTGACATTTGAGCAAAGACCTGAAGAAGTTGAGAAAGAGAGCCATGGTAATACCTGGGGGGAAAGTATTTTAAACACATGGGCTCTGACGGGCCTAGAAGTGAAAAGGAGCATATAGGACATGATGGGGGGCAGTGAGAAGGGAGAAAGTGGAGCATAGGAGATGAGAGATCAGGAGGGTATGGCAGGTAGGGTGAGTAGATTGAATAGTCTTGAAGATGGATCTAGGGTCTTTCCTCTGTGTCAGAAGAAAGGCAGCTACTGGACTGGAAGGTTTAAATAGAGAAGTGATCTGACTTATGTTTTAATAGGATTACTCTGTCAGACTGTAGGTGGGTATATTAGTTTCCTATTTGTGCTATAATGAATTTCTACAAATTTACTAGTTTAAAACAATACAAATTTATTATCTTATGGTTCTGTAGGTCAAAAGTTCTACTGGGCTGCAATCAAGGGGTCAGTGAGATTGCATTCCTTTTGGAGGCTCCAGGGGGCTAATCTATTTCCTTATTTTTTCCAGCTTACAGAGGCCACTTGTATTGCTTGGTTCTTTTCTCTATCTTCAAGTCCTTCTCTTTCTCACTCTCTCTTATCTCCTTCTTCCACTTATAAGGACCCTCATAGTTACATTGGGCCCACATGGATAAGCCAAGATAATCTTTCTATCTGAAGATCCTTAACTTAATCACACCTACAAGGTCCCTTTTGCCATGTAATGTAACATATTCACAGATTTGGGGTATTACGACATGGACGTTTTGGTAGAGCCATTATTTTGCCTACCACAGTCCATCCTCTGGCCTCTGTCTTACATACAAAATGTATTCTTCCAATCCCCACATCCCCCAACATCTCAACTCATCACAGCAGCGACTCTCAAAGTCCAGACAACCTCATCTAAATCTCACTAACTGAAAAGTCCCAGATCTCATAATCTAACCAGATATAGTATAGGCTCTGGGTATAATCTATCCTAAGGCACAATTCCTCTCCATCTGTGAACCTACGAAATTCCAGAAACAAGTTAGCTGCTCTAAAAACACAGTGGTGAGAGGGGTATAGGATAATATTTACAGACATTCCCTTTCAAAAAGAGAAAAAATGGAAGGAAAAAGGAGTCACCAGTCCCAAACAATTTTGAATCTAGGTGGGCAAACAGCATTATGTTTCAAGATCTTTGGGTTTATGGAAGCCATCATTACTTTTTCATGAAGAGTAAGTAGTATGGGCTTGCAGCTGAGTATTTTTATCAGTCTGTTTTCTGCTTATAGAATTTTGGGAGTCTGACAGCTTTTTTTATTTGTTCTCTGTCTTTTCCAGTCCAAACTGGTTCTGCTTTTATAAAATTTTTGAGTCTTATGCGTCCCTTGTGTATGTCTTGGGATTTATTCCATTAGACAAGAGGCTCTTCCATAGGTCTTTCCTAGGTAATCCCATCCCAATTTTTAGCTTCTTTTGAAGTGGCTCAGGGGGAATCTATGAGTCACATGCTTAATCTTTTCAAAGAGTTCTTTTTGTGATCGAATACTCCAGTCTTTTGGACCCTTCCAAGGCACTAACAATATATATTATACATATATGAATATTTATTTGAGGTATTATCTGTTTACAGTAAAATTCATAAATTTCAAGTAAACAGTTACATAGATTTTAACATGTTTACACATCCTTGTAACCACCACCCAGATCAAACTATAGAACATTTCAATTCTCCTAACATCTTTTTTGGTGACTTTTTAATCAATACCCTCAGCAACTTCCCAGAAGTAATGACTATTCTGATCTTTATCACTGTAGATCAGGCCGGTCAGTTTGTGGAGCTAACATTTTCTGATGAGGTGGATGTGGGATGTGAGGAATAGAGGAGAATCAAAGGTTACCCCAAGGTTTTTGGCCTGAACTACTAGATGTTGCTATTAATGGAGGTGGGGGAGGCTGTGGGGGGAATAGGTTGTGAGGTAGGGAGGATAAAATATCAGGCACTCAATTTTGGATACGTAAATCTTGAGATATATACTAGATGTCCAAGTGGAGGTACCAAGTAAGCAATTTTTTATGTGAATTTGAAGTTTAGAACTAGTGACATAAATTTGGGCATCCTCAGCATTTTGATAGTCTTTAAAGCCCTGAAAGTTGGAGTGATCAATATATAGAGAAGTCTGAGGATGGAGTGCTGCAATACTCCAATTAAGTGTTAAAAGATCAGGAAGTTGAGGAGGAACCAACAAAGGAGACTGAATAGGAGCAATCTGAGAAGAGGAAAACCAGTAGCATTGCTACCCTGAAAGCCATCTCAAAGTTCGATGTGGCATGATGACAATGTTAAATTTTTAACATAAAAATCACTTTTGTGGTCCTTAAAAAGCATATGAACAACTGCGTTAGTAATATTTTCCAGAAATACAAGTAATGAACTATTACAAAAGTGAACAAAAAATTGTATCACTAGTAATTTTGAAATGACTAACGATCAATTAATTGATATTCTTTTATGATGACTGCTTACTTTGGACTTCAATTTGATACTTGGGCTTTGTTGGTCCCTGAAACTCTCATAAGAAAATTGGCCTTGGTAAACTTCACAGGAAATAGATTATAGAAATAGAGAACAAGAAAAATATCTCAAACCCATGCAACATCAAATAGAGGTTGTTAAAAAGCCTTGTAATTCTACATGAATTCCAACTTTTAGAGAGAGTGGGGAGTTTCTCTTTAAATATCATCCTAAAAATTGGGCTTTAGCTGGAATAGACTCAAAAGAGGCACTTGGATCAGCCAGGTGTAGGCTAATTTCCACCCGGCTCTCCACTAACAGTCAGTCAACTGATATCCCAGTTATTCAGTTTCTTCCAAGCAGTGATTGTCAACTGCTTATATCATTGCTGACTTTGGTTTTCTAATGAGAATTAGTAACTCTTGGAACTAGGCAGCTACCATGAAATTCTTTTTGTTGTGACTGTAAGCATATTGCAACCTTAGACCCTTATATTATTTATGATAATGTTCATTGAACTTGTGATGCTGATGATGAGAACACCATGTGGGCTAGTCTGATAGTATGAGACTGCAAGTGGAAAATTATACACCATGTCACAGTCTCCATCTTGAACATTTTTCAGATTTCTCAGCGCTGTGTAATACAATGGTGCTGTGTGACTCTTATGTCTTCAGAGAGGAAATTATATGGAAAATTACTCTCAGCAGATTGACTGATGACTTGTTAATGATGGCAATGTAACCTGTGTTAATGGAAGATTTGTTAGCTGCATTTTGGATGGCTGATCACATGCTGTTGTGGTCCCACTTACAATTCTTACTTGGGTGGGTTGGCAAATGCTTGCTATTTTAAACTGGTTTTGGAGGTAGGTGAAAGAGGACATTAAAGTCTCTGAAAGAGCTTTCCCTTCTGTTTTTAAACATGATTGGAAGCTATCTTTTATTTATTGAGGATAATTTATATTTATTTATTGAAGTATGGCCAAATTTACAAAGATCTGAGCAGTAAACTAATCAGCATCAAATTTAGGTATGCTTAACCAATAGGTGCCTTTTTGTTTTGTACCTTTTTCCCTTAGTTTTCAGTGTGTGTGTGTGTGTGTGTGTGTGTGTGTGTGTGTGGTGTACGTATGTGTGTTTTCTGAAGAGTAGCTCTGGAAATGTGGAAAGTTGCTTTCTCCTATGGAAATACTGAATATCAAATAAGGAACTAACAAAGCTATGTTTTTCCACTTCAAAGATGTGGGAACTCAAAATGCATTTTAAAAATACCAACTCATAGTGAATGCCGATTAGATGATCTGATACTACATTGGTAATATATTTGGTATTGTAGTTCTTGTACTTGTATAACAAAGTGTGTGACTCAGAGTACATGATCAATAAATATTTTTTTAATTTAACTGGCAAATGAAGTTGCGCTGGCGTAGAAATCACATCATCAATCAGTTTCTTTTGCTAGTTTGTTTATCAGTGCATCTATTAATTTGTTTTATGGTTAATACCTGCCATTTATTATAAGTTGTGATAGGTCTTGTAAAAAATATGAGAAATATGATGTGGACCTTGATTTCAAAGGATTTACAGTTTCAAGTGGGAGATGATATATATGCAAGGGATTAGAAGATAAAGTAGAAAATTATTACAGTGGGAAAAGATATTCTGAGTTCCAAGTTTATAAGCTCATGGAATTTTGGAACCTAAAACTGTGGTAAGCTCAGGGCCATCTGTGAATATTTATTTATTTACCTTTGTTTATTTACTTGTTATTTACCTTTGTTTATTTACTTGTTATTTACCTTTGTTTATTTACCTGTTATAAACTCTTTAAAATGAAGTAATAAGAATTTCTCTTTAATGAGACAAGTTAGTTTTAAATTTCACTTCCACAATAAAAAGGCTAGAGTGCCCATTGAAATTGGCATGAAATTCACAAGAGGTTGTCCTATGCTGCTTATTGTCTTGTAATAACTGAGGGTCTCTGAATTAGCTCTGCCTACTCTCTCTTACAGGTAATTTATATTTTAAAACTTTAAAAAAATTTAGAGAGACAGATCACGAAAGGGAGAGAGGGGGAGAGGGGCAGAGGGAGAGAAAGTCTTAGGTAGGCTCCATGCTCAGCATGGGGTCCCGGGACCCGGGGCTCCATCCCACCCCCCTGGGATCATAAACTAAACTGAAATCAAGAGTAGGATGCTCAACCAACCGACTGAGTCACCCAGGTGCCCCCCCAAAACTTTTTAATATTAGAAATTTTAAACATAGCAATATGTTGTTTTTTCTTTTCCTTTTATTAAAAAAATTGTTTAATGTTTATTCATTTTTGAGAGACAGAGAGAGACAGAGTGCAAGCAGGGGAGGGCAGAGAGAGAGAGGGAGACAATCTGAAGCAGGCTCCAGGCTCTGTCAGCACAGAGCCTGTCGTGGGGCTCAAACCCATGAACCATAAGATCATGACCTGAGCTGAAGTCGGATGCTTAACTGACTGAGCCATCCAGGTGCCCCTATTTTTCTTTTTTATTCCAGAATTTCTCTTAAATTCCGTGCTGAAAATACAGCATTTTTTAAAATTAAGATGTACAACTAAACTGGTGGTTGTTACCATAATCCTGACTCCTTTTGTAGGATGTTGCCAAGGCTTTGATGTAACAGCAACTAAAAAAGTAATAATAGCTTCATATTTTGTTTGTAAAACATTTAATTCTGTTAAAAACATAAACAATATTATAAATATGGCATATATGTATTTCTATTAATGTGAAGCCTTTGCTATATTTATACTTTAAAACATTATTTGGTGATTTAATTCTGTCAATAGGAAGGCAATACCGACATCCTTTTATTTTTCAGGATTCTCTTACATTTTGTACTTATAAGAAGCTTATGCATTGAAACTATGGTGGAGAATAGGGGAGAATAGCTGGAGAATAGGGGAGGAGGGTGGTTAACAGTGAATTTGTGGAAGTACTTCAATATTTTAACTCCTGACAGGAACATACCATTGTGTGTTCGCTGAATATTAGCTCTGTCTATAAACTTAATTTTACTTTCCTCATTTGTAAAATAAGTAAAAAAATTAACATACTCATAGACGCTTTGCCTGCCTCATAGAGTTTTTGCGAGATTCAAATAAAATATTTGTAAAATAGTAACAATAGTTTTCTGTCAAGCATCGTTGAAAGACCTGCAATCACTAGAGCATACAGTTCTCACAAGAATCTTATGAGGTAAGTAAGCACGATTATTCCCATTAGAACAACCCTAGGGGCGCCTGGGTGGCTCAGTCGGTTGAGCGCCGACTTCGGCTCAGGTCACGATCTCGCGGTCCGTGAGTTCCAGCCCCGCATGGGGCCCCTGTGCTGACAGCTCAGAGCCCGGAGCCTGTTTCAGATTCTGTCTCTCTCTCTCTCTCTCTGACCCTCTCCCATTCATGCTCTGTCTCTCTCTGTCTCAAAAATAAATAAACGTTAAAAAAAAAAAAAAGAACAACCCTATAAGCCAATATGTTTATAATCCACATTTTACAGAAGGAGAAAGTGAGTTCGGAGATTAGGTAATTTGTCTAAAATCACATAGCTAGTTAGTTCCTGGGTAGAGATAGGATTCAAACACTGATCTTCATTCAAAATATAAAAGCAAAATCTTAATAGTAAGAACCAGTTCCATTGATTACACACTTCATATACAGTAGTACATAACTTGTGTATCCATATTATAATATTATAATTATAAATTATTTTCGTCCTTTTTCAGATGGCTAACTAGTACTTACACTCTATAACCCTGGTCAAAATTCGGCCAAGGGAAATGAGAAAACCTGGGAGGTAAAAGCACAATTAAAACCATGTTAAGTTGGGGTAATGTGTTCAAACATTGAGTTTAGTTTGGAGCTCAGTGTTATACTGGCAAGAAATTCTGTCTCTCAAAATGGGGTTTTCAATTTCTTTATTCATAAACACACCATTAGACATTGTATTGCCTAAGTGTCAGATATGGTAAAAAATGTTCAGACATCATACTTAATGGAGAAACCCTAGAAGCCTTCCCTTTAAGGTCAGTAACAAACAGGGATGTATGCTATGACCCTTTCTGTTCAACAAAGAACTGGATGTCCTGGCCAATGAAATATGAGAAATAAAAGAAATAAGGGATAAGACCGTAAGGGAAGAGACAAAACTGTCAGTATGTGTAGATGATTTAATTATTCACACACATACAAAACTAAGAGAATCAACAGACAGGCTTTTAAGGCTTAAAAAAAAAAAACAAACAGTTCAGTGTGGTTGCTTGAGCACAAATCAATAAGTCACAATCAACAGAATTCTTTTACACTAATACACATTAGAAAATGGAATAGACCACAATGTGATATTTATGATAGCCAGAAGGAAATCTGTAAGTATCTAGGATGCAAAATTTATTATGGAGAACATTTTGAAACATTGTAAAAGGACATAAAAGTAGACCTAACTAGAAGAAAGAAATACAATACTTGTGGAGAGAAGATTTAATATTGTAAAGATGTAAATTCTCCTCCAATTAAAACATAAACTTAATGAAGCTAAAATGAAGAATGCAACAGAAGTGAAACCAGCATTTATAAATCCATACATAGCTAAAACAGTTCTTCAAAAGAGATATGGGGAAATATCTTACCAAATACTAAGATATGTTAGCAAGCTATAGTAATATGATATTGATACTAAAGATTCCAAGTAGATATAGAATATAATAGAGTCTAAAATAAATATATGTGTATAGGGGGATTTGGTGAATTGCTGGTAGATATTTGAGGAAATGGTAAATTATTCAGTAAACAGTATTGTGAAAATTGGCAAAATATTTGGAGAAAAACAGGCCCAAAGCTTATACCACAAAATAATACAAAAATAATCTCCCATTGAAATAGAGACCTGGAAGTAAAAAGACAAATGTGTAAAATATAAAAATGACTATTATTAAGAATGTTGGAGAATATCATTGTAACAATAGAATGGGAAAGTATTTCTTAAATTAGGTGAAAAAGCACAGACCATAAAGAAAAAAAAATTGCTGTAATTATGACATCAAAATAAAAGATTTCTGCTTTGTGTAGGATAAAATAGAATGGGAGAAGATATTTGGGATTTGAACAACCAACAAAGAATCAAACTGTAAGAAAATCCTATGAACCATCAATAAAAAGCCAGATAATCCAGTAGAAGAAAGAGCAAAGACTATATATATACACAGAGACAATTCACAGAAGGGGTTAACTAAAATAACTAAAAAGCACTTGAAAAGAGCTCAACTTGTATAATTGAAAATTGAAACTTTACACATGATAATGGCAACAATGAAAAAGTTAGGTAATCTGTAGAACTACCAAGATGCCTGAGGTGCTTCAGGCTCCTCCCCTTGGCTTCTCTCCAGCAGAACTGCTGGTCTTTCCACCCTGCAGCTCAGAGCTGGGAGAGGAAGGGTGCAAAAGCCCCAGGGTCAGATAAGGGCTATGTCCTAATTAGCAGAGTGTTGTGTTTGCAATATTCTACCGGTTGAAGCAGTCACGGGTCTAACCCAGATGCAAGAGGGTGGAGAAATTGATTCTACTTCTTCATTGCAAAGCATCAAGTCCACATTACTGAAGAATTTGGGAGAAGGGAGATAATGTTGCATATCTGAAAACCTGTCATGGTTGCTCATTCATTTTTTTTAATCATGCCTTTTCCATTAAAAAAATGCTTTTATTCAGGTCTCAGTTGGCTAGAGCACTTCTTAAAGTAATTATTTCACAGGAATGATGTACTTCCTGAATCTGTATCAGATCTTTTCGCCCTTAGAGGTGAATGATAGTTTGAATGCATACAGAAACCCTGGATCACAATCTTTGTCTTTAAAGCATTTGGAGCATTTAGTGTTGTACAGATGTCTGTTTCTAAATGCTTTTGTCTTTTTGCATTTTCTCTAGTTTCCCACGTTCCATCCCCTCTTCTGGTAGTTTTCCTTTCCTAAAGCCTTCAAATTCAGGAATTTCATCAGTGAACATCCAGGTTTGTTTCTTCCCACATAATTTGAGCTGGTGCTCATTAATCCATTGGGGCTAAAGAAACAAGCCTTCTCAGCTAAAGGAAAACTTATTCTACAATTCTTAGTGATTTTTGTTTACCTTTATATGTTCTATTTATATACAGTCTCTATTGTAAGTAAATTATATCTCTTGGATTTGTTCTCCATATCTCTTGGTTTTTACATTTTTTAAACAAATTCACTGATTCAACTTTTTCTAGTAATCTCTTATAAAATGTGGTGCCTTTATGATAATAATAATTTTGAATAAATCAATATTTGCACCCTTTAGATTTCTTTCATAGGTATAGTATATTTTCAATTCTTGCTTAGGATACAGATAAAAGATGTTGTTAATGTTTTCCTCCCATTTCTTTCAGTAAGTCTGTTTAAAGGGAAATTTTTATCTAGTGTTTCAGATCCCTAGATCTCTTTAAAACTACTAAATAATGTAGTAGTAGTAGAAATAATCTTTCTCTTTCTGCAAATTCCCACACTGGGGATACATGAGTTGATGCTTCCCCAGCATTTGGAGTTACACATTTTATAGATTCTATAGATTGTAATTCAAAGCTTTCAGATCCTAACACGTAAGAGTGAAACATTTGTTTGTTGTCATGGGCTGAGGAAAGTAGGTGTGGCTCCTTCTGTCTTTCAGGTGCATATGCTGTCTCCTCAGAAATGCTCCTCTGGGTTGACCCTTAAATCTAAAGTGACCTACCCAGCTTTCCCTCTTTCAAAATTTGGCAACAGAACTATGGCCCACAGGCTAACTCTGGCCCGCTGCCTACTTTCATAAATGAAATTTTACTGAAACACAGCCACACCCACTCACTTATGTATTGTCTATATTTGTTTTTGTGCTGTAGTATCAGAGTGGAGGAGGAGTTTTAACAGAGGCCATATGGCCTGTGAAACCATTTACTAATATGGCCTTTCAGAGAAAAAATTTGCTGACCCCTGTTCTATCTCATCATCCTATTTGTTTCCTTTATGCCATGTATCATACTTACAATTGTTTTATGTATTTCTTTGGTTATTTGTTATCATATCCCTTCAAAGACGAAAGCTCCATGAGGTCAGGTACTTAGTCTGCCTTGCTCATCTCTGTATCTCCAGGAAACTGGCACCCTGTTTGGAATGTAATTGACACATAATGGTTGCTTAATACATAAATAAATTAGATATATTTTTTTAAGTGTTTATTTATTTTTGAGAGAAAGACAGAGTGTAAGTGGGGGAGGGGCAGAGAGAGAGGGAGACACAGAATCCCAAGCAGATGCCAGGCTCAACTGTCAGCACAGAGACCGACGCGGGGCTTGAACTCATGGACTAAAAGATCATGACCTGAGCTGAAGTTGGTCACTTATCCCACTGAGCCACCCAAGTGCCCCAAATAAATTAGATATTAAAATGCTATATTATTCTGCTTATTTCACTGGGAATTTGGGAGCAGGATGGGAGAATTAGGTGCATTTTGGCTCAGTTAGCATATTAAATTGGGAGTAGGTAACAAGAATATAAAGGGTCCGAGACACAGATTTAGAAAGGAAGGTTGAGATGGAGTAGACTGAAAGATGTGAGGAAACCAGTAGAGACCAGCACCCAAAAGTCAAAGGCAGAAGGATTTCAAGGACAGGGAGGAAACAATTTCATCAAGTGCAACAGAGAGACATCATATAAACAAGATTTGAAAATTGTCTTCTGGGTTTAACAACAGAGACCTTTATGACATTGACAAGGGCTGTTTCGGTGGAGTGGTTGGGGGCTGTATTAGTCTGTGAGGGTTGCTGTAACAAAGAACCACAAACTTGGTGGCTTAAAATGATAGAAATTTATCCTCTCACTGGAAAGAATAAATTAGAAGTCTAGAGGTTAAGGGTGCTTGGGTGGCTCAGTCAGTTAAGCCTCCAACTCTTGGTTTCTGTTGAGATCATGATCTCATAGTTTGTGAGTTTGAGCCCCACGACGGACTCTGTGCTGATAGCATGGAACCTGCTAGGATTCTGTTTCTCCTTTCTTTCTGCCCCTCCCCAGCTCTCGTGCCCTCCCTCTCTCTCCCTCTCTCTCTAACTCTCTTTCTCGCTCTCTCTCAAAATAAACATTAAAAAAAATACAGATCTAAAAAAAAACAACAGAAAAGAAAAAGTCTAGAGGCTAGAAGTCTGAAATCAAAGTGTCGACAGGGCCATGCAGACTCTAGGGGAGGGTCCTGCCTTGTCTCTTTCTAGCTTTTGGGGCCTGCCGACAATCCTTGATGTTCCTTGGTTTGCTGTTGCATGACTCCAGTCCTTGCTTCCCTCCTCACAAGGTGGTGTTCCTTAGGTGTGTCCCAGTGTCATTGTGTCTTTACATGACCTTCTCATAAGATCATCAGTTATTGGATTTAGGGATGACCTTGTATCCAGTATGACCTTATGTTAACTCAATTTCATCCTTAAACACCTTATTGGGAAATGAGGTACTGGGGTGCAGATTTCAGCATGTTTGGGGGGCACAATTCAACCAACAACAGGAGCAGAAGTCAGACTGCCATGTGTTGAGAAGTGAATACTGCAAGGAAGTAAAGACAATGAGTAAGATCTTCAAAAGTCTTGGTGGTGAAGAGAAGGAGAGAAGTAGAGCAGTAGTTAAAGACATGAGGTTTAGGAAGATGTTCAAATGGCCAAGGGAAAAATTCACTAGAGAGGGGAAACTAAAAGACACAGGGGAGAGAAAATGTGAACATTATGAGGATGAGAAGGCAGGAGAGGATCGTGGTAGAGACTGTTACTTCTCCCTCGATAGCCATTCTTCCTTAAATTTTAGCTGGGTTCATAATTGTCCATATGAAGAATATATTTCCTAACTTCCTTTGCAGCTGGGTGGGCCTTGTAAGTTAGATTCTGGTCAGTGGGAGGAAGGTTGGTGTCTTGTGTATGTATTGACTGGAATGCATACACATTGGCTGGAGCTTCGGTCGTTATCTTGGACCATGAGGTGGAAGCCGTATGTTGAGAATAATGAAGACACGTGTCAAAAAAGGAGCCATATCTCTGATGTTTGTGGAAGTATTATAATAGCCCTGATTTGCTTAGGTAGGGTCTTAATTTTTGTAAAAGAGAAATAAATCTCAGTTTTGCTTAGGCCACTATCGTTTTGTGTTCTTCACTTTCTGCTGAACTTAATTGTGACTGAACATAGATAGACCTAGGATGCAGTAGATTAGGCTCTGTTCAGGCAGAAGGTAACCTAATTCATTGGGGCAGGAGGGGAGGATGGTATAATGGTTATGGATATAGATGCACTGGTAAGTAGATGGTGGGAAGTTTAGAGAGATGGTGTCTTAAGGCATTGGTTTTCTCTGTAAAATGAAAGTAGACTTAGTTTGTTGAGAATACCAAAAGAGATTTGTAGAGCAGGTTTGAGTTGGATGTTGAAGATTTAACAAGAAGTTATTGCAAGGCATGAGAAAGCTGACAAGTGAGGGTTTAGGGGTGACATTGAGGTTAGAGACTACATCATTATAAGACTCAGGTGAATTCCTCTTGTCATGGTCAGTGGGATGGGAGAAGGTTTATAATAGAGGCATCCATGATTAGGCTTTTGCTTTTTGGGAGTAAAGAAGGGACAGGGGGCTTTGCAGAACAGCTTCTATTCGACACTTCCCACATGGTAGATGGACTGCACAAACATGCCAAAATGAACAATACAGACTTCACTCCAACTGTAAAAGGAGCCAGTTTGGAAAGCTCGGCCCTTGGGGAGAGCTCCTGAATACAGGGGTACAGTATGTGGGGAGGTGAGTGGATGCCATTTCTGACCATGTGAAGTGAAGAAATACCTTAATATTTCATGGGTCCTACTGTAACCACGATCTTCTTCTTTTTTTTTTTGACAGGATTCATTTTATTTATTTATTTTTTAAACTACAATTTATTGTCAAATTGGCTAACACACAGTGTGTACAGGGTGCTCTTGGTTTTGGGTGTAGATTCCTGTGGTTCATCACTTACATACAACACCCAGTGCTCATCCCAACAAGCACCCTCCTCAATGCCCATCACCCATTTTCCCCTCCCCCCCCATCAACCTTCAGTTTGTTCTCTGTATTTAAGAGTCTTTTATGGTTTGTCTTCCTCCCTCTCTGTTTGTAACTATTTTTCCCCCTCCTCTTCCCCCATGGTCTTCTGTTAAGTTCTCAAGTTCCACATATGAGTGAAAACATATGATATCTGTCCTTCTCTGACTGACTTATTTCACTTAGCATAATACCCTCCAGCTCCATCCACATTGCTGCAACTGACAGGATTTCATTCTTTCTCATTGCCAAGTAGTATTCCATTGTATATATAAACCACATCTTCTTTATCCATTCATCAGTTGATGGACATTTAGGCTCTTTCCATAATGTGGCTATTGTTGATAGTGCTACTATAAACATTGGAGTACATTCACCCCTATGAATCAGCAGTAGTGTGATTGCTGGGTCATAAGGTAGGTCTATTTTTAATTTTTTTTTTTTAATTTTTTTCAACGTTTATTTATTTTTGGGACAGAGAGAGACAGAGCATGAATGGGGGAGGGGCAGAGAGAGAGGGAGACACAGAATCGGAAACAGGCTCCAGGCTCCGAGCCATCAGCCCAGAGCCTGACGTGGGGCTCGAACTCACGGACCGCGAGATCGTGACCTGGCTGAAGTCGGACGCTTAACCGACTGCGCCACCCAGGCGCCCCTATTTTTAATTTTTTGAGTAACTTCCACACTGTTTCCCAGAGCGGCTGCACCAGTTTGCATTCCCACCAACAGTGCAAGAGGGTGTCCCTTTCTCCACATCCTCACCAGCATCTGTTGTTTCCTGAGTTGTTAATTTTAGCCACTCTGACCTGTAATCACCATCTTTAATGTTATTTTTGAGAGACAGAGACAGAGCGTGAGTTGGGGAGGGGCAGAGAGAGAGGGAGACACAGAATCTGAAGCAGGCTCCAGGCTCTGAGCTGTCAGCACAGAGCCTGACACGGGGCTTGAACCCACGAGCAGTGAGATCATGACCTGAGCCCAAGTCAGATGCTTAACCAGCTGAGCCACCCAGGCACCCCCTGTAATCACCATTAAAAAAATTTTTTTTTAACATTCATTTTTGAGAGACAGAGAGAGACAGGGTGTGAATGGGGGGAGGGGCAGAGAGAGGGAGACACAGAATCCGAAGCATGCTCCAGTCTCTAGGCTCTGGGCTGTCAGCACAGAGCCTGATGCGGGGCTGGAACCCATGACCTGTGAGATCATGACCTGAGCTGAAGTTGGACACTTAACCAACTGAGCCACCCAGGTGGCCCTGTAACCACCATCTTTAAGACAAAGGGAAATCAGTCTAACTGGGCAGCTGATTCACTACTGCTCCAAGCTCTACTGATCCTGCTGATTCTACTCAGAGTGATGAGCATCCTGTACAATAGCACAACACAGGGAAAGAGGGCAGCAAGCCCTGCTTCTTAACTTAAAGAAGCCTTCATTAGACCAATATTTGGTCTTGAGTTTATCACTGCAGTGAAAAAATATATCATTTAGAGATAAAAGGCAGTGTCTCAGCAAATCATGATATAATCATGATGAAATTTGTTATTGGTTTTAGAACTTGACAGTTTTCAAGATACATTTTGATTATATGTGATCTCATTTACTCTATAAACAACACTGTAAGGTAGGATTTATTGTGATTATTTAACTTACAAATGAGGACGTTGAGGCTCAGAGAGGTTAATGATTTTTCCGGGACATGTAACTAGCAAACATTAGAATCAAATTTTGACTCCAGGGTCCCAAAGGGTGCATTTCACTGTGTTCATCTTCAATATGATGATTACTCACAATAAGTAATTAGTCTGGACAGCTCCACTGTGAAACAGCAAGGTTTTCATTTTCCATAGAAGCTCTCCAAGAGTCTGAGGCTTTTTCAAATTATTATTTAAAACTTCAGTTTGTGGTTTGTGGTTGTTAGTTCAAGGCAACATATCCACCTAAAATGGAATCTCTCTTCTGTTGAATTTGCTTTATTTTCTAAAGCCTATAAATCTTAAACTCTTGAAGATTGTACTTGGAGGCGCTGTTGAATGAATAAAATATATCACATTCATGCTGGCCTCTAGAGGTCACAAATGCAACAGAATCTTGCTCTCTTCTCTTCTCTCCAAGAGTGTTTTTGACAGCCCACAAACCACTATGGTTTTGATGCATGTGTGTGGTCACCGTAATTCTTAGGATTTTAATGATTGCATTACAAGAACAAGTTTGCTTACAAATATGTCCAGAACTTTAGTTTTTATACCAGCATTTTCTGAGTATTCATCGCTTTGGAGAACAGGCAAAAAAAAAAAACATAGATTTTTTTTTTTTATTTTTGGAATCTCTGCAAACTATTTTTTTTTTAATGCAGAAAGTGAGATCATATTATTCTAAGAAGACCCATTGGAATTATTTGATACCACTTTTGGAATCTGGGTAAATCAATGTACCAATGACAAATAAAAACACTTATTTTATAGATAGAGGCAATGAAAATATTTGAAAAAGAATTCATTTGCATATAAAAATAAATTGGAAAGTACTGTTAGTTTGCTATTTACGTGAAATAGTTAAAACTTAAAACTTAAATTGGCTTAGATAGTATGACAACATTTTAAGAAGCAATAAAGTTGGTGGTCAGTAGAGCCTTGAATTTTTTAATATTTGAATTTTATGGTGTTTTCCTAATAAAAATCTCTGCCACTTAATGGTCATTTATAACCTGCTGGACATTATGCTAAATATTCTTAAACAATTTTTTTTCTTAACGTTTATTCATTTTTGAGAGGCAGAGACAGAGCACGAGAGACAGAGAGAAAGGGAGACAAGGATCTGAAGCAGGCTCCAGGCTCTGAGTGGTCAGCCCAGAGCCTGACACGGGACTCGAACTCACGGACCAGAAGATCGTGATCTGAGCCGAAATCGGATGCTTAACCGACTGAGCCACCCAGGCGTCCACCCCCGCTCCCCCCCCATGCTAAATATTCTTTAAACATATTATCCCATTTCTTTTCACAACAACCTATGGAAACCTTTTGTTAAATTTAGAAATTGATGCCTTTTATTTGCCTGCTTTTTCCTAGGAAATGCTTCAAACTCTTTCCCACTATATATTAACTCGGAGAAAATAAGCACAGCTATTTAAAATTTCCGGTGGCTATATAAAATAAAAATATTTGTCAATTCAGTACACAGGTTCACACTGAGAGACAAAAAACCAAAATAATTCCAGGTGAATATAGGCAGTCAATAAAATATATGGCTGTTATTGCTGTATCACTACCTAAGTTTTGTTTCTGTTCCTTCGAGATGACCTCATAAAGCCACTTCTCCATCTATTGCCTGCTATGAATTGCAATACTGCACAGTTAGTACTTAGTAGTAGCACCAGCCAGGAAACAATATTGAAAATTACTCATTATGTCATTTTTACAGAGGAAAAGTTAAGACTTAATGAGATGTACAGATAGCATCAGGGTAAGTGCCCTCTCCCTTCTGAGCTGGGTTCCGCCGTGTGGAAAGAGCATGCCTGGGCTTTGAAGTTAAAGAAGGCTGGGTTTAAATTCTGACTCCATTATTTTGGGCAAGTTATTTATCCTCTCTGAGCCAGATTTCTCTCTGTGAAATGGGATAATTATATATTCTGAGAATGAAACTACCAGCATGGTGACTGCACGGCCATCCTTCGTCCTCTTTACCTTTCTCTGACAGGCAGTCATTAACTCCTTAGCGCTATAGGAAAGAAGGAAGGAAACAGCTGTGAGGTAGAGTATTCCCTACTCTCCATTATCTTTACCACTTCCTCTCCAGCAGATGGCTTCTATTAATGCTCAGCAGTCACTATTTTTTAATTAGATGATTGGAAAAGGAAGGGGATTATGGTGACTGCTGGCTGGCATCTGGGATAGTTGGCAAGAGCAGTTTGGAATAACATACCCTGTGAATCAAGGGTTTTGTATGTTATGCCGTAGGGGTCTCAGAGCAATTCTTCAAATACAAAGGACAGCAAAAGAGAAATACTATTTGTAAAGCAGACAGGCAATATAGCAAAAGGGTTGTGGGAACAGGTTCCAAGCCAGGCCACCTGGCTTTAAATTCCACTTCTGTCACTTGCTAGATCTGGAACCCTTTGCACATTACTTAAACTTTCTGTGCCTCAGTTTCTTCATCTTTCCAACATGATGATTATTAGAGTCCTTACCTCATGGACTGTTGTGAAAGTTTCCCTGGGTTAATATGTATGAAGCATTAGAGCACAGCCTAAAATGTCTTAAGCACTGTAAGGTGTTTACTGTTGTTATTAATGATTACAAAATAAAAACACCAACTAGGCTGCCTAAGTTAAGAAAGTGTAAATTAGCCTCATTAAAAAATATTATTAATGTAGGTTGTTTCCCTCTGCATCTTAAATTTTGATCCTGGCTTGTGGATGTGAGTAACTGAAAACAATGTACAGTTGAAACCGGAGTGTAAATTCCAGGAGATAAAATAGAGCCGAACCACCATATTTATGGTGTTCACACCAAACCTAAAATGAATCCAAGTTTGCTTTATGCCATCACCTGCTTTGTGTGATTTTGTTTTAAAGAGTAGGTGGTCCCTAAAAGACAGTATGGTCTTTGCTAAGTGTTTCAAAATGTCTGATGAAGCTTCAACATTCGAACTAAGACCAGCCCAAGTGATTTTGTTCTAAAAAGTGGGGCTTGATTTGTATATTTGTATATCTTATTTGCGGTAGGAACCTCTGAAACAAAGAGCACTAAATCTTGCCAAATCTAATGTCATAGAGACACAATCATATGATGTATCTTTGTCTTTTCTTTTCTCCTTTTTGGTCTTTCCTTTTTTCCCACTGCACACTAATTTAAGAAAACAAGCTTGAAAAGTAGAGTAAGACTTGCATTTAGACTGCTTTTGATTGTTTGTGGGTAGGTAGTTTCCCTTACGTCTAGATGAATTTTCTTATAGATATCTATAGTTAACTCAAACTCAGCACATTAATGAAACATTCTCTCTCAAAGCTCCCAGTTGTGGGCCTCCTCTTGTTCCACCAAGAGCACCTTCACTTACCCAGTTTTCCATCTTAGATACAGTGAGTCACTGTTTTGATCATAGACGCTTATTAAATCTACATCTGGAAAAACTGTGAAGTCTCTTTCATTCCCAGGGCCAGCCTCACCCTCTGCCACTCTTTGCCCTACAGCTTATGTTTGGCTATGTTGGATACTGTAGGCATTTTTATGGTTTTGGCTCTAAATCTAAAATTCTGCAAAAAGACTGCTTTTAATGTGTTCTTTTAGGTACCTCTAGAATCTCAGTTTAGAGATTCTAGATTAATTACAGAATTCAGCATTTCTTTCTAGCAACCCAGGAGATCTTCTCATTGTTTCCTTAGTTGTATGTGTCCTGGAATGTGGGAGATGCTCATGAATGTTTGCTGAATGAATGAATGAGTCCCCCCAAAGGATGGCAGTTTACTCGTGTGCCGAAATGGGTTCACACAAGATGGTTTCAATTATGAAGTAGTTCTGAGAAACAAAATGTAAACATAATTTATTTGAATTAATGGCTAGGAGGGATTCTAGTTTCGAGAGCACGCATAGCTTAGTAAATCTAAGATTTGAAGAGAAGTATTAGTGAAGATTAAGTTTTTCTAGCACTCAGAGAGAGTAATCAATCAGGTCTGCAATCAGGGTTTTTTTTTTTAATGTGATAAGAAAAAGAGCCAATTCCCCTTCAAGCTATCCCCCACCCCCACCCCATAAATCTAAGGCAGGAATGGCCAGCTGTCCGTCAGAGATTTTTGCTCACCCTCCATAGCGTCGAGCTGTTTCTAGGAGCTAACTGTGCAGACAGCCCTTCCAGGTGTTGGTGGTGCTACATCTTAATTCCCACAAGCAGGTAATAGAGGACGTGAATTACTTTACTCCTGGACTAAGGAGGTTAAGGAGTGGTATGCCTTCTCTATTCTGTCTTTCTCCATCCACCAGCTGACCTCAGAGGACTACAAGACTTCCAGCAAGTGACAGAGAAACAAGGTGGAAAGAGCCTTTGTTAAGTTAACATTTGTTCAGTAGAGGCTAGGGTATTCAATAGTGAGCCCAGAAGACCACAAAAGAAGTGAAATGGAGAAGTCTTTATTCACAGGTCCTGAGGAGACACACAGAATGCTTCAAGGACCTTGAGGGGAGGTCAAGGCAGGGTGCTGGCAGGCAGAGCAGCAGCACTTGGGACCCATGTCTTTTAGGGTGGAGTGCTTTGGGACTCCCAGGGTGAGGCCAGATTGATCATTTCAAATGAAAAGAATCAGGGAGAGTGCTTATCCTAAGGTGGACAGGGGAATCACATCAGGAAGTTACATTTACTTGTAACTCTGTGGGCTGTTGTCTAGGGCATGTGCTAGAGGGAGAGGTTGCTTAGCCACACAAAATGGAGACTGAGGCAGCTATGTTACAGAGTAGTTTAGCTAAACTTTCAGTGATCATCAAATGGAGGAAAGCCACCTTTACACCAGGAATGTACACAATGGACACTTACTTGAACACGAAATAGACTTCCATTGTGTTCGATTACCAGAATTTTGGGGTGTATTTGTTATAGCTGCTGGTATTTCTCTAATTCACCATCCTATTCCTATGTGTACATATACTGACTCTATAATAATATTGCATATCCTACACAGGATGGTAATTTGTCCCATAAATTTTTGTACCTACCATAATACTTAATACAGGGCTGAACATATTCTTTTCAATTCATAAGCATCCATGTTTATAGAATTGTGGATATCAGATAAGATGATTGAAACTATCTTCTGTGAAATATCTTTTGCTGTCTTCTTAAAACATAGAACAGTAGTTCGAATGGTAAATCATCTGATTTGATTGCTAATTTTTTTTTTAAGTAACGATCTTTATTGAGGAATTTTCAGCTCAAGTTTTGACTTTACAAATTTTCCTGACAGACTTACTTTATATTCCCTAAGGCAGAAGTCACTAGCCTCTCTTCTAAGATTATTAAGATATTTTCTATAGTAACTATAGTGCTGTATTACTCTTAGTTTCTTGTATAACTGTCTCTACCACAAACTCTTTGAAACAGGTGCCATGTCAAGTGTGTCTTTTTATCTCAACAGCCTAGAAATTCAGTAGTGATAAGACTTACCTTCTGCTCTCAGGGTGGTACCACTAAGTGAGGAATAGGTATTTCAATTTTCAGCCATATGTGTTACTTTCTCTTCCTCAACTAAGATTGCTGATGAGTTCTGATTTGTTATCAAGAGGGAAAATGTCTGAAATGAGATCAGGATAATAAAATAATAAAAAGTTAAAATATATAAAAGTCTTGCCCATATGCAAATCTGAAAAAATAATGTTTTGAAACAGAACTGCTACTACCATTTCTAGAGATGGACTCATAAGTGAGAGAAGGTGAGCAGGACAATCACGTATTTGAAAAACATGGTGTTACACTGTATGTTAACTCTCAGTTCTTTATTTTCTTTTTTATTATTTTTAGAGAGGCAGAATGATAAAATAGAGCATGGCTAGATGGTGAGTATTGATTTTAAAGTGGACTGACTATATATTATTGTGTAAATTACTGGTCATCTAAGTTTTCTGAGCATGAAACTGTCTTATCAGTGAAATGGGATTATTGGACAATCCATTCTAATTTCATGGTTTAATGGCCCTGTTTGAATGCAGGATGATTGAAGAATATGATGTTTATTTAAAATGTTTTGTTTAGTAATTCTTTTACTCAAATATATTATTTTAAAAAGATTTTTGGTATTTTAAGTATTTGCAATCACATTAGTCTTGTGGGTTACTTTCCTGTCTTGTTTTTCAATTACTTTTTAAATAATGTAATTTTTTACTTATTTTGATTTGATTTAAATATATGTAAAAGTATAAAGAAGAAAGTATAAATCACTAGAGTCCTTCAAAAGAAACCACTATTCACATTTTGTTATGGATTCTTTTAGTATTTTAATTATATATATTTAAAAAAATTATAATTGCGTTGTATATAAACATATTCTCTTCTGTCCTTCTTTCTTTCTTTTTGATTTTAGCATTATTTTTAGAGCATATTTCCTTGTCATTGACTTGATATTCCTTTGCCTGGAAGATCCAGGGTTTATTTAACTATTACCCTGAGATTACAGTTTAGTTAGTTATTTTTCACATTTTTAGTTAGAAAAAAAACTACTCTAAATAGATATCATTCTCCTCAGGCTTTGTTTATAAATCTGATCATGAAATTTTGTAAAATGCACTTATAGTAGAAAATGTTCTTTTTTTTTTTTAATTTGCTTTTTATTTTTAGTGAGAGAGAGAGAGGATGAGCACAAGGGGGGGGAGAGGGGCAGAGGGAGGGAGCGAGACAGAATCTTGCCCTATGCAAGCTCCATCCTGGGATCATGACCTGGGCAGAAATCAAGAACTGGATGCTTAACCAACTGAGCCACCCAGGCACCCTCTAAAATTACTATTCTTAAGTTAGTTTTCTATACATGAAAAGTCAGGGTGACTTTTACTATCATTTATAACTTACATTTTACTTGTAATTAGAAGTGTCTTAATTGCTAGTAAAGCAAAATAAACTGGAAAAATCAAATAGCACGAGAACACCTTTTATGCATCAGAAAGTGTTTCTAGAAACCTTCTTAAATAAGTGATTAGAAGCATTTATGTTTTATTCTTTTAAGAAGTTATTAATTAAATTGGCATTGAGTAAAATAAAGTAACAAACATTTATATAGTTTTCTTTCAAAAGCATATCATTGTAGTTAGTCGCTATTATCTTTTTATTGCTCACTAAATAATGATGTATAATGATGGATAGAAAGAGCTATTTGTAAAACATTGCTTTGTGTTCACAGTATTTCCTGCAAATTCAGATTTCATTATTTGGATTAAAAAACTACACATTTCCAAATATTGTTCTGAAAACAATTCATCCTGAGTGCACAGTTCTTACTATACATTATTTAAAGAGGCTGAACATTCTGGGGTGCCAGTGGCATAGTATGCTGGAAGGGCACAGTTCCAGAACTTGGAAAATCTTTTTTTTTTTTTAATTTTTAAAAATGTTTATTTATTTATTTATTTATTTTTGGTAGGGGGGAGAGGCAGAGAGAGAGAGAGAGAAACACAGAATCTGAAGCAGGCTCCAGTCTCTGAGCTGTTAGCACAGAACCCGATGCAGGGCTCAAACCCAAGAGCTGTGAGATCATGACCTGAGCCAAAGTTGGACACTCAACCAACTAAGCCACCTAGGTGCCTCGGAAAATGTTTTTATCTTAGCTTTGTAACTGTTGAGCTATTTGATTATGAGTCTGCAAACCCCCTTGTGTTTCAGGTTTCATTTTGGTAAATGAAAGGATTTGAAAGTATAGCCACTCGATTCACTTCCAGCTCTAAAATTTTATGGATCTCTGATTCTCTTTTTCTAAGATGAGGAGACAGAAACAGTATCAGAGGAAAACGGATTATAATTCATGATACATTGATTGCAGAAATGCTCCTAATTCTCTAGTATCCATACCCATTACAACGCAACTTTGAATTTCTTCTCTTTAAAGGGTAGAGTCTTCCCTACTCTTAGAACCAGTGTTGGCCTTATAACTTGCTTTGGCTGGGAGAATTTGCAGAAGTGAAACTACATAGTTCTGAGCTAGGCCTCATGAGGCCTTCTGAGCTTTCACTCTCCTTCACTAAACCTTGCTACTGCCTTGAGAATGAGCCTGTTGAAGGCTGAGAGATCGTGTAGAGCTGTGCTTGAGTCAGCCCCGTTATCAGAGCCAAAGCTTTAAATCCAGCCTAGATAGCCAGCACCTGACTACAAAAACTTGAATGAGTCTAGCTGACACCGGAAGAACCACCCAGTCACCAGCAGTATCTTGAACTAAATAATTACTTATCATTTAAATCCATTGAGTGATGTAGTTGTTTGTTATGTGGCATCATTGTGTCAAAGAGATAGTGGGTACATAATCCTCTAGAGCTTTTCTTACATATCTTGCATTTGCCCTTACTCTTGAGATTTCAGGCAGGGATATCATTTTCTCCTACCATTCCAACACCTCACTCAAAGGCACTCGGTCCTATTGGCATTATGCATGCAATATGTTTATGATTGAAGTCGTAGTTTCTCCCCTTTCTGTTACATCAGAGTGGCTCCTTATGTATTTCATATCTTGGTAAACATAGTATCAGAACTCTCTCAGGTTTCTCCCAACCAGAAACAATCTTGGAGACATACTTAATACTTCTGCTTCTCCACTGCCTCCCTGTCCCTTCTTCATTGCTGCTTAGTTTTAGCCTTAGTCTCTTGATTCAGAAAAGTTGCATCAACTTTCTAACTGATCTCAGTATATAAACTCTCCCCTGAGCTAAGCTTAGGAGCCTGGGGAAAACAAGGGTGCAGGCTAAACTTTCCATAGAGTATTCTATCATTGTTGGATACCCAACTGAACTCTCAAAAGTACACAAAATCAGCTACATACAAAATTGAATCCAGGTCAACAGTTTTGCTGAATCTGCTGAAATAAAATAAAAAAAAAATTAAAATCCCAGCAATACAGCTGAGAAACCAACCATGACCATATACAAATAATTTGCTTTGCTGGACTATTATTTCTTTGGGGGAACTTAAATACTTGCTGGGAAATTTAATGAACAAATTCATTAATCATGGCACTGAAATTACTAAAATGTTATTTATTTTTTTAAATAAAGGTTTTTGTTTGTCTTTGTACTGCCTGGCATATACAGACAAACCCAACAAATATTTGTTGTTGTTCTGCTTCATTTTAATGATTAGTGCTTATCTGTCTGAATTTCACAAGGGTGGTGGATTTCACATTGTTGCATTGAATGCCATACTTAGGTTCCGTAAATATTTTCACATACCAATGAGTGTAATCAAGGCAGGAGATATTTAAACTGACACATGGTTTTTCTTCAGTCAGAACGAGAAACAGTCACTTTATTCTGTGGCTTTTTGAAAAGTACACTTCTGTGTGTGAACATCAGCCTCTGTTTTCAAAGACTGGAACAACTACAAAATGAAAAGAGGGTCTGTGGTTGTTAAGACAGATGCTGGGCTTACAGTAAAAGTAAATAGGATTTTGTGGCTGGCACCTGATTTTTGGTGAAGATCAAAAAGATGAAAAGAAAATCTACTTGCTGCTGAGAAAAGGAATCTGGGGCCTTTTGAATCATCATTAAAATGTTGACCAGATGCAGCAGCCTTACTGGGAAAGATTCTTCTAAAGCAGGGGCTCCCAAATTTGAAATGCCATTAGGACCGCCTGGAGAGCTCAATAAAACCAACAGATTCCTCAGCTTGACCCTGTAGTGTGGCCCAGTCATCTGCATGCTCTAAAAGCTGACCAGGTGATTTCAATAGCCAGGCATATTTGGGCTTGAGTGTAGGATATTGACTTTTTTTTGGGGGGGGTTGGTTAAGAAACTATATAGGCCCCTGCTTGTGAGGGATATGTTAATTAATTGACAATGTATATGTATATGAAATTATCGTGTTGTATACCTGAAATATATACAATTTTTGTATGTCAATCATACCTCAGTAAATGTGGAAAAAACATTTTAAAAAGCAAAGCTAGGGGCGCCTGGGTGGCGCAGTTGGTTAAGCGTCCGACTTCAGCCAGGTCACGATCTCGCGGTCCGTGAGTTTGAGCCCCGCGTCGGGCTCTGGGCTGATGGCTCAGAGCCTGGAGCCTGTTTCCGATTCTGTGTCTCTCTCTCTCTCTGCCCCTCCCCGGTTCATGCTCTGTCTCTCTGTGTCCCAAAAATAAATAAACGTTGAAAAAAAAAATTAAAAAAAAAAAACAAAGCTAAAAAAAAAGAAATTATGTAGGTCTCTGCTTATGACACATTTTGTCATAAACCTTTAAAATTGAGTTTGTCTACTTAACCAGAGGAAAAAATCATTTATTTTACGATTATAATTCTTACTTCCTTTATTTTGCCATCTGGGCATCTTATGGTAGGGGATATTGTGCAACTGCGTTTAAAAAACATTATGCTTATCATTTCATAAGGCTTATTTGCAATGCCATGTTGCTTATTTTGTACTGAAAGTTAAAAGCTCCCTTTATAGCCAGTAAGCTATTAGCTGTGACAGTTGACTGCAAAAAGGGAGAATTCCTGAAAAAGAGAGGAAGATAGGAATCCTTTCTGGGAAAAGTTGGTCTGAAAACAAGTTCTAAAAACTCACTAATTTCTCTAGGGATGATGGGTTGAATTTTGTGAAAACATTGGCTGCCTTCATTAGAAAAAAAATCAACTGCCAAAATTTTAGCTAAAACCACCGGTAACTGCCAAGAATCACCAGATGGCAGCCTACCTGTCCTGATAAAGCTGAAATATTAAAACTACATGTGAGTAAAAGTATACAAAAAAGTGACAGTTCTTCAATATGCCTGTTTCTACTTGGAGCACTTAAAATTATTTTTAATGTTTATTTATTTTTGAGAGAGAGAGAGAGAGAGAGAAAGAGAGAGACAGAGACAGAGCATGAGCAGGGGAGGGGCAGAGAGAGAGGGAGACACAGAATCTGAAGCAGGCTCCAGGCTCTGAGCTATTAGCCCAGAGCCCTATGCGGGTCTTAAGCTCACGAACCGTGAGATCATGACCTGAGCCAAAGTCAGATGCTCAACTGACTGAGCCACCCCTCTACTTGGAGCACTTTTTAAAGGAGCAAATATATACTGAGCCATAGCCTAGTTTTAATGCTTCTTTTAATGATGTTTTGAACCAAGAATAAATTCTCAAAAGGTAATCCAGTGGGTAAGTCCAAAATAAAAGATAGAGATTGATGCTGAGTATGAAGTAAAGTTGAGTTTCAGTTAGTCAGTAAATGCTTCTCTATTGGCAAGTTACTTTGTATCACACCAATAGGTGTGAAACACTATATATTTGCTATTATGACTGTTCCAGGATAGTTTCTTGGTCCTTTGACATTTATTCTTTTCATTTAGTTAGCAGACTTGAATACCCAGTGTGTGTTAGGTGCTATGAAGAGAGTTTCTTGGCTTCATCAACCTTTTGGTTTAGATAAGGATCATCAAATTAATGGCTAAATCTGGCCTGTCACCTGTTTTGTAAATAAAGTTTTATTGGGAGACAGCCATGCTCATTTGTTTGTGTATTGATTAGGGCTTTCACAGTTAACAATGATAGAGTGAGCAGTGGTGACAGACCATATGGCTTTTGCCCGAAATACTTCCTGACCCTTTACAGAAAAAGATTGCTCACCCTGGTCTAGGTTCTTTCTGAAGTAGTAAATCTAGGATAGAGAAAGTAAAGACACAAAAATACCAATACCATAGATACAGTAGATACTGAAAAGTCTTTTAATTGGATAGAAAATATCTTTTGTTGGGTAGCTCAAGTGGCTACAACACCATGTTAACAAACCCAAGACCATGTACTTGATCCTGACATGAGAGATTATCTTCTCTCTAGTTATTACAGTCTAGTATGTGAACACAGACTTAAATATGAATGCCAGTAGCCTATGTTGCAAATTCATGGCATTGGTTAGAAGGATGACAGGTTGCAAGCCTGTGATTTAATCAATGCAACTTTTTTTTCACATGGTGGAACAAATAACTTAAAACGTATCCCTTTTTGATGCTGGACTCATAGTGTCTTTGTGGGTTAAATTCAGAAAGAAGTGTTGAGGAAGAGTGATGGCAGATAGGAAAGAGACTACAATCAAAGTGGCAGCACCTCTGGTCTTTCTGCTAAGTGGGAGTGACTGATGTCAAATCAGTCCAACTCAGTATCCATTTGGAAGATGTTTTAGTTGAGAAAACTCAAGTCTCATCTTGTCAGACAAAATTAGGGGACGGGGTATAGGGTCATCTCTGTGTCACTAAACTGCTTATTTAAGTATCTCCAGGATTGCCCTTGTAACTTTGAACCACATGGAGAAGACTGCTTCTAACTTTGGGCTATGAAGTAGGGGAGTTTCCAGGGAGGAAAACTGTGATGGAAACATGTGATGGTGAATCCATCACTCCTTCCATGTTGCCATGAGTGAGCATCGGTGGAAGTCTACTGAGGTTCTCCCTGCTCTGGGAAATTGGGGCTAAATATATTCCTGTTCTCCTTATGTCATAGGTAGAGGTCAAGCTTACTGCATATGAAAAAGGTCTAACATTTTATTTTCATGTGGCTTGGATAAATGGCTTTATTGCAATGCTTTGGGTTGGGAGAGAAAGTGAGAAAATGAACAACTCAATTTCATTGAATCATCACAGAATACAAGATCTCATTTTTAAAAATTAAATTGGCTTTACTTGTTCATAATTTGATTTATGATATCAACCTTGTTGAAACATAGAAATTGTCTGGTTTTCAGTAAATAGGGTGATCAATTCAAGCAAATGACTTCACTTGATCCAGGAAAAATCAAGTCAAATCTCAGTAAAAGGTCTAGAGAGAGAGAAATAAAATAACATTCTAACGGAGTAAATTTACTTAAAATGATGAAGCTTAGTGAATTAGGCAAACTATCTGGTTTCAGGACTTTGGCCTTCAATCTGGGCACCATGAGTTCATTGCTGTTACACTGTTAGCTTCCTGCCTTTGCTTTGTCTTGAGAGTTTTTTTTTTTTTTTTAAACATAGACAAACATCCCAATTGACTAGATCCATAGCTCTCTTCATTTTCTTCTCCTACTTAAAAAAGGAACTGTGATTTTAGGAAATTCAACGTTTTTTCCTAGAAGAAAATCTTTATTTTCTTTATAGTAAATCTTTATAGTAAAATGGTAACTTAATGGAAATATTAATAGATAGTTGAGAAGTGCAAATATAGGCTGATGTATATAAATACAAAAAGGGTTCCCCCCCCCTTCTTCTCATAAGCTTATAAGCTTCTCATTGGTGGTTTTTTTCTAATTATATCCTTCAATTCTCTGTCCAATATGGTTGGGTGACAGCTGTTGTTGTCCCAACTTTCCATCCCTCCTGGGATCAGGGGAAGGACATTTTCTCTGACGCTGTTTTCTTTCCTTCCTAAAGTCTGGGTTATTGTAACACCTAAGTTTCTCATGAGGATTAATAACACAGTGCATGTAAAACACTTACCACAGTATCTAGCATATAGTAAGTGTTAAATAAATATTAATTATTATTATTCAAAGTCCAAAATAAAGCATGGCAAACATTTCCATACCCCAAGCAGTGACTGTGAATTGAGGGCATGTGCCCTTTGCCAGAAATCAGAATTTGTGGATTTAAATCTCAATCTGGAATTCTAAATGTTTAATTCAGGGGAATCCAGCCTATTTTTCTAAACAGGAATAATTCCTGTTTTCTTGAAGTCCCAGATCCTCTGGGTGTGGTCAGATATGTTTTGTCTTGTCAGGGCTGAGTGGAGAGGAAACAGAGGCCTTGTCTTCTCAGGAAAGGAGATAGTGTTTTAGAGGGTCTAGCCATTCACGGACAGTTTTTACACTATATCTAGGGCCCAGGTAACAGACATGATAAAGACCCAGAAAGGCTAGGGATGGCTATTGTAATGAGTGTATATTGTGAATCAGAATGGTATTCTGTAAAGGGGATATGACGCAGTCTGGGAAGGCAAACTATTCACTTACTATAATTTGATTGGATGGCAATGGAGTGGTTGGGTGAGTGGCACCACCAGGAAGCTCTTTAGAAAAGAAAGAGATGGATGGTTGAGGGTACCTGGCAGGCCTGCTATGCTGTGTGCTTTACGGAGGCTTTCTCAGTGAGCTTGACAACAGCCATGCCACGTGGCTATTATTCCTCCAGTTCACAAATGATTAAATAGAAGCCATGAGGGGTTAAGTAGTTCCCTTGAGACCTCATAGCAAGTAAATGGAAGGACTGGTATTAAAATTTAGTCCTCAGATTGTGCATTTCATGTACTTGTATTTTGTTTTTTAATTATAAAACACTGTCTTCCTTTAAAATAGGATGTGCAGACAAAAGGAAGCAAACACGCAGAGAGGAAATTCATAGGCTAACCACCTGGGATTATGGGACTGAGAAGGCTTCAAGGAAAAATCCTAACGCTCAGGGCACAAGAAACTGAAAGCAGTGACCGAGCCATATTAACCAAAATTGGGATTTGTGATTGGGAAGTCAGCCAGAGCCACTGTGCTTTTCACCCTTCTTCCTACTGCATCTGACACACCTCTCACTTACAGTGATGTGGTTGGGAGACAACATGATGTGGATAAACTTAGGCTGAATCTCAGCTTTACAGTTGCTGGCTCTGTGACATTAGGCAAGTCACTTAACCTCTCTTAATCTGTCGAATGGGATGATCTCACATGTAACTGAAAAGAAAAACTGCAAACAACGTAGTATAATTATAACACTAATCATTTGTAATCTCTAAAAACCCCTGCTTCTTCACAGTTAAACTAATCCCTCCCCATCTCTGAATTATCTTTTGTCCTGGGGAAATAGACTCTGAAATAGAAATTTGCATGTGGGAGATTAATTTGGAAGTGACCTCAGGAATATCACCTGTAAAGTAAAGAGGAAAGCCAGATTGATCTGTGATATATTTGCAGCTTGTCTCAACTGATACCTCTCCTCACTCAGAAGTTGAGATGACACTTCAGAAGTACGCTGAATTGAGCCTTTGCACCCTTGTCCTTCAGTCACTGAGTGCAACTGCCTCCAGGGACAGGGCATGACTTTGGGAGAGACGCCTCTCTTTAGCCGGGAGCTATGCTCTTAAAGGGACTCAGCTGTGAGCTGTCAACTGGCAACATCCTTGGCATTTGTGGAAGTGGGGCTCCGGCAGCTCAGCACCGAATCCATCATGTGTTTACTGTCCCAGGATTAGCTAATTATCCACTTGCAGCCTTAACCATCCCTGTCCTTCATTGCTTCCTTTTGCTACCTCAGTCCTTCAGTGTAGGGGATAGAGCACTCACAGTTCCTTAGTATCTTCTGTGTGCCTAGTGCCGTGGTAGGTATGTCACATATATCATCCTATTTAACCCTCAACACAGTTCTAAGAAGGAGGAGGAAACTAAGGTTTATAGAGTAACTTGGCCAAATTGGCAAGAGCCAGGACTAGGTTTCCAATGCAAAGCAGTTTATGGCCAAAGCATGCTCCTCCTGTAACTTTGCTACATTCTTCCTTGCCCTATCCCCTCCACTTCACTTAGGGTTTCCAATATTACTACTTCTAGTATTTCTTCAGCAGATATCTTGAAAATAGGCCTTCCCACATAGCTTTTTGGAAATGCATTTGTTTTATTTAAAAATACCTGCATCATCCTTTTTAATACACTGTATTTAATTTGTATTTAATTTAATTTAATTTAAACTATATTTAATTTACAGTTTTAAAGCTGGAGAGGCACCTGGGTGACTCAGTTGGATAACCATCCGACTCTTAATTTCCGCTCAGGTCGTGATCTCATGGTTTCATGAATTTGAGTCCCATGTCGCGCTTTGTGCACTGACTGCACGGAACTTGCTTGGGATTCTCTCTCTTCCTCTCTCTGCCCTCCCTCCCTCACTCTTTCCATCTCTCTCTCTCAAAATAAATGGATAAACATAAAAAAAAAATAAAAGCTGGTAATCATCAAGGATCTATAAATATCAAGGTGAAGATAATTTCATTATATTCCTCAGGAGCTCATTAATTTAATTTTGTTTTTTTTTTTGTCTTTTTTTTTTTTATGAAATTTATTGACAAATTGGTTTCCATACAACACCCAGTGCTCATCCCAAAAGGTGCCCTCCTCAATACCCATCACCCACCCTCTCCTCCCTCCCACCCCCCATCAACCCTCAGTTTGTTCTCAGTTTTTAAGTCTCTTATGCTTTGGCTCTCTCCCATTCTAACCTCTTTTTTTTTTTCCTTCCCCTCCCCCATGGGTTATTAATTTAATTTTGAATCTCTTCATCAAAAATCCCTACTACGTGATAAGAATATATCTTTAGATTGGAATTAGTTTCTTAGACTCAACATGAGTCACAAAGTTCTGTCCTCCTTCACTTTCAGCAAGGACTTGGAAAAGCACTTCTTGAGAACAGTAATGTAACCAAAGAAGTTCATCTGACTGTAGTCAATTGGGAAGTTTATTATATTTTTTAATTTTTTACTTTTTACAGTTTATTATTTTTTTAAATGAAGATAGTAAAGTGATGTCAACTTAGTAACAGATAAAAGGTAATTTTCTCTTGTTGATAATTTTTCTCTGTGAATTTTCACAGTAGTTCCTAACCCCAAACAGATCATAGTTGGTTTCTTTTTTCCTTTTAAAAAGAAGTACCAAAAGGGGAAAATGTTCCTGGGTCAAACTTTTTCCCTTCAGAACTGTTGACGTTTCAATGAATTTTAAACCAATTTCTGGTTCTTTCCTTACTTCCACTGAAATATTTAAGGTATCTTTGAAAAGCTCTTGTATGTTAGCCTATAAATTCTCTCAAAATATATTGCTATAAATCCAATTTTCGTATCAGCAGCTTCCCCCCCCCCCCACAATAAAAGGTAATATAATTCTTTAGTATTCTTTGACCACTAAATTTCCAAGTTCCAGAAGCTACTGGTTTTCTACACCCATGTATTAAATCAACAAATCCTGCTTATTACAGAGATGCCTCCATAGAATTTGAAAAAGTCATATTGCTTCTTTGCCTTTATGGAAGGAGCTATTGTTTTGTGCATTTCCTTACAAAGAGTGAATTTAAGAAAGAAAGGCTACCTCTTCAAAGTCAAAGTCCTGCTCAACAGAGAAATGTGACAAAATATTTAAGCAAAGTCCACAGCCAATATGCCACTTTTCCTAACATCTAGGACACTGGCAGAAGTGAAGATTGGTTTCTGACCCAATATGTGATTTTCTTTCTCAGGTAGTTCACTTTTGTTCCTCACGCTGGGAACTAGTCTCCAGGTCAGTCTGTTCCAAAGATTCTTCTCTGCTAGAGTTCCCTAAAGGTTTACTTTACACAGACTGGTCACCCAGCATTATAGCAATATAACTTCTGCAAGACTTTCTTTGTTTCTTTAATGCCATCTACTTTCCATTCTTTTATTTAACTTAAAACCAATACTAGTTTTTCAGCACCTTACTGGTTAAGCATTTTCCATCAGTACCTCAAAAAAAAAAGAGAGTGTTTTTGAGTTTCGACCACCCTGATTAGTACAAACGTTGAAGCACAAAATGATTTAAAGTTGTATGCCTTAAAGATTAAGTAATTAAAAAAATACCCTTTGTTCTTAGTTTTATGTGTAGGAAAATGTTGAGGTTAATTCGCTGACCATGTGGGATAATTTGACTCTCAATCAGTAAATTTAAAAGATCTTTCATAACATAAAAAAGATCCAGCCTTGCCAAGGACAAATGACTGGCACTGAAATTCCTTTGTTAGCTTAAGTCATTGACATGTAAAACAAAAGAAAATTCTTTGGCAGAAAACACAGGAATGTCCAGATGGTTTCTATCTATTTTCTCATTGATTGTATAATTAAAATCCCCTTTAATCATCAGAAAAATTGAGATAGAATGTTTGTAATAGAACAGTACTGTGTTTTGAAGAAATCCTTCTTCTGTGGTAGGTTCACTAGTAATGAAGTATTGGCAGCAGCTATTTTGTGAATTTGCCCAATGGAGAAAAAATATCCAGACAGTTCATGAGGGGATATGACTGCCTATTTGGAGCATTGTGTTGGTTGTGCCAGATAAGAGCAAACACTAATCCACCAAAATGAATATGAATTAGCGATGATCACCTGCCTTTCAGGTGGTATTTCCCTGAACCTGAAGCAGAATTCACATCTTTGATGGATTAGGAGGTGGACTAGTTCATTGTGAGGTTGTTACTAATGAAAACACCAGTAAACTCCACTTATAATTCATGTCATCAGCAATTATGGGATGTAATTTATTTGCCCTGGAAGCCCTGCCCTAATCTTGCTAAACTCTATTCTGTGAAATTATGTGCCTGTTGACCAACCTAAATGATTCTGGTCAGCAGAACCACATTCTCAAGTGTTTCTTCTACGCTCCATCTAGTGATCACGCGATTATGTATTATTACCCTCTACATATAGCATGTACGTGTATATGCATGGTTTTACACTGGGTCTTTGCTAAAAGCCCAAGAAGTGATTATATGCATGGTTTTAGTTGGTGGATGACTATTTATTTATTTATTTATTTATTTATTTATTTATATCCAAGTTAGTTAGCACACAGTGTACTCTTGGCTGCAGGAGTAGAACCCAGTGACTCATCTTTTACATATGACCCCCAGTACTCATCCCAAGTGCCCTCCTTAATGCCCATCGCCCATTTAACCCATCCCCCCCACTCACCTCCCCTCCAGCAGCCCTCAGTTTGTTCTCTACATTTAAGAGCGTCTTATGACTTTATCTTTTTAGGTTGAATGACTACTTAAAATCTTATGGTGACCTTACGTGACATTCTATCTATATGTTTATGTCTATATCTATAGCATCTATATCTAAATCTATCTTCTTGGTTCATAAATGGTGTCAGTAATGGTTTTAAAATGGAAAGCAAACCAAATCCCAAAATTCTAGCAATTGTCCAGTAATTTCTGGGTTGTTGTTTTTTGTTGTTGTTGGTGGTGGTTTTTTTACTTGGTGGTTATTTTCAAGGACTTTACTTTTGTCTAAGTAATGAGACAATATTGTCACGATTTTTAGGGTGCTTATGAGACCAAATACAGGAACCTAAGATCTCTTTCCCAGCAGTTCTAGGAAAAGGCTATGGGGTAAGGTAGTGGTGGACTCAATACTACAGAGAAAGCAATACTGTTGCTCTAGTTACTAGATTCAGGGGGAAGGTGTGGAGAAGAATATGGTGAGGGGTTAGTTTTTCTATGGCTCCTTGCAGGCCTGTGTGATGCCTGATGGGTCATGACTCACAACTGACAAGACTGAAGGCACAGGAGGGTAGGTCAGGAAGCATAGGTCCTGATCACTGCTGGGCTTACTAGGTATTTACTATAAACCATGGACTTGTAAGTGCCAAGGACTTCACACAGATTATCTCATTGAACATCACCATCCCCATTCCATGCCCGAGGACAGCAGAGGTTTAGGAAAGTTAGGTAATGTGAAGGATCATTGATTCAAATCTGGGTATTTTGATTTGAGAGACAGCCTTTCCCAGCAATTACAGTATACATTATAAGCGGAAAGGCTATCTCACTGGATAATCAAGCAAAGGTGTTCATCACCATTCTAATTTGGACTTTGAAAGATCCATATCGATGTCAGAGAAAATTCCTGCAGCAACCATTACAAGAAGGGAAACTGCTGTCTGCTTCAGTTTGCTAGTTTCCTTTCCTCTCCCTGAACCTTGGTTGTTCAAAGGAGAGTGATGGGTATAGGAAATATTGGAAAGGGGGTGGGTGGTACTCAGGGTTTGACCTTTCCTGATTCAGTTGCAAGAATGTTTGCAAACTGGAAATCTGCTCCAGATTTCCAAACCAAAGTTTGTTTTTGTGTATCTTTTGCGTGACTTTGGTGATATGTGACTTTTTTTGTTTTTTAGTTGACTGATAACTTAGAACCCTGTGGTGACCCTGCAACATGACCTATTATTTAGGGCTTTGTTTTATTTAATTTTCCAATGATCCAAGGAGGCAAGTGTTATTACTCTATGTTATGAAATTTGGAATCACACATTCTGGCCCCCTCCTTCCTATATTTTAACATCGCTAAGTCAGAATGTCTCTTACAATTGATGGTATGTGTGTATCTAGTTTAATTGGTGGTATTATTTCTTTTCTTACTGGCACATAAAATAATAGCATAACTTTAAAAAATGAGGGTGTTCTGGGGCGCCTGGGTGGCGCAGTCGGTTAAGCGACCGACTTCAGCCAGGTCACGATCTCGCGGTCCGTGAGTTCGAGCCCCGCGTCGGGCTCTGGGCTGATGGCTCGGAGCCTGGAGCCTGTTTCCGATTCTGTGTCTCCCTCTCTCTCTGCCCCTCCCCCGTTCATGCTCTGTCTCTCTCTGTCCCAAAAATAAATAAACGTTGAAAAAAAAAATTAAAAAAAAAATGAGGGTGTTTTGGATGCAATGAAATACAGTATCTCTGGTTTATAGAGGCAACTGTGGATGTTAAATAATTTCTTCTGGGTTACCCAACTGGGAGTTGTTAATGACATGTGATGGTTAATTATTGAGAGAATCAGTTTCTCTTTCATCCTGTACACAGTTGGTCTACATTTTCCAACCTCCCTTGCAGTTAAGTTTGGCATAAGATACAGTTCTGGACAATGGAATATAGATGGATCACTGGAACCATAAAAACCACTTGTTTTTCTCCACTTTTTCCTTTCCCAGTTGGCTAGCTGGATGGATATCCATCTCCAAAACAGCCCTGGGAGCCAGCTGTTGAAGATAGTTGAACTTCTACCAATTTGAGTCATGAATGACTATGTGGAGAAGAACTGCCTTCCCTTCCCCACTTTCTCTAGTCTGCTGAGTGACTTTTCATGAGTGAGAGATAATTTTTTATTGTGTTAAGCCACTGACATCTTGGGATTACTATGTTGCACATAGATTGTGTTACCTTAACTAATGCATCAGTAGAGCTGGGATTCAAACTTTGTCATTCTAATTCCAATTCTAATTCATGTCTTCTTAACTAGTATATTTTTTTTTGAAATTTATTTGTTGAGAGAGAGAGTGAGCATGAGAAGGAGAGGGGTAGAGAGAGTGCGTGAGAGAGAATGCCACTCTGACAGTGCAGAGCCAGATGTGGGGCTCGAAGTCACGAACTGTGAGATCATGACCTGAGCTGAAGTCAGGAGTCGGCCGCTTAACTAACTGAGCCACCCAGGCACCCCTTACCTAGCAATTCTTAAAGTTAACTAGTATTATATTGAATAAAGGTTTCCATGGTGAAGTTTGGGAAACACTTAGTTGAGTAAGTTTTGTGATAGAAGACTGCTTGGAGCCATGCCGGTATGCCTTGTGAGTCTCTAAAAAGTGTCATATGCAGTTTTGATAGCTCTCTATGATACTGACAGTGACTGTCTGACAGACTTCTCTTAACATTGAATCATGTCTCTGTAAAAGCATGTGTTACCTTGCATAGGGCCGTATTCTTACTGGAGGCTGGTAAATACATTTCAAATTTTTCTTATAAAGAAACTATTTTTCACGATTTTTTGGTGTTCTATTTTCCAGTCTAGTCAGTAATTTTCGTATCCATCCAAGGGACTTACTTACCATACAGCTTATTTTATATGTTTTTAAATGGTAATTTTTACTAAAATTGTTTTGAGGATAGGGTCTGAGGTTTCCTCGTGCACCACGGTATTCCCTAGGCCCAGTGCCCTGTGTGCGGTAGGCACTCAGAAAATAGAGGCTAATGCAGTTAAAAGGGTAGTTTGGTGGAGTGGAATGAATGTTGAATTGGGTTTTGAAAAGTGTCCTTAGTATGGGATCTGTGAGCCTCAATTTCCTCATTTACAAAATAAGGATAATGATATTACTCCATTTAGTTAAAAGCATTCTGTAATGATCAAATGAAATAATGTTAAGTATGAGCACTTGGTAGAACTGTAATGTAACGTATTAGTACTACTATTAGAATTAAATCCTTAGTGTGTGGTAGACTTTATTTAAAACATATTTTCCCACAATTATTAGGCCTTGGCACAGACTTTATATTACATATAGATGATAAAATAGAATCATATGTCTTCCTCATGGAACATGAGGAAAGTTGAAACAGTAAATCTTATGTGCTCATCCTTGCTCAGCCAACTAGAGCCATTCTGTTTTTTGGGTACACCAGACAGTCACATGGAAATGCATTCAGCGAGGATTTGAAAGAAGGATATAAAGAACTCCAGAAGAACCAGTTAACAAGTTAGTTAAAAACCGCATAATGGATAATCTCTTAGATAATTTATCTAGGAAAAATAATTGAAGTTTGGAAATCTTTTTTCTTCCTTTGAGTTTTGCCATGTCTGTTTGTCTTAGAATGAGCAACACATTAATAATCAAAACCAGGTTAGTGTTTGAACAAGTGTCCTTCACATCAACCCCTGACTTCCCTTTGCTTCTATATAAGAAAGGGTTCATTACTTTCACTGGCATAAGCTTCTCATTTTGAAAAGTACTTGGATGAAATGTGTCCTGTGGTACTGAGTATTCTCCCTGTTAATGTGCTTCGTATATTGGATGTGTTGTCGAGTTTATTTGGACCCTCTTTAAGTGTTAGCAGTGAAATTATCTTAGATTGCTTTCTTTCAAACATTGATCTTTCGTCACTGTTGGATCAGATGTTTTTATTGCCAAATGACAGGGCCACATGTGTGGAATATTTTCAGGCAGAGATATACGGTGCCGCGGCAAGGGAAGGAAATAAAGCCCTTAGGTTTTGGTAATGTACTGAATGACTTATTCCCTTTTCCAAGAAACAATTCCAGAAACAAAATGTTTTCTCCTGAGCTTAAATGAAAAGCAGATACAACAAAGGCTTTAAACTGAGAAATAATAGATTCACTGGCATCAGGTACTAAAGGAATTGCACATTATTTAGACTTCTCAAAAAATTGGCTATGCTTGTTAGCTGGGGGTCCAAAAGTCCTCTGGAAATTATTGTCTATGTTAACCATAAAACTACTAAACAGTTTATTATTGTCAAATTCACTTAAAATGGATAACCTTGATCTCTAAGTAATTCCCTATAGGGAATCGCCTGTGGTAATAATATATTTTAGAAGTCCATTGTGAAGCATTTCAATAAATCAATATGATTGAAGAAAATTTGATATTCCTATGGAAATTTCCATGCTTTCATTGCTTTTTCCCCCTTATTATTAAGTCTAGTGATTCCTATGCTAAAGAATCTGAGACTAACATTTTCTCAGTTTAAAGTATAGTTTATGAATACTGATGGAAAGAATGTTGCTGTGGAAATATGTTTGTTTCCCTTAGTCTGCATTCTCTATCTTCTTACTCTTCAAGTTTACCTTAAACTTCTGTCAACCCAAATTAGTTCTGTTAGCCAATCACTGATATAGTCTCTATATTTACCATGAGGGAGATGTAAGCCCTAAATATTTGGTTAACCTAGTTTTCTGTTGGAGTCTTATAAAAGTTGTTGAAATCATACTGAGATTCTATGATATAGATTTTAGCTGTAGGTAAAACAACCATCTCTGTTTGCCCAGGACTGAGGGGTTGCCTGGGACACAGCACAGCTCTCTGCAAACTGGAACGGTTAGTCATCCCCATGCATTAATAATGTATACATTAAACATTATCTGAAAAATACCTAAGCCAACAGCACAATATTAATTATGAAATATATATCCCTGACAGGTCTTCGGTTTTTTAGGAATTGAATTAGCATTGAACTCATTCTTTGAAAAATTGCTTACTTAATTACTGATCACTTTAACAAAGAGATCACTGGATGGTTCTGACTTTGACATAATACAATTTAGTTATTTATGTATTTAGATAGATTTTATTATGCTCAAAATATAGAATTTGTTGTAACTTTCCTATATTCTTTCTTAGTTTTATTTCAATAAGAAGAAATTATAGGCCAAGAACTTCATTAAGAAATATTTTTTAATGGTTTATTTTCCAATTGGTTATTTTTTATGCTGAGATATTTACTTTTGGAGGTCATTAAACATATTTCTATTTCTCTGTGAATTTGAGCAGAGTAATTACAAAGTTCCCAATCTTTGGTTTTGCTAAAAATCAGACAGTTAAATTTTACATATCTGAAAAATGTCAACACTCCTTACTCCTTTTTATTTTCCCAGAGCTCTGGTTTGTAAAACAGGTCTGATGTGTGTTGGCTTTCTCTTATAGGATGACTTCACTCTTTCTCATGAAATGTAACCCAAAGCTCCAAAGAGCTTGAATTATCCCAAATATTAGGTATTTTAAGATTTGTGCTAGTGAGGCATAGCATACAGGACAAAGAATACCTACTAAATTTCTGGAGAATTTGAGCTTGGAGGAAAAATCTTGGAAAAAGACTCTCCTTCCTTAAACTTCAATAAGAAGGGCTTTCTTTCAGAGTTGCAAAGAATCAATTTTATCCTAGAAGAGTAAAGTGGGTCATAATATTGAACAAGATTACAAAAGCACATAATTCTCTCTGGTGGTAGCTAATAGTTGCACTGTAGATACACCTATCTGGTCTGTTCACTCTTGCTGATAGAATGTAGAATGACAAATGTGTTGAATGCCCACTTCATTTTTGAAGGAAGTGAGAGGGAATAGAAGGTCTATTTCATTCCATTGTCTGGGAACTTTTGGAAATGGATATTCTAATATTACAGGGCAGGAGATGCCAATAGGTGGCCATATTAAGTGATGGAATTTGTTGTACCTATTTTTCCTTTCTTGGTGTAGTTCATGGACTGTCTTACCATATTGCATATCATCAGGGCCTCAGTTGCTGTCTGTGATCTTCTATTCCTCTTCATTCTTTAACAGTGAATATAAAAAAGTGCCCTTATATAAAAAGGGCCACCAAATAAATAAAATCAAGAATGAAAGAGGAGACATCACAACCAACACAGCAGATATAAAAACAATAGTAAGAGAATATTATGAGCAATTATATGCCAACAAAATGGCCAATCTGGAAGAAATGGAAAAATTCCTAGAAACATATACACTACCAAAACTGAAACAGGAAGAAATAGAAAATTTGAACAGACCCATAACCAGTAAGGAAATTGAATTAATAATAAAAAATCTCTCAAAAAATGAGTCCAGGGCCAGATGGCTCTCTAGGGGAATTCTACCAAACATTTAAGGAAGAGTTAACACCTATTCTCTTGAAGCTGTTCCAAAAAATAGAAATGGATGGAAAACTTCCAAACTCTTTCTATGAAGCCAGCATTATCTTGATTCCAAAACCAGACAGAGACCCCACTAAAAAGGAGAACTATAGACCAATTTCCCTGATGAACATGGATGCAAAAATCCTCAACAAGATATTAGCCAACCGGATCCAACAATACATTAAAAAAATTATTCACCACGACCACGTGGGATTTATACCTGGGATGCAGGGCTGGTTTAATATCCAGAAAACAATTAACATGATTCATCACATCAATAAAAGAAAGGACAAGAACCATATGATCCTCTCAACAGATGCAGAGAAAGCATTTGACAAAATACAGCATCCTTTCTTGATAAAAACCCTTAAGAAAGTAAGGATAGAAAGAGCATACCTCGAGATCATAAAAGCATATATGAACGACCCAAAGCTAATGTCATCCACAATGAGGAAAAACTGAGAGCTTTCCCCGTATGGTCAGGAACAAGACAGGGATGTCCACTTTCACCACTGTTGTTCAAAATAGTATTGGAAGTCTTAGCCTCTGCAATCAGACAACAGAAAGAAATAAAAGGCATCCAAATCAGCCAGGAGGAGGTCAAACTTCCACTCTTCGCAGATGACATGATACTCTATACGGAAAACCCAAAAGATTCCACCAAAAAACTGCTAGAAGTGATCCATGAATTCAGCAAAGTTGATGCTGAATAAAATCAATGCACAGAAATTGGTTGCATTCCTATACACCAACAATGAAGCAACAGAAAAAAGAAATCAAGGAATCGATCCCATTTACAGTTGCACCAAAAACCATAAAATACCTAGGAATAAATCTAACCAAAGAGGTGAAAAATCTATACACTGAAAACTATAGAAAGCTTATGAAAGAAATTGAAGAAGACACAAAAAAATGGAAAAAGATTCCATGCTCCTGGATAGGAAGAACAAATATTGTTAAAATGTCGATACTCCCCAAAGCAATCTACATATTCAATGCAATACCTACCAAAGTAACACCAGCATTCTTCACAGAGCTAGAACAAGTAATCCTAAAATTTGTATGGTACCAGAAAAGACCCTGAATAGCCAAAGCAATCTTGAAAAAGAAAACCAAAGCAGGAGGCATCACAATCCTGGACTTCAAGCTATACTACAAAGCTGTAATCATCAAGACAGTATGGTACTGGCACAAGAACAGACACTCAGATCAATGGAATAGAATAGAGAACCCAGAAATGGACCCACAAACATATGGCCAACTAATCTTTGACAAAGCAGGAAAGAATATCCAGTGGAATAAAGACAGCCTCTTCAGCAAGTGGTGCTGGGAAAACTGGACAGTGACATGCAGAAGAATGAATCTGGACCACTTTCTTACACCATACACAAAAATAAACTCAAAATGGATAAAAGGCCTCAATGTAAGACAGGAAGCCATCAAAATCCTCGAGGAGAAAGCAGACAAAAACCTCTTTGATCTTGGCCGCAGCAACTTCTTACTCAACACGTCTCCGGAGGCAAGGGAAACAAAAACAAAAATGAACTACTGGGACCTCATCAAAATAGAAAGCTTCTGCACAGCGAAGGAAAAAATCAGCAAAACTAAAAGGCAACAGAATGGGAGAAGATATTTGCCAACAACATATCAGATAAAGGGTTAGTATCCAAAATCTATAAAGAACTTATCAAACTCAACACCCAAAAAACAAAGAATCCAGTGAAGAAATGGGCCAAAGACATGAATAGACACTTCTCCAAAAAAGACATCCAGATGGCCAACTGACATAGGCAAAAATGCTCAACTTCACTCATCATCAGGGAAATACAAATCAAAGCCACAATGAGATACCACCTTACACCAGTCAGAATGGCTAACATGAACAACTCAGGCAACAATAGATGTTGGCGAGGATGCAGAGAAAGGCTCTCTTTTGCATTGTTGGTGGCAATGCAAGCTGGTGCAGCCACTCTGGAAAACAGTATGGAGGTTCCTCAAAAAACTAAAAATAGAACTGCCCTATGACCCAGCAATTGCACTACTAGGCATTTATCCACAGGATACAGGTGTGCTGTTTTGAAGGGACATGTGCACCCCCATGTTTATAGCAGCACTATCAACAATAGCCAAAGTAGGGAAAGAGCCCAAATGTCCATCGATGGATGAATGGGTAAAGAAGAGGTGGTATATACATACAATGGAGTATTACTTGGCAATGAAAAAGAATGACATCTTGCCATTCTCAACTACGTGGATGGAACTGGAGGGTATTATGCTAAGTGAAATTAGCCAGTCAGAGAAAGACAAAAATCATATGACTTCACTCATATGAGGACTTTAAGACACAAAACAGATGGACATAAGGGAAGGGAAACAAACATAATATAAAAACAAGGAGGGGGACAAAACAGAAGAGACTCATAAATATGGAGAACAAACAGGGTTACTGGAGGGAGTGTGGGAGGGGGGATGGGCTAAATGGGTAAGGGGCACTAAGGAATCTACTCCTGAAATCATTGTTGCACTATATGCTAACTAATTTGGATGTAAATTTTAAAAAATAAAAAATAAAATTAAAATAAAAGCAAAATAAATAAATAAAATTAAAAAATAAAAAAGGGCCAAAAGTTGAACTGCATGTCATGTCTAGTATCAGGTGTAATTCTGCTTCAGGGAAGAACTATTACCATTTATTTATTTTTATTTTTATTTTTATTTTTTTTTAATGTTTATTTCTTTTTGAGAGAGAGTGTGAGAGACAGAGCACAAACAGGGAAGAGGCAGGGAGAGAGGAAGACACAGAATCTGAAGCAGGCTCCAGGTTCTGAGCTGTCAGCACAGAGCCTGATGCAGGACTCTAGCTCATGAACTGTGAAATCTTCACCTGAGCTGACATCCGATGCTTAACTGTCTGAGCCACCCAGATGCTCCAGACTATTACCACTTCTTTAGTAGGTCCTTTGTAGAATCGATCTATCTATGAATATTTAATTATATTTTTAGCATGTTAGTGTTATTTAAATATTATTAGATTATTCTTAAATATTTTAATATTTTAGTATTTAGCATATTTAGCATTTTTAATATTCATATTACATTTATATATTTTTCCAATGGGAAAAGACGTGTTTTAATTATATCACAAATAGCTTTTCATGCCATTAATTTATATTTACAGTTTTGGCTATAGAGCTATTCCTTGAGTATGAAATATAGATATAGATATAGATATAGATATAGATATAGATATAGATATATAGAGAGAGATAGATAGATAATCTTCTATGAGGGAGTAAAGCTGGATACTAACTCTTAGCAGTATTGCATACTGTCTTTCCTAATTTAAATAATTCAGCTGTCTGTCCAAGATCCATACCTGATATCAGCACAAGAAATGCTATTTGTTTTTGACTTTTAAAGATTGAATGTATATTTTTCTCTTTGAATAGTAATGGGAAAACCAGGGAATGTGAATTTTAATCCCTAACGACCATCCTCAAGATTTCACTTATAGGGCTTTTTTTTTTTTTTTAATGGTTGATGGTTTTCCCTACCATCCTAAGCAATATACAGCAAATCATATACATCCTAAGAAATGTAAATCACACATTATCTTTATTCTGAAATTAGAACATCTTCTGGGTTTTTCTCTCTATAGCAAATTGCGCCTTAACCATATGTGCTAAATTGTTCATTCCCAGCTGTCAGCAGTTTTGCAAACGGGTCCATGGAGGAACACTGATGTGGTCAATGGTTAGCTCTTTTCTGGACAGTCATGAATATAGTGTGTGGACCTAAGTACTCATGACCAAGTGCATAGTGCCAGAAGAAATTAGGTGTCAGGGCTGTGCAAAAGTAGGCTGGGGTCTAAAAAGACAATAAGTAAATATTGCCTGTCCTTCCAAAGTCATTTTGTTTTTTCAAGCATACCATTTCAAAGGAAGGGTTAGCATTAAGGTTAGGATTACAGACTTTAATACTAAGGCAATTACCATCTTTTATTTGTATAGCCCAAAGAAGAGTATTCTGAATCTTTCCCCCTTATTTTATTCAGATAAATGAATTAGACATGAGAGTCCTATAAGAATTCCAGTTGTTCATAATATCTATCGGGAAGAAAATGTGAGGAATTTGATATTTGTGAAAGGCAAGTTAGCAAAGTACATGGAAGCAAAGCTGTAGAAAGTGGTAGACATAGTGTGCTTTGTGAGTATGTCCTCAATCCTTCATGTCTTCTCAGCTCCCCGTTGAGGCTTTAGAAGAATCTGCTGTTCTTCAACCCCTACCTCCCCCAACTTTATTGGAATATGATTGACAAATAAAAACTGTATGTATTTAGGTTGTACAATATGAGTTTTTAGAAGGTGTACAATGTAATGATTTCATCTGTGTCCATTGTGAAGTGGTTGCCACAATCAAGTTAATACATCCATTACCTCACATAGCTACCTTTTCATTCTTTTTTCTTTTTTTTGTACATATGTGTGGCAAGAATACTTAAGATTTACTCCTTTAGCAAATTTCAAGTATATTGGATGGTATTATTAACTCTAGACACTTATGGAATGAGAGAGAATGTTTGCAAAACATATATCTGACAAGGGGTTAATGCCAACAACATATAAGGAACTCATACAACTCTATAGCAGCAAACTGCAAAACCTCTAAATAACCCAATTAAAAAATAGTCAACATGAACAGATATTTTTCCAAAGAAGACATACAAATAGCCAACGGATACATTAAAAGGTGCTCAGCATCACTAATCATCAGGGAAATGCAAATCAAAGCCACAATGAGATATCACCTCACACCTGTTAGAATGGCTATTATAAAAAAGAGAAGAAATAACAAGTGGTGACAGGGATGTGGAGAAGAGGGAACACTTGTGCACTGTTGGTGCAGCCATTGTGGAAAACAGTATGGTGGTTCCTCAAAATATTAAAAATAGAAGTACCATATGTTCCAGCAATTCCATTTCTGGGTATATATCCAAAGGAAATGAACTTGCTGTTCTTTGAACGTGCCAAGATCCTGTGCTAAGCTTCCGGGACTTTGCATTTGCTGTTCTTTCTGCCAGGAATGCTCCTTCCCCAAGTCCCAGACTGGGTCAGTCACTCTCTTCATTCTGGTCTCAGCTCAAATGTCTTCTCAGAGAGGCCTGGCCTAACAGGTCACACTGTCTGCTTTTACTGTTGTCACTAGAGCACTAGAGACTTTAGAGACTAAAGCCTGAGGTTGTTACATCTGTATTAATCAATTCATTCATTATTTATCTCTGTCACTAGAATGTGAGTTCCATGTGGGTAGGGACTTTGTCCGGCTTCCTGCAGCACACCCAGCCTTATACACATCAGCTGCTTGATAAATGCTTGTTGGTGAATGAATGATTGAATTTACAGTAAGGCCAGAAATGTTGTATAGCTCTTTTACTGGAAGAAGGAGATATTTATTTTTCAAGTTAGAAGCACAAAAAAATCTATTTCTGGCTTTAACATATGCTAAGACCAGGTGAGAAATGCAAGTCCCTTATAATAGACATCCGGTGGTAAGTTGTTATTGGAACAAAGGGCCAACGGGGGAGAAAAATGGATCGCTTCCTGAAACTCTAAAATCTAAATCAGAAGCATACCCTGGACCTGATGCTTCCTAGGCAGGCAGTCAACGTCGTCATCATCGCCACATGAACACGTGTTTATTGAACAGTGAAACTGTACCTCTTTTCCGAGGATACTTACAGGCAACAAGGAAGAAGCAGGTGGCGTCAGCACGTGGAAATGAGCCTGAGAAACTGCACAAAGATTATGGGGACATCTTTGCTCTAAGTCTCTCCTCAGTCTCATTTTTTAAAAAAAGTTTATTTATTTGGGTGGGGGAGGGGCAGAGAGAGAAAGGGAGAGAGAGAGAATCCCAAGCCGGCTCCACAATCAATGCAGAGCCCCATGCAGGGCTCAGTCTGTGACTGTGAGATCACAACCTGAGTGGCTATCAAGAAGCAGGACGCCCAACCCACTGAGCCACCCAAGCGCCCTATTTCTCAGTCTCATTTGAGGTAACCTCCCGAGAGCTTACGGCACTGATTGCTTATTACCTCTTGAAAATACTCCTCCCCCTCTTGACTTCTATTAAAATACTGAAGTTTCCTGTTGTTTGTTAACTGACCTCTTTTTTAAACTAGCTCCCCCTCCTCTGTTTTTCCTGTAAAAATTGATGCTCACTAGAATTCTACCTTTTTCCCCGTTCTCATTCAACATCTGCCTAGGGGAGGCTACTCAGGACGCTGCTGATTATTCCTGAACATAATAATGGCAACATTGAGCTTTCTTCAATTCCCAGGCCCAAGTTTCCAAGAGTCACGAGATATCTTTGTGTGGATTTTCCTTCAGGCATCTCAAAATTAATATATCTCAAACCAAATCTGTTGTATTGTTTTTTTTTCCTCTTGATCTTCTCCTTTTACTTTCTAGTCCTCTAAGGAGCTGTCTTCTTATCCCACATCTCGCTGTCTTCTTGTTACTCTCCTCCTACCTTTCTTTCAGCGGTTCATCCTTTCCCACGTTGGCTATCACAGTAAATAGCATGGCTTCTCTCCTCATGTCTCTGATGCCATTGAGTCCTTTCCTTTTTCTGTAAAACATCCCCTTTATTATCCCAGAAGTAAGGTCCGATTTGTTTATACAAGCATAGAAACATTCCTCAAATATGGCCCCCAAATATCCTTCTAGCCTCATTTGCCTCTACACCAGTCCCATCAGATGGCTTGTGTCCCTTGGACACTCCCCGTGCCTATTTCCTCTGTGTATTTAATCGTGCCCTGCTCTCAGTCTATGTGCCTTTCCTTGATTCTTTTTTTTTTTTAATGTTTATTTATTTTTGAAAGAGAGAGAGAGAGAGAGAGAGAATGAACAAGTAGGGGAGGGGTAGAAAGAAAGGGAAAGACAGAGAATCTGAAGCAGGCTCCACGCTCTGAGCTATCAGCACAGAGCTTGATGTGGGGTTCAAACCCACAAGCTGTGAGATTATGACCTGAGCTGTAGTCAGATGCTTAACTGATTGAACTATCCAGGCACCCCTCCTTGATTCTTCACATGAAGAAATTCCATTCACTCTTTGAGACCCCACTTAAACATTTACTATGAAGCCTCTCTCTGCTCTTTGAGAGCCTATGCCTCTTTCTCCATTTTATCTCATTTCATATTTATTTCATTCTTTCTCTCTCTCTAGACCATAAACCCATTGATACCAGCTGCCTTACTTGTCCCTCTTTATAGCCCCCCTTAGCATCTTCTAGTGTAGTGTCCTAACATTGGAAGCATTCAATAAATATTTCTTAAACGATATGCATTGTATGTCTTAGGTTTAGAGTAAAGTGCCCATTCTTAGTATGGATGATAAACGATGGAAGATTCACTGTTCTCGTGTTTGTAGGATGCCATTTATAAGCTCTTCACATTTAGCAAAATGGTTAAGATATAGGCTATGGAATTTAGCAGATACGGGCTTGAGTTCTGGCTTTGCTGTGTACTAGTTATGAAGTGTTAGACAAGTTACTAACCTTATCTAATCCTCAACTTATTGGGCATAATATTCTTTCTTTAATGTAGAGTGATTATTAAGATTGATGAAATATGAATGCAAAGTGTTTAACAGAGTGACTCGCACATAGTAGGTTTTAAATAAAAGCTACTTATTATTGTTCTAAGCCTTTAAGTAGTTATGTCCAGTCCTAAGATATCTTCATATTAAATATTAACTGGAGAGCAAGCTTTTCGTATAACCCCTTTATGTCTTTGGAAGGAGATTAGACACGTCTTGTGACACAAAGTCTTTGATTATATAATTCCTCAATATGCCTATTGTCATTCTTGCCTTTTGTTTTCAGTCTTTTGAAAAACAAGACAATTAAGTATAAACATTAATCGTGGCACAAATAATGCTCGCTAATGATATGAAAACAAAGCAATTGTTACCCGGTGTGGATTATAAAGATAACACACTAAAGTCACCAATACTGTCCTCTTCATTTTCATTTTGAACAAGCATTTAAAGCTAAATTAATTTAGATCGCTGAGATATAATCTTGGCTACAGTTTCTGGCATCTTAAAGCCAAAAGTAAAATCACAGTTTAATTGGCTTCCCTGACTTTGGCAATAAATAATATAATAGATTTTACTTAGGTAATTTTGACATTTTCGAAAGAATCATGATTTGTGTTTTAGCAGTCTCTTAACGACCAAAGTTAAACCCAGGAAGAGGCAAGCGGGGGAGAGAGAGAGAGACAGACAGACAGGCAGGGAGGGAATGATGAGAGAAGTATATACTTTGGCTTAGGACGAGTATAATTTTTGGATAAGAATTTGGATTGAGGTGATGTTTGTGAGGCAATTTAAGCTTCGTGAAAGAAAACTGGCATTACAAGCACAGTGTTATTATCTGCATATGTGTTTACGTGGCATCCATCAATATACTGTAAAAAAATTAGAAAGCGATGTTAAATAGATGTTTTGACCACGAGGGGTATCACGCTGAAAACACAGCCTCCTGCAGTTTCTAAGGAATCCACAGGGTTGTCTAGCCAAGTTCTCTCCTCTGCCCAGAAGTATACCTGAGGTCTACGAGGGGATTACTTATTTGGGTTCATTTAAAGGCTTTCCATAGGTAAAACCCATTGGTTGATTTCAGCATGCAATAGTCTTTGCTGGGAAATTTGCTTCCATTTCCTGAAAATCTAGCTCCCTTTTAGTCATTGTTGGTATGTAGCTGCTATTTTCGTACCTCTCTTGTCTGAACACCACTGTCTTATTTGTGTATGCATTTAACAACTGCTATCAAAAAGTTACTAGACTTATTGTGGTGATCATTTCACAATATATGCAAATATTGAACCATTATGTTGTACCCCAAACGAATATAACGCGCCAATCATATCTCAATAAAAAATAATGTATGTGCATGTGAATATTTAAAACAGCATAGAGATGCACCCATGGGAAAGGGAAGTGTTTCCTTGTCATCTTACCTCTCAGAGAAAACTTTTTGGTCTTAGGATTCTTTCAGACTCCTAGAACTTTTTGAAGAGCCCCAAGAGTATTTGCTAATCTGTCAATTTTTATTATATTAGAAACTTAAACCAAGAAACTTTTAAAACATCCACTTGTCAATTCATTTAAAAACCGATAATAAAACCATCACATCTTCACATTTAAAATGCCATTTACCAACAGATGTGTCCACAGAACCTACCACTGTGTGTGCATAAGAGTAATTATTCACTAATTCTTGACAATAAATGTATGACCGAAAAAAACTTTTTTTCCAAAGCCTAAAAAGATCATCAAACACAGATCTGCCCAGGAAGAGTATATTTCAAATGACTGACAGGCCGGAATATATTTTCTCACATCTTGATTTTTTTCCTTCAATGCGTAGCTATAACTCTTCTGGCCCCTATCCAGACCCTCATGTTAACTCACACCCAGTTAAGCCAATGGCAGCCTTCAAACCAAAAATGGGAATGTTAATTGTGAAAAGCTAATATTCTTTCATTCCACAAATCTAACCATGTGCTTCATACACAAGGCATGGTGCTAAACTCTGGAGATACACTAACGGACAAAACTGACACTACTATTCCACTACTCTTATCCGAGTGGAATTAAACCAATGAATAACTATCTAAAATATTAAAAATAAATATGTAAATATTCCATTTAATGAAAAAAGTGTTGAAAGAGATTTTCTATGGTAGTGAGAAGAGTGGCATGGTTCTGTGGTTTTTTGTAGTTTGTTTTTTTTGTAAATCTCTTTAAATGTCTGGATTAACACAAGACAAGAAGATTCTCATCTCTGATTCTGTGTGCAATCTGTTGCAATATTAAACGTCATGTAGCCCTCTAGGAAACTTCACAGTGCAGTGATGGCAAAGTGAGACCGATAAGGGCCAATAACATTGTGGTATGGTTATGAAAATAGTTTTGACCCTGTGGATTCCCTAAAGGTGTTTGTGGACTCACATGGGTCCTGGGACATACTTGGAGCGTTGCTGCCTCAGACAAAATAATTTTGAACCATTTCTGGGTTTGTCTCTTCTGATTATTACAACCATTATGTTAAATATTATGTTTATGTCCCTTGCTTACTTTCTGCTTAAATTTCTATCTAATCACTCCGTACTCCTTAAACTGTCTCCTAATACATGTTGGACACTTCTCTTTCCTCCCAGCTACACAAATGAACCCTTTGGTGTGTTTCCGTGTCCCTCACCCCCATCTCTCTTTTTCCCCTTCTCCTTTCAAAACCTGCCAACTCTACTAGCATTTTATATAGTTAACTTTTGCAGCATTTGAATTCTTTGCCATTGCTATAAATAGGGCTTCCATACTGTAAATTAAGGTTTTCCATGGATGTAAATTGGATTTAAAGTGGAAAATAAATGTCATGATTGTATAAATATTTCTATGTGTAAAAATCCGTAGAAAAATAAATAGAATCTTGCATCTCTGAATTTGTAATGTTTAGGAGAAGATGTTCCAGCATAAAAGTCAAATAAGTTCTTTTCTCAGATGCCTATTGCCCAAAACAATGACATTTCAATGTGCTTCTTATTTGGACCATATATTTCCTCTAGTTTTTTTAATTCTTCTTAAAGTTTCTAATTACCTCTTGTGGTTTTTATTTCCCAGAAAGAACTTGTGTGCCTTAAAAAACAACAACAAAACTTGTGTCCCTAAGATAATTCAGTTTCTTAGTTATACTACTTGTCAGATGCACCAGTATGTGTCCTAGACCTGCTGAAGAAGCATAATTCTGGGTTCTCTTGGATCTTATGTCCTTCTTTTTGTTGTTTCCTTTTTAATTTAACTGTAGTACATCTTCAAGTAATTCTTTTCATTTACAGAAAGGAAGATAAACACACTGATTATCTGTATGCACAAAAATGTCTTATAAAGTCTTCACGTTTTGATTACAAATTTGCCTAGGTACAGAATTCTGAGTTGAAATAATTTCTTGTGTTATATGCGAAGGCATTGTTTTCATTAGTTTCCAGCATTCAGTGTCCCTGATGAGAAATGTGATACTAATCTCACTTTTCTTATCTGTGCATAGCTTTTTTGTTCCTGTGGATACTTTCTGGTCATTTTCCTTATCTCCTGTTCTGACGTTTTGTGAGTATGTACTCAGGTGTGTGTGTGTGTGTGTGTGTGTGTGTGTGTGTGTGTGTGAGAGAGAGAGAGAGAGAGAGAGAGAGAGGGATTTCATTTATCCTGCTTTGATGTTTTAATTTGAAAACTTCTGTTTTCAGTTCTGATAAATATTATTTTTAAAAAATCATTATTATTTCCCTTCTCTCAATTTTACTTTTCCTCTGTTTCTGGAACTTTTAAAAGAAAATTGTCTGATTCTGTATCTTTTGTCATTATTCTCTCATATTTTAAAAATTATATCTTTTTCCTTTACTTGTATGTGATGTTAACTTTTTCCACCAACTTTCTATTGAAAATTTATTTTGGCTTTTAGACTGTTATTTTCCAAGAACACTTTCTTTCTCATCATTCCTTTTTAATATTTTCTTTATTTATTACTAAAATTTCCTTAATATCTTTGATGGCATTAGTTAAAATTTCTCTTGATTGGATCTGAATTATTTTTGTTTCCTCTGGGGTCAGTTCTGTTTGTTCAGCTTGATCCTCCTCTTTGGTGTTACTGGTCTTCCTCAAATGTCTGATATCTTGGTTTACTATACATATTTGTGCATGAAGAATGAGGTTGATTCATATAGGTACATGCTTTCTTATTCACCTGACAACCAGCCTGTGTCCTGAATGACAGTTGGCTGTGTTATGTGTAATGTGGACAACTTATTGGCTGCTAGATCTCACTCTAGGTTATACAGGCTTGGGACAGGAAGGCAGAATTTTTCCTCCTCCAACCTCGCACAAGACTTGCCAAAACAATGAGGGCCCTACTATGTGGCTCCAGTCCCTTACTTGGAAGCCTTAATTCCTTCAATGCAGATAGCTCATTTTATTCGCAGCATCATTTTCTGCTTTCACTTGGGTGCATATGACCCTGCTGCACATGAAGGAGGGGGAATGTCAGCCAATGCAGGTATTCAGTCAACAGATCTTCAGCCAATCGCCTGTTTTCTCTCCTTCTTTCTTCTTACTCTCACTGTTTATTCTTACTTCTGCTTTCTGTTTATCTGCTGCCTAGATTGGGAGAGGGCTGGCAGAGCTCAACAATTTTTTCCACTCCACTGTTGTCTTCTCTTGTGGATCCCAGGGTTGTAATGACCAATATTCTTTAGCATACTTTTAGTGTCAGTTAAATGAGGTGGTCATTAGGTTACCTTTTATCTTGGTTCAAATGACAGGCCCAGTCAATTCTCATTCTCTACTAATACCTGGAGAAGATAGCTTTAATGTCTCATGACAACCAGATGGCAATGTAGACAGGCACATCTACTGACAAACTAATTGATGAAGCATCCAGCTGAAGAATTCTTAAATGGCCTGCTTTTTATGTTTCAAACATTACCTGAGGAAACTTGACACATAGACCTTCAACCTAAGTCAGTTAGAGAGAGATCTGGAGTCACCTAGAGGCACAGGGAAGGAACAATTTGATTCAGTGAATGCATGTGTTACATTTTTATAACAGCCTTCTAAAATGACCCTCTCCATGATGTACATAAGCCTTTATGAACAAAATACAAATGTTTGCCAAACGATATTTTTAGGAAGCATTTAGTGAATGCCAGAATGCCTACAGGACACTGAGAGGAGAATAACAAATGCTGCATTTTATTGATGTCAGCAATAACTTGTAAACCTCAGACGTGACTTCACACCCAGAGATTGCTTCACTGCCCAGAATGAAAAGCCATTTTCAAGGGAACTCCTGGCATCACTTTTAAGAGCACTTTGTGCCTGGCCATACCACTAGGCTTCGTGCAAAGGGCAGAGGAACAGCAGCTGGTGAGTACATAAGCCTCTCACTTCTGCAGGTCTGAGTCCATAACTTAGCCTTGCTTTGGCCACAAGAAAACATTTCCTTGGTTCATTGTCTCTCTGCTCAGCCTCATTAGAAAACCACCACACCATTTGGCTCAGTTTGCTCCAACTGGCAGTGTCTGTTGAAGAAGGGGCCAAGGATTGGGTAAACATGGTCCGGTGAGGTGTGCTGGCTCTTCTGAGTGGAATTCTGCCCGCCACCTGCCTGGGCTTGAGTTTTCTTCAGACCAAACTCTATTAATACTTCTCTGTCATGAACACTAACTACATCCATGTCAAACTTCTGTTTTATCTTAAAACTAATTCATTAGGCATTTGCTCTTCTTAAATTGGAATTGGTAAAAGTTTAAAACATGAGGCTGATTGGTAAGAACTGACTGGTAAAACTATTGACTGGGATAGGATTCTTTTTTTTTTTTAAGTTTACTTATTTATTCAGAGAGAAAGAGAGAGAGCAGGGGAGGAGCAGAGAGGGAGGGAGGAGGGAGAGAGAGAGAGAGAGAGAGAGAGAGAGAGAGAGAGAGAATCCCAAGCAGGCTCCATGCTGTCAGTGCAGAACCTCATGAGGGGCTCAATGCCACAAAATGTAAGATCATGACCTGAACCAAGATCAAGAGTTGGACGCTCAACTGACTGAGCCACCCAGCAGTCCCAGGGTTTTATTTTTGAAAACATTATATCTTCATCTCACCAGGGTATTCATGGACTCCCTAGTGTGTTACTGTAATTTTTGTGTGTGTGTGTGGACTGGAAGTAAGATGTGGGTATTTAAGGTTTTCCATCTGAGACTTTAAAAATATTAGGAAAAGTACAAGTCTTTTGAAATAGCTTTAAGGGAAAAAAGGGTTATTAGTTCAATAGGATGGAGAGATAGTGACAAATTCTGCCCTTTTTGCACCATGGATCCTAAGGAACTTCTGGATCCAATAACAATATGAATCTAGCAACGTTTTAGATTCAAGTAGGAAGTTCCCAAATGGGCTTTTCTGTTGCTCCATGTCAGAGCCCCTCTTAAGTCCAAAATGGTCCTCACTTTCTGTCCTTTTGTGGCCACCATCAGCCACACCATCCTCTTCCTCTTGCCTCTGCCCACCGTGGCTACTGCTCTCGGGCTCTTTTAGTTTTAAAAGGATCTTCAAATTAGCCTCAAACCTCCAAATGCTTTAGAGGAATTTAAAATCGTTTCCTGAGAATAGTGTAGTATGCTGTGCATCATGAAGTGGTCATGAAGTCAGACCAAGGAAACATTGATGAGGAAACCTTTTTAAATTTTGAAAAAAAATTAATTTCAGCATTTAAAAGTAATACAACCTGATTGTTCCTTGACAGACAGATTAAAACAAATTTTTTTTTTCAACGTTTATTTTTATTTTTGGGACAGAGAGAGACAGAGCATGAACGGGGGAGGGGCAGAGAGAGAGGGAGACACAGAATCGGAAACAGGCTCCAGGCTCTGAGCCATCAGCCCAGAGCCCGACGCGGGGCTCGAACTCATGGACCGCGAGATTGTGACCTGGCTGAAGTCGGACGCTTAACCGACTGCACCACCCAGGCGCCCCGACAGACAGATTTTTAAGGTGAGGCATAAAAGACCTGTCATTCACTGTACTGCTCCAATACTGTCTTTTGAAAAGGAGAGTGGAAATATTTAAGAAGCCAAGATCGAAGAGGAAAAAACCCCCACCCACTGTAACTTAAAGGATACAGAATCTCTGAGGTTATATTCTGTGATCTACTAGAAGCAAAGAAGTGAAGATATAAGGTGTGTTTCTGCTAGAAATCTAAAAAATTAAAGGGCTTTTGGAGAGGCTTGGTCTCTGAATGATATTTTCAAATTCTCATAGCAGAGCATAGGGGAGACTAGATGCAGGGGAGCAGTCAGAGTTGACCTTAAATCTCACTTCTTTCCTTGAAACTTTTGTCATCAGGGAGCCCCCAGGAATTGCCACACCTCCTTTTTTGAATTTAGATCTCTACTTCACACTTACGAAAAAAAAAATTTATTGAACACCATCTATTTACCAGCAATGGTCTAAGTGTTGGAGATACAGTGATAAACAATGTGGATATGGTGTCAACTTACAAGGAGCTTACATGCTGGTGGAAGAGACAGACTGTGTGTTCTGAGTTTCACCCTACAGGCCACCTTTTAGTGAATGCTGTTAGAAGCGATGAGATGCCTGGATCTGAGATGAAAGACAGTTTATTACTCATAGTAACAACAGTCATAGTAGTTGCCAGAGAGCCAGCATTTATGTGCAAGTTCTCCAAGCCCCCATTCCCACAAGGAGAATGTGAAGAGAGTCAGATGATACCTGCCTATGCAGGAGAGGAATGCTCCTGTTTAGTTTAGGAGCCTGAATCCATAATAACAAGCAGCAAGCTGGACTGCCCTTTGTTTTGGGGAGAGATACTATCATTTTTATGCTGGATAGTAAACATACCTGCCCTTTCCTCCAGAGAGAGACCTTACCTCTGGCTCTCAAGACTCTTCATTATACAAACATCCTGGAGAAAGTGGTCTGAAACAAAGAGCAGTCAGTGCCTCATTTGCAAGACATGCAGAAACAGGAGAGACCCGTGGAAAATTCTGTTCCATCAGTTCAAAGCAATGGCTTGATTTGTCAGATTAGAGACAGCTCTGCCTACAGGAGTGAGAAGTAATTTTTTTCACATGCTGCCTTCTGGGGCTTATGGATGTGACCACAATACTGAAAAGGGCATGTCTTTGGGTGGGATAGAGGAGGAACAAGGCTAAGCCAAGAAAATCTCTGATGTGACAATTCAGTTGGCAGCTCCTAGAAACCTTCGCAGTCCTATGACAACATGAAACATTAGCTACGCATCTCAGGGTCAGAAGTGTTGGGCTGCAGGTGGCAGCCAGGCCAGCTACCAGGGTGACCAGGCATCCACCTGGGGTGGGGGAGGGAGGGCTGAGCCACTTGGAGGAGACATGGGATCCAGTCATGGAATAATTGCATTAAAAAAACCTCTGTTTTTGAAGTGAATTAGCCTAAATAAGTGTCTCATGTTGGCCAGGATTTATTTTATTTAAGCCTGATATACAGGAATTTAGAAACAGCCATATGGATTTTCTTGAAGGTTGGTAAAAACAAAATGTGCTTCTATGCAGTCTGCCAAGTTTCAGCCTTAGTTAATTTTTATGGATGAGTTTCAAACTCCTAAAAAACAAATGTATAATAGAAGTGCTGACGTAGAAACAGATTTAACTATAAAAACATGCAGTGGAAGCTGAAATATATATCATAGAATTTTTGTAGGACAAATTCGATAAAGGTGTATTTGGCATAATAATAAGTTTAAAGCAGTAATAAGATGTAGTAAAAATAAGAAATACTGATACTACTGGTGGGAAGAATGTATAAAGTGAATTGAAATGTCTCTTAATCAGAAACTCAAGGGTATTTCCTGAAATGACTGTCTTTGAATTGGACCCCCTGACTGAATTCTTCCTTACTAATAGTGTTAACAAAATAGTAGCTGTATAGCTAATTTCCTAGGCTGCCTAGGAATAAAGCTATTGTGCATTTAATTAGTCTTACTTAAATTTAAATTTAAATTTTAATTCCTCTTTTCTACACTCCCTGTGCCAAAGTTTGCCATAGATATGCTGAAGAAGAGTATTTGTGTTAAAAAAAAATCTTTTCTTTAAATTTACAAAGTGCTTTTGAATTTTTTTTAATGTTTGTTTATTTTTGAGACAGAGAGAGACAGAGCATGAGCAGGGGAGGGGCAGAGAGAGAGGGAGACACAGAATCCGAAGCAGGCTCCAGGCTCTGAGCTGTCAGCACAGAGCCCGACGCGGGGCTCGAACTCATGGACCGTGAGATCATGACCTGAGCCGAAGTCGGACGCTTAACCGACTGAGCCACCCAGGCACCCCAACAAAGTGCTTTTGTATAAATTATTGTTTGACCCCACTTAGTCCTAACAATTACACTTTGCATGGAGGAATTATACTTTTTGCAGCTGGAGAAACTAAGATAGTGAAACTTCAGTGACTGCCTACAGCTAGATACCCAGTGAGAGCAGAGAACAATGGATTGTCAAAAAATACACTGATTTGGTTCTTCCTGAAACAACCTAATTATTATGCAAACAACTTACTTGGTGGGATGACAGTTTCTAGTTTAGAGTAACATGAGAATGGAAATATCTCCATTAAGAAAAGTAATAAAAATATGTAGACAAACCACCACCACCACCACAATACACACAGACACACACAGACACACACACACACACACACACACAGACACACACACACAGTATTGTCTGTGATTCAATTTTGAATTAGACCAGTTTTGCCAATGCTTCAGAATGAAGGAAGAATGAAAATTGAAGGAGAAAAGGATGCCAGGCAATGCCTGAGATTCTTTTTGGACGTAACCTTCTGGCTTGTGATAACCTCAGAAGTAGGGTCAGAACTGCTGGAAGGTTTAGGATTCAAATATTGACTTAATTTTAATTTGCACACTCTGTTTTGTTGAAAAATTCGGGAGGGAACCTTAAGAATTCATTTACTTAATAAATAGACTTTAAGAAAGCAAATGTTTTTAATAAGGAGATCAATTTTAACACGCAGGAGACATAAAATACATTAAAACCAATTTAATTCTAGCCCCTACAATTTTGAATTACTTCCCTTTCCAGTTTAAAATATAAGCAAACTTTAGGGCTGGTGTAGTACTAAATATAATGGCAACTGACATTTTCATGGCAAAAAAAGTTTCACTATCAAATGGGTATTAAATTCAGCAATAGCTTAACAAACAGAATTAGAAAACCATGTTTATTAACATAATCACGAAACATTTATTTATTTATTTATTTATTTGGTATTTATTTATTTATTAAATGTTTATTTTCAGAGAGAGAACATGCACATGCACGTGGGGGAGGAGCAGAAAGAAAGAGAGAGAGAATCCCAAGCAGGCTCCACATTGTCAGCCCAGAGCCCAGCTCGGGGCTCGATCTCATGAACTGTGAGATCATGACCTGAGATGAAATCAAGAGTTAGTTGCTTAAGCGACTGAGCCACTCAGGCACCTCAGAAGTTTTTAATCTTAGTCAAAGAAAGTTGCAGCCAAAAGGGATATAATGTAACTGTTATAACTCTTCTTATACACAGAGAATAATGACAGTCGTAAAACACAAAATAGTATGAGACCACAGAGATTCATTCAGCATATGTTTCTATTTCTGAAAGTGACAAAATCCATTGTTTTATGTAATGGCTATGGTAAGCTTTTAAATGAAAGCTCCCACTCCCTACCACTTCCTTAACCCCTCCTCCATATACAGTTATAGATAAGTGTAAAAGGGATACTTTGCCTTCTCCTGAAAACTTGTTCTGGAAGAAAGTAGAAGGAAGTTGAAATTTAATAAGGCTTATGGGATTTTCCAAAGTTCAAAATACTATTGTGACTATTTGTGTGGTTCCCTGCCCCAAATACATGCCCTACCAGATATTTGAGTGCTTAAAAATTCACAATGGACTTATTACTTTGGGTTTTAAGATGTCTTTGGGTCATTGAGAATCTCTCTGGGAGTGATAACACCCAGTATGACACATACTGAGTGTCCAATAGATGTTTTTAAATGGAAGCTTTATTACATTCTTATGGGGATTAGTTCACAGCCAAGTGAGGTTAAATTAGGTCCTCAGTTAAGACAAGGAGAGCAAATAGAGAGTACTTCAGAGGCCCGGAGTGAGGGAAAGGGAAATGAAAAGAGAGCACACAAAAAACTTTGTTCAGTTTATAGATGCATTGAGGCTTTGTCTTTCCCATAAATAATTTGCCAGAACTTACTTTCTCTTCCTTTTATTCTTCCTCCTTTACTGATTTTTTCCTTTCAGATCCTTTTTCTCCTTTCCTTTTTTCCCTCATCTGTCTACTCCCAAAACAGATTTTTTAAAAAAAATATATGAAATTTACTGTCAAATTGGTTTCCATACAACACCCAGTGCTCATCCCAACAGGTGCCCTCCTGGAGAGTGTTATGCTAAGTGAAATAAGCCATACAGAGAAAGACAGATACCAAACAGATTTAAAAGTGTACTAAAAACTTTTTTAGAATCACAGGTAGCATGAAGAATAAGTAATTGGTACAGATGGTAAATTAGAATTATTTATTGGGCTATGCATCAAGTCAGAGATTTTTCTTAGGCTTTACTGCACTACTCTTCTTCAGGATATTTGGGGACATTAAACATACTTGAAAATAGTGTGCATTTTACTCTGTGAATTCACAAATGAGCAGTGAACTTGCCTTACCTATTTTTTAAAAATCCCAATAGTTAGCATTAAATAAATCTTTATTGAACGGCAAAGGGTGTTGAGATCAGTACTTAATATCTGAAATAAAAACACAATGCTGAATTTATTTCTCATAATGAGGGAAGACTATGCCAATCACACACACTGTCTCTGAAAAGAGTAGACTTCTGATCTTATGCAGGGTTCTTGAACACCATGAGGTTCAGGGATTGGCATACTTTGAGAGGCATAAGTGGGTTGACTTTATCCATTTCAGCGTGATTACTCAGGTGAGATGGTTGTTGATTGGTTGGCATTCAGAGGCATGTTTCTTGAAACAAATCTGTTTCTCACTGGCTGACTTTCAGAAGTGAGGGACTGTTATTGACTGGTTAGCTTGTAAAAAAAGCATGTTAATTGAGGCAGAGTTGTCAGTGGTCAATCGAATAGATTTAAAAATGATCCTGATGGTTACTTGCTACTATGGCTAAGGAACAATCATTCTTTTCCCTAAGATTGTGTGAACATTTTTATTCACACTCCCACATTTTGGTCCTTATCCAGATAAAGCTGCAGGAAGATTGCCAAAATATTCACTACTGTTGTTTATTCTCATGAAGATGAGATTTCATTTGATCAGCACGTTTTCATCCTGTTTTCATTTCTGAATCATTTGTTAAATCATCTGTTTGGATAGTGGCTATGCAGAATCATTCAAGAAAATGGACAACAAATATTGAATAACTGTGACACAAATGAGTGTAACCAGAAGGGTTAAAAAAAGGGCCTAGATAACATTTTGGAACCATGACATAGATTTCTCAGGGCTGGTCAGGAAAACTAATTTCCTGTGTCTAATTAAGAGAATCAGGATGTACCTTTTCTTTTAGCTTACATATAGATTGTTCCATCTCATCCATAGCATTAATCCAGGTATAACAGGAAGTAGAAATAATAGTGTAGAATCCCAGGTGACATAAACACACACACACACACACACACACACACACACACACATGTAAATAAAATCCAGGGCTATTGTATTGAGTTAAGGAATTAAATTGGTTTATTGTGCCCTTCTTGTCTGGGCTTATTTGTTACTACAGGAGTGAGGAAACAAATATTTTTGGTGACTGTATCAAATTGGCTAGCTATGGATGGAGTCCTTATCAGGTGATTTATTATTTATTCCCCCAATTATTATTTGCTATATATTTATTAAAAATATAATAGAGGTTAAATAGAGTGGTCTGATTTAAGAACAAAAAGAAAAATTATATAATATCAGGTATGATAAATATAATTATAGATGGTATTGAATTTAATAAAGGTTTTAAAATGTTATATACAACTGTCTGGTTATAAATTAGAAAATTTTTTAAAAATCTGAGTGTAGTAGATGCACAACATTACATTAGTTTCAAGTATACAGCTTAATGATTCAATGACACTATATATTATGCTATGCTTAAATTAGAAATTTTATTATATAATTTGTTAGATAATTTATCAAGCAAAATATAAATGCCAGACTTTGCCCCAGAAAAGGTAGAAAATCTAAATAGACCAATTGTTCTAGAAGAAATTACAAATGTTATAAAAAGTTGTTACAGAACACTCAGTATTTTTAAATACATGAGATCCAGATGGTTTTACACTTGTGTTCTGAGTAACATTCAAAAAGAGGTAATTCACACATAATGCAATTATTCAAGATTATAGAGAAAGTACACACACCATTTGCAAAGCTAGCATAACATTAATTTCAAACTCAATACTGAAAGTATAAAAATTGTAGACCTAGACATATATAGGCAAATCAAATTTATCAGTGTATTCAAAGAATAATACATGAAGTAAGTTTTGTTCCAGGAATGCCAGGATAGTTCAACTAAAAAAGGCCAGCAACATAATTCATTTCATTATCAAATGAAAGAAGAAAAAAGCACCACCATTCTGTCAATACAGTCTAAAAAAAGAAAATTAAATAAAATTTAAAGTTAACTGTGTTCCTAATAAAAATGCTAAGAAAAATAGTGACAGAGAAAACTATCACAGCATTATAAAGACAATTTATCTAAAAGTTCAGTAGCGTGCCTCTTAGTAAAATATTAGAGTTATTCTCATTAAAAGTAAGACTAACACTAGGATAATCACAGTTTTTTCTCATTATTAAATGCTATTTTGAATTTTCTAGATAAAGCAATGAGACAAGAAAACAAAATAAATAGCATAAATATAAAAAAAGACAAATATCTTTATTTGCATGTAATCCAAGTGATTCTACTAAAGGTGTTAGAATTGTATACAGTAGCTGGATATAAGATTAGCATAAAAACAGATCAGTTGCTCTTCTTTATTTAGTAATCAGAGTAGGGGGAATGCATTTAAAAGAAAGTTTCAGATTATGTGTGGACATAATGTTTTTGAAGATTCCAAATAAATGAAGGGACATGCTCTGTTCCTGAACTGAAAGAGTATTATGAAAATATTAGTCCTTCAAAAATGAATATGTAAAATCAATTTATATTTGTTCAATCAGAATTTCCACATGTGTTTTTTTAAGATTAGACAACACAATTTTAAAGTTTATCTGGAAGCATGTGTGTTGCAGAATTACCAATACTTCTAGGAACAATGTTAATGATGGGATCCTTGCATTGCTGGATATCAAAACTTACCATAAAGTTACTATAATCTAACTTGTACTGTTTGGCCCAAAGATAGATGAGTAGAAGAGAACCAGAAAGAGAGCCCCTGTATATAGTAGAGCCTAATATATCATGAAGATGGCATTTCAATGAGGTGGCAAAACATGGCATATTTAATACGTGCTACTGGCAGAATTGACAATTTTGTTGAGAAACAGAAAACTAGATTCTTATGTGGTGTCATATACAAACAAATTTTAGATATCTTAAAGGTTTAAGCTATAAATAAGTGAAAAAAAAGTAAAAAAGAAAATTAAGAAGGAACACCAGAGACCTTCATGAAATAAATATATGGAGGACTACAGAAAACAATTAAATTTATCTATATGTTGAACTACATCGCAAAAAAGGTCAAATGACAAATTCAGATAAAATATTTCCTTTTTTAAAAAAATATTTATTTTGAGAGACAGAGACAGAGGAGGGGGAAAGGGCAAAGAGAGAGGGATAGAGAGAATCCCAAGCAGGCTCCACACTGTCAGGAGCCTTGAAAATATTTTCAATACTAATGACAAAAGGTTATTATTACAAACATTTAAAGTATTGCTAGACATTGGGGCACCTGTGTAGCTCAGCCGGTTAAGCATCAAATTCTTGATTTCGGCTCAGGTCATGATCTCATGGTTCATGAGTTAAAGCCCCGTGTTGACGCCAGTCAGAGTGGCCAAAATGAACAAATCAGGAGACTATAGATGCTGGAGAGGATGTGGAGAAACGGGAACCCTCTTGCACTGTTGGTGGGAATGCAAATTGGTGCAGCCACTCTGGAAAACAGTGTGGAGGTTCCTCAAAAAATTAAAAATAGACCTACCCTATGACCCAGCAATAGCACTGCTAGGACTTTACCCAAGGGATACAGGAGTACTGATGCATAGGGGCACTTGTACCCCAGTGTTTATAGCAGCACTCTCAACAATAGCCAAATTATGGAAAGAGCCTAAATGTCCATCAACTGATGAATGGATAAAGAAATTGTGGTTTATATACACAATGGAGTACTATGTGGCAATGAGAAAGAATGAAATATGGCCTTTTGTAGCAATGTGGATGGAACTGGAGAGTGTTATGCTAAGTGAAATAAGCCATTCAGAGAAAGACAGATACCATATGTTTTCACTCTTATGTGGATCCTGAGAAACTTAACAGAAGACCATGGGGGAGGGGAAGGAAAAAAAAACGGTTAGAGAAGGAGGGAGCCAAAGCATAAGAGACTCTTAAAAACTGAGAACAAACTGAGGGTTGATGGGGGGTGGGAGGGAGGGGAGGGTGGGTGATGGGTATTGAGGAGGGCACCTTTTGGGATGAGCACTGGGTGTTGTATGGAAACCAATTTGACAATAAATTTCATATGTTGGAAAAAAAATAAAATAAAAATGCACATCAGAAATGTTCAAACTAGATATACAGACAGAAAGTTGCTTTAACTGGTAAGGGGGGAAGTTAGGAGGAAATGAGGAGTAAGTGCCAATGGGAAAGAGATTCTTTTTGGGATATGAAAATGTCCTAAAATTGATTCTCGTGATGAACACACACGTCTGTGAATATATTAAAAGCCATTGAGTTGTATACTTTAAATAGATCAAGTACATGATATGTGAGTTATATCTTAATAAAGCTGTAATTAAAAATGTAAAAAAAATAAATAAATAAAAAAAATAAAAATGAAAAAAAAAAAAGCCCCGTGTTGACACTGACAGCATGAAGCCTGTTTGGGACTCTCTCTCCCTCTCTCTCTTTCAAAAAGAAATAATTAAACATAGAAAAAAATAAAGTATTGTTAAATATTGATTAACAAAAAGACAAAAACTATTAGAAAAAGAATAATAAATTTAAATGTCCAATGAATATTTGAAAACATGATTAACTTCGCTAGTACTCAAGAAAATATGTAATAAAGCAATAATGAAACATAATTTTTCACCCACCATTTTGGAAAACATTGAAAAGTTTCATAACATCAACACTCACATATACCTGGAATGAGCTCATTTAACCCTTCAGGAAAGTTATTGGCAGCAAGTATCTCTTTTGGAACTAGGTCTTAGAAGAATACTTGCACAAGTGCGTAAGAAAATATGTCTACAGATGTTTGTAGGGAAAACATCCGGAAGAAAAATCTGAATGCCCACCAGTTTAGAGAAGTATTTAAAAAAAAAAAAAAATATATATATATATATATATATATATATATATATTCAGCATTTCCAGGATACATTTTTAAGTGAAATAAAACAAGTTGTGAGTAATATCTAATGAATAATCTGAATTTTTAAAAAAATGGAGTAAGCAAAAATCAATATATGGATATGCATGTTGGTATATGCCTTGATGATTATAGAAATAGGTGTGGGAGATTAAATACCACACAGGTTACACTGGCAATTTCTTTTTTTCTTTTTTTCTTTTTTTAACATTTTACTCATTTTTTGAGAGACAGAGAGAGACAGAGTGCGAGCAGGGGCGGGGTAGAGAGAGAGAGGGAGACAGAATGCAAAGCAGGCTCCAGGCTCTGAGCTGTCAGCACAGAGCCTGACACGGGGCTTGAACTCACAAACTGCAAGATCATGACCTGAGCCGAAGTCAGACGCTTAACCAACTGAACCATCCAGGGGCCCCTCACTGGCAATTTCTTGAGATAGGATTGGTTGGGGGTTAGAGGAGATTATTAACTTTTATTTTTCTACTTACTGTTTAATTTTTACAATAAGCATATACTACTTCAAACAATTATGATAGTAAGAAACAAAATAGATGTTTATCCATAGATCACGCAAAGCATTTTAAGATATTAAACCTCTAAGAAAATTAGGAGTTCTATGTAAAAGAATAAATGCTATAGGGGTGCCTGGGTGGCTCAGTTGGTTAAGCGTCCAACTTCGGCTCGGGTCATGATCTCGTGGTTCGTGGGTTTCAGCCCCACATCCACACCCTCAGAGCCTGGAGCCTGCTTCGGATTCTGTGTCTCCCTTCTCTCTGCCTCTCCCCTGCTCACACTCTGTCTATTTCTCTCTCAAAAATAAACGTTAAAAATTAAAAAAAAAAAAAGAAATACCATAAACCAAACACGTATACTAAACCAAGGGAACCAAGGGAATGAAGAGAGATAATAAAAATCCTATGAATTTTTGGAGTTCCTGTAAACCATAGCAATACAATTATTACAACACTAGATAACTAATGCTACCAGATGTTAGTTATTATATCTTACATCTATATATTCATGGCCAACTTGAATTAATATAAAAAAAAACAAGCGAGCAACAGGCAAACAAGTACCTTGAAGACAGACTTTTTGAGATGTATCTAATGGTAGGGATCTGGAATTATCAGTCCTGACTGTTCTTTTGGTTCTCACCCAGCTTTGCTGTCTGTATACTGATGTGGGATTAAAGTATTCTCTGAATCCCCAGAACTTGACCAAAATAATTATTACAAGAAATTAACAATGAAGAAATTTGTGACCCAGAAGGTTCCAACTTGCCAAAGTTGAGGTGAGTCAGTGGTGATGTTGAGATGTGCCCTGGACAATCATTTTAAATCGAATCCTCCTCCTCTGTCTTCTAAATTTTAGGTACTAAGATTGATCCTTATAAGATAATGCCTTTTCCCCCCAGCCAACCATAAGTAATGCTGTTTAAAATAAAAATGAACACATGTGATAAGACTGTACTTGTTTGATTTTTTTAAATACCTAAAGATTGTCTCATTATTCATAGTTTTGGTTTTCAGTTTGCTTTCTACAGCCAATGTATAAACTGACTAGATTAGCAGAGATTTAAATCTCAACAGATATCCTGTTCCTGTTTTTTCCTGCATTGACATTTTACAGGAGACAGACCCAGAGATAACAGAAATGCAATATAAATAACAATGTGGATGCTTATCTAAACTCTGTAAACATACATAGTTAATTCATTTAGATTCTGTACATAAGTTTAAAATGCACACACAAAACGTACATCATGAAGTTTAGGCTCCCTCAGGAAGACCCTGAGGGGTACCTGATTACTCTTATATTTCTGGAATAACCATTGATTTTCCCAATAAGTGATCATTTAGAAGAAGAAAATTGTATATCGAGGGAATATATCTCTTAACATAATATATTTTTCGACTTACGTTCACAGTAAAGGCTCTCGTGTCTATCCCATGATGTAAGTATATCAGGTCAACCACTGAAGGTTGAAAACTAGAATAAACTTACCATTTGTATGTATTTTGAGTTTGGTCCCATGTTAAAAAAAATACTTAGGAGCTTTGAAGAAATCACTTTAGATTCATTCCTACTGGAAATAATTGGAAACAGCTTTGCATGGAAACATTCACTGATACTTGTTGCATGGACTAGAGTCTTGCTTGTTTTTCTATGGCCCATGAGTTAAGAGCGATCTTTGCATTTTTAAATGGTTGAAAAAAAAACCACAATATTTTATGGCGCATGAAAATGATAAGAATTTCAGATTTAAATGTCCATAAATCACACAAACATTCCTTCATTTTTGCATTGTCTATGGCTATGTTCTTGCTACATGCAATGGCAAAGTTGAGCATGATCACAGACACTATGTGTCCCCCAAAATTTAAAGTATTTACTGTATGGCCCTTTACAGAATAAGTTTGCTGACTTTTGGATTAGAAAATGCCTGAAGGTATTTGCTGTGAGGAGTTTTTATGTAATGTTTCTTTTGTGGTAAGCTGTATGACATTAAGTAATTCATTCATTCATCCTTTTATTCTTTCACTCAATAAAAGCTTTTTTTGAATGTTGACACTGAACCAGCCTTAGAAATAGAGAGAAGTGTGGGACAAGTTCTTTGTCCTAGCGATTATATGAAATGATTGCATGTCAATCAGACAGTTGTCCAAATTTCTACAAATGAATGTCTTATTGGGCAGAGAACCATAGTAATTTTAGGTCTTCCAAATTCTTTCCTAAGAAGAGCTCAATCCCAAAATGTGGTGCAATACATGCAGATTCTGAGCTTTTCTTAGTATCTTCTACACCAGCATCCTGAACTTCCTTTTCCCTGCCCATAGGGTTACATGAGTTCCTTGCTCTCTGGAGATGAGCACTGTGCTTCCCTATCAGGACAGTTTTAGATGTCCAGATTAGCAGTCACTATTACCGAATATTTTCTATCTGACAGGTGCTGTGTGAGGAGCTTGACTTGAAATAACGTCACTGAAACCTCACACTCTGCAAGGTAAACGTGATCATCCTCATGTATGTTTTTTTAAAAAAAATTGTTAATGTTTATTTACTTTTGGAAGGGAGAGAGGGAAGAAAGAGAGATAGAGAGAGAGAGAACGAGCAAGGAAAGGAGGGGTAGAGAGAGATGGAGACAAAAAATCAAAGCAGGCTCCAGGCTCTGAGCTGTCAGCACAGAGCCCAACAAGGGGCTTGATTGAACTCATGGGCTGTGAGATCATGACCTGAGCCAAAATTGGACGCTTAACCGACTGAGCCACCCAGGTTCATCCTCATTTTTGTAAATGAGAACACAGAATTTCAGAAATGTCAAGTAAACTGCTAGTAAGTGGTTGAGGCAAGGCTTCAAACATAAGGTTGCCTGTTTCCAAAGCTAATCCTTTTAATGACAATTTACTGAATTTGCTTTGTTTTCAAGACTCAAATTCTCTCCACACGACGTTATCTTTTGGTTACTCTTGAGATGTCAATAGTTATCTAAGTCTTTTAGGCTGTGGCTATGTGATGGAAAACAAATATTTTTCAGTAAATATGCTGTTTTCATGTTTTTGGTGACAGTGTCACCCTGTAGGGGGCAGAATTCACCCTGAATTCCACTTTTGTTTCCTACCTTTGTTTTTGAAACAGTTGTGTTGACTTGAATGAGAAGAATTTTCCAGGCTGTCATGACTCATTCTAGGTCAGAGCCACAGGATAGGTGACAGAAGGAACACACATTCAAATTTATACTCTTGTCTTGATGTGAGCTTTTGTCAGTATCACTTCTTCTCTTAGTTTCTTCATTAATAAAATTATTCGTGGTGGAATTTGAGGTATGTCTGTGTGTTCCACATGTGCGTATGGCCATCTTTGGAATGAGTTTCCATTCAATGCTATTAATAGTAATCTATTTGGCTGGTAGGATCATAGAATCTCAGAGTTGGGGTGAACAGTACAATGTATAATTTCTGAAGGCAGATAGACTGAAATCATTACTAGTTGAAGGATCTGAGGGAAACTGACTTCTTTTGTTTACGTTTCAATTTCTGGATGTGTAAATGGAGAAATGATAGTACAACTTCATAGTAATCCTAATCTTGAGTCCTTGTTGTGTGCCAGGCACTGTTCTAAGCACTTTGGTTGAACCGAACAATTTAATCCTCATAACAACCCTGTGAGGTTGTTGCTAATATGAGCTCCATTTTTTGGGAAAGGAAATTGAGACATGGAAAAGTCTAGGAAGTGGAGAAGCCAGGATTTGAAATTTAGCAGCCTGGTTTTTGAGTCCAAGTTCTTAAAGATTATGTCACAGCATCTACAGACTGTGTTGAGGTTTAATTAAGAAAAAAACATATAAAGCCCTTAACGCAGGGTGGGTTTTCAGTAAATATTGGTTATTTTCCTTCAAAGAATGTTTTAAAAAGTGTGACTCACATGCACATGTACTGGAATCACCTGTTATGAGAGGTGTATTTGTCAGAAATGCTGATTCTTGGACTCCAGCCTGGACCTACTGGATTCTGGGAATTTTACATTTTTAACACATGCTTCCTGACTGATTTTTGATGCAACAAAGCTTGAGAGACTACCTTAGAATAACCCATCCCAGTTCACTAACAATGAGGAAATCCTTTCATGGCACTGCTCCAATTACTCCCAGGCTTCTGGGGAATTCCCAGTGATGGTGTGCCTCCAAAAAACTTGGATTGTTAGAAAAATTTTTCCTTGTAATTGAATGAAAAAAAATCTTCTCCACCTTATTTTATCTCCATTTCACCTATTCAGGCTTCTGAATCACACAGATTATCATTATAGGGAGGCAATGGGAAAGCCATTTTGGGGTGATTGGACTGCAGATATGTTTATGTACCCGGCAGGTAGAACAGTTTTCAGGGTCGACAGTTACCTAAGGTCCTCAAGGTGATGACTGTCCCAGTTGAGTGACAGGGAGACTGTGAATGGATCAAACACAGAAATCCTAAGGAGGGAGGCAGACAGATGATGATATCATCAGGAAGATGATCAGAGCATGAAGAACAAACAAAGACTCACATGCTGAAATGGGGAATGGAGTTATAGTTTGGTCATGGGGATAGAAGTCCATAAAGTTATTGTAGAGTCACTAACAATTTCACTTGACCCTGAGACAACTCAGTTACTAAATCAGGTTTCTTTAAGTTTCCCTTAGTTGGCATGAGATTCATATTTCCACCTATTGCACATTAGAGACATTTATTGAGTGAATAAAAATGGTGGCCAGGTGGCCCTAGCCATGGAGATTGCAAGGCAGGGATCAGAGCACATTTTTCCCATCCAGTCATCAAAATATTCAAGGAAAACCTTTCCTCCTCCAGCTTAAAATTTTTTGAGTTTTTTCCCCCTGCTATCCATCATAGGAGCCTATGATCTGGTTTCTGGAGCATTTTCCAATTGGCAGTCATCTTCAGGCACTTGGTTTGTCAATATCTCTCTTAAAATGTGGTACTCAGAGCTGAATATAGGGTCCTGATGTGGCATGACCGTACTGAGTGCCACAGGTCCTTCATCTCTCTTGTTCTATGTACTATATCGCCACTAATGGCCACACCAAACTATTTTTTAATTAAGTGGGCTGTATGTACATTGTGAATAACTCACTTCTGCTGAGGTAGCCTAAGATCGCATTAGCTTTTCTAGCAGCCAAATCACGCGCTTGGCTCATATTAAAACTTCTGTCAGTGAAATCCCTGAAGTTCTTTGTCATATAAAACACAACTAAACTGAGACAAATTTGGTTTGTATTTGTGCAACTGAGTGTTTGAACGGGTTTTTACATCTATTTCTGTTAAATTGCATCTTGTTAGTTTTGACCTGATTGTCATGCCTGTGGAGATATTTAAAAATTCTATTTCTATCACTCAATATATTTAGCTTCCATCCTTGTGCCATTTAAAATATTACCAAGCCTTCTATACCTTCGTCTAAGTCACTAATAAGAAGCATTTAACAGTAATAGGCTTGTTGTATTTTTCCGGGATCTCCCTTCAAGATGACATTATTTCATTTGTCAATATTCTCTTTGGTACCTATTATTTGCCAAATGCCATGTTATATCCTGGGGATAAATATATGAATATGGCCTAGACCCTGCTCTCAAGAGATTTACAATCTAATGAAGAAGAGTAACAAATTAGTGGACAAATGCAATACTGTGTGATGAGAGATGTACCAGAGGGGTACATAAGGGATAATGGTAAAATCAGGACTTTGGTAGAATAAGCATAGAATGATGAAAATCCATTTGGATCGAGTAGACCATAATTTAGAAACACTTATCTCATGTAGTTCCAATCATACGAACTCTTTCTATCACTCTTATGAAACACTTTAAAAATTACCACACTTTTTCTTTGGGTAAATACCCAGTAGTGGAATTATTGGATCATATGGCAGCCCTACTGTTAACTTTTTGAGGAACCTCCATACTGTCTTCCATAGCGACTGCACCAATTTGCATTCTCACCAATTGTGCACGAGAGTTCCTTTTTCTCCACATCCTTGCCAACACTCGTTATTTATTGTCTTTTTGATTCTGGTCATTTTGACAGGTGATCAGGTGATATCTCATTATGGTTTTTATTTGCATTTCTTTGAATGACGTGGAGCATTTTTCAAATGTCTGTTGGCCACTTGTATGCCTTCTTTGGAAAAATGTCTATTTAGGTCCTCTGGCCTTTTCAAATTTGGATTATTTGGATTTCTTTTGAGTTGTAGAAGCTCTTTATATATTTTGAATATTAGCCTTTTATTGAATATATCATTTGCAAGTATCCTCTTTTCTTCAGTAGGTTCCACTACTGAGTATTTACCCAAAGAAAACAAAAACACTAACTTGAAAAGATATATGCACTTCTATGTTTATTGCAGAATTATTTATAATAGCCAAGATATGGAAGCAACCCAGGTGTCCATCAATAGATGAATGGATAAAGAAGGTATGGTATATATAGACAATGGGATATTATGTAGCCATAAAAATGGATGATATCTTGCCATTTGCAACAACATGGATGGGCCTAGAGGGTATTACGCTAAATGAAGTAAGTCATACAGAGAAAGACAAATACCATGTGATTTCACTTACATGTGGAATCTAAAAAGCAAAACAAATGAATAAACAAACAACAAAAAGCAAAATCAGACTTATAAATACAGAGACCAAACCAAGGATGGTTGCCAGAGGGGAGGCGATGTAGGGCAAAATGCATGAAGGGAGTTGGGAGATACAGGCTTCCAGTTATGGAATGAATAAGTCATGGGAATAAAAGGTACGGCATAGAGAAAATAGTCAATGGTATTATAACAGCATTGTGAGGTGACAGATGGTAGCTACATTTGTGATGATCATAGCATAACCTATAGAGTTGTTGAATCACTGTGTTGTACACCTGAAACTAAAGTAACACGTGTGTCAACTGTACTAAAAACAAACAAGCAAAAACTACCACAACTGTGTTTTTGTTAAACATTAAGTCGAAGGCCCAGCTATGGTATGGTACTGTCAACTGTATTCTTTATCTTCTCTGGATACTCTTACCAGCTAGATGCGAACAACTACTTATTGCCCTCCTGTAGAGAATGGTTTTTATCCTTTGCCTTTTATGTAACTTACCTATGCTCCCCCCATTTCCCCAATTCTGCCCCATACCCGTGACTAAGGAGACTTCACTTAGTCACAGATGGCAACAATTAGCTCTGTTTCCATTTCGAATTACAGTGCGTATGTGTGTGTGTGTGTGTGTGTGTGTGTGTGTGTGTGTGTGTATTCTTTAAATGCAAGTGGCTGTAAGGTTCCACCTTACAGTCTTGTTCAGCCTAAGTTGGGTGCAATGCCAAAACTAGTTCAGAGAAGTTCTCATCAGCTCTCCTGCACAAGACAAAGTAGTTGGAGGAACAGTCAGCCTGTTGTTCTTCACCCACTTAACATCATTTAGGCCAAGAACTTGGCTTCAAGCTCCCATGGAAAATATTAGTTATTTTTATATATACAAATCAGTTCTGAATTAGTTTAGAAGCATATTTTTCTTTTTTTTCACCATAAAATTAGGCTAGAGAAATTTGGAGAACCACTAGTTTAAAATTGGGCTAATTCAGTATGTGCAACTTGTACCATTTTTAGTCATTCTCATATGTTAAGAAAAGAGACTGGGCCCCTCAGGATTGAGCATTGGTGCTGGGGGGCGGGGAGGGTAAGAGCTGATTAAGTACAATTGGGTCTCATACAGTAACTTATTAAATCTTATTCTTTCTTTTTTTGGGGAATTGCCTTTAAGTTTTCTCCTCTCATTTCTATTTTCTTTCTATTGCGGAGAACACTGGGGATGAAGGATTTGCTTCTGGAGTCAGAAACAACCTGGGTTTGTACCCCATTTCTCTGTAGCTTTGTGACCTGGATGGGTCACAACTCCTTATGCCTCAATTTTCTTTACTATAGAATGGTGACAACAGTTTATTCCTCATTGGGCTGCTAGGAGGATTAAACAGCATATGAAAATGCTTAGGATAGCACACTGTAGAGGGAAACTGCTCAATAAATGTGAGTGATTTTGTTGTTGATGTTGATAATGCTTTGAGGATATGGATAATGGAGCTGACAAAAATAGAAGTGACACCAGTGAATTCCCACAATTGCAATACAATAGCTCTAGAATATTTCTAACAGTGTCTCAAGGACATTGTTCTCTGAACTATTGATAAATATATCAATATATCAATATATTATTTGCAACAAATAATTTTTGTTTTGCTTTGTTTTTTCCCTTTGGTGGGTGGTGGTATTGTGTTGTGCATGGTAGAATGATTAGTAGCATTCCTGGTCTCAATCCACTATATGCCAGTTGCACCCCTTCACCCCCCAGTTGTTAACAATCAAAGCAATGTTTTCAGACATTGCCAAGTGTCCCCTGAGGAACAATAACCCCTAGCAGGCAAAGCATAATTGTAAGTCACTTTCTTCAGCCCTAGGGTCACACAGTTCCCCTTATCTTTACTGAGAGCTATAAAATTAGGTTTAAAAGGATCCCCTTGGCTTTGATGGACTGGATCCCTATAACATTTAAGTAGGTGTGGTCTTTGGAAATGAGATGAATGCTTTCTTATTGCTGAAGTATACCCATCTGGGATACATGCAACACTCCAGTGGGTTCTCTTGTATAATTCTGGAGTGGAGAACAATTGTGCATTGTGTTTGCATGTTATTTCACTTGCTACTTTTGATCCAGCACTCAATTCTGAAGGAGGAAAAAAGGAATTTTCATTAACAATAAATGCCATTTTCAATAAATATTCTTAGGGCTCATTAAAGACAAAACATTGAGCTAGGGAAAAAAATGGCATAAAAATGTTATTCATGTAAAATAAATGTGCTAATTGGCAAGAGTGGTTCAAAAGGACTTCTCCGCTCTCCAGACACTTTGAACTTTGCCCATTTTTTTTCCTTGGCAGTGCGGTGTAAAAATGGAAATAGATTCTTAGAGCCTCTTGATGACATCTTGTTGGAATATAAGACATATTGCGTTGAGATTTGTGATCTGCAAGAATTCCATCTGCACGATTCACCGGAGACAGTGCCACTGATGATGATTCCAAATGGTCTATTCTGCTTATTTATTTACCTGCTTAATAATAGCAAATTCAACTGAAAGGACAATTTGATTTGGAGGCTTCAGTCAATTATTCTATTTCTTGGAATGGCTTGTGTGGAACAAAGAGTGGTCCACATTTTGTTTGAGGCAGTTAATTTTATTCTTCCTGAATATACTTCAGGGATTTGTAAAGAAACCACTACCAAGGACCATCTTACCAGGTGAGTGCTAGAGGAAAACAGCCTGATAAAAATCCACGATTATTTAAAAACAATTTCTTTTTGCCCTCATCCCAACCCAAATGAATAGTGTCAATGAATTTAATGAGTCGACATTGTACCATTTCCTAGATTCTTTCAGGGACAGCCCTCATGAGAATGAAACATGAGTTGCTGTTTCAACCTTGGGGGACCAATTATGCAGCTTCGGTTAGCAGCTATTGTCATGGCCACTTAAGTGTCAAGGCTTTTGATATCCATTTGTAACCATAACCTTTCATTTAAAAATACTACTACTTTCTTTGGCAGTCATCCTAACCTAATTAGGAACTAACGCAGACTTGTACATTTCTTATAAACACATCAGCCGACCAGAGGATCCGGCCAGGGCTAGAGCACGATTTGAGCTTGATTGAGGGGTTTATCTTTTCCTCCTTCCTATAACACACGTATAGGTCTGGATTATATTCAGCAGAACTGCTTTTCCTCTTATTTTCTGGTTTTGACATTCTGCATTGATTACTCTCTTGCTCTCATTCTCCTGCTTTTACTCTTCCCTGCCATTGTTTTCCTTTCTCCTACAACTTTGTTTTGTACCCTTTCCTTTTTTTTTGATTGTTACAACTTTACCATTTGAACATTTACAGAAGAACTAGTCTGACAGCCTCTGGACAGTAGAGAACAAGATTGAATGATGACATCAGAGGTGATCTTTTTTTTTTTTAATGAATTGTATATTTCAAATTTGATTTTTTTAAAAACTTCTTTGAGAAGGGGGCTGCTCTGTTTCCTGCATGGCTTTAGTGGTAGAAAGCCATCAATGAGCACACACAATAAGATACCAGGCTTGAAGGAAGCCTTGGTGAAATGGGTAATTACAAGTGGCCAGGGGCATACAGTGCTACCCTAGAGATGAGTTGTGTGGGACCATGTATTTTAGGTTTTGCAGATCACCAGTAGTAAGGACATAATCATCAATTTGGACTATAAATATAGTGATAATATTCCAGCCAGTTTTGTCTATAATATGCTAGGTTCTATGCCAAGTCCTTGACCTACTCTTCATATAATCTTCACAACACTGTAGAGACAAAAATCATTTCCTTACCATTTTGAGATGAACTTACTCTCAAGGAAGTTAAGTAGTTTCTGTGCAATCTTGCAGTGACCAAGTTTGATTCTAAAATCTATATTATCAGCTAATATGACTGTCTTCCTACTAATTTGAATAGAATTCTTTTTATAATCCTCTAGAATGAGAGTATGAAAAATTGTAGTGAATAAGATAAAGATGAGCAAATGCTTCTTTTAGTAACTGTCTACTGGGCCAAGAAAAATCTTGTTGAGTATTGGTATTTTCTGTGCTTCATATTATTCTGTGGGTGTATTAATAGGTTTTAGCAAATATGGGGCTGATATGCTTTTCTTTTAGTCTTTGGTTAATTTCATCTGAAAAACTTGTTCTTTCAAACTAGCTCTTGAGAAATAAAATACTGTTCAGCACAGAAATAAGCATAATATGAAAATAAGATCTTTTCTGTGGCCCTTGTCTTAGGAGTGAGTTTTCAGCTAATGAGAAGTGATAAATAATGGAGCTGGGATAAGGACACAGTTATTGGACTTCACATGGTGAACTAGGTAGTGTTGCTGTTGGCCAACACATCCTCTAGGCTTTGGCTTTTAAGATAAAAATGTTTCATGGCTGAATAGTCGTTTCAAGAATAATGTGAAAGTAGTAAAGTAGAAAGTTAAAGCCAGGGCTTTGTTGTTGTGATATTTACAGGATGATATGCTCTAGTACAGGAATCTAGTCCTCAGTGGCCCCTGTGTGGCTTCGGAATGCCTATGGGTACCAGGGACAAATGGGAACAAAGGAAAAAGCAAGAGAATAAGAAAAGGATGAGAGAATAGAGCAGAAAAGAGGAGGATGGAAAGAGGAAGGGAGACCACCAAGGGAGTCAGATTGATGGAATAAAAGGAGATCGATAGAAGAAAGCTGTCTCCCTGGTGGGAATAACTAACAGGTTATTCCAATGCTATACTGGTGTGTAGAATTTATTTTATCATTGAATGATATGCATGATGGGATAACAAACCATTTGAGAAACCATTTAAAAAGTTCCTCTCTCTTCCATTAAACAAAACTTTAGCAACATAATATACAGTTATCGTCCTCTTGCTTGTTATACATCATGATATATCTTGGAGGTCTTCTATGTCAGAACACTGAAGTCCTCTTCATATAAGTGGCACAGTGTTCCTTTGGTGACATAGACTGGTGTATAAAATTGGTCTCCTGTGTTGTTTCTACTCATATTTTCAAACCACCCTGCCATTATCAATATTGTGCACGCCATGTTGTGTCGTGTATGAGTAGGTTTCTCTATGGAACAAATGCCCAAATACAGGATTACTGAGTTAAAAAGTGAATGCCAAAGTGAGCTCCATTGAGCGCTACCATTTTTGGACTTCCCGATGTAGGATGTGATTATTTTTTAACCCATTGTATTAATACTGAATGACAATAAACATTTAATGATTGCTTACTATTTGCCATATATTGTTCTAAGAGCTTTAAAGAACATCACTGCATTTACTCTGCCATATGAGGCAGGTAGAATTATCTCTTTTGTACACTTAAGGAAAATGAGACCTAGAGAATAAATAACTTGCACAGTGTCAAAGATATTGTAAGTGGTAGAGTTAGGCTTCAAATCCTGGTGGCCTGACCTCAGAACCTGCATTCTTTCTGTCAGCCGCTGCTCCGCCCAAACTGGGAAGGTCACCAATGACCTTCTTGTCTCCATTTCTAACAATTCCCAGCCCTCATTCTTATTATTTTTTTTTTTTTTCAACCTCATGCCTCCTGCAGCCAATGCAAGGGACTACAGGCTTTGAAGAGCCACACCTAAATTGCCTCCCATTATGTGTATTTTAGGCTTTTAAATAAAAGCAGAAGAGAGAAAAGAAAATGTGTCATTTCCAAAATTATTGAGGAAAAGAAATGGTATGTAATACATCAGTTCAGACCCGACAAAAAAGCCCTTGAATAAAAGATGAAAGTGTCAGGAAGAATTCTTGAAAATGTTCTACCATTTAATAATAATGCTAAAAGTTTGAAGAGTCTCTAGTAAAGCTAAGGATTTTAAAATTTGGAAATATATTACTTCAACATTTATTTAGCTGGAGGAAACTTTTTATGACATTCTTAAATATTTATACTTTATTAGTCACATAATTGCTTAAGCAATATTTATTTGTAAGACTAAAATTTTTGACACTTATACATCAACTTTTTGGCCTGGCCCTCAGAGTTCAAGGTAATAAGTAGGAAAATATAGTACTTCTGACTCTGATTTAATTTGAACAAATAAAGGATCAATATAACATATATTGATATTTTTTATTTCCATTATTAGGTGGAAGGTAGAGGAAAGTATAAAATATAGTTATCAACAAAATGATATGTTAACTAGTAGTTAAAATTACACATTACATCACACATCATCAGGGAAATGCAAATCAAAATAATGAGATATATAACTTCACACCAGTTAGAATAGCTATCATCAAAAAGACAAAAGTGGTAACATGTATTGGTGAGGATGTGGATAAAAGGATTTGTGCATTGTTGGTGGGAATGTAAATTGGTGCAGCCACTATGGAAAACAGTATGGAGGTTCCTCAAAAAATTAAAAATAGAACTGCTGTCCCACTTTTGGGTATATATCTAAAGAAACTGAGACCAGGAAGTCATAGCGATATCTGCACTCCCATGTTCCTTGCAGCATTTCTCACAAATAGCCAAGATATAGAAACAGTCTAAGTGTTCATCAGCAGATGAATGGATAAAGAAGATATGGTATGTATATGCAATGGAATATTATTCAGCCATGAAAATAAGGAAATCTTGCCATTTGCAACAACATGGATGGAACTTGTGGCCATTATGCTAAGTGAGATAAATCAGAGAAAGACAAATATCATATGAAATCACTTTTACGTAGAATCTAAGAAAAAAATGCAAACTCAGAAACAGAAGAGTGTAATTACTAGGGGTTGGGGGTGGAAGAAATAGGGAGATATGGTCAAAGGGTACAAACTTCCAGCTATATATGATTAACCAGTTTGGGGATCTAATGTGCAGCATGGTGGTCATGGCTAATAATACTGTATCATATGCTTGAATGTTGATTGTAGCCAATAATAGTATATGCTTAAATGTTCTTACCACAGAAAGTAAATGGTAACTAACTGTGTGATGTGACGGAAGTGTTAGCTAATACTAAGCTGCTAATCATGGTACGGTTTATAAATGTATCAAATCAATACTTTGTATGCCCTAAATGTATACAATGTGATGCACCAATTATATCTCATAAAGTTGGAAATCTATATATGTATTTCCATGAGAAAAGGACTAAAAAATTGACTAGAGTAAAAAAAAATTTTTTTAATGTTTATTTATTTTTGAGAGAGAGAAAGAGACAGACTGTGAGCTGGGGAGGGGCAGAGAGGGAGACATAGAATCTGAAGCAGGCTCCAGGCTCTGAGCTGTCAGCACAGAGCCCGACGCAGGGCTCGAACCCACGAACTGTGGATCATGCCCTGAGCTGAAGTTGGACGCTTAACAGACTGAGCCACCCAGGTGCCCCCAAAATTGACTAAAGTTTGGAAGTAATTTTTCTTTTTCTTTGTTTCTGAGAAGGTGAATGGACAAAAGTATAAAATAGACTTTAGTGAATTGCTGAGAGCATCTGATCTCTCCGTTCTACCCCCTCTCCTTCTCTATATTCTTCTCCACATGTGGGGCTGAAAGCCTACAAGCTATTTTCCTGGGATTCCATCACCAGTTGCCTCCCTGTTAGGTTCTACCAGCGGGAGACATTGGCAGGTAATTGGGAACTGGGAAGAGGGAAGAAACTTTTTTTCCCCCCTTGGCTTCTGGCAGAAGCTTCCGGTAGTAGAGGCCACTAGCCAGTGTGAGCTCTGGTTTCTCATTCAGTGTGTCCACTGGCAGTGGTGGGGAGTGTTTGAGCAGGCACTGGTACCACAGGCCACAATAGCCGCATCGGCAGTAGGGAGCTCTCAGCAGCCTCAGAGGCTCACACTGTGGGTTCTGGGTCATACCATTTCCCCCTTCACTTCTTGTCTCCTCAGCATAATAGTGATTCTCTGCAGTTACTGCTCTTTGGGTGAACTTCTCTTTTCTGGCTCATGTAGCTCTTCCAGTATCTTTGTAACCAGTTTCCAGTGTTAAATTGTCGCTGTTTGAAATGACCAGACTGGTTTCTGCTATCCTGGCTGCATACTGACTGATATAGTTCATGGAAGTTTTTCCCTTGTCCATAAACGAGAGCTTATTATCTTTAAGACAGTGGTACCCAAACAAGGTGGTGTCACATTTCTATGCCAATAGAGATATTTATGGTATAACTTGACAAGCCAAAGCAAGTGATGTGAAACCAAAGTGAAAAGAATCAGTCTTCTTGTGCTCTGTATGGTTGCCCGTGCTCCACTCCTGTCAGCATGTTCTTGGATTGAACCTCCAGCAACTGGTAAATATATTTTTTCATTTTTATTTTTTTATTTAAAAAATTTTTTAATGTTTATTTTTGAGAGACAGAGTGTGAGCGGGGGAGGGACAGAGACAGAGAAAGACACAGAATCTGAAGAGGCTCCAGGCTCTGAGCCGTCAGCACATAGCCTGACGCGGGGCTCGAACTCACAAGCCGTGAGATCATGACCTGGGGTGAAGTCGGACACTCAACCCACTGAGCCACCCAGGCACCCCTAAAATATATATATTTTAATGTTTATGTGTGAGAAAGAGAGAGAGAGCGAACTCAAGGGGCAGAGAGAGGAGACAGAATCTCAAGCAGGCTCCGTGCTGTCAGATCCATGAGGGGCTTGATGCCAGGAACTGTGAGATCATGACCTGAGCCGAAATCAAGATTCAGACACCCAACTGACTGACCCACTAAGGTGCCCCAGTAAAATCTTTGATACTGCACACATATGGATGTCTTTTTCTCCTTATCTGGAGGGCAATAAAGTTGAGGGGTGGGGGAAAGACCACCGAGAGCAATACTAATTGCTACCTTTTGTGGCCGCCTGTCTTATTACAGGAGCTCGTCAATATTGTTGTGTAAAACGATTGTCGACAACTTTGTAAAATCTATGTGTACATAGGAAATTATTGTTAAACTTCTAAGACAGACATTTGTCTCACACGTTTCATTTTTATTGTGTTTTATGAAATAAATGGTTCATTCCTGGTCTAAAAAGTGTTACGAATGTCAGAATGTAAATCAATTGCATCATTAAGCACACAGACTTAGTTCATCAGTTTTATAGCTATTTTTTGGTAACAAGATTTTCCTGATGAAGGAAGCAGTATATTGACTTATTTTATTTTATTTATTTTTATTTTTATTTTTTTTATATTGACTTATTAAAAAAAAATTTTTTTTTCAACGTTTTATTTATTTTTGGGACAGAGAGAGACAGAGCATGAACGGGGGAGGGGCAGAGAGAGAGGGAGACACAGAATCGGAAACAGGCTCCAGGCTCCGAGCCATCAGCCCAGAGCGGGGCTCGAACTCACGGACCGCGAGATCGTGACCTGGCTGAAGTCGGACGCTCAACCGACTGCGCCACCCAGGCGCCCCAATATTGACTTATTTTAAAGAACACTGCTTTGGAAGACTTTAATAGCAATTTTAAATTTAGTGCTTTTTAAAAAAAATTTCATATCATTTTACATATACCATGATATAGAATTTAAGAATAATATAGCATAGAATATTATAAATAAGAATTATAAATATAAATATAAATATTTATATTATATTATACATATTATAATTATAAAGAATATATTATAAATTATATATGATAACATAAATAAGATTTAATTGATTGGGATTCTGTCTTCCTTCTTGATTGTGACATCTTTGAAAATAGCCTGTGGCCTAATGATAACCATAACAATTTTTTCCCCTATCATTTATTTACCATTAGGCACCTGGTTAGCATATTGTAAATATTTGTTATATAAATGAACACACGTATATATAAAGATACATTTAATTCTTATCGAGAGAATAAGAATTATTAATTCTTTTTCTTTCTTTCTTTTTTAAACGTTTATTTATTTTTGAGACAGAGAGACAGAGCATGAACAGGGGAGGGTCAGAGAGAGGGAGACACAGAGCCTGAAACAGGCTCCAGGCTCTGAGCTGTCAGCACAGAGCCCCACGTGGGGCTTGAACTCACGGACCGCGAGATCATTACCTGAGCCAAAGTCGGCCGCTTAACCGACTGAGCCACTCAGGCGCCCCTATTAATTCTTTTTCTTGAGAGAAAGACTTTATCTTAAAGGTAAAAGAATAAAACTATTTACGTATATAAGGGACAACTCAAGTACAGTTTACTTAAATAATGGACTATGAAGTAGGAACAGTGTCGGAACCAAGGGTTCATAGCTCAATTTTTATCACTCATTGGTACAAAGGGATGAAGCAGAGAGCAGTAGAAAGAACTACAAAGAACCACGAGGGAGAGAGGATTACCTTGAGTTGATAGAGCAGAGCAATGAACTTTGGTGGAAAAGCAGGCCAATTCAAGGCAATCTCCAAGAAGACAAAGGAATGCTCACTTTGATTTTGGTTTCCCCTCTCTGTCTGATTTCCTAAGGGCTCATCATTGGCTGAACCCAGCCAGAACCCAGAGGGTGTGGAAATCCTGTTGATGCAGAGGATAAGTCAGACTTCCAAGATAGAGAGCAGAGTGCAGAAGTTTGGCAAGTAGAGTGGAAGATGCATTATATACAACTATAGCTTTCTTTTCAAGAGATTTTTCTTTTTTTTTTTTTTTTTTTTTTTTTTTTAAATTTTTTTTTTCAACGTTTATTTATTTTTGGGACAGAGAGAGCCGGAGCATGAACGGGGGAGGGGCATAGAGAGAGGGAGACACAGAATCGGAAACAGGCTCCAGGCTCTGAGCCATCAGCCCAGAGCCTGACGCGGGGCTCGAACTCCCGGACTGCGAGATCGTGACCTGGCTGCAGTCGGACGCTTAACCGACTGCGCCACCCAGGCGCCCCGACAAGAGATTTTTCTTTAGCTCCATTGAAAGAAAGGATTTCTAAAAGACATAAATATACATTGTACATTTATTTACATGGAAGTCTCTCTCTACACAGTATCGCCATTTATTCCGAAGTCATTTAATGATTTATTCATTTTGGAAAATATTTCGGACATATATAAGAGGGTTTGTATAGAAAGAAGAGTTATATAGCTAAAATACAGCTTAATATATAAAACATTATGAAAAATGAATCAAAGTCCTTAGATGTTCTCTCTATTCACATTCTTTTCCTCCTCTGCAGAGGTAGCCAGCCTCTGGAATCTGGTGAATATTCTCATTCATTTCTTTGATTGTTAATATTTATCTTTACCCACCCAAACAATATATAGAATTGTTGTTGTTCAGTTAGTATAATTCAGTTATACAAGATGCATACATTCTAGAGATCTAATGTATAACATAGAGCCTGTAGGTAGCAATAATGTTTTGTGTAACCAAACATTTGTTAAGAGGGTAAATATCATGTTGTGGTCTTACAAAGAAAGAAAGAAAGAAAGAAAGAAAGAAAGAAAGAGGAAAGAAAGAAGAAAGGAAAGAAGGAAGGAAGAAGAAAGAAAGAAAAAAAGAATAAAGGAAAGAAGGAAGGAAGAAAGAAAGAAAATAGGAAAAGAAAGAGACAAAGGAAAGGAAAGGCAAGGGAAGGGAAGGGGAGGGAAAGGAAGGGAAGGGGAGGGGAGGAGAGGGAAGGGAAGGAGACACCAGAAAACTTTGGATTGAGGCGATAGTTTCATAGGTGTAGGCATATGTCCTAACTTATTAAAATGTATACATTAAGTTTTAACTCAATAAAGCTGTTAGAAAACCTTATATAAATGATATCACATTTCATGAATTAGTCTGCAACTTGATATTTTTCACTCAACATTTTAATTTTGGGGCATATATGCCCCGGGTTGGTATGTTTAACACTCTTTCTTTCTACTTCACTTTCGTTGTCCCATAATTTTCTGTGACTTAATGATGCAAGTCCACTTATTGTTCTCATTAGAATCCTATGATTTTAAAAATCAGGGTCTTCATTGTAGTCATGGTTTTCTTTATACTAGTTTCCTTATCAGAATGCATGCTGCAGTAGTGGAGATTAATGAATTGTAACTATTTTCTTTTTAAGAAATTTACCTCAGAAGAGAGGAAGCCCTGAGTAAATTTTATTTTCCTCTATCCCTATCTGCACTTTCAACCTTGAATGTGTTAACCTATGCAAAATACTTGGAAGGGAACCTGGCAGAGGGTAAGTGCTAAAGAAGCATCATCTGAAGGATGCTGGAGCATTAGGATAAGGAGCCAGACTGTCTGGCTTTGAATCTCCACCGTGCTGCTTAATACCTGTGTGGCTTTGGGCAAGTTACTCAGCCTTTCTGTGCCTCAGGTCCCTCGTTTGTAAAATGAGGGTATAACAACAGTCCCTACCTCACAGGGTATTTTGGAGGATTAAATGTGTAAATGAAGACATGCAGAGAACATAGAACGCACCCAGCCAATAGTAAGTGGTTGTGTTTGTTATTTCAGCTTCCTTGGGCCCTTGCTCTGGACCTCGTGCTCTTTGGACCCTGCATTCTCTGCTGTCTTGGAACTTGGATACACCAATTCTTGCCAAGGTTGTAGTGAGTTGATGAGTCACTCCGTTCCGTGGTATTTCCCTTTAACACACTTGTGCTGAATGAGCCTGAAATATCATGTCCTGAGGGTGAGCATGTCTTCCCGGCACTGATCGAGTGGCACCACACATCTATTTCCAGTCTAGAGGACACCATCTCCATCCCTCCCCCTTCCTTCACAAGCGTTATGACACGGAGACTTTGTTGTTTCTTTTTATAGGAATATACATTTTTGTTGAAAAAGCTACTAGCAGCCGAGTTGGTGACATGACCTAAACTTTTAAAGATTTGTTTCTTTCCTCCCAGCTTAATGCTTCTTCCTCATATAACTTGTATTTCCTCTAGCTGGAGGTGGTGGGTGGGAACCAATGTTGTGAGCATTGTTCAGTTGGAGTGCCAGCCTCTCTCACCTCATGGAGCTTTCACCAAGTCCAGGGAGGTCTCGCACATATGTTCTTGGATCCGCTGTTCCATGACTCCTTTGTTCCAGTGAGCAGCACTAATCTGCTGCCACCCTTGCTGCCCATTTGCTGGTAGCCCGCAGGTCCCCTGCTCCCCTCCACCCGGGCTCACCCTAGGCACTGACCCAGCAATGGCACATAGTTCCTGGAATCTGGCTTTCTTGAAGCTCACTCTGCTCACTCAGCCTGGCTTGGTCTCCACTTGGGCAGTTTTTCTTTCAATGCTCTGCCTTTCTTCCTCCAGTCTGCTCTCTTTTGGGGAAACTCAGTCCCGTGTAATGGAAGCACACTGGAGCCACAATTGCCGGCAAACTTTAAGTTCTTTCCTACAAAGCTCCTGAGCCCCACCTGGATTAGGGTCTTTGGACGTGCCATGCCAGGAAAGAATCTGGGCTGCTCAGAGCACCCAGGAGACCTCTGGAGTGCAGTGGCTTGACTCTTTAAGTTATCCCGATGGGCTACTCTTTATACCTAAGTTAAAAGCAGTTGCTTGAGTTTCCATGAGGGTATGGCCATCATTTTAGAAGCAGAAAAACCTAGAATGTGTAAAGCTTAAAAATGACAATTATTTGAATATTCAAATAAGAGTGTTCTTATGAAACCACATGAATGAAAAATATCAGTGATGAAAAATTTAGAAATCACTATTATATAAAAATCTTAGACTGTTTTGTCTCTAAGGTATGAAAGGAATATTGGAGCCTTTATAGTTTACAAATATCTAAAAAGACTGATATAACACTGTTCCTTCATCTTGTTGCATACTAACACAGTATTCTTTTGCGTCACAAACTTTATTGAGACTAGTACTGACTCTTGCCAGGCACTGTTCTATAAGCTGAGATACAATGATGAACACAAGGAAACTCCTTTCTGTCATGGAGCTTATGTTCTAGTAGTTTTAGGATTTGATTAGACTACATTCTAGAGTATTTGGGAATCTAGTCATTTCACATCTAGAAAAGATGGCTATTCCTAGTATGAAAGTGTATAGTATGAGAGACAACTGTCCAGTTGGGGACAAAGAGCAAAAATATGTTCACAGTCTAGTTGGGAAGTCAGATGTGGGTATAGCGAATACATAATATGGAAGGTGCTATGATAGCGTATGAACAAAGTATAGCTAAGAACAATGGACATTAATCAGATTTCACAAGAGGATAAATTTAGGCTTTAATAAACTAATAAATGAGTTTTAGAAAACAGCACAAGACTGGACCAGACTACAGTCTTCCAGGGCTGGAAATCAAGGAGACATCCAGGGAGTAGTTATAGGATAGCTTGGGGCATCTGAAGCATAGAAGAACATTTTCAGACACCAGATTCTCACCAGAGGGAGAACCTTCCTCCTGCAGGGTCAGGGATAAAGGCAGGTCATCTAAGGGTCCTAATATCAAGGAGGAGGGTGGCGCTACCAATAATGGTGGAGCCATTATTATTTACCTAAAATAGTAAAAATATTCAGAAGCTCAGTTTCATAGGTTGAGAAGCTCTGCTTTCTGGTTAGGCTTTGTGTCATTGCGAAACAGAAAGAAAAAGTTGATAAAATAATTCAAGTTCTTACTAATTGTAAGCATTATCAATAACAGAAAGCTCTTGCAAGTCAATGTTTATTAAATGAAAGTTACCCACTAATTGTGAGGATTTAGAAGGATGATATATGAGTTCCTTTTCCAATTCCCACTTAAGAAAAGGAAAAGACTTTAGTCAAGTTGGATGGGGTCACAATAGGGCAGGAAAACTTTATCCAGCTCCAGAATACTCTTAATTTAGTTGTAATGGTAACATTGTCTTTCATACATGAAGATAAAACTACTGAACCACAATAAGGAGGGAATCATCTTTTGAGGGTTCCCCTAACCATGCCCTCAAAGGTGAGGCAGTTGGGTCGATACTCTGTCCTCATCTGACGGCTAACATGCAGGCTACCAAATACAAGTGTGCAGGGGACTAGGAACGTAAAGAGTCATAAGATGTGGTGTAATGGTCCCACCTTTCATAGAACTTCAAATCTTGAGGGGTGTGTGGGTGGTTCCGTCAGTTAAGCATCTGACATCGGCTCAGGTCATGATCTCATGGTTCATGAGTTCGAGCCCCGCATCAGGCTCTCTACTGTCAGCATGGAGCCCGCTTTTGATCCTCTATACCCATCTCTTTCTGACCCCTCTTCTTTCCCTCTCTCAAAAACAAATACACATTAAAAAAAAACCCTTAAAATCTTGAAAGAAGAACATAAGATAAAAAAAATCAGTACTATGTAGGATAGGGTTAAGGTACAAACTAAACTTTTGGGTCACAGACCAGCTATCATGCCCATACACAAACCTGCATTCTTCTTTGATGGAATAATGTGTAAGCAACTAAGGCTAGATATTTATTCAAACTAGAATCAGGACAATTCACTGAAAATCAGTTTCCAAAAAGTCAATTTGTCAAAATTGATGAATTCTGGAAGATTTTTTCAAAGTTTCAGTTTTGCCCTAGGCTTTACATCTCAGCTATTTTACTAAGGATTTATCTGTTCAACTTAGCTGGATGCTAATTTCGTGTGTATTTTATAATTTGGATGCCTGGTATTGCTCAATGCTTAATGCTTTATCCGTGAATGGGTGGTCTTTTCTTAAACCCAGTTTATGGCCTTCTCTATTTTGGTAGGCTCGCATCCCACCCCTGAAATTGCCCTCAAATGGTTGCAACCAAGTTTCCTATTACCTCAGGATATGAAGCTGACAGTTTCCTCCAGATGGTCTTTTGGTGGGTTTGCCATGTGCTGAAATAGCTTTGAATCAATTGGCTTTCAACAAATTAACCCAAAGCAGGTTCAAATGAACCCAGAGCACTCCAAACCACCTCTTAACTATCTCTTAATGTTTATTTATTTTTGTGTGAGAGAGAGACAGAGCATGAGCAGGGGAGGGGAAGAGAGAGAGGGAGACACAGAATCTGAAGCAGACTCCAGGCTCTGAGCTGTCAGCACAGTGCCCACAGCAGGGCTTGAAGTCACTAACCCTGAGATCATGGCCTGAGCCAAAGTTGGACACTTAACTGACTGAGCCAACCAGGTGCCCCATTAACTATCTTATGTCTTAAAGTGAAGTCTTCATTTCCCTGAATTATAAAGTTAGAAACCACTTAACTTATTTTTTAGTGATGTAACAACTTTCCCATTATCTTTCCTCCCAGTACTGATGATAAATAGTAGTAAAAATAACTCTTAATATATTTTTTAAAGCTTCCCTTTTAATTCCTTCCAGGAAAAGAATCCTGGATCTAATATAATCTAAACAAGCGCTAAACAGGTATCAGAAGCTTAGATTCAGGTCCCCAAACACTTAGGTAAACTTTTAAGATCCTTGACACTCAAATATTTCTCTATAAAATAGAAATAAAACATCAGCCTCTACCTTCCTTGTAAATAACATAGTAAAAAGGGAGTGGAGGTGATAAAGTAACTACTTTGGAGAAGAGTAGATTGATAGAGCTTCACTAATGGTCACCAATTTGATGTTTTCCAATGTAATATTTACCTAGCACTTCTGCTCAAGAAATGGTGTTATGGACTATTAAAAAATTTTAAAAAGTGACCAAGAGACAGATCTGACCCAGGAATAATTGTTTTAGTCAAATGAACAAAATAAATACATAAAACTACAGGGCCCAGTACAATAAGGGCTGAAAGATAATAGAAATGAAACACATTGTTGATTCCAAGAAGACAAATTACACGGGACATGTGGCCGGAAAACCAGAAAGTCTTGAGTAGATGAAAAACAGAAAGGGCATTTCGAGGAAGGGCACAGAGTTGGAAACCATAGCACCCATGTGTAAAAGGTGTGTTCATGGGGGGAACAGGAAATGGTGGTGGAGATTCATTGAGGGGCATAATGTGTAGGGATTTCTGCTGCATTTGGCAGCAATGAAACACTGAAGGTTTTCAAACGTAAGAGATGAAATTCAACAATATAGTTAATCTGGCAGTAGCGTTTAGGGTAATTTGGAGAGGTGGATAACGAGATTGAGAGTACAGCTAGGAATCAAAGGAGTTTCAAGTACTGAGCGGCAAAAATGAGACAGCAGACAGAACGTGGAACCTCTTTCCCGGTGCTAGTCAGAAGCCTAGTGACTATAGCCACACACAAGGAATGGGGTGGGACAAAGGGCAAACTCTTCAATATGCCATACAAAGTCCCTTCTAAACTGGCTCTTAACTGCTTTCTTAGCTTCATCTCCCACCATCTTCTTGAACTTGTCTCTATAGCCATATGGCACCATGCACATCACCCCAACCATACCGTAAGGACCTCAGTACCCCACTCTGCTTTGCTTTGCCTTCTGCCAGGGGCACTCTGGCCGCTCCCCCCCTTCCTCTGTCGAGCTAACTTCCCCTGGTCCTCCTCTTTCCACTCTCTCCTTCTTCAACCCTTTTCTTACACTGATTTAGAGGGTTTCTTTGTTAATTCCATGTCCTCCTACAGATTTTGCACTCTGGTGTAACTGTTTTCTTATTTTTCTTTTTTTCTCTAGACTATGAGCTGTGGGAAGCTGGGACCACTTGATTGAGCAGCTAGCACAGTGAGTGACACTGAATAGATGATCACTAAATGCTCGATGAATGGAATAATGACCAATTTAATACAGTACCTCAAACGTCTATCCAGAGTTGCATTTCCAGTATTTGCATAGACAGAAATCATGATACAAAAGAAGACAGAGATGTTTGGCTGGTAAGCCAAGGCAATTATCAGCACACACACATGTACACACATGCATACGCACACATCTAGCAATATGTTTACAACAAATACACAGTGGTTGATTGCATATTTAATGTTTATTTTGTTTAATGTTTATTATTATTTCTTCACTTTTGAGAGAGAGAGAGAGAGAGTGCAGGCAGGGCAGGGGCAGAGAGAGAGGGAGACACAGAATCTGAAGGAGGCTCCAGGCTCTGAGCTGTCAGCTCGGAGCCCGACGTGGGGCTCAAACTCACAAATGCGAGATCAGGACCTGAGCCTAAGTTGGTTGCTCAAATGACTGAGCCACCCAGATGCCCTGGTTGATTCCATATTTTAGATGTAAATGCTAGGGGATGGCAAAACAGAGGGATGTCTCATGGGGCCATTAGTCACGGAAGGCTTCAGATCCGCTGTAACAATTTGGGGGAGGAGGAATTAATGATTGAAAAAAGAGAACAAAGGAGAAAATAGGGTCAGTGATGTGCAAAGAGGACCATTTAAGGTTTATGTGTTATTGAGACAGGAGAGGCGAGTATGTATTCTTTCAGATCTCTCCTGTTCTTCCTAAGGTCCAAGTAAACAAAAGGAAGACCAAAATGGGAGCGGGAAAATCTATTCAAAGCCATGAAACACAGACATCACAAAATTGTTTCAGCAACATTTTATTGTCAGAAAGATTGAAAAGATAAATCAGCCAGGGGCTGCCTGGGGATTATGTTATGGGAGTTTGGACAATCGACTAACTAAGAATTACTCCAAGAGACATATTTGTAGTCATTCCTTGCTAGGGATGAAAGAGGATGATGTAAGCTTCAAGAGTAAAGTAACGTGTGATGAATTTTGGAAGAAATAAGTGGAAAAAAATAACAAGAACTTCTGGCTTGATGTTCCAGGAATACAGCTAAGCAGGCCAAGATTTTATTAAAAGAAAAAAAAGTGCATATTACAGAAATGAGAAGACAATGTTGTGTGGGTAAAGAAGCACTGTGATATTTTAAGCTGGCTGAATAAAATAGAACATGGCAATGGAAATATGAATCAAAGGCACAGAAATGGGGACTAGAAAAATCCAGGCGTAGAATGTTTTTTTTTCTGGGAACAGATAGAAGTTGATGTTGATAAAGGAATTTACTGTGAACCTGCTTTATAAGGGAATTTATAAATTTTGGGGAATTGGTTGACTTGGGCTCATGTGGTTAGCATACTGGGAACGTTGCATCGAATGCAGGCTTAAAAATCTTAATCTTGAGGAGGAACATATTTATTCTAAGCCTTTCACGTATTTGAATAGAAAACATGAGATAAAGATAAACATGAGATAAAGAGAAAATGGAAAAATCAGAGGTAACAAAATTTGAGCCTGCCTGTATTTTGTAGAAGCAGAGGAAGGAACTCTTAAAGGGAAAAGTAAAAATAATTTTATTACTTTAAAGAGAGAACACTCATTCAGAGGGACTGGAGGACATAAGGTATGGGGAAAAAAATCACAGAATGATATAGTATGGCAACTGGATTCTTATGTTGTAGCCACTAGCCTGCTAGAAGGTACTATCTGTTTTAACGTGTTTTTTATTTTTTATTTTACAAGAACCAGAAGGACATTGCTATAACTCAATTTAGATGGCAGCATTATATTGGGACAAAGTGTCCAAGAAGTTCCAGTCTTGCAAGGGCAAGATTCCATAAGAAAAAGATAAGATATGGAAAGAAGAGAGAAATAATGAAAATTGATACCATAACTATGTTCTGAAGGGGACAATAAAATTTAAAATGGAGCACTGGGGAAAGCAGTCTGGCTGAGGCCCAAATTGTCAGGAAAAGCCTTTAGAAAACCAAAGGATTCAGATGGGATGATGGGTCAAGTCTTATTTAATATCCCAATGTGTATTAGTCCAGTGGGCAGTAGAAAGTTAAAGAATCTGTATATTTAGACAGAAAATCCCATGATCAAGCACCCACAAGTTAACTACCTTCGCTTTTAAGTGGGTACCTTTGTACCCTGCAATGTGATGTGGGATGCCAAGTCAGTAGGTCACACATTCTGTAAGCACTTGGGCAATGGTGCTGGCTGAGGTCATGCAGGCAAGGAAGGCAAACCCATATTGGGAATACGTGTTGATTTCAGTCAAGATAAATGGCTACATTTCTGAGAATGAAAGGAGTCGAATGTAATCAACTTGGCACCAAGCTGGTCTGGAGAGTTGGTGCCATACTGGAGGCTCGGCATTGGTTTCGATTGCTGGAAGATTTGGACTTTCGGCAGAAGTGGTATTTAATCAGCTGTGGCGGGTGGGATCCCACGCAATCAGGCTCATGCTTCCAACTCTGCTGCCGTGGTGATACTGTTCATGTGCCCACTGTGCCAAGAATAGGTGGTCTAGGACAAGGTTGCTGATGTTCATTGGAAGTCATTCTATCTACTTCTTTATTAATTAATTTCATAAAAAAATTAATTAATTAATTTCATAAGTGTTCTCTCTTTAAACTAATACAAATATTTTAATTTTTCCCTTTAAGAGATCCTTCATCTGCCTCTAAAAAACATAGGCAGGATCAAATTTTATTACCTGCATATTGGATAACATGCAGTGCTTGCCCCCACTCCCCTTCCCGGACCTCGTTGTCTTCAATTTTGTTATTTATTCTTTATGCCCTATTTATTCTTGCCTTAAGCTTCTTCTCTTTCCACAAAAAGTGGATGACCAGGTGGACAATCTGAAGCCCTATTTATTGGGAGGATTTCTTTCCCCACTTACATTCAGGGCCACCTGTTTTTGGTGTACAATCACTTATTGAACCCGTCAGTCTGTGGAAACAAGCTTGGCCATTTTTTCCTCCTCCATTAGTTGATCATAATGGACTTCCCATGAAGCAGCAGGTGCAAGCTGGGGGAAAAGGTGCTGGAGGGAAGGTGAGGGCACCTGCTTTACAGCCTACTTGCAGTTCCAGCAGCAGCTGATCCCAGGTGTACCATGTCCATTGTATCGGATGCTGTGGGCCCACCCAGCCTTGTGATTTGGCAGATCTGGTAGGACTCAGCTTGTGATGGACCAATAAGTCAACTCTCTCACATCTTTTCTGTGGGAGAAGAGTCCCCTAATTCACTTGTTATTAGGCTCTCTGTTATTAGCAGCTGAACATAATTTCTAACTGACAAAAGCCTGATGTTTTACCACATGCTCCTCAAACTGTGTTGTATAAGCTACTGTCAGTCCACAAACTTTGCTATCCGTTGCAGTAAAATCAGAAACCAGCGCCAGAATATAGACGAATTTCTTTACTAAACACGCTGTAATTCAATTGACATTTCCCTCCTCCTCCTCCTCCTCCTCCTCTTTCTCCTCCTCCTCCTCCTTTTTCTTCCGGCAGTGGGGGGTGGGGGGTGGTTGGGAGATGTTTTCAATGAAGGGAGCAGTATGTTGATTACATTGCAGCATAAGCTCTTTATCTTGTAGTGGACCAGCAGCAAGCAGTTTGGACACAGACACCTTCAGTAGCACCGATCTAAGACTTACATCCCCCAAAGTGTAACTTTGAGACAGATGCACTTGGTTATAAACAAAAATCTCTTCATTTAATTGTTGATTCTGTTTTGAAATTTAAACCTGTGATTATTGACTGGGGCTACTGCTAAGTTTTCTTTTAAGTAATCTCTTTACTTCACTATCCTGGTCGTGGATAGTGAAAAATTATTACACAAGATGTGGTTTCACAGACTTCTGTAATCACAGCAGTGCCTGACATTTTGTTTACTTCAAAGCAGAATAAAAGCCTTTCATTACGTGCTTCTTTTTATGCTATTTGTCTATCAAACTTTGCTGTACCACAAAGCAACTGTTTTACACATAGATTCTGCTTCAGTTTCAGAGTGGAGATTGAATTATATGGTTTAACAATACATGTAGGAAGGGTTCTTTCATTATTGTTCAACTCCCCCACTGCCTCCGTACCCTACTCTAGATCCCATTGTGTTTATCAGAAGATGTTTTGTACGGGTATCAGTAAATAGGCAAAGACGAGTAAACCTTTAACGGCAGTCTTTATTAATGCTAAAATTTCTTAGTTAAGCCCCAACTGAACCACTACAGCTCTATCTTTATCTGTAGGAAATTGTGGAATAACAACCAATAGCTATTCACTGCTCTAGATACCATGGTTCTAAACTTCCTTGTGAAGTCAAAAAATAATCTAAGTTCACATTATTCTTGGGAGCATTTTATTCTGACTGTATGCACAGCTTTTGTCACCATGTAAATTCAATTGACATTAATTCCATTAGAAATTTGGGGGTAGAAATCTTTCCTTCTCGAAAATGATTGAATGGTACAATTCTCATAATCCTTGTAGTCTAAGGAGGACAGCCTTCAAGATACAGCAAGGATAATGCTTTTTAACTACAGACCTTGATTTCCTTAGCCCGACTTTCAAGGAAATGTACTGTTTGAAGGAATTCTATGACTGGTAAAGTAGAAGATATTTCTGCTAGATCATCTGCAAATTAGTGGAGAATGCTAATATTAAAAGGGACAATAGCTAGATTTTTTTCACCTTTAAACAAAAACTGTCTGTGACACCTGGGCATGACTAGGTTAGCATCCTAAGTTCCTGCAGAATTAGAAAGGGAAAGAAAGTAAGGAACAAATACTCTCAACAGTGAATAAACCTGAAAGAAACCAGGAAAGAGAGAAGGCCAGATGGGAGAGAGGGATTGGAGAGGGTAGAACTGAGGAAAACCTCACAAGTGGGACTCAGAAATAACCAGGTTTCCATACTTTTTCAGGTCAATCCTTTGGGGGTGAATCAGGCTCTTTCCTGTCTCGTTCTCACTTTTCTTATTGTAAGTTAGTGTATATGCATTTAACTCAGTTTGTAGAAGGAGAAATCATGTCACCTTTCTATGCTTTTATTACCTTATAGGTATATCTGATATTAAAAATATTTAAAAACCGGTATGGCATGGGCACCGGCTAATCAGAAAAAACACTACAGTCCATCAGAATGATCATAGGCCACAATAAAGTGGCCATATAATTAATGAGGACACTTTTGAGACACTTTTGAGACCTCACCAAATGAGGACACTTTTGAGAATGAATGAGGCACTATTGATAATTGTGCCAGGATGGGAGGCATAGAATGAGACCATCCCAAGAAAACTGAAATGTACAGCCACTCTAGTCATAAATAAACAGTAAGACTCCACTGGTATGTCCTGGTTGAATAAAACTAGAAGATTGGCTTGGGTCTCTTTCAAATATGCAACATTTTGTATACATACTGAACATATTTACATTTAAGAGTATTTGATAAATTTATCCACAACAGGCATGTAGATCATGTTGCTGAAAGAATACAGCCCTATCCAAGGAAAGAATCTATAGACACAACTACATGAAGAATGACAATGGGATTTAGATTCTGCTCTACCCTAGGCAGATACATAGATATTGATGTAAGTATAGCTACAGATATAAAAATAGACTGATATAGATACTCAAAAGTACCATAATATTTCTTATGTACTTTCTATGAACCAGGCTTTTTCAACTTTACAAATGACGAAATTGAAGTATCAGAAAGGTCAATGATGTGACAACTGGGCACATTGCATACAGTTGGTGTGTGATGAGACTGGAGTTTCTACTCCTTAATGATATGTGACAGAGCCTCCCCATCCTGGGCGCCTACCTTATTGCTTATGCTGTTGTCTTGCTTAGAGTCGTATAGAGTAGAGGACAGACAAATAAATCTACTACTTATAATTCCATATAAAATTTGCTGTGACACATGGAATGGATAGAGATAACTAAATCGCATGGGTAAGGGAAAACTTCCTTCCTGGAAGAGGGTGGTTCAAGGTGAAATTTTAGGGATGGTTAGGAAATGACCAGATACAGAGGGATCTGTGTGTGCAAAGACACCCAGTGTGAAACCCTGCATGACATGTTGGGGGAATTACGAGTATTTTGGGATAGTAGAAGTGAGGTGATGGATTGTGGGTTGAGCTAATTAAGGTGACAGCATCCTGTACACCTTCAAGAGTTATTTCAAAGGACTTCTAGTATAGTAATGGAGTGATATATTCATATTTTAGAAAGATCTTTCTGGCAGAGGTGTGGGGGCCAAGTTGGTGGCAGAGGAATCACTTATGAATTATAGGAATTTTGATGAGAAACTAATGTCTTGAAAAATGACCCACCACCATTTTCCTTACTTCCAAAGCACTAAGAATCATAAGTGAAGAGCAAAAAAAAAAAAAAAAAAAAAAAAAAAAAGAGAAGAATAAGAATGGCACCTTAAGAATCTAGGTTATTAAGTGGGAGAGACAGCTTGGAAGTTTCATAGGAGACAAGGAAATCAAGAATTTGGAAGATGAGAGAAGGGGAGAGAGGGAAGTAGGGAAAAAGAGAGGGAGGGCTGGGGAGGAAGAAAGAGGGAAGAAGGGACGGAGGGAAAGAGTTGCTCACTTCCCATTTTTGCCTTATCCTTTGTTTTCTTTGCCCAATTGTCTGTCCCTGCAACTACTCTCAGTATTTCTCCCTTTGCTTCCTTCTGTCGATTCACATGGTAAATACAATTACCTCAGTTTATCTGTACTTTTAAAGAGGGGATTGTGCTGCAGTGAGACAGGAGCAAACTGGAAAAGTCACCGCTGAGTTGTGGACTTGTTGACAGCTTCTTTTCATCTCCTCTACTCTAGAGGTTTGGTGTCCTACTTGTCTTTGAGAAAGGTGGTAAGTGAAATTGAGGGAAGGAAAGGAAAGACATTTGGTGTATGTAGTGATTAACTATTAACCAGGCTGAAACCACTTTTGCCCTTCACTATGCTTCTTGAATCATCTTCTGTCTTGCTTTCTTGCCATTGCTAGTTCAGTTTTCTTCTCTGACCCTCATTGTTTAAGGTTTTGTCTTTCTGTATGTTCTTATCTTTGCTCTCTGTTTAATGTGACAAAAGCTGCCATCTGTATACTAGCCAGACTATTTTCTTTAGCAGAGGAAGGAAAATAATCCTTTTTGTTAATAAAGAAAATAAATGTTTACCATCGATGTTGAAAACACAATGCTTATATTTAGGTTGAAGTTAAAGGTGCCTGGAAAAACATCAGCAACTGAAAACGTTTACTATATTTAATGCATCTTTGTGTGTGTGTGTGTGTGTGTGTGTGTGTGCACGTGTGTGGTGGGGGGTGGGGGGTGGAGTGTGTGCTCAAAAACAATGCTTAACTCTGTCATCAGGGAGACAAAGATACAGAATCAGCTTTTTAGAGCTATAGAAACAGAACATTTTTTTTTACTCTGATCTCTTTGTAAGGATAAAAAGCTGAAGGAAAGAAAATGTAAGTGAATTACTTATGGATATGAGAAAATTACCCTTTCAGATGTACTAGAAAGTGTGAAACTTTTATATTATCGTATTACATTTCATATAGGGGGTATTTTGAATGGTGTATTAAAAGGTAGCTTTCAGTTGAAAAGTATGTAACTTGCAAAGGATTGTTATCTTAAACAAGATTTTTGAATGAGACTTAAATTCATTTATTAGGGCGGTCAGAAGAAAGTACAGACTAGGTAGCTCAAACTATAGTAATTTATTTTCTCAAAGTCCTAGAGACTAGAAGTCCAAGATTAAGATATTGGCAAGGGTGGTTTATTCTGGGGCCTCTCTCCTTGGCTTGTAGAGGGCCATCCCCTTTCTGTCTTCACATGGTCTTCCTTCTGTGTCCTGATCTCTTATAAAGATAGGTCATATTGGATTAGGATCCACCCTAATGACCTCTTTTAACCTTAATTACCTCTTTAAAGACCTTGTATCCAAGTACTGTCACATTCTGAGGTCCTAGGGGTTAGGACCTCAGTATATGAATTTGGCTGTGGGGGGAACTGAATTCAGCCCATAACAATACTTATGCCATTTTTTTTTTGTTTGGGGACACATTTATAAAAATAGTAGGTAAATCCATACAAAGATAGAATTTATACATAATAGGTAACAAGATTTATAAATAATTTACACCAATCTTTTTAGAAATGCACTGACAAAATGAAGCAGGCCTGGACAGAATGTCGAGAAAAGTTAGAAGAAATAAGTGAACTATGATGGAAATAAGCAGGAGAGAGAAAGAGAATGACTAGTAAAGAAAAACAGAAGATAAATAGAGGTAAGACTATGGAAAGTGACCAGGAAATAGAGCAGCTTTGTTTGTACATTTGTGGCTGTGTTTTTCTAATAGTGATATTGGAAGTGTTCCATGTGGTGCAATTTATTCTATTAATAAAACCTGATGATTTAAGACATTAGAAAGAAGGAATGGAAAAATATTATATTTTCCCAGCCAAACCAAATCCACCCCTTGATTCTTATTTTCTGAGGTTGGCCCCCTATAGACATTACTTTTGCCAACTGCTAGTATCACAGAAACCACCAAAACCTCAGATTTGAAAAAAAAGGGGGCTCTAATGATTTTAAATTAAAAAAATTCAAATTTGAAAACGAAATATCTTTTTGGATTACTACGTGGGTATAGACTACTTATATTTCCAGCCTTTTCTTACTATACATTTAGGATAACACTGGACCAAAAATATTTTAATTTAAGTGTTAGAAAGACTGATCAAAGCAAAAGTTCTAAGGAAAAAAGCAGAAAATAAGCACATCCCTTCGTCGAAGTTTTGGACTGAAAATACCCCACCATAAGGTAGAAATAAAGTATGAGGTACTTTTTCATGCTTGACACACACTTTTAGTATAAGATTCTTCTAGAAGAAGCTTCTAAAGAATAGAAATATTCATAAAGCAGCTTATGCAAGTACCATATAACTAATCCATGAACAATTTAGTTCCACTCAGGCATTTAGAAGATAAATGTTATCCATTTCCATATATTTAAAATTTTCAGCCAAAAATATTTTAACCATATAACTTTACAGCACACAGGAAAAAAATACACATAAAAGTGAAAAATATGTTTTGCAATAAATCTGCCACTGATATGATATGAGTGTGCAATTAAATGGGCCATGCTGGAGAGAGGCAAGATTGGCTACTGGGTGAGTGCCAATGATATCCTTTGACGCTTCCCGGCCTCATGTGTTCCTGATCAGGCAGCCAGGGCTCTGGCAAATCCAAGCCAGGAAGGCAGAAAACAGAACACATCTTCCTTTCAATTGGGGGTTCAGAGGGAATGGGGCATAGGACACATACTTGATCTGTTGTTAACTATTTCATTTCTAAACTGAACACTAAATTATGCCATAGAATTGGATTACTTTTAAGGAATCATTTTCCACTTTTTTCTTACTTGCTTATTCCGGAATTCACAGTGGCACTTTATGGTGGTATAGCATAAGGAGTACTGAATTGAAAGATTAAAAACCTGACCAGGTGTGCTAGCTGTGTGACCAAAGGCTAGTCACTTAATCCCTCGAGGCCTGTTTCCTTGTCTAGAAAATTAAATGATTGGTCTAAATGAGTATAGATTATATAGAGTGACCCTTAAGTAAATCTGGCTTGCAGATGTGTTTTTGGCCTTCACAATAACACAAGATGTGTTAACTAGTAACCAATATCAAAAACGCAAGAGATTTCATGAAAATGTAGATTTCTGGCTTCTCTTGAAAAATTAGAATGTCTGGTACCTTAGGTCCCACAGCTTTGTAAAACAATATGTTCATATCAAGTACAGAAGACTCTTTTTGATACACAGTAAAACCTTGGTTTGTGAGCATAATTCGTTCTGGAAACATACTTGTAATCCAAAGCACTCGTATATCAAAGCGAATTTCAAGAACCATTGGCTCAGTTGTGATCATGTGACGTTCGGCCTCAAGTACTACTTGTATTGCAAGACATCACTCGTTTATCAAGTTAAAATTTATTAGAAATATTTGCTCATCTTGCAGAACACTCGCAGAACAAGTTACTGGCAATCCAAGGTTTTACCATAATTGGAAATGTTCTCTTGAGGTTGTTCCACTGCCAGCCTCAGGACCCAGTCAACTTGCTATATTTATTTACTTTAGGTGCCTGACCTTTTTAGACATTTTAGTTCTTCATCCTTTGTCTAAAGCAATGGTTTCTAAATATGTCTTACAAAGCCATAGTTTTTAGAGGAACCTTATGAGGACTCAAGAGGACATGGGTGGAGGGTCCAATCTCTCTTCAATCACAGTTCAGCTTTTATTTGTGGGACCTAAAATGACCTCTGGGACACAGACTTTTAGTTAATCCTCTAAAATCTGTTCTTCTTTTGAAATAATTGAATTTCAGCTGCGCACACGAATGTTTAGAATAAACACTACTCCCAGCCTCCCTTGCATCTAGGTATGGCTGATTCCCAGCTTCCTTTGTGTCTAGGTATGGCCCTGTGCCTGATTTCTGGCCATTGGAGTAGGAGCAGAAATGATGTGTGCAATATTCAGTCCCTAAAGTAGGAATTTGGTGATGATTAATCCTGACCATGTGGTCAAAGTATTACACTAGCAATGGCAGGGCAACATGATAGACAAATCCTGAGTCCCTAGATGACTTCATAGACCAGAGTAATCCTACTAGCAGCGTGCACCTAAGTTTTCAGTGTTACATGAAAGAAAAATTAACTTTCATCCTGTGTAAGCCAATATTAATTTGGGTTTCTATTACATACTTCTAAAACTGTATCTGAATTAAAACAGCCTCTTAGATTCTTTCAAGCTCCAAAATGCTTTGATTATTTTACCCCTGGTTGATTTTGAATTTAAATGTGTTTGAGTACTTTTGACTGAAAAAAGACAAAACATTGTTTTTAAACTTTTTTGAATTACTTCCTTGAATGCTTTTTTTTTTTGAGCGGAACTTAAATAAATTTATTTTCAGTCATGCACATGGTTATATTTTTATGAAATCATTATGCAAAAATGCCAGTGACCTAATACATATCGAATAGGGAGTATATGTTCTCTTTCCTTCTAAATGATCCAGTGTTATGGACACCCTTTGCAGGTCCATTTCATTCAGAGAATGATTTTGTCCCAAAGGAGTGGAGTCCAATGTGCAAAATAAATGATGTGAGTTTGTTCTGTTTAACTATGTAGATGGCTTGAGTAGAAAAAGATAAAGTTACCGAACTACCCAAGAGAGGTCTTTGAGGTAGGCTGTTTCAGGCTCAATTTCAAATCTGGCATTGATGGTCCCTAAAATTTGTACTGCTATAGCTGTTGTTATAAACAGAGGACTTCATTCTTTGAAGTGTGAGGAACTAAATTTTCTATGGCAATGAATTTTATTTTATTTTAAGAATAATGTACTTTAATGGGGATTACAGTGCAGCTCATCATTCTGAATACATGTACTGCCTAAGAAAATTCATGCATTTTTCTCAAGATCAGAAAAGAAATCCAAGACAAACCAACCTTGGAGGGTGATTGGAAATGATGTTTTTAGTAAGGTTAGCGTCTATCCCCCTCCCTGCCCAAAAACCTGTTATATATATTCATAAGGTCCTAGAAATTTTTGAAGTCCTAAAATTTAGAACTAAGAGAATTCACCAATAGAAATGATAAAGTTAGAGGTGGTTTTGATGTTGGGACAGACATGTGGTTGGTCTTTGGAAAATAAAATCCTTTCTTCGTGGTATTTGCAGGATTGGAAGTGATATAAGTAATCCACAACAATAAACTATTTCTTGAGCATAAACAAATTCTTTTAAATGGATAGATCATCATAAAACAAGTTATAGCTATTTTTCTTTAGTGACTTAATTAAGCTTTCAAATGTCCCCAATTTTCTCACTTCAAAATTTGGCTTAATGAAGTACAGGAGGCCATTCTTGTAACAGTTGGGCAGAGCAAAACAGTCATTTTTTAGGGTGGGAATTATCTAAAAACACATCATTACGTGTATAGAATTAAAAGAGAAACCTATTTTCTATGTGGGTCAGATCAGAATATTTGGAACTAAGAATTATTTTAAAGGCATTAAATAACTTCTTTGCCCAATGGCGAGAAGGACATTAGGTTTCTTCAGTTAGATTTCGAAATTGAGTATGCACTCTCAAGACTTCTTGAAGAAAACCTTAAGATTTCTCCTTAATTGGCTGAGTCAGAGAATGAAATAATTGAAGAAAAATCAATGTCTCTCAAGAAAGTTTATGAATAGACATCTGGGTCCTTTGATTTTATTCTGCAATAAGTGTATTTAACTATAAACTCTCATTTCTTATAATATGCAACAGTGATCGAGAGAGCCAATTGGCCTTGGATGTTTATGTGTTATCTATGTTAACATCCTGAAATTGCTATCGTATTTCTACATATATGAATGTAAAAAGGAATGAAACTTCTTTTTTCTTTGAGTTTATGTATTTATTTTGTTTTGAGATGGGGGAAGGGGCAAAGAGAGAAGGAGAAGAGAGAGAATCTCAAGCAGGCTCTGCACTGACAGTGCAGAGCCTGATGCGAGCTTGAACTCACAAACCTGGAGATCATGACCTGAGCTGAGATCAAGAGTATGACACTTAACCAACTGAGCTACCCGGGCACCCTGGGAAGGAATCTTCCTATACTAAAACCACAGTGATTTGGATTCTAGTTTGATACTTATTTTTAACTTTGTTAAGTGCTTTAGCTTCTCCATAACTCAGTTTCCCTACCCAAACAATGGAGGTATATGCTTACCTAATTATTGCCTGGAGCTTTTGCCATGGGAGACACCTGGTCATCTTACATCAAAATCTGCCATCAAATAACTGGGTGGCTATTCTGAGGAAACATTGGATAGATGCTCTTTTATAAAATGCCCTATTTTGAATGTAATTAAATACTGATGCCTGTGGCAGCCAGGAGAAAGAGCCTCTCCAAGCTCCTGCTGTACAGGGCATAATAACTGATGGTCCCAGCTGCTGTACTCTACATCTACCACTACCTTCATGTGGAAGCCACACTTACCATGGGCTGCTTCAAATCTGTGATAGAACATGGTAGAAATACTAAGGCAGGATGATTCCTAGGAGAGAAAGGATTCCTTTGGTGCGACACTTTTCTCAAGGACTTCCTGGTAATCTCTCTGGACTTCCTTAGAATTGCACTGAAGTTTAAGATGCTTCTGACCCAAACTTTCTTCCTTCTTTCCTTTGTGGGGGTCAGACTTGCATCATGGTCTGACAGGTTGCCCCAGCCTCCTCTGGCTCCCTTCCTAATCTTCCCTCACAGGTATTTCTTCCAGTAAACCTCTTATGTCTAATCCTATCTGGATGCCTGATTTTACACCAGACCTTTTTGAAGAAGGATCCCTTTGAGATTGCACTGGGACACTTTTCTATGATTTTGTAATTTGGTAGCTAAGTTTCCTATCAATCTGTGGTATCCATTTACATGGGAATAAGCAATAACCTGTTTTATACCATATTGCAACACAGACATTCCCAGCTATTAGATTTTTTTCTTTATGAATATAGGAATGGTTTGTAAGAAACACATTTGATACTTTTTATGATACTGTTTCTAAAGAGCTTGAGTAACTATCCTCTTAAGAATAATGATAACATGCAAACAAAGGAAACATGCGTAAATGACATGGTTTTGAGTCATTGTGATTCATTCTCTCATTTTTCCCCAAACACCTATCAAAATAGAAAAATCAGAGCCAGTGAAAAGTATTTTTATTTCTTCATAACAAAGATACAATTATTACATGATCTCACAAAAACAAAGTAAAGTGGAAATTTAAGGACAATTCAGGCACAAGTTCTGTTTTCACTGAATTAACAGAAAAATTGTAACTGGCAAACAAAAATATTTTAAGTCACTAATTATTCATAGTTTTTATATATTTAATCATACTACACTTAACATTTTATATTATTTTTGGGTATGTCATAAGCATACTTTTTGATTGCTTATTTACCATTCTCATAAAAATTATATAATAATCTAAGAAGAGGATGCATCATGTCTATTCCATTGAAGTTTTAGATTGCTTCTCATTTTTTTTACTGCTAAAAATAAGGTTGTTTTGTGTAGTTTTATAAATCTCTCACATTTAGAAGTGTTTGTGTAGGATGAGTTCCTAAGGGTTATGCCCATTAAAATTACATACCGATTTGTTTCAAAAACATTTGGGCCAATTTAAACTTAAATTATATGGCATTATTCCTATCACCATGCCCTTGCTAAAGTGCTAGCAGTGCCTTCTATTAGAAAACAGGGGCGCCTGGGTGGCGCAGTCGGTTAAGCGTCTGACTTCAGCCCAGGTCACGATCTTGCGGTCCGTGAGTTCGAGCCCCGCGTGGGGCTCTGGGCTGATGGCTCAGAGCCTGGAGCCTGCTTCCAATTCTGTTGTCTCCCTCTCTCTCTGACCCTCCCCCGTTCATGCTCTGTCTCTGTCTCAAAAATAAATAAACATTAAAAAAAAAAAGAAAACAAAATTTCCCAGTCATTTTACATGGATAAGAGGTTATTTCACTGAAGTGTAGCTAAATTGCCTAAATGTTTACTGTAGAGTCCTATTTACACTTTCATGAGCTATTTTTCCTTGTCTGGTACACATTCATATATTGTATTCATTTTTTTGATATCAGTCATTAGCTAAAAAAGAAATTACTCTTGGTCTATTGTATTGGAATCAAGTATTTTCCCCCAGTTGGTTGTACTCTCCTTTTTGTTTCTTTGTGTTTTGCCTTATCCATCTGTTCAACTAGCATCTATTGAGCACTTAAGTTTTGTCAGGCTCAGTGCTGGGAGCTGAGGATACAGTTTTGAACAAAGACAGACCAACCCCAGCTCTCTTGTAGCCTCCAGAGTATATTAGAAAAAACATAAAAACATATGATATGTGCTAGGTTATCAAAAACAAGCTAGCTATCAAAAAACATATGATGTGTGCTAGGTTAGGGAAGTAGGTACAGGAAGCTATTGGTGTTCTTTGTAGGCCATCTTATTCAGTTTAGAGGGATCAAGTTGATGCAGGTGGATGAAGAAGTAAGAACGAGCAGGACATGGAGTCAACAGATAAGACTGGAGGAGGCAGGAGGCAAGGTGGGAGGGACTTAGGCCCCTTTAGGAAGTTTGGCTTTTATCTCAAGGGTTGAGCAAGATAATTTAATGGTTGTTTAGCAGGAGAAAAAAAAAGATGATATTATTTTAGAAAGATTATTTGGCTGCTATTTGGACAATGTCCAAAAGGAGAGCAAGCCTGGAGATAGACCTTGTGGAGTTACCCAGGTGGGAGTCAATGCTGGATAGGCATTGTGTCAGTGGTTAAGTTCTGGAAATATTTAGGAGATGGAGTCCCATAGACGTGGGGATGGGATGTGGGCAGCAAAGGGAGATGGCAGATTCCCAGGCTTCTAGAAGGCTTGAGTAACAAGACTGGGGGTGCTGTTTTCGGCAGGAACAAATTGGCAGGAAGGTGTTGGCTATAGATTTTTATTTATTTATTTTTAAAAAAATTTTTTTAACGTTTATTTATTTTTGAGACAGAGGGAGACAGAGCATGAATGGGGGAGGGTCAGAGAGAGGGAGACACAGAATCTGAAACAGGCTCCAGGCTCTGAGCTGTCAACACAGAGCTCGACGCGGGGCTCAAACCCACGGACCGCGAGATCATGACCTGAGCCCAAGTCGGCCGCTTAACCGACTGAGCCACCCAGGCGCCCCAGCTATAGATTTTTAAAGCCATGTTTGCATATAACATTCTTGGCAATTTGTTATATAAAGATTAATTAATGCCTTGTCATCTTTAAGTAAATAACATTGAATTTATTTTGGCTTTAGTTAAGTAGAGATTTATAATTTGCTTTAGAAGAGAATTTCCAGTCAATCTCAATGACATTATTATAGCCTAATAATCCATTATTCATTGGGATTCCCCAGACTGATGAGAAACTGTTGGGTCAATTTATACAATTCTATAACCCTGAAGTGAAGTTCAAGATTTAGCTGATGATAAAGAAAAATACTTTTTTTCATTAAATTTTTTTTTTTTTTACATTTCAGTGTATTTAACATACAGTGTTATATTGTTTCAGGTGTGCAATGTAGTGATCCAACAATTCTACACATTACTCACCGCTTATTATGATAAGTGTACTCTTAATCCCCATAACCTATTTAACCCATCCCCTCATCTCCCTCCCCCCCTGTAACTATCAGTTTATTCTCTACACTTAAGAGTCTGTTTTTTGGGTTGTCTCTTTTTTCCTTTGTTCATTTGTTTTGTTTCTTACATTTCACATATGAGTGAAATCATGTTATTTGTCTTTCCCTGACTGACTTATTTCACTTAGCATAATACATTCTAATTCCATCTATGTTGTTGCAAGTGGCAAGATTTCATTCTTTTTTATGGCTGAGTAATATTCCACTATATATATATATATATATATATATATATATATATATGCCAAATCTTATTTTTCCATTCATCTATTGATGGACACTTGGGCTGTTTCCATAATTTGACTATTGTGAATAATGCTACAATAAACATGATGTGCATATGTCTTTTTGAATTAGTGTAAGACAAAGATGTTTTAAAGGAATAAACGATTATTTATCATCTTCAAAGAATGCACATAAATGAAGATCCAGAGATAATTTAAAATTTTGCAAGTTGGAACATCTTCACTATCTTTTATACATAGTAACTCATAGCAGATAAATGAGTTTATACCTATTCTTATACATCTTTAGAATTAGGTGGGAAGTGATATATGGATGTATGAGAAATTAGCCTTTTACTTGGAGGGGTGAAAGCTGTTTTCCAGAGGGGATGCTTTCCTCCATTTCCTTCAGGAGGGAAAGTAAATGCATAAGGCAGAGAACCTGGGTAATCCTCAAAAGTATGGCTAACAAAGTAAAACATAAATGATTTTGGCAAAAGGTCCTGGGACACATAACTTTTATTATAGTTATACACTAGTGTCTTTTGGGCTCGCCTACAAGCACTAAAAAATTTGTTTTCTAAACAGTAGTTGAGAACATTTCTTGTACTTTACAGCATTCTTAATGGCTCATTTGGAAGCTAAATAAATTCCTATTGAGAATATCGTGTTCTCAGGTATACTAGACTCTTGAGCGTAATGTATGCTTCTGAAACTGGCTGTGATAATTTTAAATCCCAACAGTGGTAAAATAGCACACTCTCTTTTTCTCTCTTTGTAGTCATGTAGTCTTGAAGAATACTGCCACAGTTTAATTTTGTGTCCTGCAAACTTCCACACCAATTAATAATCTAATACTACTGGGATTTGCTACTCAGTCTCTGCTTTTGTAAGAGCAAACAAATGGTGTTGGAAAGGACTTGATGCATGCCAGTGAATGTGAATGAGCTGCAGGGTCCTTATTACCTAACCAAAGCCTGCAGTAAAACATTTCTCAAAAATATTATTGGGTCTATCCTGTCCAAACTAGAGGAAACTCACATATACCACATTTATTTTCTATCACATACACAGCCCAAATGGCTAGCTGGCTAAAGTCGTTTTGTGACTTGCACATTCGGTTTGAAAGCTGCTTAATCAAACCAGAAATCATGTCTCTTAGATAGGGAATTTAAAGTTGTATTTATGAATCTGATTTCATACTGTACATATATATATATATATACACACACGTATATATAAAATATCAAATACATAATGAATAAATAAACATAAGAGTAAATATATAAATAAATATGTATCTTAACTCATTTCTGAACTCTAAGACCCTTTGAACTAAAGCTCTTGTTTGCTTTCTGTTTAAGGCTAAAACACAGCAACAGTGGATTTTCCCTTTTATTTTATTTCTTTCAACTTCACTCAATTCAATAGACAATAGGCAATAAGCCACAGGCAAGACATTCTGCAGGGTATAGTGAAGACTTCCAACATGGTTCAAAATTGGCTTCCAATTTTTAGAACAAAGTTTGTCCCTAGCTGTTCCTTGATGATAAGGTAATTGTGAATAGTATTACCACTTTTTTAGCCAAATAATTTGTTCAATATGTTTTGGGGATTAGGGTGTGGTGGGGAAGAATTTTGTCTCATGTGCAATTGGCTTTTGTTGAATTAGTTTTCAATTTAGCAATGCAACCGATTTTAATCTTCTTGGAATTTTGCAACTTTATATTACTTCAAGGCTTAAACTGAAAAAGCACAGTATTTGGTGACCTTCTGGGAAGCGAATTGCACCAACTTTGCATTTAGAATCCTGATATTATCATCAAAGTTTTGAAGTTTCTGAATTTAAGTATGTGCATCTAAACAATTATCTTCACAGCCTCCATGGATATGATTTCATAATAGTGTAAACTGTAAATCCTGTGGAAAGGGAGCTTTTGCCCATAAGGTAGTTTACATAGGGAATGGGCATATTGTTGAGAAATACAAGCTTCAGGTCATTGTGTACGTAAGAGCTTACCAACCAAAGACAAACAAGACAATTTTTTTTTTTTTTTTAGTGAATACTAACCAAAATTCTGGAATCTAAGAGAAAGGATTCATCTAGGAAGGGGTATGTGAAAAAGAATAAAAAGTTTCTTTTTCTCTTTTTGGATTAGCAGAACAAAATTTTGTAATGCAGGAGATTTAATTCTGGCACTGCCTCACCTTGTTTTCCACACTTGTCTCCTTCCATTTAGCCTCAATCCTTAGAACTGCCATATTGCTCTAAGTGCTCCATTGCAAGTTGTTAATATCTGACACCCTCCTCCTCCACGGATCCATATGCCATGACTACCTTCTTCCCGCAATCCAGTCAAAACTCCCAAACCAGAGTGCTATTCACTTCAACACATCACTACAAGGGAAATAATTGGGTCAAGCAAATCATACTAAAATTTGATTGGAAAATAGTCACATAACTTTCAAGATGGTATTTACACTTTAAAGAGAAGATGTTTTTCTAACCTAAATGAATTCAGGTTTAATGTCATTCTGATGAGGAAACCAGTTAGTCAGCTCCCCTAAACTGGTTTTATCTTCTAGGGTTTTTTTTTCTTCACCTTTGCCCTATAAGGAATTAAAAAAATGATAGGTTTGGGAGCACCTGGGTGGCTCTGTGAGTTAAGAGTCCGACTTCAGCTCAGGTCATGATCTCGCAGTTTGTGGGTTTGAGACCTTTGTGGGGTTCTGTGTTGACAGCTCAGAGCCTGGAGCCTGCTTTGCATTCTGTGTCTCCCCCTCTCTCTGCGCCTCCCATGCTCATGCTCTGTCTCTCTCTCTCAATAATAAATAAACATTTAAAAAAGTTCTTTAAAAAAAAAGGTAGGCTTTTCTTATAATGGGTGATTCTGGTTCAGAAGATAGAATGGGTGATTCTAAAGCAGTAGGAATGGGTGATTCTGGTTCAGAAGATAGAGTATCAGTAGGATAATCGTTTTTGTGTATGTGTGAAGTGTATGGTATGTGTTTGCAAGTATGAAACTGTCTGATTATAACAGAATAAAGAAGAAAGCTGTTTACCAAATTATAAACCTCTACAGAGGTTTAAGTTTAATTGATATTTTACACATGTTATTTGTATACTTACAGCCTGCTTGTAAATTAATAAAGCATGATACATTTGATTGGAACTCAGACATAAAAGCTGACTGGAGCTGTATATGTGATTCATCCATCATGTTTCAGGGGAGAACAGAAGGTGCTATGATTCTCTTTCTTTTACCCCTTTTCTACTCTGTTGAAAGCTAGACCATATATTTAATAATTTTTTAGTTATTTTCAGTGACCCAGAAATAATGTCAGTCATATCACAGGATCCCCCAACTCAGTAAATATTACCTTAGATCAAAGAATGAATTCAGCAATGGAACATACTGACTCTGACACTGACTTTAGTTTATTGTAGAAGAATTCTCTTTGTGCATGGTAGCAGTAAAGCAAACTCAACATGGTGTATATTAACTAGGCTCAAAGGAGAAAGACTGGAAATCAAGAGATATGATGGATGGTTATAGAAGAATTGGCTAGCAACCACATTTCTCTCTTCCCACAATATGTGGGTTTTTCTTGGCTTGGAGAAGGAGACTTTGCATGTAGTAGCACCCAGTTTTTTTCAACAATGATAATGGGAAAATCAGAAAGTTCAACTTCACTTTAAAAGCTTTCTGGGAGTGTTTAAGATTGCTAACATTTTTTCTTCTAACAAAACACATGACAAACACACACACAAAATAGAATGAATGTGTGTAGAGTCCCCTGTATACTAGCTTTATCCATAGGTAATCTAGTAAATTAAATGTCACCTATCAAAATATTTCTCTTCTGGCTTCCTCAGGACCTGACAATCCACTATTAAAGATTTGCAGTTTGAGTTAAGCTTTTTGGTTATTCCTATTGTCTTCTTTCACGGACTAAATGCATCTAAGTGGGGGAAGTGTGTAAAGGGTCATGGCTTTTAGGAGCCCTAAAATATCTCCTATGTGTCAGGTGTACCACTAGCACTGAGGATAGAAGAGTAAGGGAGGGTTCCTGTCCTCAAGGTGCATATAGTCTTTTTCTAACTTTTATCTTTAGCAGCACTAGGATTATGCATTTCCAGTGTCAATGGCTTGAACTTTCCTTGATGGTCTATCAGCCTCTCTAGGTCAATATATCTGTGATGTAACATATCATCTTTTCTTACAAATTTGCCATACTTTTCACCTTTTTTTAAAAAAAATTAAGTTGTATTTACTTATTTTTGAGAGAGAGAGACAGAGAGGGTGAGCAGAGGGGCAGAGAAAGAGAGGGAGAGAGAGAATCCCAAGGAGACTCGCACTGTCAGCAAGAGCCCGATGTAGGGCTCAAACTCACAAACCGTGAGATCATGACCTGAGCCGAAACTAAGAGTAGGACGCTTAATGGACTGAGCCACACAGGTGCCCCTCCACCTTTATTAATCAGTGGTGCTACCATTTTCCCAGCCAACAGAACTTTTCCTGACAACTCAACTCCACACTAATTCTTCTCTTCTCAAAACTACTGCATTAAAGTAAAACTCATCCAGATTGGCATAATTAAGTGCTCAATGTGTGATCAATTTGATCCCCAGCTATGTTATAAAACACTTAAGGGCAAAGATCAATCTTGGCTTCTTTTATATCCTCTAGACCTGAGGTTTCTCCAAATGTAGACCCTATAACAAAGCACCTCAGTGATTCTGATTAAGCTAAACCACCGCTCTAGACCATAGTATCTCAAATTTTAATGTATTTACAAATCACTTGAGGATTATGTTAAAATGCAGATTCCAATTTAGCTGGTCTGAGAGTCTGAATTTCCAACAAGCTTGCAGATAATACTGATGCTTTGGAGGATGGTTTGAAGATCAAAGAAAGATAGTTTTTAACCCGCAAGTACAGAGTTTGGTCCATGGGGAGATGTTCAACAAATATTTAGTGATTTTATTCAAGACAACCTTAGTGTGAATTAGTTTATACAACTAACTGAATAATTGTGTTCACAGCTGAGAAAAAAAGTCATGAAGAAGGATGAGGAGAGTAAAGGAAGGTAAAATTTACCTATTTTACTTACCTATGTAACAATTTTAATTAAAGGCTTACCTGAACCTCCGATTTGACACATTTGTAAAGTCTTATATTGTTTTCTAATTTTTCTTGTAACTTTCTCCTAAATATCCCTGTAAGTATAAGCAAATATGCTAATCTTATCTTTGAAAAAATAGCATATCTATAAGATATATCACAATACTAGTCACTTAACTTGATATAAGCTTGTTAAATTGAGCTTCTCTAAGTAGACCTAATAGGTACAGAAAAAAATGTTATCTATCTCTGTATAATTTTTAGAGCATAGTACTAAAAATTACAGAACTTCTACAGTTTATGTTCTTGAAGCAATTGAAAAATGTTCTAAATACTGACTTGGTGGAATGTAGTAGCTGAATGGCAAATGGACAAGAAGAAAATATATATTCTGAAAGAACCAACTGGTGTAGAGAAGTGCATAGTTAATCATTAAGCCTTTTCAGGGAAACACGAATGAAATAATGAACATCATTGTCCTAGATCGGATGAATTTTGTATTAAACTATGACAATATTATCCTTGGTTTTCTGCTATTTCAGAACTACACTCTTAACATAAAACACTGTCATGCCTGGTACATGGTGCGCTCACCAGCAGTCAAAAGCAATTAAATGAATGGTTTGGACAAAGCCAATTTTTATATATTGCATGCACATTGAGAAAACAAGTTCAAATAAACCTCAAACAAGACTAAAATTTAATAATGAATGGGTTTTATATTTCATGAGACTCTTAACTACAGACAAGTAACACCTACAGCCTGTTACTCTACATCTGTCTCAAAGTTGGAATAAGGTGTTACTGAAATGACACTTTTGCCAAGACCTTTTTAAAAAATTATGGCAAAAATAACGCTTTTATTAAAATTTTGTTTAATCATGAAGAGGAGAAAAGACAAAAGTAACACGATTTCCCTTCAGTGACTCAGATCTATGGAAGCCTTTCCAATAATTTCACCTCTAACTGCTGTGGAACTTGTTCACAAGGGCACAAATGAACATTCAGTTCAGGAACCAGTTGTATGACTCAGAGAAAAAAATGAGTGGACTGACTTATACCCCAGATCAAACCAGAACTGAATGCTTTCCAGGGTTTTAAAGCATCTGGAAAATCTTTCAACATTGTCTCTTCTTTTGGTCCTATCTTTTCACTCATTTCCATCCAAGATTGGGGTGGGGGAGCTGAAATGTCGTGAGAAAGTTATACTGAACTAAAGTTTATGTAAGAAGAACCAATGCTTTTTCCTACTTGACTTCCATTCCAATGTCGCATACTTAAGGGCTGGTCTTTTAAGGGTGCCAGCATTCCCCTGAACCAAAATAAGCAAACATTCAAGTACTTTGAATTCTCTTCCTCAAAATTGTGCTTCATTATCCTGGGATCTTGACAGAATAAAAGACCACTGCTCAATTCCAAAAGGTTTTCAAATTTATCTGGATATAGAGTAATATGGAGGAATTTATCCATTGGATTTACCTTTTCCTATTTGAATTTTACCCTGCAGAATTCCTGACAAATTTGAATTATCATCTGTATAAAGAAGAGGCAATCCAGAGAAAAGCTCCTCCTCTTCTCCCAGAATCCCCCAATCCACAGCCTAGTCCAGCAGTTTAACGAGACTTAAGGGAGTTCTGCTATAAGACATTGCTCCCACTGACATGGTCACTGTTAGAAATTACTTTGAATGAAGGCATTGAAGACCCCTGTGAAAACAAGTTTTACTGCTTTTGTGTATAAGAGACCTCAAGTGAATTAAGACTGGAGAATTTTCCACTGTGGCTTTCACAAATCCTTGTACCCCCACCCTCAAATCTCTTGAACCCCATAGCTTTTCCTTCCCATCCCCTCTTGCAAATGACTTTAACCCCTAATTCTTCCTCTTCACCTCTCTCAATAAAATCCAGACTGCCCCAAAAGTGACTCTTATTCCACAAGAACAATCCTTGTATTCCCATTTCCGAAACTAGCTGGACTGCAGCCAAACCCTGTCCTGCTAAGTCTAGCTGAATTTTGGCCAACCCCCTCCTGCTAAAGCCATGCAAAATTTTCCGCTGTCCTTCTCCAAGTTAAAATGGTTCTTTGGAGCCTTCCTTCAGAGCCTTATGCTAATGGCTCTCTAGTTGATTTTATTCCATAGTTTTGCTGCTACGATTCAGGCCGGATTGGCCCCTTTGCTGTTCAGCCCAGGCCACTTCATTAGAGGACCAACTCCTTCTATGGACTAGACCAGTGCCTGGCTCTCTTGGTCTTGAAGCACTGTCTAAGCCTTTATTCTTCCTCTTTGTCTTGTATACAAATTGTATACATCTCTTGGTTTGATTTTTTTCTACTAATGAGGTTTTCAGTCATAGTGGGGCCATGACGCTAAGGAGATTTTCTTAGCTTGTTCAGGGCACTTGAATATAGGTGTAACATTATAAAGCCAATAACACTAAACTTTGGAAGCTCTGTGAGTATTCTAGGATTTTGGTGGCCACCCTGGGGAACTTGGAATACAAATAAGGCAATCCATTTTTATGGTAACTTAGCATCAAAGAATTCAAAGATTCCAAACATTTAATGGTCAACAAGTTTTTAACTGGTATGAAGAGGCCTCTTAAAAACAAAAATCCTCTAAGAGAAAAATTAAATTACTTCTCTTAAGGACTCCTTAGGAAAAGCTAATACAAATGTGGAGGATCTAAAAATGCAAACTTAAAAAAAAATAAAAATGCAAACTTAAGTTCTCTTTTTTCTCTTTTGCCTTATCTTTGGATTGGGTTTCCTCCTGGCCTCCGGTCTCTCAACTTCCTCTTTCCCATGCTTTATTCCTCTTGCTTATCCTCCTGCACATTCTCTCACCCCCTCTTTCCTATTCTCCACTGTCCCTTCCTAAATATAGTCCTTTCACTGGAAAATGTCCCTTCATGACATCTTTTAATGTAGATAGAATGGTCCCACAGCTTTAAACCTTAGTCAAGGTCAGATTTCCACAATGTAGCAAAGGACTTTCTAATCCCTTCTAAGGAAAGTCAAAAATTAGTTTAAGAATTTAAACCTTTTCACCTATAGTCAGGGACTCCCTGAGCTCTTTCAATTAGCTCATCTTTTTGTAGGAGCCAGAGATGCTAGCACTTGGTTTGAAAAGCATGATGGATTGATTAATAAAATGGTAGGAAAAAATGTGACAAAATTTAACTGCAGGTGGATATAAAAAGTGTGCAAATAAGACAAGCTGTCTTAGTAGCTATTCCTGAGGCCTTTCCTGTCAAAACCAATTGGTCAAAAATCCAGTTATGGAAGGAGGGAAAAAAGCAGACCCATCCCTAATTTCAGAGATGGCATAGCTACTACCTTCTAGAATACTCTTTTCTCAATAAGATCAAAGATATCACAACTGCCCTAACCACCTTCTTTGTTGATGGTTTTAAACCTGAAGTGACAGATTTAGTTAGGAAACAGAAGGCAGAATGGTAGACTGTCTTCTTTCTGAACTACAAGAGCTGGATAAGCACTTAGAAGATACTTTGGCTCAGAAAAAATATTACAGATTAAATTAATAACTCTCCAGATTAAGCAATTAGATAAACACAGGAACAAAAACTGTCTATAGCCAGTTGGAACAAAGATATATGTGGATGTTATAAGGAAAGAGACACTGGAAAAAACCTTGCTCTGCCTTCAATTGAAAGAATCTAAAGTAACTTTTTGTGACAAAACGCCTCCCTTTTGAGTAAGTAGATCCTTTGGTTTGTCCAAAATCGCCTTTAAAACAAAAGGGAGAAATTTCCATGCAGTTGCAAAAACTCCAAGCATGTTTCTTTTTTGTTGACACCGGACCTACACATTCTGCCATAAACTTACCTTTCCATCATTCCTTCCTTGGAGTTACCAAATGGCAAGAATTTCAGATACTCCTCTCACTAATAAACATGCTTTCCTGCATAATGATTCCACGCTGGTGGATCTATTGGAGTGAGGTTTACTTTGCAAATGGGGTGCCACTCAAATGTGAACTGGGCAACCTATTTCTGCAACTCCATGGAAGAAAAGATTATTTTATTTTGGTACAGGTTAATTTCCCAGTACCAGAGACTTTGCCTGAGACACGACTCACCTAGAGCCTTCTGTAACTTAAAAGTTGCTCTTCAAAACTCCTGTGCTTGCACTCCTTAATTACCATAGATAGGCCTTTCCTTCTATTTGTATATGAAGCACCCAAAGATAAACTTTAAGGTTTCTAATTCAATAGCACAATGGGCTTCAGACATTCATCACGCATAGTAGCCTCTCATTTTACCCTATAGCAAAAGCCTACCCTCTTTGTCTTCCCTCAGTGACAACAGTAGCACAGTTAATTGAGGCTTCTATTGATTTAGTTTTAGGATCTCCTCTTAACATTATGGTTCCTCATGTCATTCAGACCTCACTCTTGAATGAAAACACTCAATGTTTTTCTGCTTTGAGATTGACCTTCTATGAAATCCTTCGCTTTTCACTCACACATATTTCTATCCATTGCTGTAGCCCCTAGCCTGCCCTCCCCAACAACTATCTTTCTCTTCCAGAGGAGAAAAAACCCTAATGACTGTATGCACTTATTCGGGAATTTTCCTTACTTCACTCTAATCTCTTTGAAACTCTTTGGCAAGCCAGATTTAGAAATGTTTATAGATGGAGCCTATTAGAGAACTGAACAAGGAAGCTGTCAAGCTCAGTATGTGATTGCAACTTACTTAGACTTACTCAAATATTATCCTTTCCCAGGGGCCAAATCTGTACAAGTTGCTGAAATTGTAGCACTTACTACAGCCTTCTAATTAGGCAAAGATAAGAGAGGAACTAACTATGCAGATAGCAAATATGGTTTTGGGATAGTTCGTGATTTTGGTATGCTTTGGAGGCAATGTGGCTTAACTGCATCTGGTATTTCAATTAAACATGGTACTCACATAAAATTCCCATTAGTGCTTTGTTTTTCCAAAGGAACTGGCTGTATTAAGGTTGGGTCCCATAGTAAAAAGCAGACTCAAGAAGCAAAGGGTAATGCTTTAGCAGATTACTATACTAAATGAGTTGCTTTAACACCTCCAGGCTTTCCAACAAGGCTAAGAGTCAAAGCCAAAACTAACTCCTAGCTGTTGGCACTAGGTCTTGAGTTAATTTTAGTATCAAGCATTTGATTATGAAGAAATGTATTGGAAAAGATTAAATTTTTTCTCCTCCCAGGTAGCTATGATGGCACCAAGATAGTCTCTTGGTCTTCCCCAAAATACTGAAATGGATTGTCTCAAAAAGTGTTACATGCTATCACTCATTATGGAAAGGAAATTTAAAAAACCATCATAGGGGCACCTGGGGGTTCAGTCAGTTGAGCATCTGACTCTTGATTTCAGCTCAGGTCATGATCCCAGGGTTGTGGGATCAAGCCCCATGTTGGGCTCTTCAGTGAGCATGGAGTCTGCTTAAGATTCTCTGTCTCTGTCTCTCTCTCTCTCTCTCTCTCTCTCTCTCTCCCTCTCTCTCTCTCTCTCTCTTTTTCTCTCTCTCTCCCTCCCTGTCTCTATTTCTCTCTGCCTTGTTCCACTGCTTGTGCTCTCTCTCTCTCTCAAATTAAAAAAAAACAACATCATAAATAAGCATTGGTGGGGACACTTCAATATGATTTTAGAGGATACCTCTGGTGCATTTCTCGTCTGTCAAACCTACTATCTTGAGAAAATTGTAAAGCTGGGGCATAAACACAAGCCAAAATCTTTAGGATATTTTGAGCATCTATTTACAGATGAATTTCATTCAGTTACTCATCTCATGTGGTTATAAGTATGTCCTTACTATTGTTTTTATTTCTCGGTCTTCTAGAAGACTTTCATTGCCATAAAACAAATGCTTTGATAGTAGCAAAGAAACTTTAAGGCCTTGTGTTTTCCACTTAGCAATACCCACCTATTTGTTTGGTGATAGAGGTACCAACTGAGACTTGTAAAACTATCTGAGGAACTTTCATTACTGAGGCCAAAGGTTTTGTTCATAATTCTCATGGGTGTTAGGGCCAGTCTCACAGAAACCTATAGACTATCCCTATTTAAATAGTCATTGGATGCACATTGAATCTAGAGATCTTACCCTCTATCTTAACTATTCTTTTTCAGTCCAACATGGCACAATATTGTAAGGGATTAATGCAGCATACTCAAGTTTATAATCAACAGGTCCAAACAGCTTTTCTCAATGATACTCCACAGGAACTCTTGCATGTCTTTCAGACTTGAGTCTTGGATTATAGGAAATGGCAACAACATAAGACTATTCTCAAACTTCATTGTAAAGGACCATATCAGGTGTTGTTACCTACATAGACTGCAGTAAAACTTTAGGGAATCCCAATCTTTGGATCCTTGTCTCCCAGTTAAAAAGTTATAATACATCTATTCCCTGGACTTCTGTGTCAACAGGAGATCTAAAACTGAGAATCCTTTAGAATCTTCCAGAAGGTGACATCATGAAGGTGATAGTTTTCCAAGATTTTTCAATCAAGCAGCAGGCTGCTGAATGTTGATAGCTTCTATCCAAAGTCACTAGCTCAAAACCCTTGCACCCCAAGTGTATTGACTATGATATACTTCTTCATCTCTTTCTCCTATTTTTCATAGTCATCTTTGATATTCTTAAAGTTTCTTTCCATGGTCTTTTTTTTAAAATTTAATGTTTATTTATTTTTGAGAGAGAGAGAGAAAGAGAGAGAGAGAGAGAGCAAGCAAGGGAGGGGCAGAGAGAGAGGAGGCACAGAATCTGAAGCAGGCTCCAGGCTGTTAGCACAGAGCCCCATGTAGGGCTCAAACTCAAGAACCGTCAGATCATTACCTGAGCCATAGCTGGACACTTAACCCATGGAGCCACCCAGATGCCCCACTGTGGTCTTTTTTTTTTTAATCCAAGTATAATTTTTTCTGGGTAAATCAGGGGAATGAAAAGTATTACACAATCCTATTGATGTCAAACCTCTCTTCTCTGTAAATTCAAGGTGGAGATAAAATTTTTCTTCTGGGATAATCCCAGATGGGGTAGGATATTGGCTAAGAGGCATTGTCCAAGGCCTTCTTATAATTCTTATGTCCATATGTATCTCCACAGTCATTTGCTATATTCTCTTTAGAATTTTAAATGACTCAGGCACTCACTGACAAATGATTAAAATTGGATTACAAAGGCAGAATTCACTAGAAGGACAGGTATAATTAAAAAAAAAAAGCCCTAATGGCAGTCATACTAAAGAGTCTGAGACTATAGCTGTCTCAAGTGGTACAGATCTAGAAAACTGAACAAACCAAGACTAGGCTAAATGATGAGACTCAGTATGCCCATTTAACCTAAAGGAGAGACTATGAGAATTCCCAGTGTGGCCTGGTCTCCTTCAGATGTTGCTCCATACCCGTCTTGCATATGGCTTTAGTTCCTAACTGTTTATCTTCATCCTTGACAAAATCCACACTGCCCAAGCAATGGCTGCTGATCTACAAATTTAATTTCTTCTATTTCTAATTGAACTCCAGACAGGGGAGTGAGAAGGATGGAACAATGCTTAGAAAAGGGAGAAAATCCCGGGAAAATGAATAATGACAAATAAACAAAGGAGGCAAGAATTCAAACACTGATTCTGGGAAGCCTAGAAAAATATCACATAAACCCAGGCACAGCTTTGCATGAAATTGTAACCATCCTAGAGAATCATATTTGAGATAGAAACTGTATTAGGTAGGATAAAAGCTGTAACTTTGAGACCCCAAGATGCAGTAGCTTATAGAACAAAGAAGTTCTCCTCTCTTTCCATAATAGTCCTTGATTTAACAGTCCAGATTCAGACACGTTTCTGATCCATGTGGACATTTAGAGGTATGCAATCTTGTTGGTCTATTGTCCTTTAAAGCACAACAGAAGCTGGTGACAGGCACTAGCTTTTAGTCTATAGAAAAGGGAAGAAGATGCACAGTAACAAATGTCTTGTGTCTTAATGCCTAAATTCAAGGGGCACACACCTCTTCTGCTCATATTCAGTTGTTGAGAAGATGGTCAGATGTTCACACCTATCTGCAAGAAGGTCTGAGAAACTTGTACTAACTGAGCATTCACGTACTTTATGTCTATATTATCTATCTGTCTATCTATCTATCTATCTATCTATCTATTCGTCTCTAGCTTATAAATCACTTTCTGGATTTAATTTCCAAAGGCCTAAGAAGTTATGAGAGCAGAGCAGATTTGTGATATAGATAAAATGATGAGTATTTTGACAGCTTGCCACTCAGGGTCTATTTCCTTTCCATCTTTTTCAAGGGAACTCCCATTCTTTCAACTAAAGCCCCTTGCAGGGCATACTCTCTTGTAGTCTAAGTTAGTCATATGACACAATTTAGCCAATGGGATATAAGTGATGTATTTCTAAGAGTCTTTTCCTTCTTCTTTTTCTTTTATGCTTTTATACTTTAATATTTCTTTCTGTCTGTGCATAGATGCACAAATATGATGCTTGGAGGAAGAGCAACCATCTTAGATGAGCCATAAGACAACCAGAGTGAGCATGAAAGCAAGAATGTCAAGGACTCTAGAGCGGAAAGATGGAGAGGCTCTGGGTCTTTGGTAGCCCAATGGATCATAAAACTAGCTATGTGAGCCAGATAAACCTTTTTGTGTTTAAACCAATATATGGCAGACATGGTAGTATTTGCAGTTGAATAGGTTCCTAGGAAATGGGGAGGCAGAGTGGAGAATGAGAGAGAGAGCATTTCCTTTCTGCCTCTGCCAGTTCCCACCTCTCTCTCTCTCTCCCTCCCTCTCTCTCTGTCTCTCTGTCTCTCTCTCTCTCTATATATATGTATGTATATTACTTTTTTCCTAGCTGTGGGAGAAAAGAGAAGGAAAGGGAAGAGGAATGATAAAAGTATAGTGAGGAAGAATGATGAAAGCAATGATAAAAGCTTATGATGGTCATTGTATACTTTACCCCACAGATCCACTTCACACCCTTCATCCTGCCTGGTGCCCTGGGTGACTATCCATATGGGCAATATGAACAATTTCCTTGCCCTCCATTCTTTCATTGGGTTTGGCCAGTAGAAGACATTGGCAAGAGATCTGGAGAATGGGAGGAAAATAAGAACAGGATATTTATTCCCTCGTCTTCCCAGCTGTGCTCCTTAAATAAAAGCCACAGCTTCTGTCAGATGGCTCTTTCTGCACTGCTCACTTTTTGGTTCCCATAGCCACTTCCTCCCCTCATTTATTCTGGCTGGGTATAGGGTGGTGATGGCTCCCTGTCCCCTCCTGCCCACATTTTTGTTAACATTTCCTTTATGAAATCATAAATTACCCAGTTTGGAAGTGCATTTGATTTCTGCCAGGATCCTGGATGATCCATTTCTACAGAGTGGGGCCCAGAGCCCTGATTCCAGGATTAGAGTCACATGGAAGCAGCGAGCTCTAGACTCTCTAGGGACAGTGTCATAGAAGTCCCCATGCACCAAAGCAGCTTGGTTATACCATACCATGGCAGAATGAGAAGAATCAGGAAGATAGGAAACAGAGGTATAGAACCAGACAGTGTGAGTTGGAATCCTGACTCTGACTCCTTCCAGAGGGTCAGATGCCATTAACTCTGTGCCTCACTTTCTTCGCCTGTAAAGTGAGATAATAATATTACCTGCATGCTAAGATTGCAATCAGGGTTAAATGAAATGTGCATGTAAAACATGGCAGTTCTTGGGACTTTGATATTAATCAGTAACAATAACCATAATAATAATTATTATTGAAGACCAAGTATCAGGCAAGATGCTGGTTGCTTCAGAAGATTTTTGTGTGGACAAATGAAATCAAAGACTAATGACTTTGTAATGAAGGCTCAGACTCTGTATTTTGGTATTTGATTGTTGACAGCTGTTATATCTCACTTCTCCCTCTTACCCTTATGTCTACATCTGGACAAGCTGATAAGAAGCCTGGGCGCTCACAATTTTGGCACCAGTAAAACCGCAAGCTCCTGCTTTATGGAGACTCTCATCCTCAGCCCCAAACCCTCACTACAATTAAAAACCTACACCAGTCTCCTTCCCTTGCTTTCTCATTTCAGGTTTGCTTGAGGGGCCTGCCCTGCTCTCCCAGACACTCAGTTATGTTAGTAATGAGCCTTTTTATACCTTTTTGGGGTGTGTGTGTGTGTGTGTGTGTGTGTATGTGATAGCATCAGTATCAACATCCAAAACCAAACTTTGGGTGGGGAGCCACCTGTCTCTGCAAGTGACACAACAGGCTTTCCTTTGAAACACGTTGTCGTTAAAACCACTGTTCCACCATCCTATTTCAGACCCACTTTGGGGCAAAGATGAAAAACTTTGAACTCACTGAACTTAGTTTTCTTTTTACAGTGAACGGGCATCTCAAAAATAGAAAATAAGTTGAATCACAGAATATAAAGTTCTATTTTTTTCCAATCGTGAGTTGTAGACTGAGATTTATACCTGCTATATCAGGTTACCTGATGATTTAGTCACCAAGCAAGGCAACATCTTGGCCAGCCTTAAAAGTCTGCCCCCAACCAGTCAAAGCAGAACAAGGGCTACAAGAAGGGAAAGACTTGATGGTGCCTATGGTTTGAGAACATACATTTAAAAATTTTTTTAATGTGTATTCATTTTTGAGAGACAGATGGAGACAGAGTGTGAGTGGGGGAGGGGCAGAGAGAGAGAGAGACACACACACACACACACACAGAATCCGAAGCAGGCTCCAGGCCCTGAGTTGTCAGCACAGAGCCCGACACGGGGCTGGAACCCACGGAACGCGAGATTGTGATCTGAGCTGAAGTCAGACGCTTAACCATCTGAGCCACCCAGGTGCCCCGAGAACACACATTTTACACTGTACTGCTTTATTTCTACTTCCTTCTCTTGACCTCCAGATTGACCGCCACTGCCTGCTGACCTCTTACATCTTTACCAGGCCCTTCCAGTTAGCACTTTCTTGGCCACCAGCAGTCTCCTTTTCCTCCTTAATGCCTTATTTCTCTCTCTCTTTTTTTTTTTGTAAGTTCAAGTACTGAAATAATTGTGACATATGCATGACCCATATAGACAGCTCTTTTCTGGGTATGGTTAGCCCAGAAGACACCCAAACCTTTATGGATAGACATAAGAATCACTAAAGGAACTTTTTATTTTTTATCTTTTTAAATAAGTTTACTTATTTATTTTGAGAGAGAGAGAGAGTGAGTGAGAGAGCAGGGTAGGGACAGAGAAAGAACAAGAGAGAATCCCAAGCAGGCTCCACAGTGTCAGCACCAAGCCCAACCATGGAGCTCCATCTCATGAATGTGAGATCATGACTTGAGCTGAAATCAAGAGTCAGATGCTTAACTGACTGAGCCACCCAGTCATTAAAGGAACTTTTTTAAAAGTTGCAGATGCTGGGGGGCGCCTGGGTGGTGCAGTCGGTTAAGCGTCCGACTTCAGCCAGGTCACGATCTCGCGGTCCGTGAGTTCGAGCCCCGCGTCAGGCTCTGGGCTGATGGCTCAGAGCCTGGAGCCTGTTTCCGATTCTGTGTCTCCCTCTCTTTCTGCCCCTGCCCCGTTCATGCTCTGTCTCTCTCTGTCCCAAAAATAAATAAACGTTGAAAAAAAATTTTTTTAAAAAATTGCAGATGCTGGGAACCTATCCCAGACCTGTGAAGTGAAAATTTGCTGGCCTAGGACAGACAGGGATGGGAAGAGATAGGTTAGGAAGATATATATTTTAAAAAACTTCCCCAGCTGACTCCAATGATGAATCAGGTATAGAGCATATTGGAAAGATTAATTTTGTGACACTGGATTGTTTTAGCCCCTAGAATATCGTGATGCAGAGACATTTGGCCCCAAGGATGTTCTGATCCCACCATTTGCTCTTTGCTGGGCCATCAGCATGGGTGGCTGGTGGAAATATGTTAAATATGTTGATTGGAAATATGTTAAAGAATTAGATCATCAATATAGAGAAATTCCAGAAGGCAGAATAAACTTTGGCATAGCTGAGGGAACTTACAGTTTTCTTGTGTATTAGCTAAAACAGAAAAAAATCCAAACTATCAGTCCTTTATCCAATTTATACTATATATTGCTGGTGGGAATGATCAGCACAAAAGAGAAGTCAATGGTTGAACCTGCACATGTTAAAATTTGTCAGAGATGAAAATCTGATGACAAATCATGTCTTGATGCTTGCATTGAAACATGCAAATATTGAACAGGGAAAAATTAGACTTGGCAAAAGTAATCAACATGAAATAAAACTGCCAACAGCTAAACTGGCACATGTTGAAACTTATTATTGCATAAAAATTGATGCAAGAATCCAATTTTTTGACTAAGTTTGGGTGTGAATAATTTGACCTGAGACAATTGGACTTGGTACAAATAGTGACCATAAAAGAGCACATGCAATTGCAGAAACTATATTCAGGAAAAATTTGATATGAACGGCAAGGAAAAAAACCCCACATTGAATAACATTTTCATTTAAACCTTATGTGGAAAATAATTGATTCCAATGAAAGGAATTTCAGTAAATTAAAAAATCAAAAGGGAAAAAATTTAAAAATGCCTTAATGCCTTGGAATAAAAATTTTATCGAGGAATTGAAGTAGCTTGGGGCGCCAGAGTGGCTCAGTCGGTTGAGTGTCTGACTCTTGATAACAGCTCACGTCATGATCTCATGGTTACTGCAATCCAGCTCCATGTCTGGCTCTGCCCTGACAGCGTGGAGCCTGCTTGGGATTCTCTATCTCTCTCTCTCTCTCTGCCCCTCCCCACTCACCTGCAAGCACACATGTGCTCTCTGAAAATAAAGAGATAAACACTTAAAAAGAGAAATTAAAGAAGCTTAATACAAATTAGCTCTAAAAAGTACTTTCTAAATGAGTGAGTATTCATTCATGTAAACATAATTTTGATATAAAGGTTTCTACTCCTAAATACAGGAGTCAAAAGATTCTCAGATCAGAGAGTCAACTGGATCTGAATAGATGGGTTAAAACAAAGGGCTCAAAACTTCCTGCACCCAGTTATTTATAGTGAGCGTCAAGAAAGGAGTGATTAGGAAAATTCTGGAACATGGGGTAAACCCAAGAAGGGCAAGCATTCATGGAATCCCACAATATAACCTCTGGTTTCTGGGCATCCAGATGGCAGATTAAGTACCTGGGAGAAAGAGCACAGAAGAGAAATCCTTTAAAATTCTTTTTATGGCTCTCTGTCCTTACCTACCTTCTTACCAGAGGAACTGAGCCACAATCCTAAGTTTGAAGTTGACAGAAATAGTCATCTTTCAAAATGCAAATCCCACTATAATAAAAAAGATGAATAATAAGTGTTGGGAAGGCTGTGGAGAAAATAGAGCACTCCGCCCTGCTATGAAGATTGTAAAATGGCACAACCACTTTGGAAAACAGCCTGACAGTTCCTCAAAAAAGGTAACACACAGGTTACCATATGACCAGCTATTTCATTTCCAGGTATATACTCAAGAAAAATAAAAACATGTTCACATAAAAACTTGTTCACAAGTGGTTATAGCAGCTTGATTCATGATAAGCAAAAATGGAAACAATCCAAGTGTCTATCACTTAATCAATGGTTAAACAAATTTGTGGCATATCCATAAAATGGAATATTGTTGGTCAATAAAAAGAAATAAAATACTGATACATGCTACAACCTGGATAAACCTTGAAAACATTATGCTAAGTGAAAGAAGCCAGTCACAAAGACCACATGTTGTATGATTCCATTTAGTAGTTTATTTATTTTTAATTAATTTATATTTGAGAGAGAGAGAGAAAGAGTTGGGGAGGGGAAGAGAGAGAGAGAGAGAGGAAGATAGAATCCCAAACAGGCTCCACCCTGTCAGCCCAGAGCCTGATGCAGTGTTCAAATTCATGAACTGTGAGATCATGACCTGAGCTGAAACCAAGGGTTAGAGGCTTAAGCAACTGAGCCACCCAGTGTGATTCCATTTATATTAAATGTCCAGAAAAGGCAAATCTATAAATACAGGAAGTGGGTTAGTGGTTGCTTAGGGTTGGAAGGGACTAAGGAGGAAATGAGAAGGAAATACTACTGAGCACGCATTTCTTTTGGAGATGATAAAAGTGTTCTAAAATTGACCATGGTGATGGTTGCACAACTCTGTGAATTAATATACTAAAAATCACTGAAGTGTATTTTTAAGTTGGTGAATTGTGTAGTATGTAAATTATATCTCAAGAAAGCCTGTATTAAAAATGCAAATCTTGGGGCACCTATCTCTAGGTGTGTCTCCTCCTCTGTATAATGGGAATGATATTAATATCTGATGAAGATGTTGACAGAATTAATGAAAGAATGTACATGAGAATGCTCACACACCGTAAGACATGAATGATTAAAAGAGCTAAATGTCCAACAAGATCTGTGCTTTTCCTTTCATGGCATGGAATCAGCACAGGGAAAGAGTTGCTCAAGCAGAGACTAATTCCATGACTCCTTGCATCCAGTTATACCATGATCTAGTTTCTTTAAAAAAGATTTATTTTAATGTTTATTTATATTTGAGAGAGAGAAACAGTGCAAGCAGGGGAGGGGCAGAAAGAGAGAGAGAGACAGAATCTGAATCAGGCTCCAGATTCCAAGCTGTCAGCACAGAGCCCAATATGGGGCTCGAACCCACAAGCTGTAAGATCATGACCCATGCAGAAGTCGGATGCCTAATTGACTGAGCCACCCAGGGACCCCATACCATGATCTAGTTCTGACCAATGGTATGTGAGCAGAAGTAATGTGTATGGTCAAGGTGGTCAGGAAACTGCTATCTATTTCACCCTTTGTTTTCTCTCCCTCCTGGTTGTTGATAGGGAGAATGGAGCCATAAGTTGGGAAATGCCTGGGTCCTTCAACCCCCTCAATTCCCAGCTGTATATAACATATTGGGCTGATAGTCCCAGCGAAGAGTTGAAATGTTTTAGTTACAGTGTTTATCTTCACTAATGCAAAAATTTAAGTAGGCCCTCAATAATTTTTTGAGAAAAATTAAGACATTTTTGTCATTTATTGGTAGCTTTGGAGTTTTAAAATGAAAGCCAGTAAAGACTGAGATGATGAAAATATGGAAACCTGAAAAGTGAAGAACATGAATGCAAGGGGGAAGCCTGTTACTGGCTCCATCTCACTCAGAATCTTATTGTTTATTGCACCTTTCATTGTTCATGCTTTCCTGGGGGCTTGATGTGCTTCATTGAATCTCATGGTCATGGAGGAGGTACCACATCAGCTCTGAGCTCTGTGCACTATTTGCCAGCCCTAATGTCTAGAGTGAGCCTATATTCTTAAGGAGGGAGATAGACAATAAACCAAACAAATAAGTAAATGATATGATATTGAATAGTGACAATTGCCATGGAAATAAATAAACAAGGGAATGTGGGAGCTCAGGAGTGATGTTCAGTTTTAAATAAGATGATCAAGGAATATATTATATGGAAGGTGACATCAGAGCAAAGTCTCAAACACAGTGAAGAAGCAAACCATGATACCAGACAGAGGGGCTAGCAGCATAAAGATCCTAAGACAGGAACATGCCAGGTATGTTCAAGGAAAAGAGAGGTCTATGTAGTTGGGGAAGGGTAGGCAAAGGGAAGAATGACAGAAAAGAAGTCAGAGAAGTAAGGGAATGAGACCAGATTGCGTGGAAGCCTGTGGGACTAGACAAAGAGCATAATGGGGGGACCTGAAAAAGTTCAAGACCAGAGATAAATGGCTACTGTTCTTGACTTCAGCAGCAAATGCCAGTGCAATGCCCTGCAGACAGTCTGTTTCAGTTTCACCTTAGCAGATATCAGTTCAAGAACTAGGTAGCAATTCCACAGTAGGAACTAACAAGAATTCAGATGGTGAATGGGATTCAAGATGTCCCATCCTCTACTCCCTGCCACCATGAAGTCACATCAGTGGCTGTGTACTCCACAATGGCATATGCTGTAGGACCAAGAGAGAAAGAGAAAGCTTGAAGTATTGAGCATTTACCAGACAGCAATTATTTAATCTGGAAGAGACTGAATTAATAAGGATAAGAAAAAAACGATGCTACATTGTCTTTGCACATCTAGTTCTACTGGATTAGCTTTATAGTGTTCCACAGGCCCCACAAGCTCTGTTTGCTTTCCTTCAATCTTTTTTTTCTTTCTGTTCCTCATACCTGATAATTTCCATTGTCCTATCTTCAGGTTCTCTGATACTTACTTCTGCCTGTTCAAATTGCCGTTGAATCCCTATAGTGATTTTTTTTTTCACTTCAGTTATTGTACTTTTGAGTTCCAGAATTTTTTTTTTTGGGGGGAGGGGATCTTTTTAGACTTCCTATCAATTGATATTTCCATTTTTGTTCACATATTATTTTCTTGACTGTCTCCACATCTTACTTTAGTTCCTTGAACATTTTTAAGATAGGTGCTTTAAAGTCTTTGTCTACGAGATCTGCTAGTAAGTCTTTACAGGGAGAGTTTCCATTGATTTATTGATTTACTTTTTCCTTTAAATGAGCCATACTTTCCTATTTTGTTGTACGCTTTGTGCTTTTTTGTTGCACCCTGGACATAATAACATGGTAACCCTGGAAATTAGATCTTCACTCTTCACGAGTGTTGACTGGTTTTTGTTACTGTCTTTGTCTTTTGTTTGTTTGCTTTTGATTGTTGTAGGATGTCTCTGTGCTGAAGAAGAGCCTGATGTGTAAGCCTAAGGTCTTTCGTAGTTTGTTTCTGAGCTTTTCCCTGGGCATGCACAGTCACTTTCTAATTTTCTCCAAATATGGAATTGTTTTTGAATGGCCTAGTCTTCAATGTCTGGCTTCTGAAAGGGGAAGAAGTGAAAAGTGAAGCCTGGTTCATTAAATCCCTTAGAATTCACTTCAGCTGGCAGGGGAGGGGCTTGCAACCATGGGCGGGGAGGTTCAACAATAATGGCTGGCCGCCTCTTTGCACCTCTCTGATCAGAAGCAGCAATCAATGAGCAGAACACAGAGTTCCGATAATGAGAAGACAGTGTCCTTTTTGCCTAGCCTAACTCCAGGAAACTGAGTGCAGACTGCTCCAGGATCGCTGGCAGAGCAGCCTGTCACAGGACAGAGGGTGGAGGATGGTTAGCTACTACTCTGCTAAGAACTGAAATTGACTGAAATTAACTTCAATTTACCATCCAAGTCTTCCCCTGGAAATTACAAGCCTTTGACAGACTCCAGAGTTCCAAAGTAGTTACATCAGAGAGATTCTGCCAGTGCAATTGCTATCTAGGTGGAGAGACAGATCCCTGGTGCTTCTTACTCTGCCATCTTCCCAGAGTCCTCTATTAGTGAATAGAATCCTATGTGTTGAATAAAATGTTAAATATTATGTGTTGTTTTATTCAGGGTTCTTGAGAGAAGCAGAACCAATAGGATGTGTATATGAAAAGATTTATTATAAGGAATTGGCTCATGTGATTGTGGAGGCTGGTAGGTTTCAAGATCTGCAGGATGAGCTGATGAAGCTGGAGACCAGGAGAGCCAATGGATGGTGTAGTTCCAGTCTGAAGGCTGATTGACTCAAGATTCAGGAAGGGCAATATTTCAGCTCAAGTTCAAAGGCAGGAGAAAACCAAGGTACCAGTATGAAGGCCTTCAGGCAGGAAGAATCCTTTTTTTACTTGGTGGAGAATCAGATCTTTTGTTCCGTTCAGGCCTTCAACTGATTGGATGAGGCCCACTCCCACTATGGAGAGCAATCTGCCTTCCTCAGTCTACCAATTTAAATGTTAATCTCATCCAAAAACACTCTCACAGAAACAGCAGATAATATTTGACCAAATATCTGGATATATCATGGCCCAGTCAAGTTGATACATAAAATTAACCATCACACTTCTAATACAGAAATTGTATCTGGAAATAACTAGATGTTATGGTCTCTTTAGGGAAGGTTCATAAAAAACTTAGTGGCTACATCTTCTCAGCGTGTTACTCAAATATCTGTTGAATATGCCGAGTATACTACAATCCCAGCCCTGGACAAAAAAGGGCAGTTTATGATTTTGGTGATGATGATGATGAAGTGCAAGTCATTTAAACACTTGACAGTTATATTTATGGAGCAAGACATTTCCTTTCATGCTATTTTATAGGCAAGAGGGAAAAGTCTGCAAACATATTTTGGATGACATACAAGTTTGTCAGGGTCTTGAGTTACTCTATGCTCAGAGAGCAGGAGTACTTTACATCAACACGGAACATTGACACTTTATATAAGCAGGGCTTGGGGAAGGTTCAAAATATCTGGAAAACAGACTTCGTATAAAGATGTTCGTATTGGAATGATGAGTATATCACAATTTCCCCAGGGAGGAGGTTAGTAGTCCCTCCCCCCAGGGAGGAGGCCGATTCAAAGGCAGCTTTGACCTGGTGAAAAGTCCTTAATCTGTGGAGTTTAATGTTGCAGGAATATGGAACAGTAAAATCAAGACTGAATGGCATCTTATACTCTCACTACCTTACTTAAAACTCAAGCACTTCTTTCAATGCCAAACCAGGGAACAAAGCCTGGACTTTAGAGAGAGGAGCTGTGGATAGAAATGTTAATCACACTTGCTTTGAAGAAAGCTACTCACCCGGAGCACAACACATCTAGGAACTTTGTCCTGGGCCATTCTGGTTGGTAAATTAAGGGCCAGGTGCTTGTGACATCAGACCTTTGGCAACTACTCCCTCTCCCTTTTCTCCTAATCTAAGTCACAGAATCATATCTTAGAGTTGGGAGCATATTTGGATTGGTTAGAATTCAGAATTTGGGGGCTCACGAGGTCTGGCTGGGCCACATATCTCACCAGGAGAGAGCTGATTTCAAAATGCTGTGAGTGCACATCTTAAGGGATGTTTCTAATTGAACTTTAGACTAGAGCAGGCCTTCTTTTCTCAGTCACACATATGCCATTGGGGGAAGTGTTTCATTCTCTTTTACAAGTGTCATTTACAAATGCACATGATTCACTTATTTCATTGACTTCATTCAACAAATATTTATTGGTAATTAGGCACTGCAGTAGGCATTGGAGATAAAGGTGATCAAAAACAGGGAAGGACCCAGTCCTTAATAGAAGTTATAGTTTAGTGATTTTATTAGTAATTTTTGTAATAGTTTAATTATTATTTAGATCTTTTATATTAATATAATTTATCAACCAAAAGGAGAAAAGAAATAAGATTTAAAATTCCTCCTCTGATATCACCTTTCAGCTTCTTTTTTTTTTCTTTTTTCTTTTCATGTTTATTTATTTATTTTGAGAGAGGAAGAGAGCACAAATATGTGTGAGCAAGCAAGGGGCAAAGAGAGAGAGTGAGAGAGAGAGAACCCCTGATGTGGGGATCAATCCCACCAACAATGAGATCATGATCTGAGCCAAAATTAAGAGCCTGATGCCTAACCAACTGAGCCATCCAAGTGACCCTTGGCTTCTTCTATTTTAACAAGTTCCTTTTATATCATTGTCCTATGCCTGTCTTTTTACCTTAGTTTTAATCATGGTATATATTTTGCATTAACTTTTCATGTGTGAATAATCTTAGCAGACTCTTCTCCATGAATGTTACATCACAAGCATTTTCCCTATCACTATCTGCAAAATCATCATTTCTGCAAATGCAGATAGCTTGACATATGACATATCTAATTACTCTTTTTTTTTGGCGGGCAGATAGTTGTATATAACTCAATATATAACATTGTAGTACTTTCTTTTTTCTTCTCTTGAACTTTACCTTAGAAACTAAAGAGTTGAAATTCTACAAATTGGAGTGATGAGATGCTTTACTTCTGTGTTGAGCAAGACAAAAAATAGTGACATACTTTTGAGCCACTCAGTTTAGCATAGAATTCCAGATGACTAGAAGAACCAGTGGGAGGCACAAAAACAAACCAAACATTTTGTCACCAGATGCATGATACAAAAATGTCTTTCTCCTCTTTTTATTAAAAAGAAAAAAGAAAATAGAGGGGAATATTTCCATGTACACACATTCACAAGATTGCACGCACATGAAAATAGGAACACTGAAACCACTGACAAGGTTTCAAAATGTATTTTTCTAGGCTTATATTACACTTATCACATTTTTATGTTAACCTGCTGAATTCTGAAGTGTGGGATCATCATCAAAATGACCACAATATCTTGTAATGTAGAAAGAATTATTTTTGCCCATTCTTGTGATAGGTCCATTACTGGTAACATTCCTTCCCTTGTCAACCACAGACTGCTTCCTTCTTGTAAAAATGAGCATGGGCTTACTGGAAGTAATGTCTGTACCATCTTACCTTTCTTGGCTTGATTCTCTAAAGGGTTATTGATGGGGAGGGGGGGCTGATATTCCTACTGGGAGTCCTCATGTGGCTATCATGGGAATGTCTCTAATGAAAGACAAGTAGGATCTAATGAAGAGCAGGATACAGTGGAGCAGTTAAGTCGAGTCTTGCATGTTTCTTCTGGATTTCAATTATTCTGGGCAGTCTAGTAGATTCTGAATTACCAGCAGCTGCTCACTTGCTCACTTTCTTGTCTGCCACAGCTGCCACCAGCTGTTCTCTCTTTTTTACCCGCGATCCAGATGCAAACAGCTGTTCTTTCTTTCTTTACAATTGTCAACAGTGGCTCATTTTGCCCCAAACACACGGACACCTGCAGCAATAGGAATTCTATTTTTCAGTTGTGGTGAAATACTGGACAGCTTTAGGAAGGTTGAATGGAGGAAGGGAAAGAAGGAATGAGAGGTGGTTAGATGTAGAAGGAGCCTGTGTTGGCCGACTGGAAGATGGATTGGATACTTCTAGTTGTTTTGGGGGCTGACTAAATACTTCTAGTTGTTTTGGGGGCTGACTAGTTGTTTTGGGGGCTGACGGAAGATACTTATACCTCTTCCTTACTATGACATTCACTTTAGAAAGCAGAGAGTCATCACTTATAAAAATAATTCTAGGAAACTGAGCATCTATAAAGAAATTATGATGGTGCTTTAAGGGCTTGGTCTTCATTTATTTATTTAAGAAGTATTTATGGACACTTATGTCAAGCACTATTCTAGGCACACAGTAGATGTTAAATAAGTAAGTATGCATTAATGAACACACACACATATTTATCAGTCTAGTCTCAATGATATCAAAAGACAATATTAAACACATTTTTTTTTCTGTTGGATTGAGCCTCTCTTCTACCTGCCCTTCCCCCTCCCCCCATCATTAGGATTGGGGACTTTGGGATTATCTCCTTGACCAAGAAATACTCCTGGTTCTCACATCTCTCCCTTTTTTGCTGGGACTAGAGTGAGGAAAGTAGAGATGGAGAGGAAGGGAATTCACATTTATTGAGCATTTAATGTGTCCCCATTACTGTGCATTATTCTTTATATAGGTTATCTCATTTCATCTTCATCAGAAGCTTAGAAAATTGGCATTACTATTCCCATGTAGCTTATGGGGAAACTGAAGTTGGAAGCGTGAAGTTACCAAGGCCACAGAGCCAGGGAATGATAGCCAGGATTAGACAAACTCTCCCACTCCAGAGCATAAACTCTTTTCTCTATAGCCTGCTTCCTTACATGCTTTTTCTTTCTGCTATTCAGAGAATATTCATGTGAGTATTAGAGGATAGTAATAGTGATAATTGGGTTTAATGCTGTGATTGTAGAAGTAGTAGTCTAATTGGTTCAAAGTCTCCATCTTCAACCGGAAATTGGGTCAAATTTCATTCACCATTGTAAGCTGCAGAGCACTGTCATAAAGGCTGAAATAAAATATGAGATACTGAGGAGTCATAGATAAAGTTGTTGTCACAGAAATAATCTCTACATCCCCAGGATGTTTTCTGTTAACAATGGGTTTTGAAAGAGTATTTGACCAAAGTAAGGGGGACCTTGATACCCTCATTTCACACCCTAAGTCCATCCATTAGTATCCAAAGAACGTTAATGATTATCCTTTGGGATACTGAGTGGGAAGAAACTGGCTGAGGCTCTAAGGAAACTTCGTATGGTTTAAGGAGCCATTAGGAAAAGCTCCTTATTCTTGTAAAAATTTCCCGAACCTTCAGGGCTGGGTTTCTGCAGCTGGCCAAGAATCAGCCTCAGTTAGGATCCTGCCAAATTGGGCATCAACAGCTCATTTGGCTTGGAAAAAAAAGAAAGGAGAAACAACTGACGTTTGTATACTTGAAATTATGAGCTGTTTCTCTAACAAAGAGACCAAACACTTTCGGCTTGTTTTACAGTAAACATACACATTGAACAATCTGGTTGGTTAGCAACTGGCTGTGCATATGTAGGACATATGTGAACACATATGGATGCATAAACTCACATATGTTCACTTAAAAGGACACTGTCAAGTCATTTTATGAGGTTTTTTGTTCTCTGGGCTACATTGTTTATAAAATCTTCTTAGAAGCTTAAAAATACAATTTCTTTTCCTACTGATTTTTGTTCTTTTTTTTTTTAAAGCAAGTATTTTGAATGACACTCAAATAAATGGGACTGGTTCTATTTAATACCAACTCCTACTTAAACATATACAGCAGTAGAATATCCAATCAGAAGCAGAGCACTCAGAGTGAAACAATTCCTTATGAAGAGAAGAATAGCCAACATCTGCCCTTAGAGTAGACATTCCAGAATTGAAGAGTACTCACAAGATTATTTTCTGGCATCCCAGTGCTTTTATGTATGTATGCATGTATGTATGAATGTATTTTTAAAGTAGGGAATGCTTTACGAATATGCATGTAATCCTTGCACAGAGGCCATGCTAATCTTCTCTGTATTGTTCTAATTTCATTGTGTAGATTCTGCTGAAGCGAGCACCCAAGTGCTTTTGGGGTTAGATATCAAATATAGATAATGGCGACCATGATAAAACCTATTTTTCTATTTTCTATAATATTTTACCAATATTTTTATAGCTTATTTACTAAGCAAAACCCCCTGTAAAATATCCTTGCTTTGGGCAAGAGCTGTGAAGAATCAAATCAGAATGTCTAAAACACCTGGAAGGATGCTCAAAATCACAACTAGCTGGGAAAACAAAAAGTTAAATAATGATGTTATCTCACTTTATATTCATCAGGCTGGCAAAAGAAAAAAGCAACATTGCACATCACTAGTGGAGATGTGAGGAAAAGGGCACTTTCATATGTTGCTGGTGGAAATGGGGATTTTAAAGAGCCTTTTTGAATGTAAATCTAGCAACATTTCTTAAAATTGAAAGTATATACTTACCCTTCAATGCATCCTTCCTCTCTTGCGAATCTAACTTATAGAGACAGGAACACTACTATATAGGATATAAACTCAAGATTTCCACAGCAGCATTATGTATTGTGGCAAAACAACAACAACAAATTTGAAATCAAGTGAGTACCCTTTAATAACAGACTGTTGTTGAATAAATTAATGTATGTCTATACCATGGAATATATGCAACCTCCCAAAAAAGTGAATTGGAACAATACTAGTTGCTTATAAGGATTACCATCAGATACTGTGGAGGGAGAAAAGCAAGATGTATAAAAGAGTAAATTATAAGAGCCCGTTTTCTAAATCATTGATCTAAAACACTTTTATAGGTATACATTTGTCTCTGTCTATATCTCTCTTGTCTGTACATGTATTTGTATAATGTCATATGGTAATGGAAACAAACATGAATGGATACATACTAGGTTGTTAAATGGGTTGTCTGGAAGGGGGTAAGGAGGAATTATAGGGGTGGTGCATGAGGCAAATAAACAAGAAAGGAAAAGCCTAACATGAGAAACATCTGGTGTGGTCACATTTATGCAAATTATATGTGTATATGCCTACAAAGGAATTTTTGAAATAACAAGAAATCATTAAAATAAAACATTCTCATCTTCTAGTTTTCAGAATTTCCATTGATTGAGATAAAGGAGGATGTGAAAGTTCTGGAAGAAGTCAGATAATCATGAAAAAAATTGAACTTGAGGGTTGGCCGAAGACTTTTTTTTATGAGTGCAAAATTTCCCCGTTTAAGATCTAGAAAAGCAGGTTACATTTCAATCATTTCAGGGTACTGGTGCCACCAAGTGGTGTCTGGAGCAATTGTTGGTGGCATTTTATTACCCTACCAGTGAAAGAAGCTCTTGGCTTACCTATGCTTTCCATGGTAGCAAGCGGTCTGTGGAGGGCTCCCCTTCTCCTTGGCATGAAGCACACACCTGTGAGCCTGGCACTGACATGAACAGGAAGTATGAGAACAGATAGGGAGCAAACAACTTTTCCCTAGAATCAGAGCTCCCTTGGTTTTTCCTACTATCAGGTGCTCTGGTATGCCTGTCGTTGACCTGTCAAGTCCTTCGAGATGTGTGTAATATTTTTTAACTACTTGCACAAGTAGTATAACCTATCTGACTTCTTTAACTGCCGACGTCTCCTATAGGTTTTCTCTTTTCATGGACACCATCCTCACTGGGCCTCTTATTGTTTCTTTCCTAGCACCCTAAGAACATTTTCATGGGCTTTCCTACCTTCAGTCTCTTTCCGGTCTGTTCCGGCCAAAACTCACTTCTGTACTAAACTTCCTGAAGTTATGGTCATTTAACAACACTATTCAGAAGCTTTCAATTGTTTCTCCCTGCCCAGCATCAAATTCTGACATCAGAGCAGAAGCTTTTAATAGGGTGACAATATGTCTCAGTTTGCCTGGGATGGTCCCAGGTTACTTCTGTTGCCCCAATGTAATTATTGTGATTTTATTCACTCGCAGAAGTGCTGTGATTTGGATAATACACTGTATGAACATTCTAGCTCTTAACCACTTGGTTCCCCAGCCTGTGGTACATACAATAAGTAAGCCAACAGAAGAATGTCTAAAGTTTGTGGCAGATGGGGCGTCTGGGTGGCTCAGTCGGTTGAGCGTCCGACTCTTGGTTTCGACTCAGGTCCTGATCTCACGGTTCCTGTGTTCCAGCCCCGCATCAGGCTTTACGCTGACAGCATGGAACTTGCCTGGGATTCTCTTTCTCCTTCTCTCTCTCTGCCCCTCCTCTGCACGCTGTCTCTCAAAATAAATAAACTTAAAAAAGTAAATAAATAAAGTTTGTGGCAGATGAAGGAATTAGATCCAAGAAGAAAGTACATCGTTTTTCTTTAAATGTTAAAAAGCTACTAAATATGAATTATTTGGTATATTTTACCTTATTTAAAATTTATTTGCTCTGTCATTTAAATGATAACTAGTATTTTTTTGTTTGTTTGAACTCGAGTAAGAAAATCGACCTTAGTAGTTTTCACATAGCTCTTTTGGTTTTTCATAAGATGAGAAGAATCCTGTTTGGGGTCTGGGGAATGTCACATTCATAATTTGTTACCCAATGTGAAGAATATTCAACTAAGTGATAACACAGAAATTCTAAAAATTTGGAGGAGGTAGAAACACCTGTTCTGTGAATTCCTTCAGCACAAGAGGTCATGACTTATTTATCCAGCAGTTAGCAGAGTCCTTGAGCATTAATGCTCTTGAGAAAAATTTTGAGCAACGTCTGCCCATTTGTGGAACTGAAATGTGGGCACTGCACTCTGGTTTAGGTATCTTCTATTCCTGCTTGCTGCATCTTGGTTGTATTAATAGATTGAGTGTACACTGAGGAAAATGCTTTGCTCTTAGATCACTGTTGCTAGGAATGTACTGAGTTTTGCTGTTTTTTTTTTGTTTTTGCAGTAGAATAGATTTTGAGCTCAACCACCCATTTTCTCTTACCCGGTCCTTTTCATAACCGGTTAAATACATTTTCAACACAATGATAGTTTGTGTTCTTCAAAAGGATTTTCTGTGAGAACCAGACCTATAAAGGCTTGGAGCTGTGACCTCATTAAACCACGCACTCACCAAGTGACTAATAGTCATTTAATGCCTGCCCGCCTCCAGTGCAGATCTTTTCCCTTACTTATGGTCTAGATTCGAGCCACTCTAAAGTCCAGGAAGTTGGAGATCAGTTTAAGCTATTCTTTAACTAGCTGAGAGTCATTCATTCATCATCATCCATTTATCTCCCAGGTGCCCCACCAGGTTCCGAGTATATGATGGAGAACCGGCATGCCTTTTGGGAGGGGAATTTTCCGGCAGACACACACACACACACACCCGAGTGGTCAAATGCCTACGCATGCACAGGCACACACACACACACACACACACACACACACACACACACAGGGAAGCTTTAGCTTGTTATGTTAATGGACAGTGAGAAACCTCCCTCTTCATCCTCTTTTCCAATGTAGCTTATTTTTTCATACTTTTTCCTGATTCCATCAGCATCATCAGGAGCAGAATCAGGCTTTAGACACGATGCATCGACAGATATTTGGCATTCTGTCAGCTATTGGCTTTCCTTTGTGTACTTCTCCTTTTTTTCTGAGTGTGTTTAATGGATCTGCATAATTTAGATACAAGGGCAAGATGTTTATGCCTCATGTTTCTAAAGATGCCCCAGATTGTAAGTTCTTCCAGGTCAAGGACTGTATAGTATTTAGTGTACGGACTCTGCCTCTTTGACTACCTGTATGGGAAATCCCAGCTCTGTCACTTAGTAGCTTTGTGGCCTTCGATAAATGATATAACCTCTGTGTGCCTCAAATTACTATCTGCATGATCTATGTCTTGGATTTTACTGTTTTTTAACAGCCTTATTGAAATATAATTCATATATCATAAAATTCACCCATTTAATGTACAAGTCAGTGTTTTCTAGCATATTTACAGTTGGTGAAACCATGCCCACAATTTAGTTTTAGAACATCTTTATCGTCCCAAAAAGAAATCCTGAACCCATAAATAATCACTCCCCATTCCAGCCTACCAGTTTTTATGATGATTAAATGAATTACTATATGAAGAGCACTGAGAATATTAGCAATGTCATTACTACTGTCTCTGTGCCTTCAGTCAGTACAGTGCCTGATACTTACTAGCTCCTGGCTAAATAAATAAAACAGTGAAAGATAGTGGAAGGCACCATTATGCCTTAAGTATTCTAATAATGGTGAGGGAAATGCCCTATATTATATATTATAAAGACATAATGAAACGCACCACAGAATCTGTATTAGAGCACAATACTTTCATGAAGAATGATATTTTTAAATGTTTTTTTTTTCCATAACAGCTTGATGGTATGGCATTGATGATTGAAGAAAATTAGTCCCAAATCCTGAATGCTGATAAGTAGACTTGTGACCCAAGGAAAGGCACAGATGCTGAGTCTCTGTATAGTTACCTGTAGAATGAAATTGGATTCATTCAATGATTTCTAAATTTACTCCTCTTTCTTTTTTTTTTTTTTTTTTAATTTTTTTTTTTTTTTTTAACGTTTATTTATTTTTGGGACAGAGAGAGACAGAGCATGAACGGGGGAGGGGCAGAGAGAGAGGGAGACACAGAATCCGAAACAGGCTCCAGGCTCTGAGCCATCAGCCCAGAGCCCGACGTGGGGCTCAAACTCACAGACCGTGAGACCGTGACCTGGCTGAAGTCGGACGCTCAACCGACTGCGCCACCCAGGCGCCCCTACTCCTCTTTCTAACATCCTGAGATAGTGTCTGCCAATAAATGTCATGAGGATTTGTATTTATATATGGTAACCTACACACAAAACCACATGACACTCATTTTATGATCTTATTTGTTACAGTTCCACAGTGCCTTGTGTTCCCAAAGAGAACATAAGCATGGGTCACCTCCATCCTTACATCCCCCAGTGGCTTCCCTCTGCCTATAGGATAAAGTCCAAACTCCTTGACAGAGCACGCAGGCCTCTCATGGGTCTCTTTTTGCCTGTGGAATATCCACCCTCAGTTCTCCTGGGAGACATACAACTATTAGTTTGCAGATCCAGTCAGATTCCAGTGCCTGTAGGCTTTGTAGGACTGCTGTTCAAGAAGCTCTCTGCTCTCCCGGCCAAGATAGGCCAATTTTCTCCTGGAAATTTTCAATAAAGAGAAGGAAAGATTGAAAGTAGTTGGAAGTGGTTTGTTTCAAGCTGTTGCTGACATGTATTATAGATTAAGGCACTCTAGGAAGATTGTCCTTCGCAACCATTACCTGGATCCCTTCGGCTGTCTTGGATTCTTTCAAAGACATGCTTATTTAATGTTTCCTTTGCTTCTGTATGTTATCCACATTCTTTTAATTAATTGTCTTCTCCTTTTCCCTATTTTCTTTGGCATAAGCTGGCAAAATTCTGTTTCTCCTGACTGAAGAGAACTGCTAACCAAACAGAACTAACATGAAATTCTTTTATGATCTGCCACATCCCATCTTCTGACTTAGGTTCCTAAAACAGAACATAGTTTCTTATGGCCTCCTGTCAGAAAAGTCTTTCTTGTCTGCCTAATGAATTCCTATTCCTTCAATGATGGGCTTAGGCACTCTGTGGCAAGGCCTTTCCTGGCCTCTTTCCATGCAGTTAGCAGCTCTGACCTCCCTGATCCTATTGTATCTTGGATGCATGCAGCAATATTTAGAGCCAACAGCTACTTTTTCTTATTTTTGGAGAATATTGAGGGGAGCAAAATACACCACCCCAAAATATACCACTTTGGCATATTGATTATTTTGAATTAAAGTTATTTAGGAAACAGCCAGTGCAGGAAAGACACTCTGACCTCCATATTCCCCTGAAGTAGGAAGTAAGGCTCCCATGTGAGGGTAGCGTTCCTATACAAAGACGGTAGAAGGCATCCTTATCACCAGAGATAAGGAATTCGAGGCTGAGAAGGCTGTATACACACACTTTGTCACTTCTTCCTTAATTTGCTACCCCACGCCCATATTCCTTTGTTTTGTCAAATCTTCAGAAATAATTGTTTCTTTGTCTAACAGATGTAAAAGCTGCCTGCTTGGCCACTTCTCTGAGTCATCTATCTTTGGGGCTTCAGTGCATACAATGCTGAAGTTATTTTTCTCCTGTTAATCCGTATTGTGTCAATTTAATTATTAGACCAGACGAAGAACCAAGAAGGAAAGGAGGGTACAGCTTTCTTCCCCTACATCGTAGGATCAGTGTAATTTTCTTTATCTGCCTGCCCTTTTCCCTCAACCATGAGACCTATATTAGAATGACGACTGTGTGCTGTAGGTGTAGTTGCTGAAGTGTCTCTTGGATTTGCTCCAACTTTTTCTTTCCCAGAGAAACAGCCTCTAACTTGCTGACCTTGCTCTCTAGTCCTTCCCCTACTGGGGTTTGACTACTTACCATAGTAAAACCAACTCGATCTACTCACTTGTTTAAAATACCCATACTACCCCTCCCTTATTTTCCAGAATGGAGTCCCTTGCACGTAAATGGATAGTCAAAATCTGGTTTCTGTTGGGACTTTAAAGGAAAGGTTCTATAGCATATTTTTTCAATGTTAGGATGTCATGGATGTCAAGTTACCCTTTTGATTTAATGCAACCTTTCCGAGGAGAAATGATAAACCACAAACTGGTCTTTTCTGTTTTTGAAAACAAGTATGGTAAAATGTATTCTGAGCCCGTGGTAGCTAGTAGATGGTTAGAATTTCCCAAAATTGAATTCTTCCAGGTCAGCTGGAGGTACCTTTTAGTTGTCGTGAGCAAATGCTTAGCCAGAGATCTCCAGAGATGACTTTTTTCTCCCCCCACCCCAAACACAGATAGTTTGATTGTTATTTGCAGGAAAGAATAAGGCAGATCTTCCTTATTCTGTGGAAAACATATAATTGGTTTACCTCACTATGTAAGTGTGAGAAAATAAGAATCGTTTTTCTGATGGAAGGGTATAACTAGCTCTTTTATATTTTGATGTGTTTAAACCAAAATCTAGGAAATTTCCTCCAGCCTGGGGGAGAAGGTGATGTTGGGAAGAGTCCTTTATGTGGGAAAGGAAGGAGCAGTGCTCTGGCAAGTGGCCGTACAGGTCACCAGAAAGCGAGCAGCTATAAACTACGAGGGCGGGACCCTGTGCTCCTGCTGCTACCACAGGACAGATAAGGATGAAGGGGTCCTTTATTCGCAGAACCTTAGAGGGTGACTCTTGCAGTCCCCAGAGCCTACATCCAAAGAAGTCCAAGTCCAGTGGCTTTTATTGTTAGGAAATCAGTACCCATCTTGATCCTGGAACATTCATTTTCAGATTTCACTTTTTATTCATCTCTAGCAAAAAGAGATATTTTAAGTCTTGAATACTAATTTGAGTTAAACATATTATAAGTCTCCTCACCTCTACCTCTCCTCAGCCCTGAAAGAGAGGAAGAAAGGAAGAAAGAAAGAAAGAAAGAAAAAAAAAGGAAGAAAGAAAGAGAAAGAAAGAAAGAAAGAAAGAAAGAAAGAAAGAAAGAAAGAAAACGATAACCAAATTGACGGTTTCTTTAAAGACTTACTCTCCTGCTGTTAGTTAACATAGGCTGGTGTTCATACTCCCAGCATTATGAGTCTGTCATAGCAACTCAGGGTTTGGGTTTTTAAAAACTAAGTTTCTTCTTGGCCCATAGCTACCTCTAGCCTTAAGTAGGATGGTAGATCCTTCATATAAAGTACATTTGAGTGCAGCTTCCATGTGCAAGGATTCCTTTCTGGGCTTCACAAAGGACATAGCAACGATGGTTCAGCCTTCATGAAGAATCTAAGGTGAGAGGTGAGAGGTGAGAGATGAGAGGTCTCCTACAGAACTAACCAAAGGCACACACCTATAATAGGACCACAACTAAGAAGAAAATTCTGGCAGACTAAATTGTTTTTCTCTCCCTTTAGATTTTTAGGAGAAAGAGGCAAATGGCCATAGCATAACTCTACAATAGAGATTTATTTAAAATTTAAAAAACAAACAAATAACTTTGAAAGTACAGGTTAGGTGTGTCTCCTCTCACCTAGAAGAAAGGTAACCAAAAATAGAACAGTGCCTGGTACAGTATAGTACTCAATTATAATTCTTAAGTAAATAAATCTTGCTTTCTCCATCCATTTTGCCAACTCTCTTACACTTTCTCAATCTTTTAGCTTCAGTATTTTTTCTAATGTCCCAGATGTTAATGTTAATCATAATGGCTAATACTTACAAACTCCAGTAAGGTTATTACTGTTGCTAAGCTTTGTGTATATGTATGTATGTGTGTATATATTTTTCTATACATATATATTTCCATACAACAACCCTAAGAGCTTAACAATTAGGTATTCTTATTTTAAAGACAGAGGAATGAGGCATTTAAAGGGTTAAAAAACTTGCAAGGTCATATAGCTAGTAGATGACAGGATTCAACTCTAGACACAGTCATTGCTGGGTCCTCAGTTACAAAAAAAAAAAAAAATCCCTAAATATATCCCTCTAGGCTTGCTTAGTGAAGTAAGAAAGTGAATCCAGGTCTCACAGTGATTGAGGAAGGGGGATTGCTGTGTAACCTCAGTTTACCAGAAAGCCAATTACATGGGCTCCGTCCTGACTTTTCAAGGCTTTCAAGTAGAGATCAGCATAATATGTCTCTTAAAATTGGCCATGATTGGAAACTTGTTCTGTTCTGGATGCTGTCCTAAGTCTTCTTACAGACAGCGTGTCTGGAATGATCACAACAAACCCATGGGTAGAATTCCTACCCATGTTTGACAGGTGAGGACACTAAGGCTTGAGGAGTGGACATCACTTGTCTGAGGTGACACTATTGTTAGATACGTGAGGCGGAACTCAAATCTGGGCCCATCTGACTCTAATGTTTATTTTACCCCAAGTATCATCCCCTATTTTTTAGGCATTTCCAATTGATCTGCCTTTCCAACACAGTTAGTGGCAATATGGTAACTGATGTGTATTTTAATGAAATGAACGTTCCACAGAGAATTTCTTGAGCTTTGTTCTTACTACCAAATATTAGTGAAGCAAATGGTAGAAATTCTTGCCAAACTTAAATTGGGATTATTCCTCTTACATATTTTTCTTACACATGGTTGATTAACCATTAAAACCATTATGTTAGTATTGAATAACCAATGTATTCTGGTTACAAATGTGGGGGAAAAAAGGAAAAGAATCTGTAAGGCTGTAAGCTTAATATATCATTATACTGCACATTTCATTATGGGTTATTTTGAATGCAAATGGATATTTCCAAAATTATCAGTAAACTTTGGCTTTTTTACTAGAGTTCAGTTGACCTTTTATCTTAATTTTAGCTATTATTAACACAGGATGAATGTCTCAATCATATTTCTGCGTTTGCGAGCATCATGAAGGTGAAGGTTCTGATTGCCAAGCACTTTGGCCCAAGCAAGAGCTCAATAAATGCTACGGAATGAATGACAAGGATCTACTTAGCCTGAACTATGAAACTGGCAAAGTTTGAGTGCTTCCTTCTTGTTGACCTGCTTTCTCCTTCTCGAATGCCTGATCACCCCTAGACCCTACCTGCTGTTTGCTCCAAGCCCTGAGTAAAATAACCTGATCAACGCTAACATTGGTGATTTGTGTTATTTTCTTTTCATAAGTATTTACAATTTCCAAAGGAGGATAAAGATAAGACTGAGTGTACCTGGTAGAATTTTACTAGCCACAATGAGCAGGAGGCCTCCAAGACCTGTCAGACCAGTTTGGGAGCAGATGACTATTGATATATTAGATGAGCTATTTAAGAGAGAACACTGCACTTCATTTGCAGGCATTAGCATGGCCTTGCCTTTACTGTGGCTGGACTCTTGCCTTTATCTTTCCTCTAGTCTCGTGGTGATTCTGTGCCAAGGGCAGGATCAGAGATCAGAGTACTTGCCACCTGGCTTAGGACTTGCTGCATTCCGCTGCTTGTCTTTATTTCAGTGCCACATATGAGATTTTTTTTCCCTCTCTCACTGTATTTACTTAGTGCAGTGTCTTTGATCCATGGACACAATCACCATACATTGTGAGGGTTACTGGTGCTGAAGAGAATTAATAACAGCAAAATGTAACCCAAATAGACATCTCAACAGAGTCCAAATGAAAAACCTGTCTAATTTCCTAACATTCATTTGGAAATTGGCAAACTAAAGTTATTGGGCCAAATTCCAGCCAACACCTGCTTTTGTACACTCAAGAGCTAAGAATGGTCTTCACATTTTTAAATAATTGAAATAAAAGTCAAAATAATAATATTTTGGGGTGCCTGGATGGCTCAGTTGGTTAAGCATCCAACTTCAGCTCAGGTCATGATCTCACAGTCTGTGAGTTTGAGCCCTTTGTCGGGCTCTGTGCTGACAGCTCAGAACCTAGAGCCTGCTTTGGATTCTGTGTCTCTCTCTCTCTCTGTCCCTCCCCTGCTCATGCTCTGTCTCTCTCTCTGTCTCAAAAATAAATAAAAACATAAAAAAACTCAGAAAATAATAATATTTTGTGATGTATAAAAATTATATGAAATTCACATATCAGCGACCATAAATAAAGTTTCGTTGGAATACAGCCATACTCATTTACTTACATGTTGCCTATACCTACTTTTGGGTAGTAATGGCAGAGTTGAATAGCTTTGACAAAGACCTGCAAATCCTGAAATATTTTTTATCTGGACTTTTATAGGAAAATTTGCTGAATCCTGATTTGGTCACTCATCTGGCACCAACTAAGAGGGCTGCCTGGAAACCATTGTGAAGCAGACCCATGCCACTTTACCCTTGTAGCCATTTGTTTTCCCAGGAAGCTTTTCCAGCTTGATTAATTGCATCAGTGGGTATTAATACGGGACAGTCAAGCTCATATTTGCCTGTGCCACTGAACTGTCTAGGTTGCATAGCAATGGTGACGTGTTACCAGTTCCCTACATGGAAATGATGAGATAAAAATAGGAGATAGAACTGTAAGTGAACATTAACAATACCATTGACATTATTAGTTTTATAATGTAATGTTTCTGCCTTGTACACATTTCTATAACTGAGTTTAAAGGCCATTATGGGAACAAAGCAAAGCAAGACCAACAAACATAGTTCTCTATTTGGAAAATGTGAACAAATGAAGGCCCAGAGAACCTCAACAACCTTCCAAACACCCCATAGCTACTGAATGGTAAAACCAGGACTGGAAACCAGGTATCCCGACACCTCATTGCACTACGCTGTTTCTTGTTGATGAAACTGCCATCTGTACAAAACTGTGAAGAATACCTTTATAGATTTCAGACTGGGGTTCTTCTTTTTGCTCATTTCCCTGAAAAAGCAATGTGAAGGGATTTAGCTAATTTAAATTAGGCCTAATCTATCCACTTTTTCCATTAGCAGGTAATGAAATTAACAGGATCTTGGGGGGAAATGTTTTCTAACTTCTTCACTTGAGAGGATGAGATTGTTGCTAGATGAAGCTTGGAATTAATATCAAATGCATCTGTGGCCCTTAGATTTCATCCCCAATCAGTAGATCACAGATGCATACATTTAGTTTGAATATAGATTGGTTTTTTTTTTTCTACAGACAAGAACTTCTCACGATACAGGATATACTTAGGTGGTGATTGATACACCTGTGATCAGGGATGCCATGTACAAATACTTGGCTAGCAGTGGTTTGGCAGTGTGAGTTAGAATTAATGGCTTTTGACCCTGGAGTTATTGCACTGCTAGGTTTTTAAAACTGTAACCATACCTCCTGGAGGTGATGAGTTTCCAGTCTTCTGAATATGTTGCCCAACCAGGAGGCATGTGTTTGCAAAGTTGCATCCTAAGCAACTCAAAAGGAACAGTATTGCTTTGGAGAACAATGCAAAACTTCTGATCTTAGCGAGTATTTCTTTATATATGGAAATCCTCAGGAAAAAAGAGGACCAGATGTGTGAAATTAAAGAGAATTAAAGGATTAATGCTGTACATCCAAAATGTGTGTAAATTTAGTGTCAGCATTTCCTTTAATTGATTTCCAGGGCTTTGTCTTGGGAGTTCTATATTATTGTTGGTGATTCTATGTGCATTGTATGGATGAACATCTGATGAGTTTATTAAAGCAGAGTGTATTTATGTTTGTCTTAACAGCTAAAATGTTTTCTTTAATTTGTTCTTTGACTTTTGTCCATGTGTCTTTGTTTATTGTGGAAAACAGTTTGTTGAATTGTAACCAGTTTGAAACATAGTGTAGTGAAGTCAGATTATTCAAATAATGGGGAATGGGGTGCTCTTTACCTCTTCTTATTGGCCAAGTGATGTCACGATAGGTAATATGTGTAAGATTCATTCCTATGTTTCGTTAACTGAGGCCAGCAGGGCAAATGGATACTTTTTGTCTCCATCTTGACTCCTGTCCAAGGGTAATTGACTTATGCTAAAAATAATGCAACTGTTATGTTGATTAGTCATGAAAAGAAAAAAAAAAAAGAAAGACCAGAGCAAACCCTTATAGAAAACCCTTTTTCTTTCCTCCTTTCCTCTGTTCCTTCCATCCATTCATCCTCTCTCCCTCCCTCCCTTCATTCCTTTTTAACTGTTAATAGTTTGTTTGTTCTCCCTATAAAGAGTACACTAATGTTGTTCACTTACTCTTATACTCACCTGGGAGAAACAACAATTAACTTTGAACATGGAGACAGGTGGCTGAGCAGACTTTTTACAGATCCGGTTAATTAAGTCTAGACTGGAAATGGACCAAAAAGGAATACTCAGTAGTATTTGTGTGAGAGAGACCTGCATTGCAGCTGTTCTCACTAAGCTCATTGAAGACATTTTAAATGAAACAAACTGTTGGCTTTGATGAAACTGTAACACATGATGTAGCATGAAATGGGAGAAGAGTGCAAGTCTCCAAAAGTCACACAAGTGATGAGATTTTTAAATTCGTGTGCTTCCCTTGGGTGTGACGGCCTCATATTTGGAATGCTTTGCATAATTATGAATGTGGAACTGTTTTGTTTTAAAGTCTGTTGTGGGTTTAGCCGGTATCTGTATGCAACTTCATTCTTTTTTATTGTCTAACAAGAGATGCTTATTTTCTAGAATCTTCCTTATAGAAAAAAAAGTCCATTAAAGTGGGCTTAACTCTCTGAAGATGGATTATATAGCATAGATATACATTCTCTGTGTTTTGATGTCCTTAATTTGTAGATTTGGCATCTATGGCAAGATAGCATTAGTAAGAAAATATAGTTTTACAAGATTTTAAGAGAAATGAGTTATTCTTTTTTTTTTTAACTCCTGAGGGCATGGTTTATTATTAAAATGGCCCTGTGCTATGCCAGTCCTTCTGTCTGCTCCAACTGAAATAAATAAAGAAGGGCCCTTTCAACAGCCAAAGAGTATGATGTGAGGAAAGTCAAAACCATAATTAAACAGTTCAGGTAATGGAAATTTCTAACAAAACATTTTTTTGAAGAGGGAGTGCCCAAAGACAGTTTTCACATTGATTCTACATCAAAAACATCTCAAGGTCAGAATAATTTTCTGAGACAAATTTTCCATAGAAAACAGTATTGTTTCCTGGTTCATTGTGAGAAAAGATTGTCCTTTGAATACTGCAAGACAGGGAAGTTCACGGTTAGCATGACTGCTTTCGTAGGAAAGAAATGCAGTTGTTCAGGGAAATGCCTTTGTCTTTTAAAAGGGACCAGACACATCTGTCTGCAGCATCCACGTGGGATTATTAAACCTCGTGTTGCATAACATAAGCTTCAGGAAGGAATAACTATTGTATGATCTTATATTTATAAGTACTTAACATCCTTGGTCTGTTCTTATACTATAAAAAACAGTAAGCTGGTTTAACCTATCAATTCCTGCATTTAAATCATATGGGGAATAGCATGCACTTTGTGTATCTCTATATAATAGTATACATTTATCATTTCCTGAATGGGTATGGCCTTTTTTTAAAAAAAATAAACAAAATATTTACATATTACCAACTCCCCTGGGCCACGTGCAGAAGAGAGACAGGAAGGAGGAACGCAGCCATTCCCAGAGTTACTGCCAGCTACAGTATTGCACTTTCACCCAAACTGTCTGGCCCCACAGTCTCAAGCACGTCATTGAGCCAGTCTGAATCTCAATTTTCTTTTCCATACACAAGGATTACAACATATAACTCAAAGTGTTATTGTCAGATTTGACAAAGTGGTATGTAAACAGTTTCTGGCATACAAACAGAAATGCGTATACACCAACAGACACCTACACATGGTCATCTCCAAACCCTAAAGAATTCAGGAAAGATCTTTGTAACAGGAAGGGGTATTTGCATAACTTCTCAGTGAGTGTTAGCTGTATTAAGGACTTGAAGCAAAAGTGCTGTGCAGTGAAGAGGAGAAAGCATGTATGCCACATTTTCCAGTGGACCATTATGCAGGGTTGAGCCCTTTCTTCTGCCCCTGGACCATGGGAGGCAGAGTGGCAGTACACCTGATGTTCCAGGACTCTGGAGGGAGAAAGATGGGCTTGCATTCTGGATGGTCACTTCAAATTCCTTAAAGTGGGGCTAATATTGTACTTGGCGCTTAGGAGAGTAACCGAAGTTGATGAATGTAAACGTATATATGAATGTGAAAAGCTTAGCACAGTATCTGACATATTGTATATTCTCTATCATAGTCTCTATCAAGTTTAGCTTTTTTATGTTTGAAATGCAAACAGGAATGGCTCATAATAAAAGGTACATTAATGTGAAAAAATTGAAACTGAAGAGGGTGGAGGTTCCTGCGTGGAGCTCCAGGGCTATGATTTATCATTTGGAAGATGTCCAAATGTCCTGTGAGGACATTGTTGATGGCATCCCAGATCCATGTAGGACTAGAAATGCATAGAAAATGTAATGCGATGAACCTGTTGTTGAATTACAGTCCCAAAATTAAGTGTAGAGTTTCCAGGGCCTGAGCTGGTAGGTACCACTCGATACTGCTATTGTCTTAGTTTCCTTGAGAGATGCAAATAGGAAAAAAAAATTCTTAATTATAAGAAAATACCAAAAACCTTTTTGCTAAGCTATCAGCATAGTTTTTCCTGAAGAGACATTCTCAGTAAGCAGGTGCCTATCAGTGAGTAAAGGATGTGTGTGTGTGTGTCTGTGTGTGTACATGAGTACAAGCCCACATTTGCTGTTGTAGGAGTGACTTGAAAGGAAGCAAGAAAATAAACCAGGGATTGTTGAGTGCATTGACCCCATGAAATTTATTTACTTTTATTTATTTTTAATGTTTGAGTTTTTAGTTATTTATTTATTTTGAGATGGACAGAGAGAGAGAGAGAGAGACAGAGAGAGAGAGAGACAGCATGAGTGGGGGAGGAACAGAGAGAGAGGGAGACAGAGGATCCCAAGCAGGTCCCATACTGTCAGTGCAGAGCCCAGTGTGGGACTCCAACTCACAAGCCGAAAGATCATGACCTGAGCCAAAATCAAGACTCAGATGCTTAACTGACTGAGCCACCCAGGCAACCCCACCCCATGAACTTTAAAAACATAAATACTGGAGACTGATCTTGAAAACTAGGAAGAGTATCTCAAATGTCTAGTAACACTGGGTCTTGAGAATTTAGCATTAGAATGCTGTGTATCCCCTTCTCCTGACTGCTGACATCACTTCATTTTTGTCTTCATCCACATGCACCTTCCCTCCTTTACTGGAGTTTCAGAAGAAGAGGTGTCTCCTCTCCTGTGCAAAGGTTGTGCTCTGTGGGTCAGCTCTTCACCTCTGTCAAGGCCAGGACTCTGTTCTCTCATTGTTTCCTCTCTCATTTGTATTTTCAATCTCTCATTTTCTGACCCTAATGTTGCACCTGGTGTACATGCTCAAGCCTCTCATGGATATTTAACAAACATAAAACTCGTGTCCTTTTTTACCTACCTCTTTATCTCTTACCTTTCCCTTCTCACCAAATTCATCCAAAAATCTTTTGTGCTTATCCTTACATCCTTAGCTCCTATTCACTTGCTAAAAATTTAGTTTAGGGGCTCCTGGGTGGCTCAGTCGGTTGAGTGTCTGACTTCAGCTCAGGTCACGATCCACAGTTTGTGGGTTCGAGCCCCACATCAGGCTCTGTGCTGACAGCTCAGAGCCTGGAGCCTGCTTCAGATTCTGTGTCTCCCTCTCTCTCTGCCCCTCCCCTGCTCATTCTCTGTCTCTCTCTCTCTCTCTCTCTCTCAAAAATAAACACCAAAATTTTTTTTAATTTAGTTTATATTTTTACCAAAATGTAAAATTTGGTAAAAATCTCAGTTTAAATAGCCAAATAGGTCCCCAAGGCAATATGCTTTAATTTTCTTTATCTTTGTATTCTTCGTATCCCTGCAAAACATACTATTCTCTGATTTTTCCATTGTCAGCAACACCTGTTGATCATTTCTGTTCTATGAAAGATGAAGATTTCTCTCTAACACCATCCTTCACACATGTACTCCAAGCCCTTCCTTTCCAATATAGTTATATATTAATTTTGGTGTCACACAACTATAACTGTCAAATGTCATGCATAGGTGAATGACATGATATTTCCTTTGCCACACACCTTTTTCTACTTCCTGGAGTTAACATTTTTTATTTCCCTCATTTGCTCAGTCTTCTGTGTATTTATTTAACCCGTCCTCAGTTGTCTAAATCTGCTCTCACTGTGTTCAAACACATCAGGGATTCTATCAATTTCACCTTTTGCAGACTTCTCTCCTGGAGCCTTCTGACCTGCTCTGGTTTGGGCTGGCTCTGACCCACACCTGGCACACAGCTGTCCTTCTGGAATCTCTCTTCATCACTCAGGATTTCCTCTGCCTCACCCTTGAGGTGGATTCCCTGTTTCCACACCCTCATTTGGGTAGAATACTCCCAGTCATTTCCGGAGAAAGGATGCATGGGTGTGTGTGTGTGTGTGTGTGTGTGTGTGTGTGTGTGTGCGCGTAAATATTTTGGGTATTTGCATGTCTAAAAATGTGTGCAGTCTATCAGCACACTTAATTGGTGGTGTGGCTGTATATAGAATTCTGAGTCAGAAATCACTTTTAGAATTTGAAGCTAAGAAATCCAAAGCTATGCTAATTCCTCATCTTTTGCATGTGACTTAATCTTATTTATATTTTAATTAAAATTTTCTACTCTCTGGGATGCCTAGGTGGCTCAGTCAGTTAAGCAGCTGACTCTAGATTTGGCTCAGGTCATGTTCTTATGGTTCATGAGTTTGAGCCCTGCATCGGGCTCTGCACTGGCAGTGTGGAGCCTGTTTGGGATTCTCTCTCTCTCTCTCTCTCTCTCTCTCTCTCTCTTTTACTCTATCCCTTCCCAGCTCTCTCTCTCTCTCTCTCTCTCTTTCAAAGTAAATTTGAACTTAAAAAAATTTTTTTTCTCTCCAGTTGCTTTTTAGGAACGTAGATTGGTCCACAGTGTTCTACACTTTCTCACAGTGTGCCTGATACTAATATATTTGTACCTCTTTTGTTTTTTTCTGGGCTCTCTACAGATGCTTTCAATATAGGAAATGCTCTTACATTTATTTGATGATTTCCTTTCCTCCATTTTCTCTGTTCATTCTTTCTGAAATGTCCACTATTTGAACATTGGGCTTCTTTGATCAATTCTCCAATGTTCTTTTCTCTCTTATCTATCCCTTTATCGTTTGCTCTATGTTAGAGATTTCCTGAATATCTTCTTACCTTCTTCCTAAGTATTTTGTTTCTGCAAACATTTTTATTTTTTCAAGGGCTCTTTCTTATTCTTTGGTTGTCCCTTTATTTGTAACATTTTGTTCATATTTCAAGGGCAGTACACTTTCTGACTATATGAATCGTAGCTTTTTACAGTTTTCACCTCCCTGTGGAGTTGGTTATTTGTCGAGAGGGTTTCTTTAATCATTTGGGGATTTTTGCCTGTCTGCTCGTGTTAAGGTGGCAGCACTAAACACTGATGGCAGACTCTCAGAGAATAGGGTACATTCTGCACTGTGGACCATGGGCCTGGTGGCAGGAGTCAGGTAAGCCTGTTTCTTTGGGGAATCCTCGATGTTGGTATTTTTAAGGTCTTTTCTCTTTGGCTGGCTAGGGTCTCTGAAGAAGATGCTTTTAGTCTGAAGTTTACTTATTATTTCTGTCTCCACTGTGTTCTGTATAAACCTTTATTATAAGCCCCCTGGGACTTTTTTTTGCCCTAATTTGTTTTCACATACATTTTAAGCTTTTTGAGGGTAGGAACCATGAATGATTCATGTCTTAGTCTCCAGAGATTAGCATTCTGTCTGGCATACAGGAATATTTCAATATACATTTGTGGATGAACAGATACAGGAATAACAGTGGAAAGTATATGTGTCATTTGCACTGTAGGGAAAAATTTTCCCTACAATGGAAAAACTTCAGTGCTCCAATGGAAAACTCTGCTTAGGTTAGGTCTTTCCTTACTGGGTTGGGTTAACCAGTTTTGATTTTATGGAGGCTCTGGGCCTTTTATTGCCTTTGAGCTACTTTACAATCCTGTAAATTGTAGACAATTGATAGCAATGAATAATAATTCTTGTTTTAGGCATGAAAATAAATTAAGCACAATAGAGATTCAATTGACTTCTCTCTCTCACTCCTGAAGTAGCTAACTATGCCTTCATTTGCACATTCCTTTCAATATTCTTGACCTACAGACTGTCTTTAGAGTCTTCGTTAAATCACTTATAACTTTTTTTTAATGTTTATTTATTTTGGGGAGATAGAGAGAGAGAGCATGAGCAGGGAAGGGGCAGAGAGAGGGAGACACAGAATCCGAAGCAGGCTCAAAGCTCTGAGCTATCCGCACAGAGCAGGGCTCGAACCTACGAACCATGAAATCATGACAAATCATGAGATGTTGACCTGAGCGGAAGCTGGGCGTTCAACCAACTGAGCCACCTAGGCTCCCTGAAATCACTTGTAACTTCGTATCAACTGCTTCATTAATGACGAATTAAATAAAATCTTTAACGCATCTTCATTTGATATCTATATGAGTATTATGACATTTATTATTATTATTATTTTAATTCTTTAACTGTGACCCAAACTTGTCTAATGATGATCTTGGAAATTTTAAAATATTTTATGAGATGGTCTAAATAAAACTCATTCTAGAGATGATCTGAAACCATCCCTCCTATGGGGCATCAAGATTATCATTGAAGATGAATAAAACACATTAGTCATACAGGATCAAGTTTGAAGCCTTTTGTCTAATGGGAGGCCTGACTTCAGGATCTGTGTGCTAAAACTTGCACAACTTTTCTAATAACTCCTCTTATCCCATGAGGCAGAGAACAAAGACAACTTTTTTTTAAGTATGTAGAAAATCATATGGGACCCTTATGGGCCTCTGGGCATATGGAATCAGAGATGTGGGGATAGTCTTGAGGATTATAGAAAGGAAGATTTGGCAGAATAATAAAGAAAGGAAAATTACATCTCAAACACCCTTTCAATCTTTATCAAATTGTAACTATTACAAAGATTATTTAACCATAAAGGAGTCCACCTTAATTAGATCCACTAACTTCTGGGAAATGCAACATATAAATTATGAAAAGCTACTCAAGGAAAGCAGGTCAGTTTAAAACCGGCCATACAGAAAACTAATTTGGACCAACTGAAGAAAAAAATGAGAGTTAATGACATGCCTTATTTATGGCAAACTTTGACAAGAAATCTAAGTTTACAAAGGCTAAGTGTTACAGAGTAAGATCTTAACTAGCTTTGCTTTAATGAGAAAATTCAAGTCATTTGTAATCAGCACATTAATTGTATGCAAATGTATGTGGTTAAAGCTGCCTGAAAACAAGAGGTTTCCTGAATTAAATTAGCATTTTGCCCCTTACATTTTGATTGCATTATTTATTTGCTTCACAGAACAAATGTGAAATCCCTAATTATCAGCATATGAATTAGTAAGCTTTAGTCATAATACAGAAATCCGGATGAAGGACTAATCAAAGAAAGAAGAGAAAAAAGATACTAAACTTCTCATGAGATTTGTCTCTATGTTTTACAAAATTTTTGATATATATTTTCTTCTAGATTAAAGCTGTAACTACTAATGCTTTTTTTTTGAGTGTCTGCTAGGGTTTAAAAGATCTCTCAGTGGTCTGTAGGCTTTTATACATGGCTACCAGGTATATATGGTCAACAGCCATAGCAATAACAAGAATGATCACTTATGAGAATTTACGAAGGGCCAGTTCTGTGCCAAGCACTTTGTGTATAAACTTTCATGTGCTCACTTCGGCTGCACATATACTGTAATAAACTCTCACGAGAGCACCCATCTTAAAAATGAAGCAAAACAGGGGCGTCTGAGGGCTCAGTCTGTTAAGCATCCGACTCAGCTCAGGTCATGATCTCACAGTCCGTGAGTTCGAGCCCTGCATCGGGCTTTGTGCTGACAGCTCAGAACCTGGAGCCTGCTTTGGATTCTGTGTCTCCCTCTCTCTGCCCCTACCCTGCTTGTGCTGTCTCTCATAAATGAATAAATATATAAAAAAAAAAGAATGAAGCAAAACACCTTTTCCTCTCTCTGATCATGTCCTCTCTCTGATCATGTCACCCACACTCTGTATAGTTGGCTCCTTATTTTTCATATTAACTAACTCATGACCTCCCAACAGGTTTCTTCAAAGTAGGGCTCTTACTGTCATTGATGCTTTTGACACCTGTCTTTTTCCTTCATAGCACTCATTATAATTTGTAAGTACAAATTGATTTGTTGGTTTATTTGCTTTGTGTTTATGCACTGCTAGATTGTAAACTTTACCAGAGCTGAGACTGTATTTGCTCTACTGACTATCATACCCAGAATCTAACACTTTATGGGCACTTAAAAATATTTGTTGACTAGACAAAAGAACAAAGTTCTCTGAGATGGTACGAAGCAGATTCTTCCTTTTCAACTCAGGACTCTGAAGTAAAGCCCATGCTTTTGCCAAGAGCATTTGACTTGTACCTCTGTCTCTTTGGATAGCTCAGCATCCCCTCCCTGTGTTCTTCCCCTCCACCCCCACCCCCACTTTTTTTTTTTTTGCCAGTTTGCTTCACAGTCTCTGATGCAGACTTCTTTGCAAGCTGAGCTGCCTTGTGTGTTACTGTTTCTGGGGAAAAAAAGTTGTGAGCCTTTCATTCTTGAAAACGTGTTATTCTGATGTCAGTGGACACTGTTTTCAACCTGCTGTCTGTTAGCTTAATTGGAACCTGCTCTCCTTGTGGGAGGGCTGGGTGGTGCAAGGTGACTTCAGGATAAGCAATGGTAACATGAAAGCACTCGAAGGATGTCAAATAGAGAAGTTGGTGAAGGATTTCAGTTAAGAGATAAAAGGGATTAAATAGAGGGATGTTGACAAGTCAGAATGCAGTTTTTGGTTTTGCTTTGCTACTTTCACATTAGGTTAAAATATTACAGCAAATTTAATAAAAGGAAACACTGAGTTTTGTGCCAAAACAACTAGAAAGTCTAAAAAATATCTCTAATTATGGTGATGATGAGAAGAAGTTGGTGATTTGGGGAACAGTTGTTTTATTGATAAAAGATGGTTGTTTTATCATACCCTTGTATCTCCTTAGAAATCCCTGAGGGAAGAAACAAAAATCAAAGCATTTATTTACTCTTCCATTCATTCAGTATGTGGTTGACACAGTTCATGGTAAGACAGACACAACGGTGAAGAAATCTAGACCCTGGTTACTTGCATGCTAGTAAAGAGAAAATACAAATAGACAACTAAGTCTAATGGAGAATGTTTAAATTGACTTATTGGGGGGGGGATGCTATAAGAGTTCAAGAGAAGGAAGAGATCTATTAAAAAAAGGCCTCATGTGAGAGGTATCATTTGAATTCAGAATTGAACAGATCTGATTGTATGATTGAGTTGTTGACATGGGAGAGCACTTGGGACAGGGAGAATGGGAGGAATAAAAGGATAGAGCTGATAAAAACAGGAAAAAGGAAGAAAAATCCATATTGGTTGACATAGGTGGTACCAGTTGGGAAGTCTTTTCTTAAAATTTTTTTAGGGGCGCCTGGGTGGCACAGTCGGTTAAGCGTCCGACTTCAGCCAGGTCACGATCTCGCGGTCCGGGAGTTCGAGCCCCGCGTCAGGCTCTGGGCTGATGGCTCAGAGCCTGGAGCCTGTTTCTGATTCTGTGTCTCCCTCTCTCTCTGCCCCTCCCCTGTTCATGCTCTGTCTCTCTCTGTCCCAAAAATAAAAATAAACGTTGAAAAAAAAAATTAAAAAAAAAAATTTTTTTTAAATGTTCATTTATTTTCGAGAGAAAGAGAGAGTCAGAGTTCAAGCAGGGGAAGGACAGAGAGAGACAGAGACACAGAATCTGAAGCAGGCTCCAGCTGTCAGCATAGGGTCCGATGCAGGGCTCAAACTCTGAAACTGCGAGATCATGACCTACGCAGAAGTCAGAAGCTCAACTGACTGAGCCACCCAGGTGCCCCTGGAAGTCTTAGGAATATAAGAGTGGAAGGGGAGATTGGGAGATTGGTGTTGAAGGGCCTTGAATGCTCTGCTAAGGAGTTTATATTTTGTTTAGGAAATAGGGAATTATAAAAGATATTTTTGTTAAGAAATTCTAAAAATTGAATTCTTACTCTTACCATGAGTGATGAAAGATTATTTTGGGAGAAAATTCTTCACGGGTCCCACATTTCTGCACAACTTCTGAGCAAAGACGTTGAAAGTTTTTGGTTTTTTTTCCAAGAATGTCCTTGGAAGTTAGAGGCAGAGGGAAGATTTTTAAGGGAGATTGAGATGTAAGAGATTGGAGTTTCTTAAACTCAGAGTTCCTCAGTGTGATACAAATTTACTGTGTACTCAGCATTCATCTGGACTGCTGGGCATCTTTACTATGGGACATAGGGATCAAGAGACCTGATATAAACATGAAACTCATAGAGTTTGCTGTGCTGTGAGTTGTGAAGTCCTTTGTTCCTGACCCGGGAGTCTCATGTCTTTTGACAGCAACCATTAAACTGTAGCAAATTAACTTGTTAATTTGTAAGTGGGGTAAAATCTCCTAGCCTTCAAAGTTCTTGACAGGCTGAAATCTTGAAGTTCCAGGAGACAGTTATTATAACTCAATAAGGCGCTATAAGGTATTGGTAGTGGACATAAGTCTAACGTTTTCTAGAGATAGAATTGACAAAATGTATCCATACATTGAGAAAATAATTCATTAAGAATAATGGTTTTTGAGGGGTGACTGGGTGGCTCAGTTTGTTGAGAGTCTGACTTTGGCTCAGGTCATGATCTTGCCATTCCCAACTTCAAGCCTCACGTCAGGCTCTGTACTGACAGCTCAGAGCCTGGAGTCTGCTTTGGATTCTGTGTCTCCCTCTCTCTCTGCCCCTCCCCTGCTCATGCTCTGTCTCTCTTTGTCTCTCAAAAATAAACGTTAAAAAATAATGGGTTTTGAGCCTCAGTTTCCCATGGGATGATGCTTATCTCACTAATAACAAATAGGATTAAGAGAATTAAAAGGGGGACAGCTGGGTGGCTCAGTCAGTTAGGTGTCCAACTTCAGCTTAGGTCATGATCTCGTGGTTCATGAGTTCAAGTCCTGCATCAGGCTCTGTGCTAACAGCCCAGAGCCTGGAGCCTTCTTCGGATTCTCTGTCTCCCTCTCTTCCTGCCCCTTCTCCATTTGTGTTCTGTCTCTCTCTCTCAAAAAAAATAAACATTAAAAGAAAAATTTAAAAAAAAGAGAATGAAAGGTACACCACATAATGGGAGAGAATATTTGCAAAACACATATCAGATAAAAAGACTGATCTCCAAAAACTTAGCGATAGGAAAATAACCTAATTAAAAACTGGGCAAAAGATATGAAAACATCTCACAAAAGAAGATACACAGATGGTAAATAAGCATATGAAAAATACTCAAATCAATTGTCATTAGGGAATTGCACATTAAGCCAACAATAAGATATCACTACACACCTATTAGAATAACCCAAATCCAGCACCAACCCCACCAAAAGCTGGTAAGGATGTGAAGAATCAAGAACTCTCATTCATTACTAATGGGAATACAAAATGGTGAAGCCACTTTGGAAGACAGCTTGGCAGTTTCTTACAAAATAATCATATACAATACAATCCCTGAATAGCCAAAGCAATCTTGAGAAAGAAGAACAAACCTGGAGGTATCACAATCCCATATTTCAAGATATACTACAAAGCTATAGTGATCAAAACAGTATTGGGATGCCTGGTGTCCCAGTCAGTTAAGCATGTGACTCTTGATTTCTGCTTAGGTCATGATCTCGTGGTTTGTGAGTTTGAGCCCTGCTTTAGCTCTGCACTGGTGGTGCAGAGCCTGCTTGGGACTCTTTCTCTCTCCCTCTCTCTCTGCCCCTCCCTTGCTTGCTCTCTCTCTCTCTCTCTCTCTTAAAATTTTTTAATGTTTATTTATTTTTTGCACGAGAGAGAGAGAGAGAGAGAGAGAGAAAACACAAGTGGGAGAGGGGCAGAGAGAGAGAGGGAGACACAGAATATGAAACAGACTCCAGGCTCTGAGCATCAGCACAGAGCCCGATGTGGGGCTCAAACGTGGGAACGGCAAGATCATGACCTGAGCTGGAGTCGGACGCTTAACCGACTGAGCTACCCAGCCCCTGCCCCCTTCTCTTAAAATAAATATAAGTAAACTTTTTAAAAAAAGTCTATCAAAAAAACAAAAACAAAAACAGCGTGGTCCTGGCAAAAAATGGACACATAAATCAATGACACAGAATAAATCCACACTTATGTGGTCCATTAATCTACTACAAAGGAGGCAAGAATATATAATGAGGAAAAGACACTCTCTTCAATAAATGGTATGGGGAAAACTGGATGGCTACATGCAAAAGAATGAGACTGGACCACTTTCTTATGCCATTCACAAAAACAAACTCAAATGGATTAAAGACTTAAATGTGAGACCTGAAACTATAAAAATCCTTGGGGTGCCTGAGTAGCTCAGTCGGTTGAGTGTCTGACTTTGGCTCAGGTAATGACCTCACTGCTTGTGAGTTCGAGCCCTCCGTCAGGCTCTGTGCTGACAGCTCAGAGCCTGGAGCTTGCTTCGGATTCTGTATTTCCCTCTCTCTCTGTCCCTCCCTCACTCGTGCTCTGTCTCTCTCAGTCTCTCAGAAATAAATAAATGTTAAAAAATTAAAAAAAAAGAAACTATAAAAATCCTTAAAGAAAATATAGGTAGTAATCCCTTGGTATCAACCTTAGCAACATTTTCCTGGACATGTCTCCTCAGGCAAGGGAAACAAAAGCAAAAATAAACTTCTGTGACTACACCAAAATAAAAAGTTTTTGCACAGTGAAGAAAACCATCAACAAAATAAAAATACAACCCACTGACGAAGAGAGAATATTTGCAAATGATATGCCCTATAAAGGGTTAATATCCAAATATATAAGGAACTTGTATAACTCAACACCAAAAAACAATACCATTAAAAATGGGCAGAGTATCTGAATAGACATTTTTCCAAAGAAGACATACAGATAACCAACAGACACATGAAAAAATGCTCAATATCACTAATCATCAGGGAAATTCAAATCAAAACCACAATAAGATGTCACCATATCCAAGGCAAGAAATAACGAGTGTTGGTGAATGTGGAAAAACTTGTGCTTTATTGGTGGGAATAGAAATCAGTGCAATCACTTATGAATGGTCCTCAAAAAATTAAAAATAGAGATACCATATGATCCAGAAATTCCACTACTGGGTATTTACCCAAAGAAAATGAAAACACAAATTAAAAAAGATATATGCAGGGGTGCCTGGGTGGCTCAGTTGGTTAATCATCTGACTTCAGCCCAGGTCATGATCTCGCTGTTTGTGGGTTTGAGCCCTGCATCAGGCTCTGTGCTGACAGCTCAGAGCCTGGAGCCTGCTTCAGATTCTGTGTCTACCTCTTTCTCTCTGCCCCTTCCCCACTCATGCTCACGCTTTCTCTCTCTCTCAAAAATAAATAAAATTTCAAAAAAAAATAAAAAATAGATATATGCATTCCTATGTTTGTTACAGCATTATTTACAATAGCCAAGATAAGGAAGCAACTTAAGTGTTCATCAGGAGATTAATGGATCATGAAGATGTGGTTATACACACACACACACACACACACACACACACACACAATGGAACATTACTCAGCCATAAAAAAGAATGAGATCTTGCCATTTTTGACAGACAACATGGATGAACCTAGAGGATATTATGCTAAGCAAAATACCAGGCAGAGAAAGACAAATACCATATAATTTCATTTATATGTGGAATCTAAAAACAAAAAAACCCAAAAAACAAAAATGTAATCATAAATACAAAGAAGAAACTGGTGATTGCCAGAGGGGAAGGGATTTGGTGGGGGGGAGGGGTAGGTGAAAGAGGTGAAAGGGATTAAGAAGTATAAACTTCTAGTTATAAAATATATAGGGGCACCTGGGTGGCTCAGTCGGTTAAGTGGGTGACTTCAGCTCAGGTCATGATCTTGCTGTTCCCAAGTTCAAGCCCCACATCTGGCTCTGTGCTGATGCTCATAGCCTGGAGCCTGTTTCTGATTCTGTGTCTCCCTCTCTCTCTCTGCCCCTCCCCTGCTTGCTCTATGTCTCTCTCTCTCTCAAAAATAATAAACATTAAAAGAAATTTTTTTGAAGAATAAAATATATAAATCAGGGGGATAAAAATTACAGCATATGGAATATAGTCAATAACATTGTAATAATATCATGTGGTGACAGATGGTAACTAGACTTCCGTGAATATAGCATAATGTAGGGAGTTGTTGAATCACTATGTTGTACACCTGAAATTAATATAACACTGTATGTAAACTATACTTCAATTAAAAAATAAAAAAAAGAAGCTGCCATAGTCAACTCAACCTTTATCAATACCACCCTGATCAGTCAACAACCATCAACATCAAGGCAAGACCTTTCACCAGCAAAAAGATTTTGACTCATCGAAAGTTCAGATGATTGTTAGCATTTTTTAGCAATAATTTTTAAATTAAGGGACGCACATTGCTTTTTAGACATAATGCTATTGCACTTAATAGACTAAAGTATAGTGTAAGTATAACTTTTATATGCACTGGGAAACCAAAAAATTCATTTGACTTGCTTTATTGCAATATTCACTTTATTGCGGTGGTCTGGAGCCAAACCCACAATATCTCCAAGGTATGCCTGTATATAAATTCTGGCTATAAATTTGGGATTTCCACATTCCTTCCTCAGTTTTGATAATTTGCTAGAACGAGTCACAGAACTTAGGAAAGTGCTTTACTTACTATTATTGGTTTATTATAAAAAATACAAGTTTGGAACAGCCAAATGGAAAACCCATAGGAGAAGGTATGGGGGCAGTTGCTGTGTGCACAGCTTTCATGCCCTCGCTAGACATGCCACCCTCCCAGCACCTCAATGTGTTCACGGACTTGGAAGCTCTCTGAACACAATTGTTTAGGGATTTTTATGGAGTTTTCATTACTTAGGCAAGATTGATTAAATCAGTGCCCCTTGATGATTGAATTAACCTACCCTCCCTGGAAGCCAGGGGGTAGGGATGAAAGTTGCAATTGTTCCTTGGTCTTCTGGCAACCAGCCACTATCCAGAAGTCCTTTAGGGACCCATGTTACCAATTACTTCATTAGCATGCAGATGACATTATTATTCCTTCTGAGATTCCAGGGGTTTTAGGAGCTTGTGTGCCGGGAACCCAGGGGGAACAAAGACCAAATATATTCCTTATTATGCCACAGGTATGTACTGTATGATTCCAAGTATATGACATTCTGAAAAAGGCAAACTATGGAGACAATAACCAAACCAGTGGTTGCCAGGAGTGGAGGGAGAGAGGGATGAGTCAGTGAAGCACAGGGCATTTTTAGTGCAATGAAACTCTACTGTATGATGCTGTAATGGTGGGTGCCTGTAATGATACATTCGTCAATACCCATAGAAGGTACACCAAGAATGAACCCTAATGTGAACTATGGGCTTTAATTATTAATAATGTATTAATGCTGGCCCCTCAGTTGTAACAAATGTGCCCTACTGATGCAAGATGCTAAAGAGGAAGAAGCCCCCTGGTGGGGGGCAGGGGAGGGAGATTAGAGGTACTCTACACTCTGCTCGAGTTTTCTATAAACCTACAACTGCTCTATAAAAATAAAGTCTATTAATTAAAAAAAATAGTAAAGAGGAAGATGGTGATTGGGAGAGCAAATTCATTTAATTTGATAGTTTTGAGTTTGAGGTCCTGAGATATATAAAGATATCAGTAAGGCACATAAAGCAATTAAACAGAGGGTCAAAAGTGACCCACCAAGGAAGGCCAACAAAATACTGGGTAAAACAGCAACAAAACTGATAACAATAATTTATCCTGTGGTGAGAATAGAGGGACCACCACATTCAGAATACAGCTTGTATCTGACTGATATACCTCTTGAAAGACATGTCATATCTAGGCCTCAAGCCTCCAGCAAGTTTGAGAGGAACTAGCCCTGTTGTCATCATTAACTTCTAGTTTTGGAAGAACTCATTTTCTTTTTCTTCCGGAGAGTAATCTAACATGTCCCAAATTGGTCTTTATTCTCTGAGAATACCATTGTAATCAAAGCATGGGCCAAAGTGGCCTTGTCCCACAGTAGATGCTCATAGAACATTGTTCTTTTATACATATCTGCCTGCTTGCATCATCTCCTGATATAATTAAGCCCCCTTTCCCTATCCTGAAAAATTTCCTAAGTATTTGATTGGTCCTTGATCACTGACTTCCCCTTTCTGTATTTAGACTCTGTCTCTACCCAGCTGGCATAGAGCTTATACCTTTCTGGCTCCCCTCTGATATGACCCAAAGCAGATCTTAAATGCCATCTGCAAGCCTGTCTGCTGGCATCTGTCCAGTTATCTGTCTCCTCAGCTTTGAATTGAAACTCAAATTTAAATTGAAATCAAAAAATTTAATTTTCTGGATAGCTAATATATTTGCATAGTTCAAAAATCAAAATAAAATAAAAGATATACCATGAGAAGTCTTGCCTCCACTCCCTATTCATTCCTTAACCTTAAGTTTCCTTGTTTATTTAGGTATTTTATAATTATGTATGTGTAACCAAGTCTGAGCTCGTTCTGCTCACCGTATGACAGGCTGATAAGTTGAGAGGCAAGATATTGGGGTAAGGAAAGCAACTTTATTTGGAAAGCCAGCAAATCGAGGAGATGGTGGACTATTGTCCCAAAGAAGTATCTCCCGTCAGTATGAAATTTGGGCTTCTTTTGTCAGTGAAAGGGAGAAGCAGGATGGGGTTGGATTCAAAAGGTGACTGACATCTGTAGGCATCTAAGGAAGGTCATGTAACTTCTTCATCCTTAGTTGATCTTTGCATATGGCATCTGGTCATGTCATTCCTGTAAATCTTAAACATAGCATAGGTAGTTCTGGATGTACCTTTCTTATCTCCTTGGGTGAAGTAGGTTTGGGGTAAAGAGTGGTATTTGCAAATGTTGGCTGTAACATGCCAATGTACAAGGTTAAACAGAACTTTCTAAGCTATACATCATAGCAACAAAGGAAATAGAAGCAATATGGAGTCAGACATGCTAAGTTTCTCCCTGTTACATGTATATTTCTGTAAGTTGCCTAAGAAGGTTGTTCTTTCTGGAACATGGTATGATATAGCTACTAAAATGCTGGCCATTAGTTTTCCTTAATTTCCCATTTAATACTGTTAATATTTGATTGGATTTATTAATTCTGTTGATAAGTAATGTTTCTTTCTTATTAATATCTATTGTGTAAGTTATGATTCTTAGTTACCAAAGCATTTGAGAGGAAATTTACCTAAGAACTTATAAGAATTTAGTATCCAAGAAACTCTATATTTCTATTTTTCCTGTTATATATTGCAGTTTACTAACCTGTGATCTGCATTTATGATTTCCTACAGACTTTTATAGAATGAATGAAGAGTTTAATTCTACATAGTACAACATCATAATTTTAATGGTACATATGTTAAGAAACCCTCCAATTTAATTTACATGGGAACGTATTTTCACATCCCTCTGAAATTCCCAGTGAGTGCTCCCCTTTACACTGAAACTTGAAATAATTGTCTAAAGTAAATGATTTTACTTTCATACTTCTCATTCCTTCTTCAACCCTTTCTAATTGGACTCTGTCTTTACTATGTGATTAAGACTAGTCTTCTCTCAAAGGCAGCAGTAATCTCCATGCTGCCAAAACCAGTGGTGATCGGGAGTGCTCATATTTCCAGACCTCTTGACATCTGCCCTGTCTCTCCATAAGACACTTTCCTTTTCTCGCTTCCTGGAGACCACTCTGCTAGTTTTCCTTTTGCATCACTTGTAACTGCTTTTTAGTCTGATGTACTTACTCCTTTGTTAAACTTTAAATATTGGTATGCTGCAGGAATTGGGCCAGGGTTCTCATGTTTTATCTACGTATGGCTTCTCCTTAGATGATCTTATCCAGTACTTTGGCTTTAAATATCTCCCATGTGGCAAAGATGCCCAGGTTTATATTGGGCTCTGACTTTGTCCCAGAATTCCAGATTCATATAGTCAGCTGCCTACCTGACGTCTGCACGTGGATGTCTAATAGGCATCTCAAATCTGAGACGTTCAAAACAGAACTTCTCCCCCAGTTGTCTCCATCTTTGTGGCATCACTATCCACCAAGTTATTCACATTAAAATCTTGCCATCCATGTTTCTCTCTTTCTCTCCCCTCTCAATGTTCATCTCACCTCTAAAGTCTTGAATCCAATCACTTCTCTTCCTCTACAGTGCTGTCACCCTAGACCAGCCACCAGCATCTTCTGCCTGGATCACTGCATCATGTCACTGCAACTGCTTGAAACCTGCTGTATTAATTTGCTAGGGCTGCTGTTACAAATTACCACAGACAGGGTGACCTAAATAACAGAAATTAATCTTCTTGCAATTTTGGGTGTTAGAAGTCTGAGATCAAGGTGTCAGCAGGGTTGATTTCTTCTGTGGGCTCCCTCCTTGGCTTGTAGGAGGCTGTCTTCTCTTTGTGTCTTGACATAATCATTCCTCTGTGTATGTCTGTGTCCTAATTTCCTCTTATTATAAGGACATTAATCATATTGGTTGAAGGCCCATCTTAATGACTTCATTTTACTTTAATTGTCTCTTTAAAGACTTTGTGTCCAAATATAGCCACATCTTGTTTGTTTGTTTGTTTGTTTATTATTTTGAGATAAAAACTTAACATGAGATCTATTAACAGATTTTAAGTGTCCAATAAGTTATTATTGCATGTAGGCCTAATATTGTAAAACTGAAACTTGATGCCTCCTGATAAATAACTCCCCATTTTGCCCTCCTGCAGTCCCCAGCATTTTGGTCTCTGATTTTTATGAATTTGATTACTTTAGGTACTTCATTTAAGTGGAATCCTGTAGTACTTGCTTATCTTTCTGTGTGTGGCTTAGCTCACTTAGCATAATGTCCTCAAAGTCCATCCCTGTTGTCACATAGTGCACAATTTCCTGTTTTTAAAGCTGAATATTATTTCATTTTATGTTTGTATCTCATTTTCTTTATTTATTCATATGCTGATCACAATTTAGGTTGTTTCCTCATCCTAGCTAATGTGAATAGTGCTGCATTGGACATGTAGTACAAATATATCATGTACAAATTTGTAGTACAAATATCAGTGAAAACCTGATTTCAATTCATTTGGATATATGCCCAGAAGTGGGATGGTTGGATGATACAGTAGTTCTATTTTTATTTAGTTGAAGAACCCCCATACAGTTTTCTATAGTGGCTGTACCATTTGCATTCTCACTAATAGTATGTAAGAGTTTTATTTTCTGCACATCCTCACCAAAATTTGTTAAGTTCTTGGATTTTTTTTTTTTTTTGATGATAACTCTCCTAACAGGTGTTGGGTGATATCTCATTGTGGTTTTGATTTGCATTTCCCTTATGGTTAGTGACTAAGCATTTTTTTCATATACCGTTGGTCATTTGTATGTCTTCTTTGGAAAAATTTCTACTCAAGTCCTTAGCACATTTTAAAATTGGGTCTAAGCTCCAACACTGGTAGGTCAGTTTACTGGGGAGGCCCCTCAAAAAAGAGTACTGGATAGGCAAACCAACCTCTACTTTACCTGGGAGTAAAGCCGGGAGCTGGGAGATCTCCTTCTGACCATGTGACATAGCACCAGGGGAAGCAACTCTAGGAGGAAAGTGTCCTGAATCTCCTTACTGACATCAATAAATCTGCTTTCGTGATTGCCCAGCATTCAAGAGCCTTTCACTTAATTTCTAGATTTCCCATAAAGAGCATTTGTTCATGAATTGTTGCTTAATTGGTCTGTTTGTGGGCAGAAGGATGGTCCAGGGCCTCCTACCCCAGCATCTTTCTGATCTTGCTAATATAGTCACATTCTGAGTTATTGGGGATTAGGACTTTAGCATGAATTTTGGGGAGCACGATTCTGTCCATAACACCTACCCTACATTTCTAATAACACTTAAATATATCCACTCTCTTTTCCCTATCTTACACCTCTCTATAGGATCTGACCTGAATCTGCTTCTGATTTCATCTCAGACCTTGCCCCCCATTAACTCATTATGTTACATACACATCAGCCTTTTTCCTCCAGCATGCCATGTTTGTGCTCACCCTAGGGTCTTTGTACTATCTGTTACCTTTGTGTGGAATTTTCTTACCATACATCTTAACATGGCTTGTGCCTTTTTCTCATGCAAGACTCTGTTTCTTTGTTTACAGTGTATTCATTTTTAATAATAAGGGTATCACTTGAGAGCTTACTTCGCATAAGGCATTGTGCTAAACATTTATATGTCCTATTTGATAGAAACAACACGCATAGTGGTTGAAAATTTCATAGTTTGGAGCTAGACTGCCTGGGTTCACATCCAGGCTTTGTTACAAACTATGGGAATTCGGGAAAGTTATTTAACTTTTCTCTGCCTCAATTACTTCCCCCTCACGGAGACCATTTATCTTTATTCCAAACAATTTGAACCTACAGAAAAGTTACAAGACTGATACAAAGAATCCCCATGTTTCCCTGCCAAGAGATCCCAGTCATGTTGATTAATTTCACCAGTAACAACTTTTTTATAGCAAAGGCTCTGATTCAGGATCACATTTCCCCCAAGTTACGTGTCTCTCACCAGCCTCTTTGAATATGGAATAAGTCCTCACTCTTTCCTAAGTTTCCTTGTCTGAGCATTTAAATGATTTAGGCCAGTTATCTCATAGAATGCCCTTGATTTGGGCTTGTTTTGTGCTTCCTCATGATTTGACCCAAGTCAGGACTCAGTTTGAATGTCAAGTTTTCAGGGTTCCATCTAATGTAAAGTATTTGCCTCAGTTACTTTGCAACACGAGATCCTGTCATTTTTCTCTTCTTAGTGTTTTCTTGCATATTTATTTGTATATTTGTTTGTGTGTGTGTGTGTGTGTGTGTGTGTGTGTCAAGTTGGTGGAATATAAAGTTCATAAGGACATTGTGGACTTTAATTTTCTTTTGCAGTGTTGCATCCTAGCACATGTGGTGATTATATCTGCTAGTCACTGTGGTAGGCAGTAGGAATATAATGGGGAACACAAACAGGTGCTCTTTGTTATTCTTAAAAAATAAGTTAGAAAATATAGTTAGATAACTTGCTATTTAGACATTCGGTCAGTGCATATTTATTGAACACCTACTATGTTCTGAACCCAAGGGATATGTTATTCTGTGAACAACACAGAAAGTGCTCCTGATCCCCTGAAATTTACATTCCAGAAAGGAAGCAGACAATAATATGAATAAATAAATATGTAATGGTGTGAGTGGAGAGGATGAACCATCTAGCTCTTATAAATGAAGAGGATTCCAGAAAGAGGAGGAAGTGGGAAGGCCCTGAGTCGGGAATATACTTGGCAAGTCCAAGGATCAACAAGGAGTCCGCTGTGGCTGGAGCAGCATGAGTGAGGGAGAAAGTGGGAGGAAATGGGGTCAGTGAGGCAGCCAAGGGCCCATCTTGTGTGGCTTTGGATTTGATTCTAATTGTGATGGGAATCCATTAGAGCGTTCAAAGCATGGGAGTGACATAATCCTTTACTGCACAGAGAATTGCTTTATGAACTATTTCCTTTTCAGAGAGCTCCTTAGGGGATTGGCTGAGAATCTGTGATTCTCAAGAAACTTGAAATTTCTGGCTATTTCTTATACATCAGGCCCTGAACTGGTAGCTAGAAATCCTGGAATGTGTTCCCAGATTTGCACATTCCTTTTTGAGGGACCTTGGCTAGGCCAATCTTCCTGGCTTAACAGCACCTCTTCACACTCGTGGATTCAAGAAACCATGAAGAGTGAATAGGAAACAGAGCAGAGCACTTACGGGAATTTTCTGGCTATCTGAAGCCTCAAGTATGAATATGGTATAAATAAATTAGTATGCAGAAAGAGTCTGGACCTATTCCACAATTAGAAAAAAATCAGTAAGTTCTCTTTTGGAATATTTTCTTAAGGTTTAATGATTAGTGTAGGCTAAATGAGAGGTCAACTTGATTCTGTAGAAAGCAAAAACAATTCCTCAGCTTTGTTTTACCCATAGACATTTTAATGACCCCAAGAGTATCTTATTTAAAATTTTTTTGACTTCCTCACATGATTCGCCTATGGATGAAGCATTTTCTGAATAAATCAATGTGCTAATAATAAAATAATTACTGGGAAGAGTTAGGGAAGGATACTTTAATACCTGAATATAAATGAAAAATGGAACTAGAAGAGAATTCTGGGAGAAATGGTGTATTCCATTTCTGGAAATAGTGCATTTAGATATTATATTCCTAAATATGTATAGTTTTATTTGATATGGATTGAGATTGGGGTGATCCATTTAAACAGTATGATAGTGAAGCAAATGCAGCCAGGCACGGTCGTTGTGGGAACGATGGTTTAGGTGTTTATCCACAGGTTTTCTGGTTTTCTCAGTTTTGCTTTCTCACGGTAAGGGAAAATCAAGTCTTTCAAGTGCTCAGGGAAAATATAAATAGGACTCTCTGTAGTTAAAAAAAAAAATTCAAAACAGAGTCTGAGTTGTTTTCTACCTGGGCTTAATTTGGGATATATTTGGTGCTTCTTATAAAGGTGTGAAATGGAAGTTTGGGATTTCCTCATAAATGACCTTTTACAGCGACTTTCTGTTATTTTATTTTCTCCTGGGAACTAGAATAGCCATGCAATACATTCCCACTGTGTGAGGTTGAATAAACCTTTCTAATTTAGAATCAGTCACTTGTGAGATCCTAATTAGCATTATGAGTAAAACGTCTATGTTTATTTCTGACCAGTCATGGGATACGCCTGTGTTAAATTCAGTGTAACGTTTTGTTGGCTCTTTCAGTTTGAGAAACTGGTGTCTGATATAAGCATGAAACATCCCCACCCGCGTATTTTTTCTTTTTCTTTTTTAAATTCTGTGTTGGTGGCCTCTGCTCATTTCCCTACCTCTTAATCACCGTTACCTCAGAGCCTAATCATGCCTGGCAGCTAATGTGTACCTTGTGAACTGACCAAACAAAGGACTGATTCAGAGAGAACTCAGAGAAAAGCAGGTTGGCATTTACACTTTAAACTTAAAAAGCAAACAGCCAGGCAAATTCAGCACGAAAATGGAGTATCCAATGATCCTGGGCTGGAGATGACAGAGCTCTGTTTTGTATTCTTCATTCTCCTGTTAAGTATTCTTGTCTGTACGTGGGCACACATCCTGATTTGGAGAGAAGGAAAATAGGATTGACCTCGGAGAGACCAACTAGTAAAATCTATAGGACTGGACCAAGAGGGCAATCATTTTTAAGTGAAGAATTTTAAAAATACGTAAAATGCAATTAAAATGTGATCTTGGAAGCAGGACTGAATTGTAATTATGGTCGAGTAAATGGATACCCAATGTTCACGTCCTCTTGCCTGGGGATAGACTGTGATCACAGAGAGGGCATGGACTGAACAGACGACAGAGAAGGCATCTGGAGGAGAAGGAGTCTGTGGTTTGTCACAGCAATGTTCATGGAGAGGCTGCTGCCTCTGCTGAGGGTGTCATTTGGTGGGTTTGGCTGTGGGATCCCTGAGATGGTGCTAGACTCATCAGCCTATCAAATCTTAGCAATGCATCCACCGACTCCTTTACTGAATTTCCCCTCCAAGAGACCACGTGTGTATGCTCTGGCTTCCGTGCTGCTTTCTGACAGGGAGTGGTTTTTCCGGTCAGTCACTGTCTTATGCTGGATGGCTTAATGGGTACATTTCTCACCATAAACTAAGAAATTGACATTCTGGCTCCTGTGAGATCATTGAAAGTGAATCTGTCCTAAGAAGCAGATCACTTCAGGAAAGGTTGGCAAAGCTGAGCTTCGGGGGCTGTCAAGCCAAGGACCCGACCCTGGACCCCAACGAGCAACTGGGCCCTTTCTCATCTTACTGCAAAGCGTGAAGAGAGTATAAACACTATAGTGAGATCTAATAAGAATTCATGGGCATCTCTAATCCATCATGGTCAACACTGCATTTGTAATCACTGTACTATTTTGCCTCAATCTTCACTAATAAACACTTAAAAATGGATTTTGGTGATCTAAGGTCTATTTTCTTATGCACGTTTTCATATTTTTCCTTTTGTAACCAGTACGGTTAGTGACTTTATGTCTAGGTACAAATCATGACAATTTTAGAGCAAAAATATCTGTAAAAGAGGAAGAATATTCATTGGCTATCCATTGTTCATGAACACCATTTTGGTACTTTACAAAGACAATTCTAAGTCATTTATTTTTGAGCTGGAATTAACACCACAAATAGATATTGTTTCAAAATTTCCTGCAATGGAAGGAGACAGATCATTCTCATACCAGATGCTTCCCATCCCCAGTGGGAATATGCAAGAGGTTTTTATGAGCTAGGCTCCATAAGCACACAGGATAGGAAGCATAGAGTATTATGTTCAAATGAAAACAGAAGAAAAATGTTGGTCTTGGGAATGTTGGAATTGGCCTAGAGGACAAGAGCCAGGCCTCTGCTCCTGTGAAAGGGATCATAAAACCTGTAAGTGAGCAACCTTTATTTTCCAAAACTAGGAAAAAAGTTTTTTTTTCAAAATGAGAAATGCTAAAGAGCATCAGAACTTTCTCTTCACTCTAATTATTTAGAATGCATGACCTCATGTCTTCATGCACTTACACACCCACACCTAAGTAGTCATAAGGAAGAGAAACTTCAACATCATTTCTCTCGCTAGTGCTATTAGCCTTTGAGGAAATTAATATTTACAATGCTATTAAAAAAACAATATAGTATATAGTGACAGTGATGATGGGAAAATATATAACATAAAATAGAATATAATCTTTTCTCTGGGAGGTGGGTAGAGGACAGCTTGCCCTGTGTTATCAGTGCCATTCTAAGAAATCTGAAAATTTTCCTGTGACAGGAAGCCATCCTTAGAATGTTTTTTTAAATGTTTGTTTATTTTTGAGAGAGACAGAGAGAGAGAGAGAGAGAGAGAGAGAGAGACACACTCGTGTATGCACATGCACACACACACACACACACACACACACACACACAGTGTGAGTGGGGGAGGGGCAGAGATAGAGGGAGACGCAGAATCTGGAGCAGGTTCCAGGCTCTGAGCTGTCAGCACAAACCTGACATGGGGCTTGAACCCACACAGTGAGATTATGACCTGAGCCAAAGTCGGGCGCTCAACTGACTGAGCCACCCAGGAGCCCTTTAGAATGGTTTTTAACCAGGAGAATTACATAGTCAATAAGTATTCATGAAAAGAATTATGGGAAGGGAAAGAGAGAAAATTCTGGAGTGTTAAGGCAGATAAGAGGGGGAAGAGACTGGCAGGAAAACTAATTAAGATTCTAGTGGAATGGCCCACGTATGAGATGATAACAGGTTGAATAATGACAGTAGCTAAAGGAGAGATGGGGGAACCAGATTTGAAGGAAACTGAGGAGCTCCGTGAACTGTGGGGAGTGACTGGATACCAGGCAAGAAGAAAAGAGGACCACAAAGGGATTCCACAATATTTAGCTTGGGCAAGTTTTATGTGATCATAACATTTACCAGGATAGGAATTCAGAAGAATGAACTCCTTCATACAGATTTTGAATTGGACTGGGGATTCTTTTACAAAGAGTAATTTTTCTGTAAAACACATCCATTGATTTTTATGTTTCAGGGTTCCACAGTGATTTAACTAAGGCTTATATTCTTTACAAGCAGATTTAAAAAAGTATATTCCAAACTGAAATTTGATAAGCACTCAATACATTCTTGTCAACAAACAGCATTTTTATCTATATATTTCTTTTGATTTTACCTCTAAATGATAATCATTTGTAGGACTTCAAATCCATTTGGTTTTTCAGTTCAATCAAAAACTCTTTCTTCTTTCAGCGATGGATATGCACTATATGCACTATTATCTCAGTAGAAGTAGGAGTGAAATTATTTCCATTTTCTAGAAGAAATAGCATAGAACACCAACAATTTTAATGATTATTTAAATATTAAGCCATTCTTTTTGAACTAATCCTAAATTTGGCCTTAGCACTAAACATTATTGGTGCTCATACATTAAAAATACATTTTGTTTATAGTCAGGGAGTGGAATTGTTTCAAAGGCATCTTTGTATGTTTGTGAAAAGTAGAAAAATATTCTTCTAACTAATCCATTTTTTTTACTAGCCCACACTTGTACAGAACTTAACAAAGATTTAAAGAGGTATTTCCCCCAACAGCATTTTGAAGTATGGGGTTCTTTCCTTTAGGGGGAAAAGAACTCCCTTTTAGATGCAGGATGTGAAAATTAGCATGACCCAAATTGTTTATACAAAAGCAGTCCACACCTCCCTGATTAGGTCAGAGAATTTTGCCTTTACCTGCAGCAGCTGCCTTCTATTAGCTCTAGAAACAAACTGTACCATCTATGGTCGCTGAACTATGACCACCTTCACATTTTGAATTTTTTTTTTTTTTGTCCGAGAGGACCCGGAACCCAGAAACTGGGTTGGTGGAGAGGAGCTGTTGCTAGGTATAACTTAACAGAGAATGGGAAGTACAGTGCCTGCCTTAACAGTAAACTGAACTATCAAAATAGCTACACATTATAAAATGAACATAATGGGGCAGTCAGAGAATGACTCCTGAATTTTTTTTCTTTTCCACTGTAAGAAATAAAGATAAAAACCGTATGGTCTTATCATAGGCAGGGCAATCTCTTCTTCCTCACTTCCTCTATGAGTCATTCATAGCAGCTCCGTGGACTTGTTTTGAGTTTAGTTCAGAGGCTTTGCAAGGTGGTACCTGTAATGGTTGTTCCCACTATTCTGGGGTTAAGAATGAAAGGTGGCTACGTGTAAGCCTTCAGATTTTGCAGATTTCTCAATGTATTTTTATTGCACCCGGAAAAAATTGTGCATTGTTGAGAAAATACAATGCAAAAACGAGTTGAGACACAATGCCCCTTTATCTGTAAGCAAAACCAGTCTTACTTCTCTAAAGTGGAAATAGAGAGCAGGGAAGTTGTGGGTTCTGAAATCCAACAACCAAGTATCGCTGTGCCACTCTCTCCCCGACCCAGCGCCACTCCTTAACTTGATATCTGTTTACTTTAGAGGAGGCAGTTTTGGAGAAAGGATCATAAATATCCTGGCCCGGTGCCCCAGGAGCCATGACAAGCAAAAGAACATACTCGCCTAGAGATAGCCCTTGTGATATTTAAATGTGTGGGTTAATTTTTTATCCACTTTAATAACTGGATTATTCCCCTCCACCCCTCCTTTGCTTTCTATTTCTGCTCGGAAGCCGTGGGCACAGAAATCTCTGCAGGCAGATTACTCCTGAGCATATTGCAGGACAATCCTATAACCAACAGATACATTTGCAGCATCTGGATTCCTGATCTTTCTTCGACATGGCAGGTGTGAGCGGCTGTTTAAAATATTCTATGTTTATCTTCAACTTCTTGTTCTGGGTAAGTGTTTTCTTTTTTTCCTAATTATCAATTTTATGCAAGAAAGGGGATCTTGATATCAATAGCACAAATAAGAACAGACTCTGCACTAGAGAAATAGGAGGAGGAAGAAAATGTATTTTCCATTCACTTGTTTGGATTTGTTTGTTCTTTCTTTGGTTATTTCAGTAATTGAAAATGAGCCAGTGACTCAAGAAAGTAGACTTCAGGATCTGCGAGGGTAAACATTTCATAAATGTTTTGATATTGTTGCAAAACAATCACAGGAGAAAAAATACCCTTTAATTAAAGGACAACTATTCTTAGTTGTATATCATATAGGCCTCCCTAGTTTTAAGGACCTTGTGGGAAAAATTTGGTCTGATTCCACCAGAACCCAGCCCCTGAATTCTAATCTTTACATCTGGGTCTGAAACAGGTGAGTGGTGGGTTGTCAGATGATAGACATGAGGAAGGGATCGTTTTCAGAGACCCAAAGAAGAAACAGTGAGTCATAAAATAACTTGAGAGGGAAACAATAAAATTGTTTAATCAAGGAAAAATTAAACTTTCATCATGGAAAAAAATAAAAATTAAACTTACTAGGTTTATATCAACCACTGAAAGTCAGTATTTTGATTTTGATGTGTCATCACCCCACCTTTTAATCAACAGCGTTGGCATTTTAGCAGGTTCTTAGGTGGTTTTTTTTTTTTTTTTGAAAGCTTATTGACATAGGACAGCAAATAAGTTGGTAAGTAGCATCAAATGTTAAAAAGTGGAAAAATAAGATCTGGAAGGCAAAAGGTAAAAGGCAGGCTGGGATGTTGGAAAATTGCCATTATCACTTTTAGTATATATGGTACAGTTAAAGATTGTTCAGAAGTAAATCATTAAAAATAGCCCAAAGTTCTTAAATGAAAAAGTCATTTTGTATACTGAATTAAAAAAATGGCTTATGCGGTGTAAGCAGGAGAGAATTCTGGTTTTGTTTTTTACCTGGTTACCTTTGGTAAACAGGCAGCTGGTATCTGTGTTGGTAAATTTCTGTCCAATTAAAATAATGATGTACCTAATTAATCTCAATTGCAGGAATACAGTCTTATTGTCCAAAATTACTTTCATTCAATGTCAGTAGCCCTAATGACTACAGATGAAATATTGATGAAGTAAGCAAATGAGGATATAAATAAATAAAATAAAATAAAGAAGAAAATTTGTCTTTTACTTCCTCTTTTCCCTAGGAAAAATGGGCTGCTTTTGCAAATATTAAATGTAGGTCATGAATATATACCAGTTTTTTAAAGTTACTCCAGATTAATTTCTTCCCTTGAAATATTTAAAATTGCTTAAAGCTTGAGAGTAGAATATAAACAAAGGAATGTCTCTGTACTTTTGATTGGCTTTGTTTGTAGCTTTTTGTTACGGAGAATTTTGAACATTCACAGAACAGAAAAGGATAATCAACCCATCACCCAGCCCCAACAGCCAGGACATCATGGCAATCCTTCCGGGTGTTCTCATCCACTTTCTCCACCCTATGTAAATTGAAGCAAATCCTAGATATTTCACCTATAAATATTTTAATATATATCTCTAAAAGAGAAATAATTCTTTAAAAAATATAACCACAATGTTAAAATTTAATAAGGATTTCTTAATCGATTATCAAATATCCACCTAGGGTTTAAATTTTTAATTGCTTCATACATATTCCTCTTTGAATCAGAATCTAAATAAGGTTCAGACATTGTGATTGGTTGATATATCCTTTATGTCCATTTTCATCTTTAGGTTCCCCTTCTGTCTTCATCTCTTTCTCCCCACCTTGAAATTTTATGAATTGGTGTCATTGTTTGTGTTATCACATTACCCACGGGCTGGAGTTTGCTATTTACATATCCATGGTATAGTTTATCATGTTCCCCTGTCCTCCATATTATCTCCAATCTAGTGATGGCATATGTCACCTTGAAAAGATTCAGGTTGCTATTTGGGTAGGAGCACAACTACTTTATAAGTGACGTTGTGTTCTTTCTTCACACACTCTCTGACCATGTCACATTTTGTGATGTTAGTTGCCACTGATGCTGGAGAACCTAAGAATCAGTCCATTAAGAGTTCCAAACTGGTGATACTCTGTGCTCACTTCGGCAGCACATATACAAACTGGTGATACTCTATGTCTATCACCTTTTCTTCATTTATTAGCTGGAATATTTTCAATAAAGAGAAACTTGGCATTTACTGATTGGTTACCAGTAGTATCCAGTTTTTATTAAAAAAAAAAAGGCAGCATACTTCTTACTCTTCACTTAACAAAATGATGAGTTAATTTGCAGGATCATACAACAGTAACAAGCAAGTATTTCTGTAAGTAGCCTTATGATATAGTAGATTTAAACTCTATCACCATTCTTATCTTTGTTGATGTGCAATTTGTTTTACCTTTGACCACTGGGGAGTATTTTCAGTGAGACCTTTTGACGTGATCTCAACAACATAACTTCTTCCCCATTTGGTATGAAAAGATGTTCCAGGCTTACTTCACTAGTTCCTGCAATATACCTGGAATCAGTTTTTTTTTAAACTTTTTTAAGGTTTCTTTATTTCTGAAAGAGAGACAGAGTGCGAGCGGGGGAGGGGCAGAGAGAGAGGGAGACACAGAATCTGAAACAGGCTCCAGGCTCTGAGCTGTCAGCACAGAGCCCAACGCGGGGCTCGAACTCACAGACCGTGAGATCATGACCTGAGCCGAAGTCGGCCGCTTAACCGACTGAGCCACCCAGGCGCCCCTGGAATCAGTTTTTTCTTCAAGAAGTCCTCATATTTGTTTTTAAGAAACTATGACCATTGTCTTTTTATGGTACACAACGTACATGGGCCATTTAAACAACCAAAATGTGAAAATGCTAATAAATGCACTACTCCTATGTTAATAAGATGTTCCTTAGTAAGATGTTCTAAAGTGCCTAAACTGGTGGCAATCTTCAAATCATGAAATCATCAAAATATATTTGTTGCATAAAAACAGCATATAAATTGCCAGTTGCTATTATGAATACATCAGAGGTCAATGTTTCATTAAATAGCTAATTGGGAATTTGAAATAGATCTGAATTTTAAACTGAAATGATAAAGGCACATTAGGAAAGGGGCATGCTATATGTTTAGGATTATATATGTAAGATTAGAGATCTGTACCATGCTGAACCTAGATATTGTCACTGCTTTCCTGGGGACCTCTGATTATTTTATGGTTGCTATTGTCTCTTTGTTTTCTGATAATGAATACAAAGTCTTTCTGATGCATTATATTTCAGTTAGACATTTCTAATTTCGCTGGAGTAAAAGGCCTTGTTCTTTCCATCAACATATTGGTACGACCTACAATCTCTATATGACATATCTTGAAATGTAGTCTTTGAGTGAGAACAATGGTGGTAAAGACCAATGATAACTTCTCAGCCAACAGGTGACATCAATATTCTCATTCAAAATCTAGACAGCAGGAGTCTCTGAGGTTAGGGAATCACTGCTATTTCTATTCTCCCCTCTATCCCCCAGCCCAAAGTTCTCAGTTAGAATTTTATGACTCTTCATAGGAAATTAGCGATTTGTCACATTCCTAATGTTTACTTAAGTAAAAATTTTAATGGTCCCACTGATGTGGTTTTCTTATAGATATCCATGGCTTTATGTTTTCAAATGCATTCTTTCTGGTATAACTTGCAAAACTAAGCTTTTGCAAAGTAGGGCCAGATGTTGAAATATCTCGGAGATATGCATATGGTCGTGTAAGCTAAACATACCAGTTTCTTTTGTGAGAGAACTTGAGATATGTCACATAAATAGGCAGCAATTTTCATTTGTCAGAATTAGCATTTGAAGAAGAACACGTGGAAGCAGAAATCATTCTTAATCACTGATGCTAGCATTTGATGTAAGTTACAGTGAATGGAAGGTGCCGTAGAGAATGGATAAATTCCAGGTTCAAAGTCTATTTCTCCAAGTCTTGTGTGTGAACAGATGAGACGCCCAAATTTTCTTGTGCTCCTCTCAGATATCTGAGAGGGAATATGGTAGATGCTGGGGCATATGGTAGTTGCTCGGATATGGTAGTTGTCCAGATAAACACGGGACACAGCCGTTAGCCCAGGGATGCAGTGGAACTCCTGCCGGAAGTAGAGAGCTATAGAGAGGCCAGCCCTGTGTGCAGGAAAGCAGAGTGAAGCCACATTACCAATCCCAAATGAGGTAAGGGGAGAAGGAGAAGCCAGGTTGTAAAAACCAAATGTATCAGCAACTGCAGGAAGCCAGTGTGTGAAGCAGTGTGAAGAGAGCAGAAGGAAGTCAGAACTTGGAGAGAGTCCAGGAACCAGAATTTTGATATTCCTCATTGTATTTTATGTGGTGCCTGGGTCTCTTGGCTGGCTGTGCTGAGAGCAATGAAGAGAGTTAAGGCAGACATAACTGAGATAGGGGAACCTTAAAAAATCAGGCCCAGGGGCCCCTGGGTGGCTCAGTTAGTTGAGCTTCTGACTCTTGATTTCAGCTCAGGTCATGATCTCAGGGTCATGGGATTGAGCCCCATGTTGGACTCTGTGCTGAGTGTGGAGCCTGCTTAGTACTCTCTCTCTCCTGTCTATGCCTCTCTCCACTTATGCCTCTCTCCCTCACTCCTGTGCTCTCTCTCTCTCCCAAAAAACAAAGAAAGAAAGAAAGAAAGAAAGAAAGAAAGAAAGAAAGAAAGAAAGAAAGAAAGAATCAGGCCCAATTATATTACATCCTGTCAATTGTTGAAATCTCCCATGATAAAGACTTGACTGTGGCTAGAATGTGTGAACTTTTTATATACAGTGGCTTTCTGACACTGTGCCATCAGTGTAGAATTACAACATGGAAGCCCAGTGGTTGAGAGTTCAGACTGAACCTCAGCTCCTTCATCACTAGCTGTGTGACCTAGGGGAAATTAGTTAATTTCTCTGTGCTTTAAAGTTCTTCATCTTTAAAACTGGGGATCATAGTAGTATCTACCTCATGGCGTTGCTGGGAAAGTCATTGATTGAGTTAATGCATAGGAAAGAACAGAACAACGCAAAAGAAATGTTCAAGAAACGGACATTTCGACCAACGTTGTATAGACATTTTTATGAGACAAAAATATGAAAGTACTCTGTGTAGTGATAAATCAATTCCAATGTTGGAGTTTGAAACAGAGGAGGAAATAAGATGGCAAGAATTATGATGAAGGCAGAAATTCTTCTATTACAAATTAGGGGAATGGAAAGAAAGCATATTTTTGTAAGCCGACTTGAGATGCAAATCCTAAATTCACTCTATATTGCTCTGTGGCCTGGAACATGTCCCTTGACTTTTCTGTGCCCCAGTCTCTGTATTTGTAAAATGAGGATGATAATTTTATCCAGCAGAGTTAATTGTGAAGATTAAATAAGATACTTTCTGAAAGCCTATAACCAAGGACTGTCATGCAATAATAGTTCAATGAATGCAATTTTCCTCAATTCCAACCATCATATTGCTTTTTCATTTTAAGTATTAGAATCTGGTATGGTAACATTGTATACCTCATTGGCTTTTAAAACTTAAATATTATTTTAGCCCTACTCCGGTCCTCTTCTCGCCTCATGGGGCAAGGGATCGGTGGGGCTAGAGAACTATGCTCACTCTGAGCCTGGCCTCCACTTTGGGGACTTGGGACCCCAAATTTCCCTTCCCAAATGGCTCCAAACCTGTTTCCAGAGTCTGCACAGGCCCTTCTCCTGAAGCGATCAAGGGGGGGCTGTTTGGCAGAAGGGGAGCAGGTTGTAACGGAGCTGGCTTGCACTGAGGTATCCACACTCATTCCTATCATGTCCCTCAGAGTTCAGGACGGAACCGGAAGTGAGGGCCTGGGCGGGGCTGGCTCTCCACAGGCCACCAGCTGCTGGTAGCAGATTCTGAGGAGTCAGAGCATTCTAAATCAAACCTCATCTTCCAGGTCATTAAGTGGGAACCCTTGTCAAGGTTGAAGCTAGGAAACATTTTATATATGTTTATTACTGTGAATTCTAACTTCTCAATATAGAGACCTGTGGTCTGTGGACCGTCTGTGATTTGTGTCCTTGCCCCCCGGGGGCCCTGCAAAAGTATGTTCAGGTCTGCAGGTGTTACTGCCATGGCAGTTGTGCTTTTGACACAAAGCGATAAAAACATCCCTGAATTTGCATCTGTTTTATGATTCAGAAACATTCGGGTGCTAATCAAATGCTGAACATCTCTCTTTACCTATTTTGAAGTTATGTAAATTTTAGTGATTGTGTGCTTTCATGCAGCAAAGATAACCCGAAGCACGTTCACCCAGACCCTACTTATGTCAGAAAGGAATGTGTTTGATTTCTTTCCCTTACATTTAGAGCTATTTGAAATTAGAATTTGCAGCAGTTGTACTGGGCGTTTGGCTTACTTACTAGGTTTAGAAGATAGCCATGGATGCGACTATAGAGACACTTTGCTGTGTACATAATACTCATTGTTACAATAAATACCAGTCATTTGGGGCTGAAGAAAGAAAAACCATGAAGGCAGAGCCTGCTAAGAATTGAAGTTTTTAATTGACTCCACTGGTTTAGAGCAGAAAAGCAGTGTGTGAGTGGCAGGAGGCCATGTCAGTAAATCAGAGCTGCAGTAGGCCATGGCTGTGGAGAGGATGTAGAGTGACCTCTCCTCCAACAGGAAGTCTGAGAATTACCATGACCCACGTTGTTAGAGAGTGAGGCAAAGGGCAGACCCTACTCTCAATGAATAATACAGCAGACAAGGTCTCATCTTATTCAAGGATGAATAAAGGAAAATCTAGCCCAAGTCCCAGTAAAAGGACTGAGGAACAAGTGACAGGGAATGTCCCTCTGAAACCTTAGAGGACAAGCACACATCCCTGAAACACTCCAGCATCGTGGAAGAAGGATCCTGAAATCGGTCTCCACAATGCAATGCCAGAAAATAATAACTCCCTGTGAAACAGAGGAGAGAGACCATGAGAGAAGAAAAAAGTTAACCAGAAAAGCATAGAATGGGAAGAAAAGGAAAATGGATACAATAAAGAAATGGTTCATGTAAACCCGATATGCAATGATAGAATTAAAATCCACTCCAGAAACTACATGAAATGGATACAGTGATATGGAATCCCAAATTGAGAAGCTCTCCCAGAGGAAAAGCAGAAAGAGATAAATGAGGTGGAAGAAGAAGGTAGAACAGAGAATGGAAAACCAGGGCAATTTGTATTCCTGAGGAAGAGGATACAATAAATGGAAAACAAATAATTTAATATAAAAAATTCACATAAGCAACAGTTGCACACTCTGCATTATCTTACCACCATGCAATGAAACTAGACTTTTAAATAAATGTTTAAGAGAAGAAGAAACTTGAAAATTAACAACTTTCCTAAAATGTTAGTACTGTCTTAAAATGTTAGGGCTGTTGGGATTCTCACCACCTGTAATCATGGTGTCTAGTGTCCTGGGATTACCATAAAGACAAATCTTGTAGTTTTCGAGGTTATCCATTTGGGTGTGTTCTTATTCTTTCATAAACTTTTAGGAAGCTTTCCCCTAAGCTTATCTAAAATGTATCCATTCTGGACCAATAATGATGTAGCTCACAATCCATGCTCCCTCATAGCATAGTGCTATGCACTTCCCTCCATGTGCAACACTCTTCAAATACAATGTGATAAAATCCAAAGATAGAATTGAGGGGCATCTAGGTGGCTGAGTTGGTTGAGAGTCTGACTCTTGGTTTCAGCTCAGGTCATGATCTCACAGCTGATGAGATCAAGCCTTGTGTCAGGCTCTGTGCTAACAGCACAGAGCCTGCTTGGGATTGTTTTCTCTCTCTCTCTCTGCCTTCTGCCCCCCACCCCCAAATAAATAAATAAACTTTAAAAAAAGATAGAATTGAGAGGAAGGAGTAGGGATGATTGGCGGACACACTATCAGAGAAGAGGACAAATCAGCTTGTTCTATGCCATTTATCCTTGATCTAGATGGTGCTTCCATTTTTCTTCCTGACACTTTGTAGTTTTCAGCTTCTTTCCTGTCTCAGTCTGCTTGGATTGCCATAACAAAATACCACAGGCTTGGTGGATTAAACAACAGAAATTTATTTTCTCACCATCTTGGAGGTTAGAAGTCCAAGATCAAGGTGCCAACCAATTTGATTTCTGGTGAGAGCTCTTTTCCTGGCTTGCAGATGGCTGCCTTCTTGCTGTGTCCTCGCATGGTTTTTCCTCCATGCGTCAATGCAGAGAGAAAGTGAAAGACACAGAGACAGAGACACAGAAGTCTCTTCCTCTTGTTATGAGGTCACCAGTAATGTCAGATTAGAACCCCATTACACAGTAATTAACCTCATAAAGTCCTATCTCAAAATACAGTCAAACTGTAGGGTAGGGCTTTAATATGTAAATTTGGGGGGATATAATTCAGTCCATAGCATGCTCAAAAGCAAACATCAAAATTATTACCTAATTTTTTAGAATGCTGGCTCAGACAAAATGCAGCCTAATTCCATAAAAAGAAAGAGGTCTCATGAGAGCTGAGTAGCAACCACAATGATCTTCCTTCAAAGAGAAGCCAGTAGGTGGGCACTGGGGGGAAGGAGGCCTGTTCTGCCACGTCTACTTTGGGCTCAGAGGCCCAAAATATCTACTCATTTCCTTTACAACCTGATCAACAGAAAGCAGGACAGAGCTGGATACTTATGTCTTGATTTATACTCTCAATTATTTAAACAACATAAGAAGGCTGGAGACAAACGCCCAAAGCCAAACTGGAAAAAGGCTCAAAGAACCATTATGATAGCCAGTCTTTAACAACTGGGATAACATAGGTTAATATCAATCATGACTCTAGAATGATTATTCTTTTTTTAAAAAAAAAAGTGTATTTATTTTTTGAGAGGGAGAGAGAGAGAGAGAATGGGGGAGGGGCAGAGAGAGAGGGAGACAGAGAATCCCAAGCAGCCTCTGCACTTCAGTGTAGAGCTGGACTTGGCACTCAACTTCACACACTGTGAGATCATGACCTGAGCTACCCAGGCGCCCCTGGAATGATTATTCTCTACAGAAAATCAATTTACTTTTAAAGTCAGTCAGCATAAAATTTAATAATTTTATATCTTTAAGACTAAGTTTTACATGCCAATATCTTCAAAAAGATGAGAATGGCGTGTTCTCAACATTTGTTTCTTCTGTTTTTAAGAGGAAGTTTGAAGAAAAAATAGAGAGATAGGAATGGAAATGATAGTTTGCCCAACTTCAAGATTTCTAAGAAAATTGATCTAATTGTAAAGATTGAAATTGGGCAAAATACTCTTGACTTCTGAAATAATTGGATGTTCTTTCTTTAGGAAAAAAACCTTAATTTTGGGGGGGTGCCTGGGTCGTTCAGTTGGTTAAGCATCCAACTTCAGCTCAGGTCATGATCTGACCGTTCAGTTCATGAATTTGAGCCCTGTATTGGGCTCTGTGCTGACAGCTCGAAGCCTAGAGCCTGCTTCAGATTCTCTGTCTCCTTCTCTCTTTTTGCTCTTTCTCTTAGAAAAATAAAAATAAACATTAAAAAAATACTTAATTTTTTACAGCAGTTTTAGGTTTACAGCCAAATGGAGACGAAGGTACAAAAATTTCCCATATACCCTACCCTCACACATGCATAGCCTAACTTGTTATTAGTGTCACTCACCAGAGCAGTAAACATCCGTTATAATTGATGAGCCGCCATTGACACATCATAACCATCCAAAGATCATAGTTTTCATTAGGGTTCTCTCTTGGTTTTATACACTCTATGAGTTTGAACAAATGTATAACGGCCTTGATATGTATCCATAATTATAATATTTTATAGAGTATTTTTGTTGCCTTAAAAATCATCTGTGCTCTAGTTCTGCATTCTGTCCCCCCCGCCCCACCAGCAACCCCCAATCTTTTAACTGTCTCCATAGTTTTGCCTTTTTCAGAGAGTCATATAGTCCAAATCATGCAGTATGTAGCCGTTTCGGATTGGCTTCTTTTACCTAGTACTATGCTTTTAAGCTTCTTCCATGTCTCTTCATGATGTGATAGCTTATATTGTTTAAGTCTGAATAATGCTTTCTTGTCTGGATGTACCACAGATTATTTATTCATTTGTTCACCTACTAGAAGACATCTTGGCTGCTTCTAAGTTTCAGCAAGGGTGAACAATGCTGCTGTAAATATCCTTGTGCAGGTTTTTGTGTGGATAAATACCCAGAAGCATGATTGCTGGATCATATAGTAAAAGCATGTTTAGTTTGGTAAGAAACTGCCAAGCCGTTTTTGAGGGTGGCTGTGACATTTTGCATTTCCACCAGCATCGAATGGGAGGGTTCCTGTTGTCGCTTCACATTTTTGCCAGCATTTGGGGTTGTCAGCGTTTCAGATTTTGGCCATTTCAGTGGTCGTGTAATAGTGTCTCGTTTTGATACACCTTCTTTTTTTTTTTTTTCAACGTTTATTTATTTTGGGGACAGAGAGAGACAGAGCATGAACGGGGGAGGGGCAGAGAGAGAAGAAGATACAGAATCGGAAACAGGCTCCAGGCTCTGAGCCATCAGCCCAGAGCCTGACGCGGGGCTCGAACTCCCGGACCGCGAGATCGTGACCTGGCTGAAGTCAGACGCTCAACCGACTGCGCCACCCAGGCGCCCCTGATACACCTTCTTTTAAAGTTAATGAATGTTACAGGTGACTTTTGGTGACTGAGAAGACTAAAAGTTATCATTTGAGGAGCAAATAGAGTTGATTTCATAAGATTTCTCAATGATTTGAGATCTAAAAGCATTGAAAAAGTAAACTAAAAAGTCACACAGAAACAAGCAAAAAAGTTCAGAGTTTTAAAAAAACCACAGTCTTAGTCTCTAGGACCTCCTACAGTTTTCTCATTGATAGTCTCATAAATAAATATCAGATAACGATAATAACTATAATACCTATTTGGATAATTAATACTATTTTCAGTTAAGCTAAAAGCCAGGCCAACTATTAAGGCAATCAGTGTAAATCTGCTTGAGAAGAAAAGAAAGAAAATATCAGTGAACAAACTGAATAACAAAAATCCAACTGCTGTAGATTACTGAAAACCTCAGAGGGTCTCATTGTCATTCAACATAAATTTTTATAGACTTACTTATTAACACAGAACTGCTAAAATGAGCGTTTGTCTCCATCTGCAAGGGAAATTAGGATTTAGTGGAAAACAGGAGGAAAAAAATGAGGGTTTTCAGGCTCTAAAGCTGTCTTTTCAGTGGTTTGTATTTTATAGTGTGTGCGAGTGTGTGCCTACAAGATCATTAAATTGGATAGGTTATTTGGCGATTTGAGAAAGAGCTCTGGTTTTCTACTGCGTTTGTTATTTTGTAAGAGTTGGGGCACATAGAAGGGCGGGATTGGATCAGGAGAGGTGCCAGATTTTCAGGATGTGACTGTTATCTCACAGGGTTCTAGCTTCTTTACCTGAAAGAAAGGGTTTGAACTCAGATGATGTTTTCTGAGATCTTTTAGTGAACACAGATATTCTGCCCTTATTCAGCTGCTCATGGTATGTCCTATTCCCAAAGGCTTTGACTCTATTTCCACGGCAGGCTTCATGAGACGCCATTAAAAGTGAGATTGTTGGGGGCACCTGGGTGGCTCAGTCGGTTAAGCGTCTGACTTCAGCTCAAGTCATGATCTCATAGCTCATGAGTTCAAGCCCCATGTTGGACTCTGTGCTGATAGCTGGGAGCCTGGAGCCTGCTTCAGATTCTGTGTCTCCCTCTTTCTCTGCCCCTCCCCCACTCATGCTCTGTCTCTTTGTCCTTCAAGATTAAATAAACATTACAAAAAAAGTGAAACTGCTGTTTTGACATGCCAAGCATATGGCTCAACCATGCACAAAAGCAATGATACTACAAGGTCACCGGGCTTCAGAGGACTCGGGCACTTCTCCGTCAGAGCACCATACGGCTGGAATAGTCTAGAAAGTCTTGCAAGGCCTCCTGTGTCTGTTATGTTACCAAGCTTGTTCTCAACATCTCTATTTGATAATAGATCTTTGATTTTTTTTTTTTCGAGGCTGCAACATATATATCTGAAACGAAACAAAAGCAAACCAAACCCTGAAAGACAAGGGTTTTCTTTACACAAAAGTAAAATGTGTTTCACATTTTATGTGTTGGCTTTGGTCCAAATTAAATAATCTGGTAAAGTCATTAAATGCATTTAAGAGTTTAAGTACTGTCGCTCATTGTTCTTCCTCTCTGGGTAAGCTTTACAACCTAAAAGTGCTGGTTGTTAAAAGAGTTTATTTGGGTACAAAAAGTGTTGTAAACCCTTGTTGTTTACCTGCAGATTTTGTCAGATGTCCTACTGTTCCCTGTCTATCCTGATTTCTTGCTTCTTGAATCTTGAAGGAATGTTTGATAATTAGTTATTTTCTTCCTTTTTGGTTCAAGACAGCTTCTTAGAAACAAACCCAGGGCTCTCGTAAGGATATTTTGCCTTTAAGCTGTTGTGACTTATCTTTTGTGTATTACAATCTAGCGAAAACAGAGTTCGAGTTGAAACATGAAAAAATCATTTTTCCCCTCCCCTGTAGTGGTGATGATTTCTTGTCTGTAGACCCATGAATGGATCATGGGCAGGAAAAAGAATTATTCTTATCAAATTTACCAGTCACAGCAGAACATTTTAGCAATTACCTGCATGTGAATATACCAGATTTTCTTTTAGGTGGTAATATATAATTAATGATAAACCATCGTAACCGGAAGGCTGGGAGTGTGTTCAATCAGAGCTGCAGTTCGCCTTTGTTGTCTAACATTTTTTTTTTTTTTCCTTTCTACAGCTATGTGGCATCGTGATCCTGGCAATAGCGATTTGGGTACGAGTAAGCAAAGACGGTCAAGAGGTAAATAAGCTTCTCTGTTTCCAAAACAGTTTATTTCTCTTATGATGAAAGTAATGACAATAATAATGTAAATATTTCTGTAGCATATTCCTTGATTGCCTCATGTAGTCATTTGTGCTGGTATGTGATTTTATCATTTAAAAATTCAGTTTAATTAATCAAGTTCACTCACTCACTGTGTGCCTGGCACTTTGCTAGGCATGGATCAAGCCTTCTGGAGACGGGAGAGGTGTTATGCCAAAGATAGGGAGATTGCCGTGAAAGTGGGGGTTGAAGGGGCCAAAATGGAAATCAGCCTCCTTTGTTATTTGCATAGGCCAGGCTGAAGTGTGGCTGGAGGGTACAGACTACCATTCCTCCACATCAAGAACAAATTTTGCCATACGAGGTACTGACAATCATTTGGCTGATCCCAAGGTGGGAGGCTGGTCCAAAAGTAAAGAAGGTGAGAAGTTCTCTTGGAGAAGAAGAATCTGGATCTGTGTTTTAAAGGCAACAAGATACCACGATGGTTGGCAATTCCTGCATCAACTGGCATTGAGGGTAACTCCTTATAGCAGTAAGAAGCTGGTCACACTAGTGTGACTCAGCAGCTGGCTGGGGGTGTCCAGCTTCTTGCTCTCTAGATAAGATTAGCACGAGCCTCTTTCCTTCACCATGCACCATTCCACGCCCTGTGGCAAAGCTCTTACCAAGATCTCCATGGGTCTGGAGGAAGCTTAGTTCATAGAGTCAATTTTGGCTCCAGTCTTTCGACTGCACGTGTGCTGTTTCTGTTCCATACCACGCACACATTTGTGAAGGTGGAAAGAGAGTGTGTGGGAGAAAAGGGGAGGGCATGTAGGGCCCTTCTCTTGGTTTTCCCCGGCATAATACCTGGCATTGTTTCCTGGCTCTCCTGCTCCCATTTTCCTCTCTCCCTTCTTCTCAGGAGCACTCCCTCCACCCAACCCTCACAAAATTCCTAAATTATTGTTCTTAAGCTGAATGCCTTTGGAGACAGCCTCGTTGCAAGAAAGATCGAAAACAAATTAACATCTGTTCTGATTCCTTTCCTAAACTGGGTGACTTTTCTGCCCCTTCCTTTCCTCCCTCCCCTCCTCCCTTCCTTCATTCTCTGTCTTCTCTTTTTAAAAATTGCTTTCTACCCTTAGAGAACCTAGGGAATCACAGTGACAGCTGCTTCCTCATTCTGTGCCTACCCATGATGAAGAAATTGGGTGGGAAACAGGTGTAGCAACTAGTTGATAATACCCTAGTCCATCCAGACTTGATGTATTTTTTTATACTGGTAAATGTTAACTGTGGCTTCCTGGTGGGCTTGGGCTCTGGGTTTGAACGCTAGAAGGGTATTTGAAGATGCGCCGAATCTCTGCTATCTAGAAGCGGATGTCTGACTTTGGAACTCATAATTAAGCACAGAGATTAAACAGTCACCTATTGAGAGGGTGCTTTGGCCTTTTTAAGATATGTGTGCAGCCTGTATTTTATTTATGTTATTTTATTTCTGGTTGATGTGGGAACATTTTCTTTCCCCCAAGTGCTTCTGGTAAACAAATTTGGTGTTTAGTCTGTTAAGAAATTCCACACATTGAATGCATTAAGAGAAAAACTGCTGTCCTTGAGAGGGTGGGACTCCACATCCGGGGACACGAATGAATTACTAGAGCTAGGCAGCATCTTCGGTTACATTTTTACTCTTGCGTTCTGTCAGCCTCACGCCCTGAATAAAAGTCCTTATCTGCCAGGACATCATTAACCAGCTTGACTTCTGTGAAACTGGCTTGATTTGTCTTTATCTGCAGTCAGTGACAAAGAATCAAGACTGCAAAAAACCGAATTTAGCAGTGGAAAAACAAAGGCAACAGTTTTAGAAGGAAAAGCATGAGCATAAACACAGAAAGGAAGAATGTCAGGGAGGTCTTTGTGCACAACCTCTAGCGTATCTCTTTGTGCTAAAAATGTCTCTCTCATAATGACACTTTGTTTTTCCTCAGGGAAAAAAATCTATGGACAGTCATTCTTGTCCCAGGAGATCCCTTATAATCCAAAGATCAAGGTTCAGCCATTAGAAATTCTCCTCTTGTCCTAATACACACAGAAACTGTTCATCCAAGACAGCTTTTAAAACTCTGCTGTGCCTCTCCTGGAACAAACAGCTGAACTCAGATTTCCATTTCTTGCCTGAAAAAGAATAGCCACTTGTGTAGCTGGACTTGAAACAGTGACCTCCAGGCATCCAACACACTGCTTTCTGGCCAGTAGTACCTGGCAGGGGGTCACCCTGCCCAGACCAGTCTTAGGGAAGTACTTCACTACCTGCTGAATAAATGCTGGTTGCACCATCCATCACACTTGTAGATATTTGACCTGTTATTTCTATATCTGGCCTATCTAAGCAGAGTTCTGATAACTCAGACAGTGAGTTATTCCTCTCAGAAGCCTTAAGTTTTGCCTGCACCAGCCATGACATTCTAGTGAAGGGGTATTTGATGGTGAGGGGGTAGAGTGGATTTCCTAATGCTGGCCTTCTTTTTTCTTTTCTTTTCTTTTCTTTTTTTTTCTTTTCTTTTTTTTTCTTTTCTTTTCTTTTCTTTTCTTTTCTTTTCTTTTCTTTTCTTTTCTTTCTTTTTTCTTTTCTTCCCCTCCCTTCCCTTCCCTTTCCTTTCCTTTTCTTGTCATTATCTATTTTGACCCAGATGTCATGCATGTTTATTAACAAAACTGATTTCTTAGCTCCAATATGAGCAAGCAAACAAAAATCAAACAAATAAAAAACCTGAAAAAAAAAGTCTTTGGGACATAACCAAGCTTTCTAAATCTGTAAGTTGAAACATTGTCTGTAAGCATAGACTTTTAGAGACAAAGAGGCCTTAGATACCACAGAGGCTGACCCAATTTCCTTTATAAATGGGAAACTGGGGCCCAGCAGGGTTAGTTGACTATTCCAGGGATAAATAATAAACTTAGTTATATATAAGGACCCTGACTAGAATATAAATCTTTGTTTTACTGCTTTTACAATTTCAACACATTACTTTCCACTGATCATTGAATGAAGCTTTCCTCTAGGCTATGAGTTGATTTTTAAAGTCTTTAAAAATGTATGCATCATTATCAGTAGTTTTTTGTTTTTGTTTTTTGTTGTTGTTGTTGTTGTTTTGTATTTCCTGTTAAGGGAGCTAACTTACATGCTGTGCAGCAGATTCTAGGAGGCAGAGTCTCTGAGTTAGTCTAACAAGTAGTGTTCCACTTGGAAATAGCCCAGTAGATAGAGATCATACAAGACAGATGGGCCACATGGAGTACTCACGTATAACACAGGCACAAGGCTTCACTTTTTGATTGTGATATATCTACAGGACAAGTGGTAGATTGAGGCAGGGTATGATGAAGGTGATGAGGGACAGTATGTGTGTTGCTGGAGAGAAGAACTGAATTACAGAAGATGGGTAGCCCAAGCCAACATAAAGAGCTCTAGGATGTTTTCTTCAATATCCCATTACTTAACAGGCAAAATAAAGAGTTTCTGGAAGACTCTGCAGACTATACTTTCTGGGAACAAGGAGATAGAATTATATGGAATATCAAGAACTATACTTATTTTCTTAGTTTTTTTTCAAACTTTTTAAAAAAGTTGATTGATTTATTTTGAGAGAGAGAGAGAGAGAGGGAGAGAAAGAGAGAGTGCACAAGTGTGCGAACAGCAGAGAGAAAGAGAGGGGGATAGAGAGCATCCCAAGCAGGCTCTGTGCTGTCAGCTGTGGAGCCCAAAGTGGGACTCAAACTCATGAACCATGAGATGATGACCTGAGCTGAAATCAAGAGTCAGATGCCACCCAGGTGACCCTATTTTCTTAGTTTAAATGTTTTTGTTTGTCTTGGCAAATATATAGACCTGTGTAATCACCATTGCAGTCAGTATGCAAAGCATTTTTATAAACCTAGAGATGTTCACTCCTATCCCTTTGCTGTCAGTTCCGTCTTTCCTTCCTACCTCCCTCAAAGTCAAGCACCGCTGTGATTTCTGAGTTACCTGTTCTTGGATGTCATATAAATGGAATTGTATGGTAGTCACTGTTTTGAATATGGCTTATTTAGCTCACCGCAATGTTTTTTGAAATTCATTCATATTGTCGCGCTTGTCAGTAGTTTGAGAAATTTGCCTTTCTAATTTAGATAATTAAATTGGCATAAAAATGCATGCTTTACAATGCTACTCTTACATATAAAACACAAAACATGCAAACCAAAGATCACATCATGGGTGAAAGTACCTGTCCTAAGCTTTTAAAAATAATTGGTATTTTAAAAGCCTATTATATTTCTTCCATACCACATGGAAGTTGGAAATGTTATTCAGATAAGTAACACCTCAATAGATTGTAAGCTCCTCAAGGGCAAGGATTTTTGCTTGTTTAGATCACTGAAGTATCTCAAGGTTCTAGAATAGGGTCAGGCACATACTAAGTACTCAATGGCTATTTGTTGAAAAACAAACACCAAAGAAAAGGATTTTCTGTCATTAATTTCCTTTCTTATTTTCAGATTCTCAGCCCTGGGGATTCTAGCACTAACCCCTATGTTTCAGTGAATATCTTGATTGCTGTGGGTTCTGTCATCATGATTCTGGGTTTCCTGGGATGCTGTGGTGCCGTGAAAGAAAGCCGCTGCATGCTTCTTTTGGTGAGTTCTCCAGACAAATCAAAATACTCAGTCTTCACACTTGGGAAGATTATCTCCCATCCCCGTTGTCTGTCAAAAGAACTTGCCAAGATTGATGAAACTTTAACTTTTGTTTAAAGAGTTTGATTATGGAGAGTACTATTTTTAGCTTAGATTAGAGGTACCCTGAGAAATTTCATTTATTCATCCATTCATTCATTCATTCATTCATTCATTCACTCTTACTGAGTACGTGCTGTGTGCCAGATACTGTGCTAAAAGACATAGACATTAAGACATTAGGGAAGACTGACACGCAAATTATTAGCTACAAGTGTGAATGGTCCAAGAAGAGGAGGGCAAGAGTAGAGGAGAGAATTTTCAAACTAGGAGCAGAGGGGAATAAGGTGGCTGTGTGGGTGAGGGTGTGATGGGCTTTCCAGGGAGAGAGCCTGGCAGGACAATGCTGGCACATTTAGAGAATTACAAGGCCTTGGGTATGGCTGGAGCGTGGCAGGCAGAGGCTGCTTTCAGTAAATGACGGGAGATGGGTCTGAATGTGGACGGCACCAAATCATATCCCATGGTAACAAAATTATAAGGGACTGAAGTAATCAGATTTGCTACTTGGAAAGCTTCAAGGAGGATGGATTGGGTTGGGATAACCCACAGACATTTACTTTTCACATGTACAATAGAATGATAAATGGATGTAGAAAAATATTAGATAAAGACCAAGATGTATTTGTTAAATAAAATCTAACATTAGAGTTTACAGAACTCATTTAAGCTTGTTCTTCCAATAAAATAAGTATTGTGTGTGTCCCTGAAAAGATATTTGTTAACTGTTTGTTTATTAAGAGAGAAGGTAGAGACAGAGCTTTAGCAGGACTTTAATAGTATCCCTAGTGGTTACTTTTTGATCAATAGGTCTCATTTACAGTTTGGGGGAATTTAATTACTCAAGGAGCTGGTTTTAAAAAGAGAAAACCTAATCTGTGGACCGCATTCTTTAAAGTTATGATTCAGTAGACCTGAGACAGGTTTCAGGAGTCTACATTTATAACAAGACCCCGGGTGATTTTGGTAGCGGTAGAAAACTTGTTTTGAAGTCACTTCTGAAATTTGCTTTAAAGTTTGTGTGAGTTTGTGTTTGATGAAGAAAGAGGAGAAAGATAATACACAAGTAACTGTATCTAAGTTTTCAAACTTCCCTCCACTCAACATCACACTGATGTCTACAATCCTATCCATACATTTTTGTTTTAAACACTGCTTGATTGGTGTCTGAAGCAAATGTTTCTGACCACTAATGGCCCCCAAATTGGCTTTTTGAGGCAAAGGGTAGAATAAATGAAGAACACGGTTATTATTCCAACAGTAATATGATCCCGACTGGAGAAAGAAACGCCATGCTCAAATGTCCCAAGATGTCACTGAATGCCCTGGAGATAATATGTGTTCCATTTCTTTCTTTTTCCAGTTTTTCATAGGTTTGCTTTTGATCCTGCTTCTGCAAGTAGCAGCAGGCATCTTAGGAGCTACTTTCAAATCTGAGGTGCGTACACATGACGTATGATGATTTTGGAAAAGTCTGAAAAATCAAAATAGTACTTTCTGGCATGAATAATTTAACAATGCTTTTCAATTTTCAGTCCGAGCGCATTCTGAATGAGACTCTCTATGAAAATGTAAAGCTTTTGGAAGCAGCAGATAATGATGCCAAAGCATTCCAGAAAGCCCTGGCTGAATTTCAAGAAGAGGTAATTTGAATTTGTAGGTCATCTGGGTAGTTTGCCATAGGTTTCGTGTTTACCTAATTTTTAAAGATATTATTTAACGTTAAAACATGTCTCCACTTTGCAGATTTCGACTGATTATTCTGTCACTCTGCAATAGTAAAAATCCAAGAATATTTCTAACTCTGTTTCCAGCTTATGAGGTTTTGAAGCAGTTTAGAAGGACAGAGATTAAGAAATCTTTATGATCAATTAAGCCTCAGTTGAGCCAAATCAATAGTTGTTTTCGTATTTACCATTTAGTAGGGTAGTGTGTTTGGAGCATTTTGAGAGTCTCTCTCTCTCTCTCTCTCTCTCTCTCTCTCTCTCTGCCTTCATATCTGCCCCTCTGTCATAAAAATAATTGTACCTATCATTTATTGCTATTTAGTGTTACTAGACTTTACCTTTGGTAGCTCATTTCATTCTTAAGACAACTCTTTGAGATGGATAATATTATCTTTATTATCCCTATTTTACAGATAAGTAGGTTAGGGCTTAGAGAGGTCTGACAGCTAACAAGTAATGGGATTGGAATTTGAACTCAGCTGTCTGACTAGTTAATTTTTTAAACTGGCATATCAACCCCTCCCTTATTTAGTTATTGAAACTGCTTCTCTGTCATTAGGGTATCGTCAAAACTTGGGCAGATGTTGAAGGTGTTACATTCTCTGGCTCTTACTTAATATTTTAACGTTAGTAGGCACTACCCCATCAAACAAAATAACACAAAACCACCCTAGTCCAGTCAGGTTTGTCTATTCAGGCTCCCTTACATAATTCTGCCTTCCTGACTTGGTATCATTCCCTACCTTATCTTAGAAATTACTTACTCCTTTTCTCTTTCTTTTCAAATATGACACATGCTTTAAGGTGTGTCTAAAAAATTGCTTTGTGAAACTCCTAATCACACCTTCTTTGTTCGGAGTTCAAGTCATATTAGCTACATGGAAGTTTCATTTCACATATAGAAATTCTCAGAATCTTAGAGGAGAGCTGGACATTTAAGGCATTTGACCTGACATGACTTGACATGATTCATTTAACATGATCTATTGATTGGAGTATTTTATATTTATGTTCATCCAGTCTCTCATTAAATATTGAAGAATTGTTGGGGTGCCTGGGTGGCTCAGTCAGTTGAGCGTCCAGTCATGATCTCACAGTCTGTGAGTTCGAGCCCCACGTCAGGCTCTGTGCTGACAGCTCGGAGCCTGGAGCCTGCTTCTGATTCTGTGTCTCCCCCTCTCTCTGCCCCTCCCCTGCTCATGCTCTGTCTCTCTCACTCTCAAAAATGAATAAATGTTAAAAAAATTTTTTTAAAAAATTGAAGAATTGAAAGTGCCCCGATTTTTGCAATCCCATCCCATTTATGTCCATGTCTGATGATTAGCATGTTTTTTCTTAATTTGAAACAAAATCTGCTTCCCTAGGATTTACATCATCTAGTTCTTCCTTCTGGAGTTTTAGAGGGAAAAGAAAATCTACTGATGCTTTAGCACATTGCTACTTCTTTGACAATGGCTGTTGTATGACTTGTAAAAAGCTTTGCTTTTCAAGTTGAAACATCCTTGGTTTCTTGAACTATTTATCAGATGACTTTTTATTCCAGAGCATTCCCCAGTTCCTGTTTGAATAGACTCCAGCTTGTAAAAATTTTGCTGAAAGCATCATTTCCAAGAGCTGAAACGTGATAGGAGTCAGTCCCTGCTTCACTTCCTCTGTGTTGTGCTTTTCCCGGCTTCCCCATAGCTGCATTTCTTGATCCCCTCCCCTCTAGCATCCTACTCTAGAGCCCAGACCAATCCAGGTTTAAAGCAGGAATGATTTAAGCAACCCAATTCTTTCCCTGGGTGGGACTGAGCATCCTTGATCCTCCCAGGTTGTTGTCCTAAGACAAAATGTACTGTAGGTATCCACTGGATCTCTGGATTGGGTCCTGAATCATCTTTGCTGCACATTGTTTCTGATATCCAAGATCTCAGTGCCAACCGTGGGATTCTAAATGTTCTGTGTGTTGTAGCACGCTTCTGAATTACTTCTGTTCTTGTACACTAATCCTATGCCTGAAGCTTCCTGTTTCACAGTACTATAGTTCTTTCTTAATGTCCATTTTGAGTCTCTTTCTTTCTTTCTTTCTTTCTTTCTTTCTTTCTTTCTTTTTCTCTTTCTTCCTTCCTTCCTTTCTTTCTTCTTTCTTTCTTTCTTTCTTTCTTTCTTTCTTTCTTTCTTTATTTCTTCTTTCTTTCTTCCACCAGGGTTTTTCCCTTTCAGTAACGGATAGGATTAGGATAAAGAGTCCTACACCAAACTCTGGCTGGATGACCTGGGGCCCCACCACACATGGACAAAAATTGTAGACACTAAGTGGTTTTCTCTTTGAATTTCAGAGAATTCTCACATGAACTCTCTGCTAACATACTAATGGAATGTGCCCCTCTCGGATTCTTGGTGATGACTATTTGTCTAGAGGTTGTTGTATTATTCCATGCACAGTGCCTTGTTCATTCAGCTTTTATAACACTTTCAACAAGTTTTGACCAACTTTTTCTTCAACTTGGCTCACAACTGATCTGGTGACCAGATATCATACCAAGTTTAGCCTTTCTACCTCCTACCCTGTCTTCTGTTTCTAGGCTTCCCTGAGGAATCCTGAGGTATATTGTATTCAAAATATGGACTGATTTGTGAGTGCATACAATGGGACTTTCTCTTTTTTGATCTAGGTCTCTATATAAATAATATTATTCTAGATTATTTAATCAGAAAGCACACGCAATTAATCATGTCTATCGTGGACATGATAGGAAGACAAGAAAGGAGGCTATTTCAACGTTGCCCTCTTTGCTAATATGGATTGACCTTGGGACCAGCTGAAATCTTTAGCTTTTTGCATTATGGATGGCTGATGAGTCATATATTTGTGCAATTAAGTCTTTGAGCCAAAGTCCAAGGCTTTATACCTGCCTCTGTTGAACTTGTTGGTTTGAGTCCATTGTTTGAACTAACTTTGGAACTTGATTCCAGTCTTCAATGTGTTAACCATCACTCTCAGCTGTACATCAACTACAGAGTTGAAAAGGTACTTTCCAAATATTTATCTAAATTATTGATATCAGTGTTGAACAGATCATGTTCATGTGAGAGCATCATGGAAACAACAACCACTGCAAAATAGAAACAACAACAATAATACCTAACATATACTGAGTACTTCCTACAAGTCAGGCACTGGGTTAAGCACTTCAAATCTTCACAGCAATTTTCCTATTTTTATCTTTACAATAAATCTACAACTTACATACTATTGGGAACAACTACTATTATCTGCATTTTTACAGATGAAAAAACTGTAGCACGGAGAGGTTAAGTAATGTGGGTCACCCAGTGAAGAAGTGAAGGTTTTCTCAATATCCTGACATTACAGTGCATCTGAGCCTAGAAAACAATGTACTCTTTGTTCTGTTTTCTTCAGCAATTTTTTTTTCTACCTTTCTTCATGAAGAGTTGAATAGGACATGAAGAATAGAACATGAAAAGGACATGCTCTTCATGAAGAGCAAATAGGACAAGATGAGGGACAGTTATTTTTCTCTTTCATCTAATAATATGATGTGCCATATACCCTGAGTCATTGGGCTTTTGGTTTCCTTGTTTTTCTTCCCAAAACACGACCACAAATTCTCTAAGTGTTTCAGTATATTCCGAGCCTTAAACTTCCTTGACATTATCCTAAGAGTTTCATCCTTCATTTGCACCCCTCCCCCATTTTGCAGATGTCCATGTTAAATTCAGACTTATGGGAAGCCTGCTAAGCCACTTTTTCCTTTGTGAAGCCTCTCACTCTTTTCCTCCTCTCCTCCAAAAATGATCAAAGATCAAAGATGGAAATATAATTTTTTAAAAACCTCTCATCTCTTTTGGGTAAAAGTTCTTTAAAGAGACCTTGACTCTCTCATGAACTCTTTGGAAGCTTCTTTCCCAAAATCTAGGATACATAGATTTGATTCTGCCCCTCTCTTTTGTCATTTAAAACTAGGTGGGTTTTTCATCTTTTCTCCAACTTCCTGAGACTTATGCATCTGCAACCCTATTTTTCGTTCATTAATATTAAAGTCAAAATGGAAGATTCCTGTATTTTTGCTTCTACATTCAGAGAAGTTGGTGAGGTGATTTAGATGATATTTTAGTATAAGAAACATCTTAATAATAGTTTTAGAGGAATATGATTCAGTGTATTGGCAACATTTTTATCTTCTTTAACGATAGCTTTTTATATCTATTTTTTATCCAACAGTTTAAATGCTGTGGTTTGGTCAATGGACCTGCTGACTGGGGAAATAATTTTCAACAGAATTCCAAGTCATGTGCATGTCCAAGTCCATCAGATTCTTCTTGTACATTGTATGATGGCAAATATGTTTACAAACAGGTGAGGACAAATCAAATTTGATACAGTAAGTGGTTCCATTAATTTTTTTTCACAATGAAAGTCTCTATAGAAAAATTAAATTGCAGCAATTACAATAGGAATCATGATATAAAAGTCCCAGGAATTTCCCAAATAAAAAATAAATCCTATTTAAAGATAAAAGCAGATATAAAAAAAGTGAAATTAGTTCATTTTTTTCTGAGTCTGATATCATTTGAAGTCAACTTTAATAGATCAAAGAAACATCCCACTGCAAGGAGAATGAAAGTACAAGCTAACTGATGAAAGTTTATCGTGTCCTTTCTTTGGTGACCTTAATCATTATTCTTCTCTTTTTTTTTTCCTATTTTAACATAAATCCTGGAAATCTATATTTTTACTTTAGTTATCAAATAAAGACCTCTTTTTCTTATGAAATGTTCCTTTTCTCAAGTAATTGCGTAGACCTGCCCTTTTGGGGTTGGGCTCTGGATACTAAATGTTATCAAAAAATCTGCCTAATTTTTGCTCCCGTTGAGAAGTTGCCTGACATTGAAAGTATATTGAAAAAGCTGGGTTTATCTTTTATGTGCTGTAAATGTCACATTTGTGTCACTTGTAAACATCAATATATGGATGTCATATTTCTTATCATTGCTTAATTTGTCAATTAATATTGACTCCCTCCGATTCTCCAGACCTTTTATTGGCCACTGGAAATCCATTCTTGACAGGCACAATGTCTGCACTCATGGAACTGATGTTCAAATAGTGAAAAGAGAGAGATAATTAGGCAACTTCAATCAAATGAATTATTGGTAATTCTTAGATAGGGGCAGGCATGAGGTATTATGGAACTCTGTCTAACTCAGTCTTCAGGGTTCAAGGTATCCTAGAGGATATGATATCTGTCTCTTACCAGAGGGCTTTACATAAATTGTTCCTTCTGCCTGGGAGGAATGCATACAAAAATGATAATTAATATTAATGTTTAATGTATTTGCTGTTATTCTTCAGTGCCCACTATGTCTCAGACAGACCCTTGCTAAAATCGCACATACTTCTGGACCCTCTGGGAGATCATAATCTAGTTGGCAGAGGGATATGTTAAAGCTATTATAATCCAATGAATTAATTTCTGTAATACCTGAAGATTAGTTTGATTTTGCCATTGGCTTAGTAATGGCTACTAAGGTTAGTTACATATTAGGAAATAGAAAGCATCTCAGGGGAAATTTCTCTCCTGCTATCACATCCCTTTTTACTAATCCAATCAAAATAAGGAGACTCTTTTCTAAAGGAAAATTGCTATTACCAATATTTAAGATAATTCATGTGGAGAAGTTATCTACCAGACTACAGAGCTACCATGTTTTTTTTAATTGGCCAAGTGGTATCACTAAACAGTTTTATTTTTACTTTTTATACTCCTAATTTAGTATCTGCAAGGAAGAGGGGAAATAAATATGGTGTAAATGAGTGCAGTTTCTACTTCGGATAATGAGGAACTTAGTAAATTCAGTTGCAGTTGTTATCTGTTTAAGATTCAACTCAAAGATGTTTTTCCTCAGGATAGATTTTGCAAAGCTCTAGCATTATCCTAAAAAGTAATTGACATTCCCTTCAAATTCACACATAATTCAGCTGAAGATAGGCTGATAGCTGCACTAGTTTCCCAAAAGGAGGGTCATAAATTCATAAAATACTTCCATCTGTACTTGCAACTTCTGTAGTTTGCAAGAAGTCTGGAAAAGTAAGAAATCTGGAATGGCCATAATTCACATTTCTTCTTTTTTTTTTTTTTTGTCCTCTCCCTTTTGCCAAGATAACCTGGTTATCTGGAAGGGAAAGAGGGAGAAAGCTCCTCAAATATAATAAATGTGACTCAGTAGATAAGATCATTAATCTCATAGTTAACCCTAAAAGACATAATAATTTACCTTAATGTTTACCACTTTGGATCAGATGTGAATGGAGAAACCAATTACATTCAAGAATGAGAGGGAAAAGAATGTTTTACTCATTTGTACGGAGAACTCTTATTTTATTAACCAGAGCAATGTTTTGTTAGCCCTTTGTGCATATATAACTATCATAGGGATAGTGATATATTTTCTGGCAATATGGATAATACCACTATTACATTATGTAGTATTTTTCCATTTTGAAAATTAGCCATATAATTTAAAATTGTTGGAATTTTTAGGTTTGGTCTGAAATGTTATAAGCTTGAAATTGCATGCTAGCTTGAATAAATTCAATAAATGTGGCAGATAAGCAGCTTTCTAAATTCTCTTTTTTATCTAAAGTAAGGACAAAATAGTGGACATAATATTTTTTTTTCCTTTTTAAGGTGAAAATAACCCTGATATATATTATTAAGGGATTTTTTTAAAAAACCTTGTTCTAAAAATGAAAATTTGTTAGCTGAAACCCCAACTAGGGAACTCTTTGCTACAGATTACAAGCCTAAAAAATACACAGTCAAAGTGATAATAACTCTAAAATGAAAAATTGGAAGTTAGGATAAAATTATTATTTATGCCTAAAGATCCCTAGATTTAGCAACGAGACAGTTGAAGCAAAAGTTTACTTCTTGGTGCTTTCTAATGTATGAACAAACCACAGTTAACAATCTTTTGAGGAGTGTGGAGGGGCAGAGTGATATAATCCAATTCCTCTTGGTTGAGTGTGTTCCTCAGTAGTAATGTAAAAAGTCAACCCAATGAGCAAATATCTTAAAGTAAGGTCCAAGTTTTGATTCAAGGTAACTTCTTATGTTTTGTTTTTTAACAGCCATGCATTTCTTTGATAAAAGACGTAGTTGCAAAACATATTCTCATAGTAATTGGAATTGCGTTTGGACTGGCAGTAATTGAGGTATAGTATTATCTTGCAATGTTGATTCTTCATTCATTCCCTTGTTTATTCATTAATTCTTCCAACAAATATTTTTAGTGAGCCAAATGTAGACCAGGTTCTTGAGAAAAACATTGGGTAGCAACGCCCAAGGTCTAGCATCTTTTTCTAGCAGTCTTTGGTCTGGGGAGAGGATTATAATCTTATCAATCGAGCAGGGCTGAGACCGTTATTTATGAATGATCTCTCTACGGGGAAACAAAAATTGAATTAATTTCCACCCAGTTCTTAGTCCTAGATAAGGACTAACAAGAGAAATCTAACAATTTTTAAAAACTAGAGACAGTTGCCTTAAGGACTATGGACTCACTTGAAGAAGTTTTAAAGGAAATTTAAGGTTTATATATTTACTCTCAACAATGTGATTACTGATGTTGAAAAAAAATCCTGTGTAGGATTTTTATCTTGATGGACTTTCTTGGCATGACTTTTTAAAGAATCCAAGGATGCTTTCTATATGGCCTAAAATTCTTTGCTAAAAAGATGAAATAAAACTATTTCAGAGAAGCATTTTTTGAATAATTCCAGATTTTGGTTAATTTAGATATCAAATGAGTCAATTCACTCTTGATTCCCTATCAGGACATTGGCAAGAATTCTAATATGTGATGTGTTTTCCTGGTTACTGCCTCTGAGGGCTGGTTAGGTCAGAGGAGTGACTTATGCTTCAGTGTCATGGAACGTAGTACAATGTCCTCCTTGGGATTTCTGGTAACTTTCTACCTCTTACTTGTGCCACTTTACCAACAGAGAGGAATTTTGATTTTTTTTTTTCATGTTTATTTAATTTTGAGAGAGAAAGAGAGAAGGAAAGAGAGAGAATGAGTGGGGGAGGGTCAGAGAGAGAGGGAGACACAGAATCAGAAACACGGTCCAGACTCTGAGCTGTCAGCACAGAGCCCGACACGGGGCTTGAACCCATGCACCTCGAGATCATGACCTGAGCTGTCAGCACAGAGCCTGATGCTGGGCTTGAACCCAGGAGCCGTGAGATCATGACCTGAGCCAAAGTTGGAAGCTTAACTGACTGAGCCACCCAACCACTCCTCCAACAGAGAGGAATTTTAGCTGGGAATGAAGCAATTTAGTGTTCTAAGTGGTCTTTTGGTTAGTGGTAGAGTTTCCCACCAACCATTAGGGAAAGGGTAGGTACTATAAGCAGTAAGTTGGGCTGTTGAGTATTGCTTCCTCGTAGTCCAAATATGACACATTCTCTGTTGGTAGATATGGCTGTCTTTCTTTTTGTCTGATATATGGTGGAAGTCAAATGGTGCCATATACTAGGTCTATTTTTCTTGATTCTGCCTTTTGTAAAATGTCCTTTGTTTCTCTGTTTTCCTTATTGGTTGTAGAGGTGAGTTAGGAATCACACACATATGCACTCATACATTTATAAGCATAAAACACACACAAATATATGTTGGTGACTAGACTTCAAATGAATGTTTGAAAGATCAGGCTTTAAATGTAAAGCTTTCAATTACAGGCTTTTCAATGTAAGTGTCAATATTATTAAGTGTCAAATCCATGTTAGACTCGAATTCAGACAATTGACTATGACTGGCTACAACCCACTGATGCTTTTAAGAATCTTCTCAAAAGCAAAGCCAGAGAAAATAAGGACATAATCAACTGGGAAGATTGATGTCTCTCATATCTTAGCCAAAGACATTGCCAAGAATCTAAATACATCTAATGGAAAATGAGATTACAAGAGGAATAACATTTTATGAAATTGGTATATTCCATGTATTTGTTGCATATTTAGATATTTTACTGGTTGTTCTAAAGACATGTATAGGGAAAGACCTTAACAAAAAATTTCCATGGAGTAACTTATAGGTATTGAATTTATATAGTAATATCATAAATTATAACCATTTTATGAGTTAATGCCAGTTAAATTAAGTGTGATTTTTAGACTATATGTAGATATGGCAAATAGTTAGTTCAAAGAACTGCTTGACATTTTTTGTTGTTCATTCCCTCAATCTAAAATCTGCCCTCCCTCTAGCATTTCAAGAGAAAAAAAAATTCATTTTTATATTCCCTCTCTCTTTATTCAAAAAGGAGCTTTGAAAATATCTAGTCTATAAAACTGTATCCAAAAAATGTACATTAGTCTGTCTTACAGGTGTTAATACTACTTGCCTAACAGGCCTATCTCCATTCTGTTTCCCAAATTCGAATTCAAGAAAAGACAAAAATACATAGATAGAAAAATCACTCTAATAGCTTTTTTTAAAAAACTGTATTATTACTATTTTATTGTTAAGGAATCCACTTGTGTGACTAGCATGAAGTCCAGACTGGGTTAACAGCAATGAGTCCTGGAGGTTACAAGCACTGTATTCTCTCTCTACCTGAGCTGAAAACCCAGACTCATGAGGCCTCAATCCCTGCCTCCCAATTCCCAGAAGATGCCAAAGCCAACTACATGGCAAGCTTCTTCAGAGGAGAATACGACTTTGTCTTCCCAGAAGACAAACCCTCTTACTTTGCTTTATGAGGGAGATAGCAAGCCCAAACCACAGACAGGTTGGGACTTGCACAGGCCCCCACGTAATACCTCTTTTTAAGAAGGAAAAAGAAACAAATATCTTCTTGCAGAAGAAATTACATTCAAACTCTTTCCATAGAAAAATCTCACATGAAAAAACTACCCACTGGCATTTAGACTTTTGGTGTTAATCTGTTTAGTCACAGCCTGTAGCAGACTGCGGCCGATGGTTATTTTCAAGGCTCTGTTAAGACCACATACCTGAGGAATTTTCCTCAGATAAGATGCTAGGGGTCTATGCAGGATGCTTTATTTTGTAAGAAAATTTTATCTATAGGCATCAGAATTCTCCTTGTTCAGAATTAAATGACCAGGTTATCATGTCTCTCCTTATTTGACCACAGCAAATTACAAGCATAAAACATAAGCAGTGCTTTCACTCTCATTTTAATTAGAAAAAAAAAAAAGAAGAAGTGGTTGATAATGATAGTCACCACTTTGTAGGATACAAGTTAGCTTGGCAGGAGGTCCCAGGAACAGAGCAGTTAAAAGAGGGAAAGGAAAACTGTGTAACATTTTTTTTAGACTGCTTCACAATGTGGGAATTCACGCACACTACTTAGCAAGTTTATCCTGAGTCTCAGCATGCATTACCATATGACGAATCCCTTTTAATTATTTCCATTTTTATGAGCAACGATAAATTATCTTTTCCAAAGCAAGAAAGTGTGACATTAAGTATCTTGTCTGCCGATGAATGGTGGGCTTCCATTTCAAGGATGTGACAGTGAATGACAATAGAGATTTGTGTTATCCCAGTATTTTGACCACTTTCTTTACTCTGTCCTGGTACTTGTCTCCCAGACTTCAAGCTTGGGACAAAGGCAGAAAGACTGAATTTCAGTGCTTTTCCGGGTCATTCTAAAAGAATGACTTTTGGAACATTCTGGAAGAAAATCATATATTTTTTTTTTGCAGAGAATTGGTGTCTACTGCTTTGTTTTTAAGAAGGTATTGGCCATCAGTTCTCATCTGAGATTCGTTTCCAGGAAAGATTTAGTAAGCAGGATGCCTCAGTACAGTAGGAACATTGGAGATGACTAAGCATAAATGGCACCTCATGATCCTCCTGCTTCTGGTGGGGAGGAAACTTTCGATCTTTCCATCATTTCTACATCAAAGCCACAGCATGCAAAGCACTAACTGCAGGGCCAATTAGGGCAAGTTTTGGGGTCCCTCATTCCTTGGGAGAGCCATTTAATGAGATGGAAATTATGCCCCAGATTTTCAGCTGTACTTTTTCACTTCAAAGGAAATTCCTGAATTAAGCTATTCCCCACAGATTTAGAAGCTTTTTAAGAAAAAAAAAAAGTTACTTTCTTCATTCCTCTTGGCGATGCCTAAAAATATGGCAAGAGAAATTCTAGACTCCTTGATTTTCTGCAGATGATCTAAACCAGATGATCATATAACCCTTTCATGGAAGCAGTAGGTGTATTTAGCCCCCAGAGGCTTGACTTCTCCAGAGCTCCAGTGTAGATGCCCCACAGTGTAGATCCAGTGTGTGTTTTCCAGAAAGGTAGGGTGCTCTGGTGGTAGCCAGTTCTGCACCATCAAATTGGGCCAGTTAGAAGCAGATCGGCCATCTAAAAACCCTGATTGAAACACAACAATACTCAGAAAGCTTTCTCAATGCTCTTTTGTCCCACTGGAGGCTCCAATTTCCCAAGAAGAGAGATAACTTAGATAAAATAAGATTAGAACTGTCAGTAGTCAGGATCTTTTCACATGTAATGTTCTTTCTATTTATAATGTTGCCATCATTTTAAGTTCCATGTTAATCTTGTTATTCTATTTTCTAGATACTTGGTCTGGTATTTTCTATGGTCCTGTACTGCCAGATTGGGAACAAATGAATCTGTGGATGTGTCGAGGTATCACCCATCAACCCCCTTTAAAATTTTGCTTTGGTTTTGTAACTTTAAATATATGAGTGCTGTACATGTTAGGAGCAGCTGTCTTATTAAAACGTCTCATTTAGCTAGATCACTGATATATTCCAGACATACTGAACATATTTAAGATTTGAGCGACCCAAGGAAAATTATATGAATGTGATTTTTACTTAAAATAAAAGTAACACTGTTTGTGCTGGTGTATTTTCATGTCTGATCATTGTGTTCAGGTGGTACTGTGCTTAAAACCTTCTTCTGGAGCCACCCAGTGGAATAATCTTCATTGCTAAGTGACAGACAAGGCCATAGTTAGTTAAAGCAGTGAATGTGGGCTTTTCAGAAGCAACACTCTCTTTTGTGTGCCGTATCAACCATTGGTGATAAGACGGAATTGAGTCTCAAGTTGAAAAATTGTGGCCCAGCTAAAAAAGTCAACATCTCTTTTCCATTTGTGCTCTGTTTACTAATGGTATCTTTTTTCTCCTATCTACTGGGACGGGGTGGGGAAGGTGAGGCAAGAAGCTCCGAGTGCTGCCTTTTGGTCTTTGAATCTCTGGTGCCTCTTTGGACCTTCCTCTGGGATGTAGATATAACTGCTTTCGTCTTTCTAGTTCTCAGACATTTTTACATTTTAATTTTTATTGGGGTATAATATACATATAATAAAGAACAACACTTAAGACTCTACCTGTGTAAGCACTATCCAGACCAAGATACAGAACATTTTCAGCACACCAGATTGTCCCTTCATGCACCCCCCCAGTGGTGTGCTAGGCTGGCTCACACCAGCTTGCCAGGCAGACTGTAGACGTAACCTGTGCTCAGTGATATCACACTGGTAACTTGAAATCCACCATGGTGGGAGTATTTATACCATGGGACCTGGCAAATGCTGTAAAATCAGGCTTTTCTTTCTAGAGCTGACTGCTAAACATTTACCAGTATACCAGTGCTCTCAGCAAGTACTTCCCCAAAGGTAACCACTCTTCCGATTTCTATGACTGTAGCTTCATTTTGCCCATTCTTGAACTTTCTATAAATGTAACAGCAAAGTGTGTACCCTGGCTTCTTTTGCTCAACATTTTGTTTGTGAGATTCCTAATTGCTGCACGCAACTCTAGTTCACACTCATTGCTGTGTAATATTCCATCGTATATGAATGTATCACAATGTATTTACCCATCCTCCTGCTGATGGGCATTGGGTTTGCTTCCAGTATGGTGCTAGTATAAATAAAGCTGCTATAAACATTCTTTTAGATCTTTTGGCACTTACAAGTACCGATTTCTGGATAGATACGCGGCAGTGGAATTGCTTTGTATTCATATATTTAGATTTAAAGGATTCTGCCCAAGAAATTATCTTTTTAATTTTTTTAAGTTTATTTATTTATTTATTATTTTTTAAAATTTTTTTTCAACGTTTATTTATTTATTTATTTTTTTTTTTTTGGGACAGAGAGAGACAGAGCATGAACGGGGGAGGGGCAGAGAGAGAGGGAGACACAGAATCGGAAACAGGCTCCAGGCTCCAGGCTCCGAGCCATCAGCCCAGAGCCTGACGCGGGGCTCAAACTCCCGGACCGAGAGATCGTGACCTGGCTGAAGTCGGACGCTTAACCGACTGCGCCACCCAGGCACCCCAATTTTTGAGAGAGATAGAGATAGTGAGTTGGGGAGGGGCAGAGAGAGAGGGAGAGAGAAAATCCCAAGCAGGCTCCACACTTTCAACATAGAGCCCGACGCGGGACTCAAACTCACAAACCATGAGATCATGACCTGAGCCAAAACCCAGAGTCGGATGCTTAACTGGCTGAGCCACCCAGGTGCCCCTATCCAAGAAATTTTCTAAAGTGGTTCTGCTAATCTATCCTCATACTAGAAAAGTAGGGGAGACTTAATCTCTTCTGAGGAGGAGAAAGGGAAAGAAAGTCAGTAATTATCAAATAGATCAGAGTGGGGAAGGAGTGGGAAACTTGGTGGAGCGGGGATTCGGCAGCCTGTTTCTGTGCTCCCCTATTGCTGATAAAGATAATTAACAATCCTTTTCTGCTCACTTGTCATCATCTGGGAACTATACCAGAGAAACTGTATTTTTTATTATCTTGTTTCTTCTCACCACACCTTTATGAGCTAGGTCCTATTATCCTTTTTGCAAGTGGGAAAATAGAAGCTTATTGAAGTTAGGTAACTTGTCTAGAGTAAAAGCATTAGTAATTGACAGAACTGGGTCCAAACCTTGACAATCGTCTTCCAAACTTTCCAAACAGTTGCCTCCCAAATGGATCATGCTGTATTTGGCTTTCCCACATATCTATTAATATACTTGCCACATTTTATTTTAATCATTGTCCATGTATTTGTCTCTGTTGGTATAGTGCAACTTTTTGAGGGCATTCGTTGTTTTTATTTGTCTTTATGTCTCCTGTACATATCACAGTGCTTGACACATAATAGGTGCTCAATAAATTGTAGCTAAAAAAGAATATTTAGATTATTCAGAGCATATATATATATATACACCTAAAAATAATCTAAACACTTTGCACAGAGTAGCTCATTTAATTGAGAACAACCTTCTTCCGTTAGTACTATTATTGGGTCCATTTTACAGATAAGAAAACGAGATGAATGAGATGAACTTTTCTTAGGTCATGCAGCCAGCAAGGGGTGGAGTTGTAATTCCATCTCTGTGTCTCAAAACCTGTGCTCCTTATGTCATGTCATTTTGCCCTACGTTACAGTATTGTTGGGAGACTAGATAAGGAAATGAATATGGAAGTGCATTTTATGTAGTGTCAGGTACATACTAAGATATTTTATGGTATCAATGATATAAAGATCCGTGTCAGTCACGGTAAACAGGAAAGCAAACATTCTCTTAGTTATTTCAAACAGTGGAAATACAATGCAGGGAATCGCTGTATTAGTCAGCTAGGGCTGATAGAACAAAATACAACAGACTCAGTGGCTGAAACAACAAACATTAGTTTTCTCACGGTTCTGGAGGCTGGAAGTCCAAGATCAGAGTGCCAGTAAGATGAAGTTTTTGGTGAGAACTCTCTTCCTAGGTTTCAGACAGCCTTCTTCTTGCTGTGTCCTCAAGAGCTGGGGAGAGAGGGAGAGAGAGGGAGAGAGACAGATACAGAGAAAGGGAGCAAGAGAGCACTAGCTCTCTGTTGTCTTCTCTCACAAGGACACTAATGCTATCAAATCAGACCACCCTTATGACGTAATTTGATCTTAATTACTTCTTTACTCCAAATATAACCACACTGAGGGTTAGAGCCCAAACATATGAATTTGAGGGTCCATACCTACTGTTTACACAAGTGAAGGAAGAAATGGGGTGGCAAGATAAACCAGAGATTGGCAACAGTGGGAAGTTATACCACCCTTAGAACCGGAGGGACAGAGATGGTGTTCCCAGGATCCAGGGTCACCAGGTGGAAGATGGAACCGTGGCAGGGGCCACAGAGGAAGGACTGGCTAGCAGGAGTAGGAGCTATGGAGGTGACTCAAAAACTGTTGTCACAACAGAGAAAGTGAGAAGGGGCCGGCCTTCTTCCCTCTGGCCCACTCCAACCTTTTGCCAGTACCTCCCATTGGGTGAACTCATCTAGAAGCCTGAGAACAAGGGAGCCTGGGAAATGTAGTTTCCTCTCATACAAAGCAAAGCTGAGAATGGCAAGGACTGGACTGAGCAGACCGGGAAGACTGTTGTTATAGCAACTGGACATTCAGCGAGCAAGCACAAGGGCCTGAACTTTATGATTAAAGGTAGTATGAAATTTTAGAATCAGCTTGCCAACTTACGCCCGCGCGCGGGCGCGCACACACACGAGTCCTACTAGAATTTTTATTGATTGTGAAAAGTATAATTGACATTTAAAATTTTCATGAGAAATTGTACAGAAATTCTTTCTGTTTTGGTTAAAATTTAAGGATTTTAAGGATAGAGAGGACTTTAGAATAGCTGCTGTTAACTGGGGGCCGTTTGTCCTTCGGGGACTAATTGGCAATGTCTAGAGACGGTCTGTGTTGTCACAACTGGGGTAGAAGGAGAATGTTACTGGCACCTAGTGGGCAGAGGCCAAGGATGCTGCTAAATATCCTATCATGCACAGGAATGTGCCCCTACAACGAAGAATTATCAGTCCAAACTGCCCATATCAGTCACTGTTGTAACTGATTGAGAAATTCTGCTTTAGAGAGTTGCATCTGAATAATAAAATAGCTTCTTTCCAGGGGACAGTAAGGTATGTTACCATGGAAAGTGAAATGGAGTGGGTCAGGAGTCATCCTAGACCAGGCTCTGATAGGCTGCTGGCTTTATGATTTTTGCAAATCACTTAACTTGAAGTTTCCTCAATTACAATTAAGAAATTTTACCTACAAGAAGAGAGTTATCTGCTTGTGATAGCTCATCAAGATTTTAATTTTGGCCTTTGGTACTGAAGGTGATTATGAGGAAAGCTTTCATTCTCTTCAAGTATATTAAGATTCATTTTAAGAATTAGTCATACTTGGGACACCTGGGTGGCTCAGTTGGTTAAGCATCCAACTTTGGCTCAGGTCATGATCTTGTGGTTTGTGAGTTTGAGCCCCGTGTTGGGCTCTGTGCTGACAGCTCAGAGCCTGGAGCCTGCTTCAGATTGTGTCTCCCTCTCCCTCTGCCCTCTCTCTCTCTCTCAAAAATAAATAAACATTACCAAAAACTAAAAAACAATTTTTAAAAAACAGAATAAGCTCATACTTTACCTTCATGGCTCCCAGAACTAACCACGATATTCAAAGACATATTAAATTACTTAACAGCTATAAAATAATAAAATAAAAGGTAAATGTCATCAAATTGATCATTGATAATGTAGATGGAAATGCTTCTTCCAATTAAGAGAAATGTAGGAATTATATTCATTATGCTTAAGACTGTACTGTTGCACTAATTTAGATATACACAATTATATAAGATTTTGACAAATGCTTCTCAAATCTGTCCATTTCTCTGCTTCCCTGTTTCTACAATCCTGTGGGATCTTTTTCAATCCCTCTGGATATAGACACAAGTAATAGTCTACTCAACATCCTTTGTTTCTTTGTCTACCTTACTGGTATATCCTGATCTTGTTGGAGTACAATGAACCCAACTAAAATATTTTGTTTCCCATCACCTACTGTAGTGAAACTCCTTTTTTAAAATGTTTATTTATTTTTGAGAGAGAGAGAGAGAGAGATCCAGAAAGAGAGAGAGAGGGAGAGAATGCACAAATGGGTAAGAGGCAGAGACAGGGGACAGAGGATCCAAAGCAGGCTCTGCACTGACAGCAGAAAGACCAATGTGAGGCTCAAACTCACAAACCATGAGACCATGACCTAAGCTGAAGTCGACGCTTAACCAACTGAGCCACCCAGGTTGCCCCAAAACTCCTCTTGAACATACTTAACAAACACACAAGCAAAGAACACACATAGTGAGTGTTTCTCATTTTCCACAGTAGTAGGCTGATCCAATTTTTAATTAATCTAACAATATTGTAAGGACATCTTTTAAACGACTGTATTTACTGGATCCAACTTAGAGCATTAAAGTAGAGTTTTATCATATCGATATAATAGACACTGTCTGATGTTCGTAATCTAAACTGACCAAGAGTCACATAATTTGAACTGTGCACAGTTGAAAAGTGCAATTTCTTCTGTACCCCAGGCAGAATGGCTGTCTTGGGTGACAATGAAAGCCTTTTTCAAACACTTTCCCTTTAGAGCTAGCTCAGTACTAGACAAACACAGCTGGCAAAGTAGGATATTGTTCCAAATCATCTCAGAGTCTGTTTCTGGACTCTTCATTTTGTTCTGTCCTTAGATTGATACCATACTGTTGAATGTTATAAGACTTGATATAAAATAGAATAAGCTCTCTCACTTTGTTGTTCTTCATAAGTTTTGTGGTTATTCTTTGCCCTTGCTTTTCTGTAGAAATTTAAAAATCAGCTTGCCAGTTTACACACACACACACACACACACACACACACACACACACAGAGTCCTACTAGAATTTTTATTGAGATTGTTTTGAATTTATAGCTTAGAATGGGTAAAATTGACAGCTTTACAATATTAAGCCTTTCATCCTTGGTATAGCTATCCATTTATTTAGATTCCCCTTAATTTCTCCTAATAATGTTTTAGAATTTCTCTTGAAATCATATGTAAGTTTAGCAAAGTTGTTGGATTTAAGGTCAACACACGCGAAATTGTATTTCTACATACTAATGACAAAAATTACATATTACAAAAATTTTTTAAAAGGTATCATTTATGAAAGTCATGAAATGTCAAATACCTAGGAATGAATCTAATAAATAATCGCAAGACTTTTAACAGAAAATTTATAAAACATTATTCAAATAAATTATATAGAAATACAATTTTTGTGTGTTGATCTTGAATCCAGTAACCATGCTAGACTTACTAATTAATTTTAATAATTTACCCATAGATTATTTTATTTAAGGATTTTCAATATATATCACTGTGTCATTGGCTCATCACACAGCTTTATTTCTTCCAGTACTTACACATTTTTATTCTTTTTTTTTCCACTCTATCTCATTGACTAAAACTTCCAGTGGAATGTTAAACAGAAGTCGTATCTTCCATGGGTGTGCAATGTAGATACACAGGCTTTTTTTTTTTACACATTCTGAAATTAGGGTTTACTTCTGCTAGCTTTGTGAGTAACCAAAATTATGCTAAAATTCAGCATAGCCCTGGGGACTTATGTAAAGAAAAAACATTTTAAGTGACATTCTCGATTAGAGGGTTCATTAGTCTGAAAGAACAAAGAGATTTGGAAGAAGAGCTTGGACCCAGGAAAATAGTAACTAACGGCATTGGAGTGGTGACAGGGGCCAGCTCCCCAGACATATATCTTTCCCCAAGGAAGATGGTAATGGGCATTGGACTACAGAGAAACGGTGCTAAACACATTTATTTTTATATTAGCAACATCTACATTTGTCATTAGTGAGCATTCAGCTACGTGGAAAACAGTTTGAGTAGGAACATGAACTTTGCATATACTGCAAAAAAATACAAAAATCTGGATTTAAATCCCAGCTCCATCACTGTAGAACCACAGGCAAACCATCCCTTTGAAGCTCAGTTTCTCACCTGTAGATTGGGGAAAATGGTTCATACTTATTAGGACCATTATGAAAATGAAATGAGATATATGCTATTGGTTATATCAAAAACGTATAGTAAATGTTAGTTTTCTGCCCCTTGTTGGCTTGAATTCTTCTTTGTCCGTAGTGTTGTATATTATTTTCTACATATTAGACTATATTCTTTTATCTTTGTCTTTCTCTCTTCCTTGCCTCACCACCACCCCTAAATGCCCACACTGTTCAGGCACATAAGACCCTTGGGGAGGAAGTGAAAAAATGGAAAGCAGACATAGTCTGCTGTGCTTCTAGCTTTTGCATTCAAAAGCTTAAAATTTGAAGGCAGATGTCTTAAATTCATGAGTTCTGGGCCTATTTGCCTTCAGATGTGTTTTGTATTGCTTCACAGTGTTTAAAATATTTTTAATAGCCCCTAGCAGTTAATAATTGGGACACGTAACATAAAAGTCTGGAAGATCTGACACAGCTGGATCTGCAATTTCACAAGGAGGAATTAGCTAGAACACTACAATGCCTGCTCCTTGAGATGGGCTGCTTGAGCTCCAGTCTGGCATCACCACCATGTGCCTGTTTCATTCATCTAAGTAACCTGTCAGTTGTTGTAAGCAGTCCCCACCTGGGGACATTTTATGTATTTGGAGTGTAGACAAATATTTGGGAGAAGCAAGTGGGTGAGATTGTGGCATTGTTGACCCCTCACCATCTTAGAACAGATATCTCCCAGACCCAAACTGTGGGCAAGAGAGAATGAGAGGAGAAATGTGTGAGTGTGCCCGTGTCTGTGTGTGACTCCGTGTGTATATGTGTTTGTGTATGTGTGAACCCAAGTAAGACTTGGCTAAGCACCTGGGGAGGCAGCAAGCCCTCACAGAAGGAAGGACATCACAGCATATATAGAGTAGGCATGTAAATGTTCCAGTCTCCTGCCCAATTTTGGTACCAAACTAATGGAATAAAGTCTTGTCCTCTACTTCAAGTATGGATTTGTCCCTGAAGTGGCCATGAGAACTGAAATGAGGTCTTTTTCATGGGGCTCTGTGTGCAATTCTGGGGTCTGGTAAGTGATAATCAAGCTGGCTCCTCCAACACCCCCATAATATCTTGGCATTGAAACTTCCAGAAATGTGCTTAGATCGAGTTTCTACCTCTATACACTATATGTCCTTCTCCACTCCTCCCCACAGTGGACACTAACATAAGTTTGGTTACATTTCTTTATATTCATTTCAATGAATTGAGAGTATGGACTTCTATTCTTCTTGACCTCTTTGCCTCCAGGTCACCACACCTTTCTTGAAATCTTGTCTTGTAGCTTCCACAGTCCTACTGCCTGTTTATTCTTCTGCTTCCAACACTGTCATCATCCCTCCAACCCACAGTCAGATACTCGGTGCATTGGCTCCTTTTTCTGTATCTGTTCTATATTCTATTACTTATTGTCTTTCTCCTGGCACCCCTTTCACTTAGGAGTTTCTCAGGCTTCTAGTCTTAGTCTTCTTGTCCTTCCCCTTTCTCTTCCTTGCTGATCGTAACTATTTCCAAATTTCCAGCAGACTCTCAGGACTTCTAGATCCATAGCCCTCATGAGGACTGCTCTCCTGAGCCCTGAGTTGAATTTTTTAGCTGCCAAATACAAATGGTTTAGACAAATCTGCTTCTCCTTCTGCCTTTTTGATTTTGGCTATCAGCATTAACCAATACTTGGTCATCCAAGCCAGATGTCTTAGAGTCATCTTCAACACCTCCTGTTTGTTATATCTAATTGGTCACTCCATCTTGACACCTCTACTGTATCTTCCCTCTTCCTCATCCCTAGTCCCAGCCCAGGCATGAGACATCTGCATTTCTCTTCAGTATCATTGTAATAATCTTTTGATGTCTTTTTCTACCTTTGTTTTCTCTTCAAACCTATTCCCCATGGTGCCACAAGAATATTTCTAAAATGCAGATGTTACCATGTTACATTACTCTCTCCCAGGTTTAGAATTGACTACAAAACTCTTTTTTAAGAACTAATCCCACTTTTCCCTGCTCATCTCCAGACACTCGTCCATAAGCACCTCACAAACCTTCAACTTTCTGTTTTTCTGTTATCCCTTTATATCTTTGCCATGCTGCTCCTTATGTCCGGAATGGCCTTGTTACTTATGTAGTTGGATTCCTTCAAAGTCTGGCTCAAATGTGACCTCCTGAATAAAGTTTTTATGAGCCCATGGGGACCTAATGAATTTTTCCATTCATATGCAGTTTTCCATAGCACATTATATTTAAATATCACTTATTCTAATGTATTAGGGCTAGTTTTCTGTTGTCTCCATTTTATTACATGCTTCTGGAGTATTCCTGAGCTCTATTTTTTTTAATTAAAAGAAGTTGTTTTTTTTTTTTTAATTTAGAGAGAGAGAAAGAGAGAGAGAGGATGAGCAGGGGAGAGGGGCAGAGGGACAGAGAGATCTTCCACAGGCTCCATGCTCAGTGCAATTCCTGACACGGGGCTTGATCCTACAACCCTGAGATCATGACCTGAGCCAAAATCAAGTGTCAGATGCTCAACCAACTGAGCCACCCAGGAACCCCATTCCTGAGATCTTGAATTGAATTTGTTCCCCAGACCCTAGTATGGTACCTAGAATATATTAGAGGCTCATAAGTATACATTGTCATTAGTATTTGAAGAAAGCTATCCATCCTCATTTTATACAGCTCTTCCATTGAATATCAATATTTTTATTGAAAATATAATAGCAATAGCTACTATATATAGTACTATTATATATCAGGTGTTGCTCTAAGGAATTTATATATGTTAACTCATTCAATTCTCAAAATGATTCTATTATTAGAATTATTATCTTTATTTAACAAATAAGGAAACTGAGGCACAGAGACATTAGGTAAGTTGCCAAAAATTAATAGAGCCAGGCTTCACACCCAGCCACCCTGGCTCCACAGCTTCCATTCTTGAACCACAACACTATAGTGTTTCTCTTGGAGAAAAAGCTAATTTGTTTAAGAAACAGAGTTTTAGTTTTTTTTTCCAGAGTAGCTAAATTACTGAGGGTAATAGTTGAATATCAGAGTATATTGACATATTGCCATAAATCCAAATGGATCGGTCTCACCCTTCTATTTTGTGCACACCTCCATCACAACCTTTATTACACTATATTTCAAGGCTTTGTTTCCATGTCTGCCTCTTTAATCTGATTATGAACAATTTCAGGCAAAAAAATGTGCCTTTTTAACTTTACATCCTCACCACACATAGCATAGTATCTCACAGATACTTGTTCAACCAATGTTTATTGAACTAAAGAATAAGAAGCAGTGCTTGCATTTTTAAAGACATTAAAATTGCCATACCATAAATGAAAGTTGACAAGTCCTATGACTTACAACCAATTAACTTGACTGCAGAAATATCTGCAGATTAGAATATCCTGTCCTTTTTAATGAGAGGGGTTTGTTGATTTTCTCCATCTATGAGTGGTGATTAAGAGCTATAGAATCTGTAATCAGATTTGTCTGGGTTTCTTTACAGGGCTGCTGTGAAATTAAATGGGACAATACATGCAAAATATTTTGGACATATGGTACAGTTAGGACTCAGTAGGTGTTAGCAGCTATAATATCATCATTATTATCAGAATAAATAGACAGCGTTGGCATTTAAAAATTTACTTATCAAGTTTTGATTTTGATTATGAAGCTTCTTCGCACTTCAAAGAAAGTTTAAGACCATCAGAGACTTCATCTTCAAAGATTTGAATTTTTAAAACGGATTTTGACACCAGCTATATTCCACAGAATAATAAATCTTCTCAGAATCTCCTTCCAAGACTGCTATCCAGCAATCATGTTGAGCAGTGAAACCAAAAAGACAGGGAAGGGCTCATGGGCCAGGAACTGAGCTGCATGGAATGACAGACAGCAAATGAAAAGGGATATAATCCGGGAATCACCTTGATGTTCAACAGCATGCATCAAGTCGAGTGACGAGACAGCTCTTTTGGCATTGCTGGCAAGGTGAGACCCAAATAAGTCATGTCTATTTAATACAATATGAGCATCAATTGTGGCAAAGCCAAGAGCAATAACTAACCAAGGCGAACACAACATTGCACCTGGATTGTTCTATCTCCAAGAGTAATTTGTGACACTATTTCAAGTGATTCCAATAGAACATGTTGTTCTCTGCAGAAATTATGATTTGGGAAAACAGGTTAGGGTTCATGGCAAATTTTGAGATGGAAATAGTCAGGAATGTCATAAACAAGCAAGAAATCATTAATACGTTCATAACTGGAAGCCATAATAACTGGCAATTGGACTTCTTTTTTTTTAATAACCCCAAAAATGCTTAATATAGAAACAGGCAAGTCAAGAAAACTAAGCCCAATAAGTACTCAGAAACAAAATGAGAATCAAATGTGTATAATGAGCACTAGGATGTGGTGAGTATGTGTTGACTCGGGAAAAGCAGTCTCATGGGTCTGAAAGTTGGAGCCATGGGTTGTAAGTCAGGCTGTGGGCCTGGCTCTGTGTGATGCTGGCTAAACTCCCAATACCTTTTTTATCCTCATTAATTACCCCTCAGTGGTTTAAAATGCTGGACTTTGGAAAGCACTTTCCAAAGATCTAAAGATCTAAAAATCCTTAGATAGAAAGAGCAAGTTTCTGATGGAAGAACCAATTTTCTTTCCTGGGAAGCATCCAGCCATAAAAAGCCTAAAAATATCTTGGACAGCATATATTTGAGCAGAAATTCTATTTTCCCTACTACTCAGATTATTCTCATATGTAGTTATCCTGTATCTTTACGGTTAAATGGTAGTAATGTGTGTCTGGTGAAAGAACTGAGAAATTTCAATTATTCACTTCAGGGGAGCAGGAAAAAAAGGAATGGTATTGGGATTGTGAGGCCTTTAAGCCTCCAAAGAAAAATGGCTATTCATATAAGATTTTCTGAGATTGCTGGATTAAATTGCAACGTTGGACTCTCTGTTGTGAAACAAAATGTTGATAACATAATTAAAATTCTTTAAGAAACAGGGTGCCTGGGTGGCTCAGTTGGTTAAGCGTCCAACTCTTGATTTTGGCTCAGGTCATGATCTCACAGTTCATGAGATCGAGCCCTGTGTTGGGCTCTGCACTGACACAGCCAATTCTGCTTGAGATTCTCTCTCTCTCCCTCTCTCTCTCTGCTCCTACCCCATTCATGGCTGTCTCCTTACCTCTTAAAATTAAAAAAATAAACATTTAAAAAATAATTAAAGAAATAAAATTCCTTACGTAACTTATCCTAGGAAAATGAAAGGCCATACCGTGTACATGAAGAAATTGGCCACATCATGTACAAGATTTACTCAGTAGATCCCAGCTATTTGTCAGCCTTAAGATTAGAAACCCCAATTCAGAATCTCAATACCAATGCCTGGGTCCCATTTACAGAGAATTTTATTTATTTATTTATTTATTTATTTATTTATTTATTTATTTTAAAGATCTTTGAATTAATTGGTTATTATAATGTGCAGCTGCAGCTGAGAACCACACCCTTAGAGGAGTCCAGCGAGAATTGGTTTTTGCTCCCCAGTGGCCTTTTCTCTTGTGCTATTGAATTCCACAAATTCTCTCAAGCATGTTCCCTCAGAGTACCTGCACACCACCTGCAACAGGATCACCTTGTTGTACTTAAATATTTTTATCAAGTAATTAGGTATTTTCCACTCTTGAGCCTGTGTACCAACCTTATAAATTCAACATTGGGCATTCCGTGGGTTCCATCTTGGCCCTAACTTCAGAGTGGAATTTGAGGCAGTTGATTCGTGCTGCCTTTCTAGAGACTGGCTCTAACAATATATAGCCATTGTCTCCCCAGGGTTCTGAAGCATATATTAAACTCAGCAGTCTTGTGTTGAAAGCAGCCAACATTGTTCCTTTTTCCATTGTCTAGCGTGGAATGGTTGTCTTTTCTTTAGACTCAAACCTTTGCTTCAGGTGTACCTGTGGAGTAAGATATGGTGACCTGCATTCTAAAGCTTCCCCCATCTGGCTTAGGATGGTCTAAAGGCACAAACATACCTTTCCTGAAATTCGAACTGGACCTCTGCACCCCATCCCAGGTCTTACCACCCTGATGCCTCTGCTGAGGCCTGTGTGGTCCGAAGATTTGTGTGAAGCTGCCCATGTGTACAATCCTGGTCTACAAAACAGCTAATTGCCTGTGGACACAATGGCCAGAAGCAGCAACCACCTGCCAAGGTCAGGCTGAAGCAGTTACACAGTAAAAACCCTCTTGGCATACCAGACTCTATATGAGACTTTATGGAACCACCAAGGGGACATCCCTCCCCACACATTCAAGTCCATGGCCCACGAATCTAAGCCCTGTGAGAATCCTCTTGACATGTTATTTTGGTCTACTGTTCTATTCCTAATTTTATTTTTCAGTGTTCAAAGCACATACACCAACAGTTGGATTTGAGATAACACTCCCCAAATTATAAAATCCTGCCATAGAGTGAGCTACCCAAGAGATATACCAGTTTCCAAAGGGGAAAAAGGAGGAATTAAGCCAAGCAGGCCCAGGTTATAGCAGGCCCTAATTTACCATTAGATGAATCATTCTACCTTTCCCGGGGAAGAGAAGCCTGTGGGATAGGGAAATCTGGGGAAGATACTTTTTAAAAGTATAATTATACTAGCTTATAAACTGATAGAAAGTTGAATGCGATATGGTTATAAATGAGATATTTATTGGATAGCAGATTTTCTTCTTCAAATCACACCTAAGTAAGATTCTTCTTTGAGACTTATTTTTAAAGAATTATTTGACATTAATTATAGACTCTGAGTAAAATTGAGCAAGGTAACTAATTATGGATATCTTTTATCAACATGGGTTTGGCTTTGATTTTCTATCTTTTTTGTTTTGTTTCAAATTATAAAATTTGAAACATTTAAAACATACAGACAAAAAAAGAACAAAACAGCTTCCCATGACTAAAATGCATTATTTGATCCAGGTCTGTCTCATACAAAAAAGATGTAAATCTTCTGGACACAGCTTAAGTCTTATTTTCCTCTGCCTCATACAAAGTTTCTCTTCCTTCCTCCCCACAAAGAAAATGTTCTCCCAGAGGTTAATGTTTAAAATTCTCATGTATTTTTTTTATGCTTTAAATAACCTTGTGATTTGAGTTTTAAAATATTAGATGAATGGTCTCCTGCCCACATCTTTTGGCAATTGACTTAAAAAAAAAATTGAACATTGTGATACTGAGAGTTGTTCAAAGGGAGTGAATTCATTCTAGAAGATGTAGCATTCCGTGACCCCAGTGTATTCACATACCGAGAAACAGCTCATTCATTTCTGCTGCTTTTGAATTACCAGCAGGCTGTAGTCAGCGTCCATGAGCATATTCATTTCTCCTTGCACATCTATATTACAGTTACTCTAGCGACCATGCCCACTGTGGGGACACATGGGGACACACATCTCCAAACCAACAAACTGCTTTCCCAGATAATCGTCTCATTACTTGTCACACCAACCAACACTGATTGTGTGTTTTGACTGTTGGATGACTATTTCCCTTGGAATTTTATCATTTCATTTGTTTGAGTTTTTCGAGGCCTCAAATGCAGTTGAATCTCTCCAAGATGGTTTGTGTTTGCTTGTACTAGTTGTCTGGGGATGCGACCAATCTGAGTGAACTGACGTTTTTCAGACCATCTTGGTTCTGAAATTCAGACCATACACGACTGTGAGTGATGACTTTGTTAGATATCCTCAGGGGAGATTTTTGGTTTGTACTTTCACTCAATGGAAAGCTTCCCGTAAGTGTAAACTTACTGTATAGTAGGTTTATTTCCTCTTCATTTTGACACAGAAGATAAAAAGGGTTTTGGGTAACCAGTTTTAGGCTTTGTTAGGTATTCGTTTTAGCTAAACCCAAGGCTTATCCTCCGTCCTTGCCCCATGCAGCCATCAAAATAAAAGCTCAGAGTCTTTAGGACTTGGGGCCAGATTCTCTAGGATGGAAACCTGCTGTGGTACACATTGCATCACAGAATTCTAGCATTCCATCAGTTTTGACCTCTGTGTGCTTGCTTTTTGTTTTGTTTTGTTTTGTTTGTTGCCGGCTTAGCAAAGCATTCAAAAAGATTTTTAATATTTACATATTTGCTTAGAAGTTTAACAATTTAATTCAAAATATCTACTCTGTAATGTGCCAGAAACAGAAATCACAGTTAGGTCTTTAATCTACCTGTAATTTATTTTTTGTGTGTAGAAAGTAGAGATAACACATTTTTTTTAACCTCCCAAATGAATAGCCAGTTATACCAGCACCATTCAATAATTAAACTGTTCTTTCTCCACTGATTTGTAATGTACCTCTATCACACGCCAAGCTCTTATGTAGACATAGATATACATATATAGATATAGATGATATAGATATAGACATAGATACAGACATAGATATAGATATAGACATAGATATAGATATGTTCCTAAGTATTCTTTTCCATTCACTTAATTTTCTTATGTAACTTGGTAGAATCTCATTCTGATTTAATTTCTGTATGTTTGTAATTGAAAGATTAGTAAAATGTGAATCCTCCCCTTTAAAATTCTTTCATTAAAATTGTTTTGTCTGGTTTTAGGTTTTAATTCTTCTGTGTGATTTACAGAATGAACTTGACAACTACAACAAGAGAAAATTGTTAAGCTATTGATTGGTCTTGCAGTTAGCTCATAGACTATTTAATATCTTTACAATATTAAATCTTCCCATTTCTCTCTCTCTCTCTCATCTGTTTTATATCTTTCAATAAAATTCACTAACAAGGCATAATGATTCGAAATGTGTTTGCACATAGATAACAGTGAAAAATTCATCAGGACTTTGAAAAGAAATAGACAAACCCACATTCAGAATTGTATACTTTTAGCAAATATTTTTCAGTATTTAACAGAAGAAACTATAAAAAAGTTTATAGAAAACTCAAATTATGTTATTACTTATCTTGCCTTAATTGATACTTCTAGAACATTTCATCTAACAACTACAGGATACACATTCTTTTCCAGCACACATGGGACATTTGCCAAAATAGACCATATGATACATAGTAAATATTAATAAATTGTAAAGGGCTGAAATCAGACTGTAAGTTCTCTGACCACAGTGAAATTCAACTAGAAATCAGTAACAGCAGCAAAGGTCCTAGAAAAATTCCCAAATGTTTGGAAACTAAGCCACATACTCATATTTTGAGCAGCATGACCCATATTTTGTTTTAAAAAGAAAGATAGAATTGGAAAGTGTTTTGAATTAAATGAAAATAAAAATATGACATATCAAAATTGCAGGTGTGCAGCTGAAGCAATGTTTTGAGGGATCTTGCATTTTCAAGAAGCTATAAAAAGAGAGCAAATTAAATTCAAAATGCAGAAAGCAAAAAAAGAAAAAAGAAAAAAAACAGAAAAACACTAAAGATGAAAGAAAAAAGCAATGCAACAAAAACCAAATGTTTAATAAATAAAATCAGCAAAGGGAGAAGTTGGTTCTTTGAAAAGATTAATAAATCGATAAAATCAATCAACCCCTAGTAGTATTGACCAAGATAAAATAGAGGCAAAAAATGTCAATATGAAGAATGAAAAAGAAGATACTATTATTGATCCTTCAGATATTAAAAGGATAATAAGAGATGCTGTGGACAAGTTTATGCTGATAAACTTCACAGCTCAGCTTAAAAGGAAAAATTCCTTGGGAATCACAACTAATCAAAACTACACAAAAAGAAACACAGCTTATGAATTATTAGAGCTAATAAGTAAGTTTAGCAAGGTTGATGGATACTGAAAAATTGTTTTTCTATATACTAACAACAAGCAAGTGGAAATTGAAATGAAAAATTATGCCTTTTACAATAGTATCAAAACCCATTAAGTACATAGGTTTGAACCTAATGAAAAACATGTAAAAACACTATGGTGAAAGTTACAAAACAGTTTTGTGAGGAATTAAGCAAGTCTTAAATACAAAGTAGAAGATGTCATGTTCATGAATATATCCCTTTGGTTACCATGAAAAAAATCGACATTGTAAAATGTCCACTCTTTCCAAGTCGGTCTATAGACACAAAGCAATCTCAATAATAATCTGAGCATTTTTAAGTGGAAATTGATGAGTTGATTCTAAATTCTCGTGGAAATGTAGCATCTAGAAGAGCCAAGACGACACTTGTAGAAAAACAAAAGCGCATGACTATTAGATATTAAGACTTACTACAATAATACAGTAATTAATACAGTGTGGTACTGGCACAAGGACACACAAATAAACTCATGACACAGAATAGAAGCCAAGAGCACACCCATTTATATGAAGTCACCTGATTTGCGGTGACATTCCCCCGCAATTCAGTGAGTGAACAGATGGTGCATCGGTTGAGGTTCTGAAAGGAGATAGAAACCACACTAGTAGTTTGAACAAAGAGAAGATAATATGAAGCATTGCTCACAGAGTACGATGTTATTAACTACTAAAAGGGCAGAGAATCCAAGCGTAACAACTGCAGAAAGCAAACTGCAGCCACCATCCCTGTAGTTGAGGGATCAAAGGGAAAAGCTTGAGAAGTTAGGGAAAGGGCTTGCAGGGCAGATTCTCAGCTCTGAGGAGGGCTGGCCTCGGCTGGTACGTCCTCAGCTGGAGGATGAACCTGTGTGATGGGTCCCAGGCCCCTGAAAAGGGAGTGTTGTTGCTGCACAAGGGCAAAACATTCTTTTGCCACCATAAGGATGAAGTGTTGATGGGCTGCCACACAAAGAGACCACCAGCCCCAGAAACCCTCAGGAAAGAAACAACAAACTAACAAACAGGAACAGTAGGTTTTCCTTCTCCTCCAGCTTTGACACCTCTTTCTAGCAAGTTCTATTGGTACAGCTTAACAGCAAGCCAGCTGGCAAAGCAGAAGCATGCTTTGCAAAGTCTCAGCCCCAGCATCACAAAACAGCATACAGCTAGGTGGGTTTGGAGTTGGAAGACAGTAACTGGTAAAAAATTGGCACATGCAATGTTTGGAATAAATGTTATTGGAGCAGCTATATTTCCATGTGATAAAAAATTAACTTTAACCACTATTTCAAGCCATATATAAAATTAATTCAAGATGGACCATAGACCTAAATGAAAGAAAGCAAACTTTTAGAAGACAACAGGCTAGTCTGACAGCCTTGAGATGGGCAAAGATTTCTTAAACAGCCACAAGAGCCATCAACCTTAAAAAATTGATAAAATATACTTAAATAAGTTATAAGCTTCTGTTTATAAAAAAAATCAATAAAAGGGTGAAAAGGTAAATCAGAGACTGGGCAAAAATATTCAAAATACACATAAATGATGGAACAAAAACAATGTAATTATAAAAAGGACAGAATGAGAGATGGCTTATAAAAATCCAGAAATTTCACCAGCCAGTTATTGTCAAGTCCTCCAGTTCTGGGAATGGGGAGAGTCTTTGATCAGACTTCAGTTCAAAGGACTTATAGATATATAGGATGACCCTCAAATTATTACAAAGATAGATAATTTAAAAATAAAGACTTGAAGAAGCAATCCACAAGAAAGACCATCAAAATGTCCTATAAATATATGCATCATTAATTATCAAAGAAATTCAAGTGAAAATTATGGTAAGATACCACAATTTACCCACTAGGATTGCGAAAATTAAAGACTGGCGTTAATAAGCATTGCTGAGGATGTGAACCTCTCTTACATTGATGGGGGGGGGGGTAAAAGTTGGAATAATCATTTCAAAAAACTGACAGTTCTGAAAAAAGGTAAACATAAGAATTCTCTATTACACAAAGATTTCACTTGGGAGCATATACCTAACAAATAAAAATGTTTATGTGCACCAAAAGCCATATGCAAGAATGCTCACAGAAACCTTATTTATAATAGTAAAAAAACTGAAAAGAGGTCAGGAATTGTATCTTATTTGTCTCAGGATTTAAAACATCTTGCATAGTACGTAACAAATCATTGGTATTCAGTAAATTCAATAAGTATTTTGGAATATGAGAATGAAGGGAGACATTAGGAAGACCATATTATTGGGAAACAAAGAAAAATAAAGCCTTCTGTCACTGGAGCATATTGTGTTTTTTATTCCTTCCCTTTGCTACCATACATCAAAGCATTATTCAGCTATTCTGGGATTGCAATACGTATGTCTTTCTCTCTTATAGTTTGTTTTCTTGATTTACATTAACTGGGTCTTCTCCAGCCCTGCCTCCCCTCTATGTCCACTGCTTATGTTCTCTTGTAAAAAAAAGAAAACAAAAAACAATCCTGGAACACCAAAGTATTTTTTCCTCCTTCTTTTAAGTATATAAAATGTATATTTCCTAAATACAAAGTTATATTATTAGCCAAGTTGATGAACAATGATACTTAGAAACCACAATTTTGAATGAAAGTCTTTTTTTTTTTTTTTTGGAGATTATATTCTTGTTGAATTGCCCAGATAGAATTTATTTGCTACCACAATGAGCAATTACCTCTCAGGCATAGTCATTGTAGAACTGCTTAGAATTACTTATAAAACAAAGTTACAGGTCAAGTAAAAATTTCCACAAACTGCTCTACCATGGTTCAGTTATTACCATCCTCTAGGAACTTAACCCTTTGAAAGGGGATAAAAGGCTCAGGAAATAAGAATAATTCCATTTATTTCCTTAATAATCTTATCAATGGGTAGTGTCAGATGAAAAGGAAAGCTAGTATTTTTAAGAATGGAAACATTGCGCTCTGACTCACAAAAGAAATCCAGGACTAGGGGCATCATCTTGGACATAACTGTGAAGTTAGAAATACGTTTCTTTCGTTCGCTTCTACCTTGTCCTTCTGAACTCTTTCCCTAGCACCCTCCTTTCCACTGCTCCTTCAACCCTCTTCTTACCCTGTAGCCACAAACTTGGAGCCGACATCTGGTGTTTCAACTTTATGTGTATATTTGGCTTTTAATTGACTGCTACTTATTATTATTATTTTTTATCTTTTAAGGTGCTAGAACATAAAGCTGAAAGTCCTACAAAATGCAATGAATACTTGGTTGAGACCCAAACAAATGAATGTCAAGTATTTTTTGGCACCTACTAGAATATAGGGAGGTATTTGTGGGGCAAGAGGACATGCCCACATTCCTTAATGTCAAGTTGGTCTCCTACTGAGTTACTCATAAATCAAATCATACGTTGATGACTAATAAATATAATCAGTAAATGTAAGTAAAGTTATACTCACCGGACAGCCAGCTATAAACTAATGAACATCTTGCTTGATTATCATTCTAAAGCATAGTTAAAGGAAAAATAGAATCAGGCTAGGTTCAAGGCTTGCTCTTCTTATGATCATAATAATAAATATTTTTATTTATTTTCAATAAACATAGTTTAAAACACTTTAAAAGGATATAGTGGAATATATATTTAACTTAGTTTTGCAAAGACAGATGATAATGCAGTGATATCACTTAATAAACATATAACCTGAACTAAATTTGGCAAAGGAAACATGTTAGGCTATACCATACAATGGGCACTCAATACACTTGCTGATGATGTTGATGCGAGCAAAATCAATTTCTCCAGTTTTATAGTAGAGCAAGCATAGGCAACTAACTACAGCCTGCAGGTCAAATCCAGCTGCTGTCATCCTTTTTAAAAAACTTTAAAAAGTTGGGGCACCTGGGTGGCTTAGTCGGTTAAGCGTCCAACTCTTGGTTTTGGCTCAGGTCATGATCTCATGGTTTGTGAGTTCCAGACCCGCATCAGGTTCTGCCCTGATGATAGTGTGGAGCCAGCTTGGATTCTCCCTTTCCCTCTCTCCCTTCCCCTCCCTCACTCACTCCCTCTGTCTATCTCAAAATAAATAAATAAATAAACTTAAAAGAAAAAACTTTAAAAAGTTTATTTATTTTGAGAGAGAGAGAGAGAAAGAGAGAGAGAGAGAGAGAGAGAGAGAGAGAGAAAACGTGTGCACATGCCAGTGGGGGGAGGGACAGAGAACAAGGAGAGAGAGAATCCCAAGCAGGCTCCACACTTATAGCATGGGGCTTGAACCCACCAACCAAGAGATCATGACCTGAGCTGAAATCAAGTTGGTCGCTCAACCAACTGAGCCACCCATTTTTGTATGGCCTGTGAGCTAAGAATGGTTTCTACACTTTAAATGGTTGGTAAAAGAATAAAGAAGAGTAATATTTTGTGATATGTGAAACTGTATAATATTTGAATTTCAGTGTTCATGAATAAAGTTTCATTGGAACACAACTGCATTCATTTGTGAATGGTTTATGGCTGCTTTTTTTCTAAGTGGCAGATTTGAGTAGGTGCAATAGAGACCATGTGGCGCACAAAGGCTAAAATAATTACTTTTTGATCTTTTACAGTAAAAAACTGCCTATTTGTGGTGTAGAGCATGAAATGAAGAAGATAAAATAGAGCATGGGCTACTAAATATATAATACTCTTTCTTTTTTTTTTTATATGAAATTTATTGTCAAATTGGTTTCCATACAACACCCAGTGCTCATCCCAACAGGTGCCCTCGTCAATGCCCATCACCCACTTTCCCCTCCCTCCCACCCCCCTTCAACCCTTAGTTTATTCTCAGTTTTTAAGAGAGTCTCTTATGGTTTGTCTCCCTCCCTCTCTTTTTTTTTCCTTCCCCTCCCCCATGGTCTTAAGTTTCTCAGGATCCACATAAGTATAATATTCTTTCTAGAGCAAAGACAACTTTTCAATCCAGCAAAAAAATTTTGTGTAAGGCTTAAGTTCAGTACATTTTAATGTCTGGAAACCAATCTAAGATCAATATTTTTATGGGGCACCTGGGTAGCTCAGTTGGTTAAGTGTCCGACTCTTGATTTCGGCTCAGGCCACGATCTCATGGTTCATCAATTTGATACCTGCATCAGGCTCTGGCCTGACAGTGTGGAGACTGCTTGGGATTCTCTCTCTGTCCCTCTCTCTCTGTTCTTCCCTCTCTCTCTCTCTCAAAAAAAAACAAAAACAAAAACAAAAAAAACCAACTTTATTTATTTTTTTGATGTTTATTTTTTGAGAGACAGAGAAAGACAGAGCGTGAGTGGGGGAGGGGCAGAGAGAGGGAGACACAGAATCTGAAGCAGGCTCCAGGCTCTGAGCTGTCAGCACAGAGTCTGACGCTGGGCTTGAACCCCCAAACCACGAGGTCATGACCTGAGCCGAAGTCAGACGCTTAAACGACTGAGCCACCCAGGTGCCCCTCAAAATAAACTTAAAAATAAAAAGAAGATTAATATTTTTATGGCTTTTTTTTTTCCAGAAGCTTAGAATTTGCAGTAATATCTTCACCCTTCAGATCTGATTTATGTGAAAAACGTATGGTCGTTTCATTGAAAACTCACTTTCTTTTATTTTAATGAGTTTCATCAAGGATTTACAGTGACAGATTAGGGCTATAAAGATGAAGAAAAAATTGGCCCTGCCCTAGTGGAGCTGACAATTAGTAGAGAAAATAGAGAAAGCTCGTGAACATTGGCTTACAATTTTTTCCAGTTTTCCTGAGAAATAACGACATACATCACTGTGTAATTTGAAGGTGTACAGCATGATGATGTAATTTGCATATATTGGGAAATGTCTGCCACAATAGGTTTAGTTAACATCCGTTGTCTCACATAGATACCATAAAAAGAAAGGGAAAAAAACTTCTCCTTATGATACAAACTTAGAATCTACTAGTCTCTTCAAAACTTTTCTCTGTATCATGTAGCAGTGTTAGCTGTAGTCATCATATTGTACATTACAGCCCTAGTATTTGTTACTTTATAACTGAAGGTTTGTACCTTTTGACCACCTTCTTCCAATCCCCTCCTCCCCCACCACCATCTCAGGTTTCTAGTAAATTTCTAGTAACCACAAGTCTGATCTCTTTTGCATGAATTTCTTTTTTAAGATTCCATATACAAGTGAGATCGAATAGTATTTGTCTTTCTCTGCCTGACTTATTTTGCTTAGCATAATGCCTGCAAGGCCCATGCATATCACAAATGATAGAATTTCCTTATTTTTTATGGCTGACCAATATTCCATTGTGTATATATATCACAGTTTCTTTATCCATTCATCCATCAAGGGACACTTAAGTTATTTCTATGTCTTGGTTACTATAAATAATGCACTATTATTTATAAACATACCTTACTATTTTAAAATAATAATATAATATACTATAATAAAAATTTATGAAAATAACTTACCAGTATTAAAAATACGTGGGACTGCAGGTATTTTTCTGACTTAATGTTTTCACTTCTTTGGGGTGTAATCCTACAAGTGGGATTGCTGGGTCATATGATAGTTCTATTTCTTATTTTTTGAGAAAACTCCATACTGCTTTCCATAGAGGCAATACCAGATATATTAAATATATTAATATATTGTTATTAATATTGTTAATATTATTAATATATTCAATATACCAGTATATTTAAATACTTATACTATTAAGTATACTATTACATACTTAATAGTATAAGTATTTAATCTATGTTAAATACCTATGTTAAAAACCTATGTTAAATACTTATATTATTAAGTATGTAATAGTATACTTAATAGTATAAGTATTTACTATTACTTATAGTATTTATGTATTAGTATACTTAATAGTATAAGTATTTTAATATAGGTTAAAAAATATGTATTTAATATAGGTTAATATAGGTTAATATAGGTTAAAAAATATGTATTTAATATAGGTTAATATAGGTTAAAAAATATGTATTTAACCTATGTTAAATACCTATGTTAAAAACCTATGTTAAATACTTATATTATTAAGTATGTAATAGTTTACTTAATAGTATAAGTATTTACTATTACTTACAGTATTTATGTATTAGTATACTTAATAGTATAAGTATTTTAATATAGGTTAAAAAATATGTAGACTTTTCCTCCTTCAAATCCACCTTTCATCTGGCTTTCAGAATGAGCTACCCTAATAACACAAATATGATCCCACTTTCTTGCTTTAAATTCTTCAGTTGCTACCCTCTTGGTTTCAGGATGAACTCCAAGCCCTGAGTAGGACATTCCAGGTCCTTCATTATCCAGTAGTCTCTCCCTAACTCTCTCTGCTGCCTCACCTCGATGTTTTCCTCCTTTCCAAATATTTTTCCTGAATGCTGTGCTTTGTAATTCCCCAGAAACTCCACCTTCCTTTGATTGTAAGTCTTTGTCCTTCTTTCTTGTTATTTTGTCTGCTTAGAATGGATCTTCTACCTGGCTGCCAAGAGAGGATTCCCTCTGACCAATTAGAGCATTACATGCCCAGGCTCAGTGATGGGTTCAGAGAAGGACAAAATACCCAAGTCAGTCCTGTGAAAGACAAATCTAGGGTTCCCTGAAGGAGCCGAGCTGTTGGATAAAAGATGCAATTTTTCTGCGGGAGTTGTTAAGCTTTGTAGAATGTAAGTCAAACACCCTCTGACTTTTTAATTATACAAACTGGGCTTCCCCCTACCCCCTTCAGCCAGTTTGAGCTGCATTTCTTTCACATGAAACCAAAAGAATTCTAACACCTTTGGCCTCCCAAAAAGGTGACATGCAAACCAGATTGGGAAGAGCGAGTATGAGGTTTAATGGCAGAACAAGTGGAAAGACAGGTTTTACACAAGTTAGTACATGTACGTATTTCCTTTTCAGAGTGAAAAAACTCAGAACTATTTTCGTGAGGCTTCTGAATCCCTGATTAGAAAAGAGAATTATTATATGCTTGGATTTTAAAATTCCTGTGGATGTTTATCTCTGCAAAAGAGGAAAGAAGAAGAAGAAGAAGAAGAAGAAGAAGAAGAAAAGTTTGATTAATCAGTCCAATGATTTTCTAAGAATCCATAATAACAGGAGTATGTCTATTACCATCTTATGACGCTCCTGGCTAATTGGCTTCTAGATATAGTGCAAGAAAACCAAAAAAATTCATGTCAAAATAAAAAGCAAAAAAAAAAAAAAAAAAAAAAAAAGAAAAAAAGAAAAAAAAGGAACATGCCCAGCATTAAAAATCTGACAAATTTTCACCAGAAATACTCAATATTCAACAATAAGTATATTCCTATATTGTATCCCAGTTCCCTGTTATAAATTTATTTCATAAGGGGCAAATAGAAATAGAGCAAACTAATGCCTGATCGAACCTATAACTTGAAAAAAAAATCTTTTGTTTGTTGTACGTCTAAGATTACCAGTCTCCTCAAAGGCGTTGGCACAAGGGACACTGCACGTTTGCAGTGGCAACATTTGTCAGCAAAGAGCCTTTTGGCAAGTAAATGTGTTCTTGTGTGAATCTTTAAGATATAATTACAGAATGCTAAAGTTAAAGACATGTCAGCAAGGGGGAATAATGAACATGGAGGTTAATCAACGTTCGGGTTGTGTCACTTTTCTCACAATTACTTAGGCTTTGAGCATTCAGTAGCACTTTCCTGTCAACTCAAATACCCTAGATGGCTTCCTATTACTTGGAGAGGAAGCCCAAACTCAGCCTGAAAGGTTTCCTATAATCAAGCTCCAAAATTCCTTTGGTAAAGAGTGTCTCTTTACCACCTCCTTACACAGTGAGTCAGGACCAGCTGAACTAATTTTCTGGAAATCTCTTCCTCTGTTTCTTTGCTAGTGAAATTCTCCCTACCTACCACACCATTTTTGCTCTAATATCCCACTAAAAATATCTCTTAAGTGTCAAAATTATCTTTTTATGGTTATAAGTGGTTGTGTGTCCTTACTGGAACACTTGGAAAATAGTGTTTTACAAAAGTAAAAAAAAAAAAAAAAAAAAAAAAAAAGAAGGCAAAATTACCACGGTCTTATTATCCAGAGTGAACTAGTCTAAACATTTTCATGCATTTGCCTCCAATCCTTGCTTTGACACATATCCTGTAGTAATTTTGCTCATGCTATATATACAATATCATATCCTGGGTTTTTTTTCCTTCTAAAAATTATGTAATCAGCAATTGCCAGCATCATTTAAGGTAATTTGAAAACTTTATTTCATTGGTTCTATCATTCACTTAAAAGGGCACCCTTATTGTAGAAAATGTAGGTTGTTCCCAATGTAGGGGCATCGTAATTAAAGAAGTCGTGCACATTATGGAAGAATATAACCGAAGGGCATGAGTTCTGCAGTCCGATGGATCAGGGTTTGAGTTTGGGTTCTGTATTTTACAAGTTATGTGATTTTCAGCTTATTGATTCACTCATTATTTAGCAGATATTTATGGAAAGGCAGCTATGAGCTGGGTATCTGGTGACACAGCATAAATCAGTTCCTCCTTGAACATAGCTGAGGAGTATGACAATAAACAACTAAATGCATCGCATTGGTTAGTGACAAGGGCCAGGAAACAGAAGCAACCGAGCAAGTGGGCACTCAGCTCGACAAACTCTCCATGTGCAGAAACACTTCGATCTTACTCATCTTCTATCCCTGTGCCTAGAATAGGTGCCCATCGAATCACTGTTGACTAATTGATTCATTTACATTACCAACTGGGATCATCATTTTAAATATAAGTAAATTTCCAACTAAAATTATTATTATCTGTCAGTAGATGGCAATGTATGAATTTTCCAGACTATGCTTAAATTTAATATAACTTTGTGGTAGAGTTTGCCTCATCTCAAATGATTTTTTCATTTTCTTTTTATTCTGCTTTAAGAGAAAATTGTCTTTCCCAGGAAATTTGTGTCATTGAAACTTGCATCGTAAACACAGTGACTCCTTGAGAAACGGGGTTTAGCAGTTACTGATTTTCTGATTCAAAGTAAGATTATTTTGTGCATGTTATTTCAGTGACATCAGCTTATAAAAATCCTTTTGCCTGCTTTCAAATGCTGGCCAAAATTTATGAATTGATGTATCTAAATGGTGGGAACCAAACCTAAATGTGGTGCATTTGCCTTTGTACCCATTTATGCAGGAGCCTTTTTGAGTCTTTCACTGGCTCTTGGCCTTGACTGCACTATTTAGCTTGGAGCACACTTCAGAACAGTCTCAACCTAAGAGAAAGGAGTGCAATGGCAAATAAAAGGTGTTACCAGAGCAGGTTGTGTTTTCCAGGTTCTGTTGTCTCTACTTTTTTCCTATTCTCTAAGTGATGCTCTGATTCCCAGTTGTGATCTGGTTGAGAACACAACGTAAATTGGGTTCCTTAATTCATCGGCCTTGACTTATATCATGTTTGTATGACCCACAAATCCATGCCACAGGGAAAATGCTTGCATTATAATGTATGAGAAAGACGTAAGACCTTATTTCAATAATCTTCTAAACCGGATAGAGAGCCCATAGCCTTGTTAGAGACCATAGCTTTCTCCCTGGTTGTAGATGTTAGCACCTGTTTGACAGCCCATAGCAAACTTGCTATTTCTACATGGTGCATCTGTGTCTCAGCTGGGAAGAGTCATTGCTTGTTATTCTTTTTATACTCCTATCACTACATGAATGCCTAAGCTGGGAAGCAGTCAGTCATGCATAATCACACTGAGAAATGTGTGCTGTGCTCTGAAAGTGAGTTCTGTCTAGTAGCAGAGGACTCACATGCAGTCTCCTCCAAACATTGAGAGGTCACTAAGTGGGTCGCTGCCAGAGTAATTCATCCAAACATGGCCTGGAGGAATGATGACTTTCTAAAACAGCAGGCATACCACTCTGTTGGGGTCTGAGACAAGGGCAATAATAAAAGCAATTGTCCAATAGTTTCCATTGTCTTGCTCACTAAATTTGTTTTGCTCTGCCCTTGGACTTGATTTAATTTTAATGGTATTCTCCAAAGAGCAGCCAAATGTTATTTTAAAAATATAAATCAGATCATGTGACTTCTCTGCTTAATACTCCCCCACCCACCACCATGGCTGTCAATTGGTTAGAATGAAATCCAAAGTCCTTCAAGGTTATGCATGACCTAGCTCTTGCACTCTGTCCCCCATCAGCTGTGACCCTTGATGCCTATCTTCCAGTCACTCTGAAGATGTTTCTTCTGAGTCCCAAGCGTTTAGAATAGTCCCAGGACATAGCTGATACTCAGTATATATTTGTTGAATGATTGATCAAATGAATGAATGAATGGCTCAGAGCAGCTCTTATCAAATTTGACTGCACATATGAATCATCTAGAGAACTATTAAAAATAAAAATGTTTCAAATGCACTCCTAGAGTTTCTGCTTTAATGTCTGCTATGAAGTGGAGCATTGGTATGTTAAATAAAATAAAATAAAATAAAATAAAATAAAATAAAATAAAATGTATTTCAGCTGAGTCTAATGTGCAGGTAGGGTTGAGAAGCCATGACCTGGAAGAAAGGGCAATCATTCATAAACTACTCAAATGCCTTACTTAGACCCCTGAGCTTTCACCCTATGTGCTGTCACTGCCATACAATCCTATATATTCTCAAAAAGTAAATCTTTTCCTATTTGTTGCTACAAAGCCTGTTATATTTCAAATTACTGATACATATTGGCTGTTATGACGCAACAAAGCTTGGTTCAATTTTCTCTGCTCTGTACTAGAATCACTAACTTGGGTTTCTGGAAATTTCTGACATGGTAAAGGAAGGACCATTTGAAGCCGTTTCACACACTACAGCTCTGCTGATTAGAAATATCTGGGTCTCAGCCAGAGGTGTCGTCATGTTGGCGACATGACTATTGCAAACATACCCCAGCACCCAGGCAGATACGAAGTTCAAAGCTTATTTAGACTGGGAACACTTATTAAAGAAAATGTCATTTGTGCTCAGAATAATGGCTTGTAACTCTTCCAGCATTATTTTTCACCTAATCGGATTTGTCTTCTACAGAGCAAATTCCAAGGAGGAAATCTGGAAATTTTGGCCTGGTGTGTACAAAGAGACCAGATGGCCGACAGGTACTGAGCTGGTTTTTGTAGTGGGGTATGCTGAATGAAAAAGACAAGTCTTTTTAAGATGACAATAAATTTCCCAAATGGTCTGTGTGAAATGTTTCAAGGTTGAAGATAAGGGTTTTGGGTTACATTGTCCTTAATATGAAAGGGGGATAAATGGAGCCAGGTGGACTGCTATTTCAGACTTAAGCAGGACTGAATTCTGAAACTGTGAACATTTTAAAAGGAACTGGATGGAGTTTGGAAGCAGTAAATTACTATAGGGTCTACACTGGAAGCACATACACGTGCTGTCTACTTCAAATGATCCTTTTGAAGATGTGACAGTGAGGTCTCAATTAGAAAGGATCAACCCTCAAAAGAATCTATTAACTATTGGAAATGCAGAAATAGTTTCTTCTCTAGATGGCAGAGTGTTAAAATAACGTGAATTCTCTTTCCTTGTTCTCTTCTCACACTCCAATACTACTCCCACTCCAGTCTACCACCCATTAGCCCCAACTCCCAAATCCAAAGAGTTCTTGAGAGAAAATTGTTTTTTCCAGAATTCATTTGAGCACAAAACTTGTCCTAAATTGATGTGGGGCTATGGATAATCTTTATTTATTTATATGTTTCACTGACAAGATCATATGTCTGGGTGTTTCCTCAGACTTTTCAGCGGAGGCTACCTGGTGCTCAGTATATGAGTCATATTGCCTTTTCAAAATCTGAAAAATCTGCATCGCAAAGTACATCTGGCTTAGGTTATGAATATACCTACTCAGACTTGTTAATCTTCAAAAATTAAAACCCTCATGAGGGTTGGTAGATCAGTGATGCCATACCAAGTTCTTTTATTTATATCATGCCAAAATGAGGCAGTATATATGTCTGTTTTCAGGGGAACGCACCTCTGAGATTGTGAGAAGAGAGAGAGCAGGAAGACTCCCATATTGACTTGTTAATTAAAACAATAGAAGTCAACATCCAGTAGCATACTGAAGGTTCTTTTTAGCACTCTAGGGCTGGTAAAGGTGGGATTTGACATGAAGTTATTACTTTTTAAAAATTATTATTATTGTTTTGGCAGCCCTTAAGCCAAATCTTGACAGATGATTTTGATAAGGTTTATGTAAATATAACTGAGATAAAACAATTGGCCAACTGAACTGGGTTTGAGCTTGGATAATTATTCTGGACTGATACAGAACAGATTTATTTGTACTAGATTTGTAAGTTCCTTTTCGGTGAAGTGCTCAAAGTTGGAAAAAATGAATTGACTGCTTTGATCTTCACTATTGTGATGCCAGACCCCTGTTCATCTTGAATCAGGAGGCATCATACCTGATGTGTGTGTGTGTGTGTGTGTGTGTGTGTGTGTGTGTGTGACTGAGGCAGAGCACTGATCCTGTGATTCTCCATTGTTACTACTCCATTGCCCATGGTTGAGATGTCTTACAGAACATAGATTCCCATATAACTTAACCTAGCCTCACGATCTTGATATTTTAGATACTTTTGAGGAAAATAGTTCTAAAATATATTATGGATTTTCCCAAAGCATAATGAACATAACAGATTTTTTTTTTTTTTGGTATCTTGAGGTAGCATCAGGAACATTTTCTTTAAAATTTCATTTCTATGGGGGTGCTTCTGTGGCTTGGTTGGTTGAGTGCCTGACTTCGGCTTGGGTGGTGGTCTCGTGGATGAGTTCGAGCCCCGTGTTGGGCTCTGTGCTGACAGCTCAGAGCCTGGAAACTGCTTCGGGTTCTGTGTCTCCCTCTCTCTCTGCTCCTTCACCAGCTCACACTCTGTCTCTGTCTCTCTCTCTAAAAAATAAACAATTTTTTTAAAAATTTCATTTCTATGAAGTAATGACCTCAAGAACTTTTGATACACGTACAACTGTTTGATAGAACTATTCGCACTCATAACCTGACCATCCCCTGGATCCCATGAGTTAGTGGTGCTTAAACAAAGACAGCCTAACCATTTGTGTTCAGTTCTGCTGAATCAACAGCCCCCACTTGTCAAGTGACAGGATCTCCGCTCTTTCCCTCAGAGGGAAATTCACAGCTTTCCGAGCTTCTATCATTCCTCTGCTCTAGCTGCTCTCACTTTCTCTCGTGCTGATTGCTGGGGATCTACTCAGTGCCTGCACCTTGTGCACAAGTCTGTTGACTGATTCACCCATCAAAATCATCAACACCTACTATTTTCCAAGTACTCTTCTATGATCTTGGGCTATCTCAGTAAACAAAATAGACAAAAGTTCCTTCTCTCCTGGAATATTCTACTGGAAGGAGGCAAACAATAAAATAGATCTTTTGAGGATGCTCTTTCCACTACTACTACTTTGAGTAGTAGTAGGCCCACGGGCCTCTGGGTCTCAGGCTCTTAACTTTCTCTCTTTGGCTAGCATCCCCCTCTTGTTCCTTATAGCAGAGTTGCTAGGAGTCCCGAAATTATACTCTTTCAGTGATGGGATGGAAGGACTTAAGTCCAGGTGTTATGCTTTACCCCAGAACAACTGTTTGTTTGTTTTTTTTTTTCCTATACATCATGTCCAGTTTCTGGACTTCCTTTTAAAATGATGGTGATTTTTTTTTTTTTTTTTATTCAGGAGCTCTAGGTAACTTGAATACTGTGGCATCCCTCTCTCATTCTATCTAACATGGTTGGCTGCATATGTCCAATTTTTAATTATGTATAGCCCTTGTTCTTCCCATGACATATTTCTGCACAATGAAAGTTTTCGGATTCTGCTAGATACCAGCGGTAATGTCACCTAAATTCATACAGAGCATATCTGAGCCTCAAATTTGCCCCTGGCATCAATGTTAATGCATTCAACAATAAATGTCGTTTATTGTCATTATTATCTAGTGGTCCCTTTTTCCTTTTCTGATTGATTACAGGTCCGCAAATCATATTAATGTTGTTAGACTGCTATATAAAGTAAAGGTAAATAGTCTTAGGGAAGGCTTAAGGATTCTCTTTTAAGAAAAATGCATGAGGTTAGAGTCCTTGCTTTAGAATGTCCAAAGATTTGTTTTCTGCTTTTGATCTCCATTTTATTATCTTTTCTTTCTTTTTTAATTGAAGTATAGCTAACACACAATATTATATTAATTTCAGGTATATGGCAGTGTTTTGTGTTTTTTATTCACCATTCTTCCTTCTGGTTCTGATCCTGTTCTTGCTAGGTAGCATTTTTGGCATGTGAAGTGTTATTGAGTAAACATTTCTCCTGGCACATTTCAAAACATTGACATCAGGAACTGAATGAGAGCACAGGGCTAGAATTCCAAAGGTTTTGTCTAGGTCTTCCAGTGACCATGACTCTGGGACAAATCCCAGAGCCACTCCGTCTTTCCTTCTTTATATTGAAATTTGGCATGACAATTTTCTTACTTTCTTTAGAAGTTTCAGGTGTGACTCTTTCTACTTTCTTATTTATTTATTTATTTATTTATTTTTAACTAAACTCTACACCCAACATGGGGCTCGAACCATGACTTGAGATCAAGAGTCACACGCTCCACCGACTGGGCCAGCCAGGTGCCCCTTTCCACTTTCTTATTTTAACTTCAAGGGCATCAGACAGTTAATATTCTTCCAAAGTATTGAAGGCAACACAGTACTCTAAAGAGACTGAGTGGCAAATCTGGTATCTCAGGGAGGCCTACTGGTTCCAAAGTTTTTGTCTTTTGCATGACACTTGATAGGGACAAACATATGTGTTCTTACATACATTATTGAAGTATTAGAAAAATAGAATAACCAAACTTTTAAAAATTTGAAAGCAAATTGCCATTATATCCAAGTTGAGGACATATTTTTTCATTATCCATAAATTATGCTTCGAAGACCATGGGGAATTTTTGGCATGTTGGCTCCCTGTCCCGTGTGGCATGAGGAGAATCAGGTTTAGGTGATGCAGGCAAAGTTAAGTGAATAAAACCAGAGTCCTTCTTTAGCCTAACAGACAGAACTATATTTATAAACTCTGCAAGGTTTGTTTTCATATTTGTGTATTCCTTGGCTTTTCATTCCAGATTCTTCTATGCAAAGAGGCAAAGAGAGGGAAGGGAGAAGTACCGGGGGGGTGGGGGCCTGGGGGGGATGTTGTGAGGACAAACTGCTCCAGAAAAGAAAGATTTTTAAGCTCAGTTATGTAGGCTCACAAGGTTTATATCATTTCGACATGCTTGGAATAAGTAAGTTGAAACAGAGCTAGAAATCATTTGATGTTCATCCATCACTAAATTTAACCTGTTTTTTGCATTATGCGTGTTGCCACGTTGCTTTACCAGTACTTTGTGTCCCTGGGGACAGTTTTTCGGCTTCAGAGTTTCTTCTCCTGTGGTTAGGAAAGCAAATGTCACTCTGTCCCATGAAGAATTTGGTGGAATTTAAGGCCCGTGGATGTGACAGACCAGGGCCTGAGAACATTCGAAAGAGCATCTTACTTTTCTCATCTGCACTACAAAAACATTTCATTCCATTTCATTCAAATGAGACTCTTTCCAAAATCAGTTTCTCAAAATGTGACACGTTAGATTGCATTCAGTATGGTGGCGAATAGAGCATGAAGCACAGAAATGCTTTTTTTGTGGAAAAAAAAGCAGAATAACCGTAAACTAGCTCCTATTATTTTGGTTAGGCTTACTAACACGTAAACTGTCTACACCACATCTTCAGCAGAGACTGCATTGCCCTAACCATCCTCGAAACACTTCTTATTCAGAAGACATTGGAACATGGATTTGCAGACAGGATCCAGCGGAATATGTTTACTATAACCTCCCCAAATCAGACTTCAGGCAGATGTTACATCCTGTCCTCTGGAATTTTTTTGCTCTCTGTGGTTTGCCCTAGAACCTTGACCTTCAGGCAATGCTATGAGATCTTTTCCATCTGACCTGTTCTCCCTGTGCAGGTGTAATGAGGGAGGGTGGGGAGGTATTGTTTTAAATAATTCAGGGGTGTTTCATGTGGTTAATCATTGTTGTCTCTGACTGTTTCTTCTAATATATTTTCATTAACATTTTATTGTAGCCTGAGGCTAGTTAAAACCCAGGAGACACTTTTATAAACCCACACCCTTTCTCTTCCAGTTCTCCATCTGTACTCACTAACTGGTTCACTGGGGGTCACTTGCAGAACTGCAAATGATAAAGATTTTAAGGACAGCTGGCTTTATTTTGAGTGGAAGAGGAACTAAACTTTGATCAATGAAACAACCATAAAAGAAAAAAAACGCATATGAGTTTCTTTTTTAACTAGCTGTTTCAGTGAGGAAATACAAGCAAAACCATGTTGAAATTCTCTTTTCTAAAATAGAAAAGTGCAAAGATGGTGACCTTGACCTATGGAAATTATAAAATCTTTTCTCTCTATTCTCTTAGATTTCCCACATTGGTTGGGTTTATCTGACACATGCAAATTGATATCTTAGTTGTAGAACAACCCAGGGAACTTGAGAGAAACAGAGCGGGTGAACTGAAGCCTGGATCAGATAGAAAACGTACTAGACAACCCTAGTATTTAAGGCCTGGGAACTTTCTGGTCTGATGGCCTGCCCTCATGTTGTACCTCTTTTCAAACTCCCCACTCCTTTTCTACCTCTGTCCCATCCCCACTTCTAGAGCCCAGTTTCAGCCGTGGAACTTCTTCCATTATGTATACGATTGTTCTGACCAGTGAACACCTGATCTTGTTTGTTTTCCTGAAACTCTTCCCTGAAATTTACTTGTCAAAGAGACTTTAGTCATGGTTTGCATTTTTTCCTGCCCCTGTTAATCATAATGTTCAGAATTTTTAGTTACAGTGACTTCACACAGACTTTAATTCCTGAATACATATTTTACTTAAGAATTTAGCTTTGATCTTCTTTAAGACTATCATTCGATGATAAATCTGGCTGGAGTGGCTCTGAGAGAAAAGCGATAACACAGTCTCCATGGATGGACCCTCTCCATTGGAAGTCACTCCCTTCCACCTGCTGGCTGGGTCAAAGGGTGTGGGGGTGCAGGAGCTACCCACACAGTCTTTCAAGAGCTTTCCACAATATTTGGCCCTCTTTGCCCATGGGAGGACTGGACTCTCTCTGAAACGGTTTAAGTGGATGGTCTGTATTCTTGGTCCTGCTATGTTCAAACATTCATTTCAGAAGTGGTGAGAACTGATCCTGATTATCTCTTTACATCCATTCCTTCCTATGGAGCTCATGATCTCCTCCTTAACCAGTTAGGGTTAACAGAAGACTTCACTGTGATTCACCAAATGAACTGTATATTTATTGAGCACTAATAGATATTTTATTTGTAATACAGAGAATTATGGTAGCTGCAGTGGGGAAAGGAAAAAGTTACTCAGAAGTAAAAATGCACCTTGGCCCTTCCTGCTCTCAAAAAGTTTACCATCTAATTGGGAAGACAGCTTATGTAGAATTTGCTAAAAACTGAAAAAGTTAGAGAAGGGAGTGCAGCTCATTTGCGCTGGCATGACCCAGAAGTTCTTCATAAAGGAGTTTGGAGCTAAAACTAAGCATTGAAGAATGTGGAGGGTTCTACCAAGAGGAGTGATGTTTGTAAAAATGTATTTGTTAGGCATAGCTTCTATGTCTAACATCCACTTTCCTGTATGTTTCTACTTGATAGCTACACATCCATTGCATTATTGTTGGTTGACTTTGATCATAAGTTTCAAGAGGTAAAAAATAAATTTTCCTTCACTCTTTGTGATAAGCACCAGTGAATAGAATTGGTGAAAAATAATAAATAATGGAATTATAGTTTCTAGCTTTCTTGTGTAACAATTGAAGTGAGTGTGTTGGAATTTGTACCGTTTGAACTTTTTTTATTTAAAAAAGAAGCAACACATTTTCATTACAGAAATTTCGGAAAGTGTAGAAAATTTACAAAGAGGGAAATAAGAATGCCTGTGATTTCATCAGACAGATGAATAAAAACATTTTGGTAGATGCTTGGAAGGGTGGTCATGCACAATTAGTCTGGTTGTGCTTTTCATAGCTGCTGGGATTGCCTTTCACGTAGGATACAAATGTCAACAGTGCTCCAGGGGCATGAGAGGCAGTGGCCCTGATGCCCATAATTGGGACATATCCAGCAAACTCACATAGCCTAACTCTTTTCATTTTTTAATCTCAAAATAATTTATGTGTAATAAATATTTATCTCAAATATATTTTTAAATAGCTAGCAAAATTTAATTTTTAAACATATCCACAATCTTAAACACATTTCCTACTGTTTGCCACTATTTGCCATTTAGAGTTTTGTTTTGTTTTGCTTTGTTTTTCAATTTAAATTAATGTCATAATGACTATCCTTACAGGATTTATATCTGAATTTTATTGTAATTTGTCATTTCCTAGGTTAAACTCCTAGAATAAGACTTGATGGGAAAAACAGTCTGAGCACCTTAAAAAACTTTTTATGGGAGTATAACATGTTCACAAAAAGCACGCAAATCATAACTGTACAGCTTATTGAAGCAGCACTTAGAACAAAGAACAACTTCCCCTTGGGCTTTTCTTTAGTCATGATCCCCCAAGGGTGACCACTACATTGCCTTCTAGTACCTTAAACAACTTGGCCAACTTTCGTATTTTGCATAAGTCAGATCATGTAGTGTTCACCACTTATGAGGCTCATTCATATTGTGGCATATAGTCAAGGACTGTTCGTTCCATCACTGATAGAATTCCATTACAGGACTATACCACAATTTATCCATTCCATTTATTGAAGAACCTTTGGATGGCTTCTGGATCTTGACCTCTGCAAATAGTATTGCTAGGAATATTTTAGTGCCTGTCTTTTGGTGAGCATAAGCAGGAACTTCTGTTCAGTGTGTGCCTAGGTAAGAAGTAATTGGGTTAGAGGAAACATAATATTCAGCTTTAGAAAACTGCCAAACCTTTCTTTAGAGTGGTTTTATTTGTATACCCTGCCACCAGCAATGTGAGAGCTCTGGTTGCTCCACATCATTGCAGTTCCTGCATTGTGGGTCTTGGCCATACTTTGCTGTAGTTTTAATTCTCATGTTTGTCTGCTGGCTAACGTAAGCACCTTTTCATATGTTTAGTTATTGGCCATTTGGAAATCCTCTTTTGTGGACTTACCTATTCAAGTCTTTTGCCCATGTTTTAACCAGTTGTCTGTCTTTCTCCTACTGATTTGTAGAAGGGAACCAAACATTTTGTTTAAAGATCCTCTGCAAAGCTTTAGGAACATGCATGAATACTTAATCGGCTGATCATTAGGGAGAAGAGATAGTCCCTGGAATTCACATAACCGTAAGGAATATCTGTTGTGTGAAGAGAACCAAAAGGCTTTATGTTAGACATTAGGGCATATTTTAATTCTAATATGAAATTTTAAAGATAATGCTTTCTATAAAATTCCCAGTGTCTCAGAGTGCTTGAACCAAAGTGCCAAAACATAGGTGTTTATCCTGACATCTTATTTAGAAGGATCTTTAAAAAAGCAAATCGTGTGAATGTTCCAGTCTGGCAATATGAAAATAAAGTGACAAGGAAACAGTTTTAAATTCTCTAAAGAAGAAACGAAGAAAAAAATTATTCTAAAAATGTTCAAGTTTCAAAATGTATCTCTATTTAGATGGTGATGATATATCCAGGGATATATAGCAGATGTGCTGGCCTGTGTCCAAGCCCTGCTTGGAGGTTTGGAATCAAGGAAGACTGTTACATTATGTGTGAAATGTCACTTCAGTTCAGAGTCTGCTAGTAAATGGGTAACACCAACTTCATAGTCTTTTCAGGCTGATTAGTGGGAAAAGCATTCCCAGGTGCAAATATCCACACGTTTAAATCATTTTTAAGAAAAAAAATAGGGCATCATATGATCCATCTACTGGTCCCTTCTAGAAACTGTAGGTTGAATGATCTTATATTTCTCAAATTAGGTGGGTTTCAGGGCCATAATATTCCTCTTTCTCAAAGAAAATAATAATTCTATGCCATTTTTAACGACACTACATTAAATTTTGCAGGTTAAAAAAAAGTTGAAGTTGAAAGTTAAGTGGAGTGAAATCTCCCTAGTCCATTTGGGCATTCTTCCAAAAATCTCTACAAATTGTATAACTTTCATCAATTTGGGACTGAACAAACTACTGTTGAAGGCTGTGTCCATTACCTTCTTAGCTGGGAAAGGAATATCATCCTCAAATATTAATCACAATGTATGTGTGCGATTAAGACTATGTGGCCTTTGAAACATTTAGAAAAGTATATTGTGTAGAGATCAGACCAAAAGGGGCTTAATGAGTGTGTGCTCAATCTTTGCGCATCTGGCTTTACTCTTGATCCCTTTTTCTTTCTTGTATAGCAGAGAAGTTTTTACTGGCTTGTAGCAAGGTCAAAAAGAGAAAGATATTTTAACTCGATAATAAAAGGCAAATAAGAGGACATATAAACAAGCCATGAAGGAACAAAGGTTTTCCTTTCCATCAAGGATTTCCTGAAGAAGTCACAGATTTCACCCAGGTAATCAATACCTTATTAAGTTCATTTCTGTGAAATCTTACCTAAGTTCACACAGGAAACTTTTTAAACACACACCAAAGCACAAAACTTGGGCCATCATCAATAAGATAAAAAAGTGGGGGTTACTCTTAAAGAAATTTTGGTGAACTGGAAGAGAAAAGAACAGCTGCTCTTTATGGATTTTATCAACCCATGTGATTTCATCAGCGAATGTTGCCTTTCTTCCTTCTGTGGACTTTTGACCTATGATGATCATCAATTTAAGATCAAGGCTCATGACCCAGCATCACCACTCTGGGATTTATTATAGAAAACAAATAAATCAAGAAATGAGGAGTGAGGTCCAAATTAACACAGCATCATATAGAAGAGATCAGTGGGGCTTTTATGCGATTTAACTAGGACTAGTATGATTTCTTTTTTTTTTTAATTTTTAATGTGTATTTATTTTTGAGAGAGAAAGAGAGAGACAAAGCACAAGCAGGGGAGGGACAGAGAGAGAGGGAGACACAGAATCTGAAGCAGGTTCCAGGCTCTGAGCTGTCAGCACAGAGCCAGACACAGGGTTCGAACCCACGAACTGTGAGATCATGACCTGAGCCTAAGTCGGACACTTAACCGACTGAGCCACCCAGGCGCCCTGGGCTAGAATGATTTCTAAGTGGTATGAGTAAATCAGATGTAATTTGTTTTAGGATATTGTGTCAGAATGGAAGTACCATCATATTTAAGTTTTATAAACAAAGAAGTAAATGTTAAGGTATTATATCTCATTTTTCTTTGAGTGCTCGGCAAACATCTTTTCCAGATATACTTTTCCTTTACTATTTATAAGACAATACTTTAAGTCATGAGACTGGTATTTGTAAGTGGCTTGTGGAAACAATATCATTACTTCTTATGCCTCATGCTTTTCTCGGGCATGAATTTCAATCTCTGCACACTATGGCTGTATGAACAAGAAGGGTCAAAAGATCATTACTGACTATACTTGAAAGAGAATTCTTCAAGTTAAAAAAAAAAGTAAAAAAAAAAAAAAGAAATGCAAAATTATGAGGGAATAGTTTACCTGAAACTCACTGCTCTAATCATGTCTCCTATCTACCATGCTCATAGTATGGAGATCTAGTCCATTTTTAATCAGGTTTTAGGTGCTTTTTAAAGGTAAGCTTTAAGGTAACCACAGAATTAGAGAAGCTAGATTTGACCGAAAGTCTGAGAAAATACTAACTGAATTCAGGTCTTCTCTTTGTGCACAGAAGGTTTCAGGCAATATTGTCTCTGATGCACAGAGGTGCCACGCTAGAGTCACCCTGTGTAAAATTGAATACCTGATTCGTGTCATTCTGCTCAAAAAAATTTACTTGAGGGCACCTGGGTGACCCTACCTCTCCACCCGAGTATATCTAGATGGTTGTGAGTTTATGTAGATTTATGTAGACCTGGGCAAGTCAGTATCTGGTTCAGGGGAGACAGAGATAGGTGGAATTCAGACTCTCCTCAAATGCTTCCAGATTTGTCTAGATTACCTAAAATACAAGGAAGTAGGGGGAAAGCTTTGAAATAAAACTTGCTCTAGAGACGGTCTACAAATCGGGGTCCTATACCGGAAAGCAGTGAACAACAATTAACAAGTACGTATATATCTGTTCAGGAAGGGGTGAGGACACTGAGACTTAGTGAGCAACGGGCTTGTTTAGGCTGTGGGAAACTCCCTTGTCCCAAGTTTCTGACTCATTCTATTTACTCCCACACAGCTTTTTGTTAATGAATGTATGGTTCCGCACCGTTATCTCTGCATTGTCTGTTAGCTTACTCCCTTCTCAGACAAAAAGACATTTCTGAAGGGCTTTTTAAATTTCTTTCAACTGGTTCTTCCAGCGTGCTTCCTTAATAGCTTCACTTTATTGTTGCTTTAATTTGAAAATGCAAATACGTAACCATTTGGATGAGGAAATTTACAAGTAAAATCCTTAGATTTTTTTAATTCGCCGGGAATAGGAAAGCAAGGAATCAAACACGTACTTACCAGCAAACTCAGTTTCAAAAATGGGGAAAGACTCCTTGAAGACGTCACAAATGGAAAACGCCTGAGCTCAACCGCTTGGCATCTGAGACTAGTTACCCTGGATGGTAACTGAATGTTGGAAAATATTCTGGCCAGGGAAAATTTTGCACTCACGCTTGCAGGGGGAACAGAGCTTTTCTGACAAAAGGCCTCTGCACACTCAGAAGCATTACCAGTTTTCAAATTCTAAGGGTTTGCGTGAGGAGAGAAAGGAGATAGTCAAGGGAATGGGGCAAGACTGAATTAAAGATGAGTGGGGGATTATGTCAACAAATGTTCATATTGCCTATCATCAGTTCATTTGACACAAACATCTTGGGATCCTGGAACCAGGAAATGGGAATTCACTTAATGAGATAGATACAGTGGATGTTGGATTTCCCCATGGTAAAAGAGAACCTTCAAGCTTATCTGAACCATTCTACTTTTCCCTCCATTTCCATCTTAAAATTCTCTGCTAGTGTGTTGTATTTTTTAATTTCCAGAATTCCTACTGAGGTTTTTCTTCAAATCATCTCCTCTCCTCCAGTTTCAGAATCTGATAGATCTGGCTTTAATCTTTGTAACGGATTGAATGCTTGTGTCCTCTCCATCCCTGTCCCCCACCATTTGTATGTTAAATTTCTAACCTCTCAGTGTGACCGTATTTGGAGATGAGATCTTTCAAGGAAGTAATTGAGGTTAAATGAGGTCATAAGAATGGGTCCCGGATTCAATAAGATTAATGAACTTAAAAGAGGAAATACCAGAAATTCTATATGAAAAAACACTATGTGAGGACATAGTGAGAGGGCAGTCATCTGCAAGACAGGAAGATAGCTCTCACCGGAAGCCAATCCGCTAGAACCTTGATCTTGGACTTCTAGCCTCCAAACTGTGAGAAAATAAATTTCTGTTATTTAAGCCACTCAGTCCGTGCTATTTTTGTTATTGCAACACAAGCTAACTAATACAATCTTGTTTTCTCTCATCGTTGTGGGGTCTAAAAACTCAAGCTCTCTGAGCCACAGTTTTGTCAACTGTGAAAATAGTTTAATGACATCCAACTCCAAGGAAAGTTTAAAGGTTAAGCACACACACACACACACACACACACACACAAACATGTCAAAGTTGTTCGAATATAACAACAGCATAACAAATTTAACCTTACCCCTTCCCTTTCCTGTGGTTGGACATCTCCAGAAATGAGGACCCACTCCACTCTCAGGTGCTGGTTGGAACACATCTGATTTTTTTCTAATCCCTTCTTCTGAGTATGTCATTTGCGCTTTTATATCTCTTGGATATAAGATCCCTCTATGGGGGGGGGGAGTGTTTGGGGATCAAAAAACAAACCTTCTCTTACCCATCCTATTCCCAAAACAACTGAAAAATAAAGCACAGGTGTCAGATGGGCATCAAAATATCAGCACACTGGTGAAGCTGGATTGGCAGAAGCAGCTTGAGATAGCACCTATGTGGGCCTTCCTAACTGGTCACACTTCCAATAGGAGCCCTTTCCCCATACAGGGGATGGAGGCTGCCCCAGAAACAGACCAGAGGTATCACCTCTGCAGGGAAATCTGGAGGAAAGACACAAGGGCAGAGCTGAGCATGCTCTGTTCTCTCTTCCAGACTTGTAGGTCAGATAACTCATTTCCTCTCTTAGAGGTGGGGGGGAGGGTAGGGGGAGGGGAGGAGGGCTAGACGTGTCACTTCAGTACCATTCATGCCTGGGAATAGAGGTTTCCACATGGAAACATTAGGAGAAGGGAAGAAGGTTTTCCCTCATCATAATTTTAGTTGTCAAAAATAAAATGTGACTTAAACATTGAGGGAAGATGGGAAGGCCCAGCATGTGCTGACATGTCTTAACATAAGTCATAAAGAGAAACCTGAAACTGTAAGGGAGTACACGGAGGCAGTCCTGCAATGCAAGGTCGGTGTCAGACATCAGAAAACACAGGTAGCAGGGAAGGAAAGTGTAGAGCAGGGAAGAATTAAAAGCAGATTGAAAAGACAGACAGGTAAGAAGATTTGTACACGAGTCTATAAGGAGGGGAGTCGGGTATTCAGGAAGGTCTGGAGGAAGAACTCCACCTAAAAGAAGTGAAGGAAAAGAGGGAAAGTGAGGTGGAGATTATTTTTTTTTTTAAAGTAAACCAGAAGATGAAAGGGAACTTTTTAAGATGAAAAGCAAAAATATAAGACAATCTTTTGGCTGGAGAACGTTTTTCACATATGTGGAAGAGATAATGTAGACACTTCAAGGAAAAATTAAATTAAGAGAAATTTAGCACAAGCCAGAAAGAAGCACTCAGCAAGTAAAAGAAGTTAGGCTAAATGGAGATACAAATTTCTGTAAAAATTTGAAATGCTTCCTTTCATCCTATTCTTTATATGCTTTTCCACCATCAAGGTAATTTGATACACCTTAGCTATCTAGTGTTGGAAGTAGTCAAGTTATGAATTTGTCACATGATTGTGAGTGTCACAATGGATCTGCAATGTGTTAGTGGCTTCCACATGTCCTATCATTTTCATTGAATCTCGTCATTGTTAGTTGTAAGATGCATCATTATTCTATGTTCCACAAAGAAAGAGAAATGCTGTCAATTTAAAGCTAGATATATGAGCAGATTTTAAGGTATTTCAAGATCTCAGAATTACTGAAATGTAAAAAGGAAGAAAGAAAGAAAGAAAGAAAGAAAGAAAGAAAGAAAGAAAGAAAAGAAAAAAGAAAAGAAAGATTACATTTTTAAAATTTAAGAAATTCAGTATTTTAGTTTGATCTATTTATTTATTGCATCTCATTTCTATCTCTTTCCTTCAGAATTTAATTCCTTGAATGAAGGCAGGCACTTTGCCTGCCATATTTATGACTGTTTCTATCTGGGACTATATTTGCACATAACGGAATATTGTTTGATGACTAGTTATTCTTATACAAGGAGGTGATGAAAAGAGAGAATAAGAAGCTGATATTTATTTGGTTCCCTCAGTCACTCACCCAAGAAATATATTCTTCCTAAATCAATCCTCCCATTCAAAAATATTTTTAGGTGCATCTGGGCGGCTCAGTCGGTTAAGCATCCAACTTTGACTCAGGTCATGATCTCACAGTTTGTGAGTTCAAGCCCCCCATCGGGCTCTGTGCTGACAGCTCAGAGCCTGGAATCTGCTTCAGATTCTGTGTCTCCCCCTCTCTCTGCCTCTCCCACACTCATGCTCTGTCTCTGTCTCTCAAAAATGAATAAAAAAACATTAAAATATTAAAAAACATATTTTTAAATGTGCCCTGGTGTGGCACAGAGTGCCCTATCTGTGCCACACCAGGTTCACCCTCTTCCAGTGCTTGGCTTTAACCGTCATTTTATGGGGTTATACTCTAGCTTCGGTGAGTAATGTGACCATTGTGCATAGCTGGAATACCCTAAGGATCCCCTAGGGTGGTGCCATATTGTGGAATAACAACATCCCTCAGTAATTCCAGCAATTACCAACTTTTCCGTTAGAGGGGGAGCAGGTCATGGTTTCTTTTGATGGGCACCAGATGAAAGAACTGGCATATATTTAGAGGCCATGCATGCGAAAAGAATGTATCTCTAAACCTTGAAGTCACGCGGGGTGGTGAGATGCCCTCCTCAGGAGCTGGTGGAATGTAGGCATGGAGTCTGATGGAGAGTAACTAACCCCTGTCTCCCATTACAAGAGCATGAGCTCACTGAGTGCAAGGCAGATGAATCATGTGCAATGTTTAGAACTTTTTTTCCTTCCTTTGCCTTTCTATACGCAGTGGTGAAAGTAGAGTATGTCCTAAGTGCAGAGCATCCCATTCCACAGACCACGTTTGTCTTTACCGTGTGCATCCTGGTAGGATGTTGTCTTCCAAGATGAAGAAGGGATTGAGTTATATTTCCACTATTATTAATTACTTATATGTATAAAACCATGTCTTATTTCTGATAATACTACTTCGTATTTCCTGACTCTTTTAAAATACTGCTCACGTGGCTCCACTGTTTCACTGTACCATGTTCCTGGATTAGGTAATATATCATAGAACAGCTTCTAGATTCAAAACGCCCAGCTTCAGTAATGAGTCCACCACGTACAAGCTGTGAAGCCTTGGCAAAATGACTTGTCTTCCCTGTGCTTAAGTCTTCCATCATCTCTAAAGTGGGAATAAAGCGATATTTTCTTGGGGTTTTTATAAAGATTAAATTAGATAGTTTATATAAACCAATAGCACATGGCACATGTTGACTGTGCAACAAATGGGAGCTTCCAACGGCCTCTGTTGCTCTTCCATATCTATTATCTTATTTGATTCTCACCGAGTCCTGTCAACTAGGAAGAATAGGTTATTTCATAGGAATGAAACAGGTTTTAAAAAGTCAGCAGCTCTCTCCAAGTTCACAGGTCCTGCCCAGTGAATGTCTGAACCCCGACTGGAACGCATATATTGAGATCTACTGGCATTGAAGAACAATGTAATCTCTTCGGATCTCATAGTCCTCACAGGAAAACAGCATCTCTAAGTTTCCTTGTAGCTGCTTTGTTATTGTATTTACCTGTTAGTTCCTGGTACCCCAGAGAGCCATGTTACTTCTGACAATTGGGAAGCCACTGTTGTACAGGATGAAGTTAGACCAAAGTCCATGGTGACCAGATGAGTTTAGTCCCCTGACCAAAGGGCTAGGTCCAATAGTCATCCATTCTTTGTGAATTATTGCTGATGTGTATGTTCGTGGTATTGTTAGCATCACAATTTATTATTTATTGAGTGCCATCTCTGATGCAGCGTTGCGCGAAACACACACCAGACAGGGCTTTCCCCCGAGGACATGGAAATGGAATTCAGATGCTCACGATTCATGAGATAACAGTAAAGCTACTCAGGGTGTGCAAACATGGTTTGCAATGAGATCAGCCTTGGAATGCTCAGTTAAAGGAAGTGTTTGATAGGAAAGGAAGGAGGGGGGAGGTGCTTGTCACTAAAGCAGCAAGAATGTTTCCAGGTATAAAAAGCATCATGAAGGTCAGCAGCTAAAGGTATAAAAAAGGTGGGAGGTAGAGAGAAAACCAGGATCACATCAGTCATCAGAAAGGAACAGAGTGGGGAGGAGCAGAATGAGAACAGAGTTCTCATTCCCAATCCAGAGTTGGGCCTTTGTGGCTGTATCCTGGTGCCATGTGCAGTTTGTCCTGGGACAGACCAAAAGAACATGTCTTGCCTTGTTAAGGCAAGTGGCTCCATACGGCTGCCTAGATCAGGCTAGAGTGGAAAGTTATATCACATCTGTGCTGGTTTTTAATCTCCGTTTGGTTTTGTTTGTTCAAGTTAATGAAAATGATGTGCTATTGTTATATAGTGATGCCAGAAAAAGTTTCACCAGAGACTTCAAAAATGTGTTTGGTACTGTGCCCACTTCATGTGGTTTCACTTTCCCCGTCTTCTCTCCTCCCTCCCCTTTTCTCTCCCCTCCACTGAAGCCCTTCTCTGATACTGATGGATTAATATCATGTGACTGGAAGGATATTTGGAGAGAATTCAGCTAAGCTGACAAGCTAGCCCCTAAAAGATAAAGTGACGGAAAACTCTAAAGGCAAATGGAGTTAGTATCATTTATAGAGGACATATTTGTAGAATCATCCATTAGTATCATTTATAGAGGACATATTTGTAGAATCATCCAATAGAAACACATAATTAATAGCTCCTCAAATTCATAGCCGGAGCTGATGAATTAGGATGAATACATCTCCATCTGGGAATAATTAATAGTAATTTATAAACTCCTTAAGGAAAGGAACTATGTCTTCACCTTCCTTAGCCAGTCCTCTGGGTGCCATAGAATCTGCTTTGTCCATCTAGTCTTTCAAAATTTATTAGGTACTAGGTATTGTGCAAAGGCATTGGGAGACACCAAAGAAAAATAAGGCATCTTTACCCTCATGAAACCTAAAACTTTGGGGAAGAAGGTAAAACAAGATAGACTGTGATATCTGCCCTCAGCAAGCTAAAATCAAAGAGATATGGGGCTGATTCGTAGGGGGGGGGGGGTAATATAACTCAAGGCTCCCAGTACCCAGTGACAGACATTCTACTCAAACTGGCTTAAAACACATGTAGGAATTTATTGGCTCAGTCAACTGCAAAGTAAAAAGTATTATTAGATTTAGGCCGATCAAGTGCTCAAATGACCTACCAGGAATCTGTCTTTCTCCACTGTTTTGGCACTCTCAAGAGGTTCTATCCACGTTGTAGCAAAGATAGCCATTGGCAGCTCCATATTAATGCTAAACCACCTGAATAACAGTAGCAACAAAAGAAAACCTCTTCCCAAGAATTCCGACAAAACCCTTGGAGCTTCATCTTAACTGGAGCAAACTTTGGTAAATTGACAATCCATGAACTAATTATTGTTGCCAGACAGACAGAGTAGACTTATTATTGGTGACGCTTAGGTCATGTACTGCTTTCCTGGAGCCCACAAGAAGGAGTCAGGTCCATCCAAATCACAGGGCTCCAAGTGAGGGAAGGACATTTTTCAAAAGGAAAATCACGGTTAGCAGAACAAGAGGGCACGAATGCTGGGTACGTAAAAGCGACAGCACTGTAGAGCCTTGGTGACAATCTGTGAAGGAATAATTGTGACCCCCAAAGTTGGCCAGACTCGCAGGGTAGGGATGAAGACTGGGGGTGGAGTGGACATAATGTGTGGTACTCCACAATACTTCCACTTATATATGAAAAAACTTAGTCACATTGGCATGACTGGGAATTTGGTCATGGAGGTATCACACGGACGCACAGGTGACGTGATTGTTCAGGCGATGTCGGAAGGAAGAGTAGGAATTACACCAAGAGAAGGGTGGTAAAGTGTCTGTGTGTTTCCACCTTTGGGCTGGAGAGGGAGTGGTCCAGAGAGAAGTACGTATGTAAATACAGGCAGGTGTAGAAATACTTACACAAAATCATTAACAGTGTCACATCAGAGGTTAGGACAAGAAGGAGAAAAAAGGAGATTATTAATTTTTTTCCCCTATGAAACAATATTATTTAACTAGACACAATGAACTTGCATTACTTTTGTAATATTTCAGTCCCATAAAATCAAGGAAGACATTTGCAGACAGCAGCATCTAATAGAATTTTAGATCTATAAGAGAATTTGGTCATTTCTAAAAGCTGTGAGAAGCAAAGTAACTTCCTTAAATCTCATCCAAAACAAACAAACAAACAAACAAACAAACAAACAAACAAACACTGGGATTAGAATCCAAATTCCTTGGATATATATGGTCTTATAATTGCCCCAATCATGGCTTTTATTTTCTCCACATTTTCTTTGTGTGAATAATTGCTATTTATTGAGCATGTACTGACTACTTGGCATTGTGACAGGCCTCAAAAATATAGCAACGAACGTGGCATTTGTGGGCTCCTGGTTTCAGCCTAGTTTTAATTCATTCAATAGTGTATGTCAACTATTGAAGACAATGTAAGCATTTTGTAAGCTTTGTTTTCAAGTACATGATTCCTAGAAGAAGTTAAACCCGAAACCGTGCAATTGTAACTTTGCTGCTATTGTTTCAATCTCTCAATACAATGTGATATGTAAAAGTTATTTATATTGAGGTGGTTGCCACATCTCCTGTAGCAACAATTACCTCACCTTCCATCATTCGCCTTTTAATCACTTTAGGTGACTAACCCTGTATTGGCCCCAAATTAGAAAAAGGGGAACAGGAAGTTTGGGATTCCCCAGTTAAGTTCTTCTGGAGATGTCCTCCCCAGGAGACAGATGTCTGCACTCATTTTCCAGTGGGGTGTTTTGACTATTTGTTATAATGAAACAAACACCATGGGAGAGAGATAAACTTAACTTTATCATGGCCCTTGACTTCGTAAGATGCCTGTGATTTTGTAGGCCACTTTGAAATTTCCCTAGAGTTTTATATGCAATTCCAAGGAAATAAAAGTCTCATTCAGGTAAAGGATGGGGGGCAAGTGAAGTGGAATGATGGGAAAATTTCTTCAAACACTCTCACCCAAAAATAGGCTTATGTTTGAGTGAGGTGGAAAAGGTTAGTTTTTGTTTCTGGATCCATTCCTAATTTGATGCTAGGAAAAGATAGATTTTAAGACAGATTTTAAAAAAGCCAATTTGACTTTAAAATGCTTTAGTTTTCCAGTTGAACATTTATCCTCCAACATGAACTGAGGCAAGCTAGTAAATTATACATTACTTGATAGGTCTTTGAACTTTCCAGCTGTAATTTACTGTGATGAAGCAGAAAAGCACAAATCTGCACTTCATTGGTCAGAAGGTTTTCGTATGGTTATTGGTCCAATTTCATAATTTACTTTTATAGTACAAAAGACACACCATGATAATCTGTCTCTCCGATTATTTCTTGGCATCGATGGAGACTTTTGTTTTCTCAAAAACAATCCTATCAGTCATTTGAAAACATTTGGCCCTAAATGTAGTTCTGGACCTAAAAGCAATCCTGCACATCTGGCTTCCTTTCTCCCAATGAGTTACATCTTCTTAGGATTTTATTTTATTTTAGTATTTGAGAGTAATTTTAGGTGTGATTGGCAGTAAGTATGTATGTCTTCATGTATTGGAGAAACAAGAGAAGGTAGAAGGGCAGTGAAGTGGTAATGAAGAAATAGGTCTGTCTGGAGCCAATTAATCAATCAATCAATTCCACAAACATTTATTGAGTGCTTGCTCATACAGACATTGCACTAGGTGTTGGTAATTTTAAATTTTTTTTTTCAACGTTTATTTATTTTTGGGACAGAGAGAGACAGAGCATGAACGGGGGAGGGGCAGAGAGAGAGGGAGACACAGAATCGGAAACAGGCTCCAGGCTCTGAGCCATCAGCCCAGAGCCTGACGCAGGGCTCGAACTCACGGACCGCGAGATCATGACCTGGCTGAAGTCGGATGCTTAACCGACTGCGCCACCCAGGCGCCCCGGTGTTGGTAATTTGAAAGTGAATAAGATAGATCTCCCTGCTGTAATTGAACTGAGACTCGGGCAAAACAATTCTTAGTCTTACAAACACTTGTTTGTCAATAATTGTGATCCATACTATGATGAAAAATTTCAAGGTGTTAGGAGATCACATAACAGAGAAGCCCAGTCTTGTCTGAGCAGATAACTCTCAGATTTAGGATCCCCATGAAATCCATCTTCATCCATCTAATTGTCAGTTTGCCATCTTCCCCTGGTTATCTGACAGAGAGTTCAAAGTCACCGAGGACAAAACAGAGCTTTCTACCTTTCTCCTAAAACCTACACTTCTCCTAGCGTTGCCATTTTAACGTTGCCATTTTCTTTCTTGCTCAGACTGTAAGACCCTGGACAATTGGCTCTTCTTTTGCTCTTCCATCCACATTCATTCCCTTAGTAGATCCTGTTGGATGTGCATTTAAAATAGCCCGGAATATAGCTGTTTTTCAATAGTTCTCCCACAGAAGAATCACTACCACCTTTCACTCAGGCCAATGCAAGAGCTCTCCAACTCTCTCTCTGCTCTCCCCTTGCACTGCCTCAGTCTACTCTGCCAGCCAGAGACCCAGTGGAGCTTTCCACGGTTGGTCAGATCCTGGGACTCCGCTGCTCAAGCCCCTGCAAGGGCTTCCTGTGACATCTGAATTCCAACCACCTCACACTGTCCTACCCAATCTGGCCTCCACCCCCACCCCCCACCTACCTTGTGCCATGCTCCCCTTCCTTCATCTGTCCCCAACTGTCATCTTGTTCCTCACAAGTTGCAGTTCGTACCCCAAGTTCTTCCCTTCGTGCTCTTCTCCTGAGTCTGCACACAGCTTGTTCCTTCACTTAGGTGTCTGTTCAAAAGACCCCTCTTCAGAGAGGCCAGTCCCGAGCACCTTAACTAAAACAGTGCCCGCCCCCACCACTGTAACCCCTTGCCTGTTTTATTTTCTTTATAGCACTTACATCTACTTGACATTGTATCATAGATCCATATTCATTTGTTCTATTGAAGACAAGGTTCTTATCTCTTCCTCATATTTTTCTACTTGTGGGATGAATGAATGAAAGCAATTATGGATGATACATGGTAAATGAGGAGGGCGCTGGTACAAAATGAAGCAGGGAAGAAGGTGTTTTTAAAATATTCAGAGCCTTCGGGTGCCTGTGTGGCTCAATCGGTTAAATGTCTGACTCTTGAATTCAGTTCAGGTCATAATCTCACAAATTGTGAGACAGAGCCCCACTTCGGGCTCTGTGCTGATGGCGTGGAGTCTGCTTGAGATTCTCTCTCTGCCCCTCATCTGTTTTCTCTCTCAAAATAAATAAGTAAATTTATTAAAATAAAGAAAATATGCAGGGCCTTGCCCATCTTGAGAAGTTTGGACTATTTCCTAGAAGAAATATGAAGCCATTGAAGATTTTAAGTAAAGACAGGATACAACCTGATTGACATTTTTAAAATTCTCCAATGAAATTGTGAGCTTGAGTGGTTTTTTTTTGTTTGTTTGTTTGTTTTTGCCATCAGGAATAGGTTCAATGGACCTGCCACTTATCAATGCATTTTTAGTTGTTTTGTATAAGTGTGTTTTGCAAAGATCACTTGTATGAGATTAGAAATAACTCCCTCTCTAAAGAAGAATAACCTGGTATCATGTAACTTTTAATTAGAGGAGAAGATCTGCTATATTATGACTTTTAGAATAAAGCATTATTTAAAAATAATTAAAACTTTATTATTGCCAAACAAAATATATTTTTTATTCTTTTATATGTTGTGTTAAGCCTCAATAGACTTCTCTTTGTCCTTATGAAAGATAGTAACTGAAATAGAATGCCTATTTTGAGTTAGAGCATAAAAACAAAGTCTTTAGGGATTTTTGAATGGAGTCTGGACTACAGCCCTACACAGTATCTTTAAAATTTTATTCTATGGACTATTAATGTTTCCCAAGATATTCAAAGGTGTTTTATGTAAATGGGATTCTGGTGCCAGATTAAGTTTCAGAAAGGATGGAATAAATGAAATTATGCGTCTTTAACTCAAGATTTCCAGAGCCTGTAATTTGCTTATGTGCACTCTGAGTCCCCAGGGCTGATACACAGCATATAGCATTTCCAATTGCCCCTTTTTCACGGAACACCTTTCCTGCGGAACATGGTTTGGGGATTGCTGATGGACTGAGGCACAAGCGATGTACGTATAACTCATATGGTACCCGCAGGGCCGGGTTCAGGGGTGTGGGTCCTGTGCATCCCCGCAGGGCCCAGCTCTCAGCAGGAGCCTTGCGTCCGGTTTATTGCTGTGCTGGCACCATCTTGAAATTTTTCATAAGTGCTTTCTGTCTTCACCCTTGGATTTTGCGGGTGAAATACGAAGGGACACTGGAGCATGGGCAGCACGCGCCGAGTGTGCTTAACTGACCAGCAGCGAGCGCACAGGAAGGCCAGTGTGTGCGCGCGGGGACCTGATCCTGCTCCCCGTCTTGCGCACACACTGGGATAGCCCTGGGCACCGTGGGGCCCCAAAGGGGCAGCTAGGGCTGGGACTTGGGTTCACACTGATGGCGTCCTTCAGTGCATCCGCGTCGGAAGCAGCAGCGGTGACCGCAGCTCCAAGGGAGAGAGCAGGGCTGTGCCTGGGGGCAGTAGGTGGACCCTCGTGGATGGCTCAACTCTCATTCTCCTGCCCAGTGTCCTTCCTGTGGCGTCTGCATAGACATTAACTTTCAGGCCTGAAGGCTGAGACCGGTTCTGCTGGTGCTCCAGCAATGAACTGTTCACTAAATACCGCGAAAAGCATGCACACGGATTGCCCAATAAAGCCTATCAGATTTTAGGTTCGATGGTTTTGAACACTTCTGCCATGTTGCGAAGCCAATGCCGTGCCACAGACCTCGAAATAGAAACTAAGTTTAGAGATCATCACAGTTGTTGGAAAACAGCACTTTTCAGAGAAAACTTCCGATGAAGCAGTTATTAGGAGGAAGATGTCAAAAAAATCTTTGCAGTTGAGGAAACAGCGATAGAATGCATAAAGAGGCACTGTGAACTGTATACAATCATGAAGCCACTTTCGGTTTCTTGTACAAACCCCAAGAGTTACAAGAAATGTCACATGAAACATTAAAATGCCATTGTATAAATTTACATTTACAACGAAATTCAGGCTTATGCGAAACCGACTTGTGTGAAGAATTAAGTCTTGTTGGAAAACTGCTCTACAAGAATCATTAGCTCTAGATGCACTAAAATCCATATTTGGAATAATGTATCTGAAATTTATCCCTAAGTTGTCCCAGTCTGTGAATTATTCTTAACAGCTCTAGTAGCTGTGGCATCAGCAGAAAGATCTTTCTCAAAATGAAAAATTATCAAATCATTGGTGACATTCCATTTGCCAAGAGTAACGGCAATCATTTCCCATTATATCAATGAAAACGAAGTTACTAAAAGTAAAAATTTAATGACCTAATAAATTTCTGGCAATGTCCAAGCCAGAAAACTTTTAAGATCAAGATATAAAATATTATTATTTTATTTTATTATATAAAATTATGACACCAAAATGATTTTTTTTTGCAATTTATAAGTTTATGCTGGTACTCATATATCACTATTACCCTTATTATGTCTATAAATATTAACTTTTTTTGAGGAAAAACTTTATATTTTGTTCTTTTAATTGTACTTTGTTCCTACTTTTTTAACAAGGGGGGGGAGGGGTCTTTCATTTTCTTTTTGCACTAGGCCTGGCAAATTATGTAACCAGGCCTGGATACAAGGCATGAAATGGTCAGAGTTGTCCAAGCTACTATTCCCCCAAGAGGTATTTATTTGGAATGTTTCCTAGGAAGTGTTAGAAAGGTGGGCAAATGCATGATTTGTTCTAGGTTTGGATTCTGTAGCAAAAGGTATGCTTTCTACCAAACAAGCTTTAAAATCCTTCCTAGTTTATGGGGCACCTGGGTGGCTCAGTCAGTTAAGGGTCTGACTCTTGGTTTCTGCTCAGGTCATTATTCCAGGGTCGTGGGATTGAGCCCCACATGAGGCACTGTGCTGAGTGTGGGGCCTGCTTGGGATTCTCTCTCTCTCTCTCTCTCTCTCTCTCTCTCTCTCTCTCTCTCTATCTCCCCCCCCCCCCCCCTTTCTGGCTCTCTCTGGCTCTCTCTCAAATAAAAAATAAAAATAAATAAAAATAAAATCCTTCCTACTTTCATTGTAGGCTAAGAACCTATCGGACAATGTAGACCAGCAAGAGAATGCAGAGGATACAAAGAATAGTTTACACATGCAACATTGTCAATAGGATTATCAGCAGCTGATTTCCTTTAGGAATTAGAAAAGTCAAAGTCAATTCCTGACCACGGAGGGTCTCCAATCCTTCAAAAGAAGTTCCCTAAAGGGAAAGAGGTATCCTTAGGATTGGCTACTTCCAAAATGTTAAAAGGATTACTTTTACCTCAAGCCTGAAAACAGGTAAAGTGGGTGGGATTTTTGATGTGTTTTTGTTAAAGAGGTATGTATTTGGTGTCTATATCTGGCCATGGCAGTGACAGTGGTGATGATGTGACAGCATTATTGGAAGGCATGACTTGCCTGGGAAGATACGAGGGCAAATATAGCCTGAAGGACCTGATAGACTGTGTTATGAATTTGGGGCTTTATTCTAAGATTTTGGAGGGTCCTATAATTCTGGAAGCTAAATGCACCACTTTTCCAATAATCTTTCTGCTCATAATGTGACATGGAATAAATAGTTTCCCACAGCATATTTCAACAACAGTTTACCAGAGAGAACTATTGATTGATGATGTCCTTTTTGTGAATTCCGAGGTGTGATGAAAATTACAGCTTCCTTACTTTGTGAAGAATTTTCACAGGTCATTTCCCACAGGAAGAATTCACCCATGTTTTTGTTCTAAGAAAGCTCCATGGCTACACGGGATGCTTTATGGCTTATTTCACTCCCTTTGATGAATTGATAAAATGCTTTGAGCAGGCGACCGAAGCAAGAGCACAATGTAACAATGAGCCTGGGGAGATAAGAAGAAAAATTTTAATGTTATGATTTTATTATATTGATGAAAGTTTTCCCAGACACAGTATAATCTGATAGATCATAGAACCTCAGTGACTACTGATAAACTTTGTTTTGAATGTGACCAAACACTGAATTTAAAAATCTGGGTATAAGGAATAGGACCTATGTAACAAAAGGAATATAAACAAATTTAGGGACATGTTCTAAGAACCTACAGAACGCTCAAATTTGCAAAAATTATAGGTTACTTCATTTTTCATATACTGCAGTAAAGTATAACTTAAAACTGTAATGTGGTATCTTCAGAGCTTAATTAAAATTCCATTCTAAACTTCTATATAATTTGTGGCTAAGAACCACTCCCTTTTTTAAAATTACCATTACCAGCTCTAGCAATTAGCTTTCTTTTCAAGACTGTGTTCCACCAAGAAACAAAACTGTATTACCTCTCAAGAACTGCTAAATAAATCCCGAGTAGTACCGGAGAGACAGATTGAATGCTTGTAAAACTCAGGTAGTTGATGTAAATGAAAAAAGGAGAATCGTTTTCAACAACATGGCACATTCAGACGACTGCTCTTTTACTGTAAGAAACACAATGATTCAATTTTGATAATAAAAGGCACCTCACCTTGGCTTCATATGGGAAGTAATAGGGAGTGGGAAGGAGTTCAGTGGATGGAACGTCCAACTAATTCTTGCCACATAGGAATTTTTAAAGAGGAACTATAAATAATTTTTCTTTTACTTTCTTTTTAAAAAATACGTAACTTTTCTCAGTTTTTAAACCTTGGTGGATTTTTAAATGCCACATAGACCAAACAAAATATGTCAGCAGGCTGATTAACTCCAGGGGCAGGCAATTTGTAAACTCTTGAGTACAGAATAATCAAGCCCCATTGAGATGCTATGCTAGACAGTGCCTGATTAGTGTTCTCCAAAGAGGGAGAGGAAAAAAGGAACAGAGAGAGAGAGAGGGAGAGGGACCAAGTTCAAAGTGTTTTATTAATAGGTGTGAGAAACCATAGAAGTTTCAAGAACTTGGCTGTGTTAGACTCACCAGTTACAGCACACCAGCCTTACAACTCATGGGATTCATATTAGTTTCTCAGCAAAATTAAGACCAGCTTAAGACCAGCTGAAACTGCATCTATAAAATGCCAAGTGTCTATAACATCTTGATTCTATTACTGATCAATTATATTAAAAAGCAAGGGCAAAATTGAACACTGTTTCTTAGTTTAAGGGCTGGGAGATTCAACTCATATCAGTGTCAAACCAGAACATTTCCTCAATGGAGTAATACTTGTTTTAACTTTTAGATGAATCATTGGGATTATAGACTAGAGAACAAATGAATCGTTTCAGTGACCTTTGGAAATGTGGAGAAAAACTCATGCACAATGAGTTTCGACAAAAGCATCTTTCCTTATTAACTGCCTGGAGCCCTAGAGAATTATTTATCCACTGCCTACTCTATTATGCACTTACTTTATGGAGCTAAGGGGAGGCTCACAGTGGGCAGAAGTACCCCATGGTTTTTCCATATTTCATTCCTTTTTCTTCCCATGGAAGGAGTAAATCTTACTCTGATCTCTCTAATGAAAGGGCAGTTTTCTGTCTGGTAATTAGGCAAGCACTCCTCCGTTCTGATGATTTTATGATGGCTTGTTTCATTTCAGTTTATCAACACATTAAAAAGTCTTAGAACCTGTTTCCGATTCTGTGTCTCCCTCTCTCTCTGCCCCTCCCCCGTTCATGCTCTGTCTCTCTCTGTCCCAAAAATAAATAAATGTTGAAAAAAAAAATTTAAAAAAGGGGCGCCTGGGTGGCGCAGTCGGTTAAGCGTCCGACTTCAGCCAGGTCACGATCTCGCGGTCCGTGAGTTCGAGCCCCGCATCGGGCTCTGGGCTGATGGCTCGGAGCCTGGAGCCTGTTTCCGATTCTGTGTCTCCCTCTCTCTCTGCCCCTCCCCCGTTCATGCTCTGTCTCTCTCTGTCCCAAAAATAAATAAATGTTGAAAAAAAAATTTAAAAAGTCTTAGAATAGTTAAAATGTATTGAGCCCTTACTATGTTACTAGACATATATATCATGTTGAATCTACATTAAAAATACAAAATATTTGTGCTATAATCTCTATTTTCTACTAGAGGAAAGTTAGCCTCAGAGCAAAAAAATTATGAAACGCACAGCAGTCATTAGTGGCTGAACCATGATTTGAACCCAGGTTTCCTGATCTCAAAATCTGGGTTCTTCATATCATACAACATGGTCTCTCAATTTACTCAATGCTTTTATTAAGGTCAGTAGTCTGGAAAGTTTGCAGTAAGAGACACAGTCACAATCTACTTTTTTGTTTGCTTGTTTTTAAGTTCGTTCAACTCAGAAAGCTGACTTCTTTTCTCCTTCTTCTTCTTCTTCTTCTTCTTTCTTCTTTCTTCTTTTCTTTCTTCTTTCTTTCTTTCTTTCTTTCTTTCTTTCTTTCTTTCTTTCTTTCTTCTTTCTTTCTTTCTTTCTTACTAATAAAGAATCTGAGGCCCTAAAATATTTTGCAAATGGGCAACATCACTAGAGAGAATTATACTGTGAAGCTTCTCAAGGAAAGAAAGCATCCTGAAGGAGGTTCCATTCATTTAGATGTATGAATCCTGGAAAAGTCCCAGGCTTTAACTACCATCTATTTGCTGATTATACTTGATTTTCTCTCCAGCTATTGACATCTCCATTGAGCTGTAGAGTCCTAAAGCCATTTGTTTGTCTGATGTATTCATTTGAATGTATAATAAGGCATTTCAAACATTACAAATCCAAAGCAGATTTTTCCTTTCCAAATCTGATCTTCTATTATTCTTCTTTCCTAGGAAATGGCACAACCATCTGTCAAACATCAAGAAACCATCCTTGAGTCTTCTTCTCCCCTACCTTCCAGCTCTAATACATTGGAAGTCTTGTGACATTACCTCCAAAATTTATTCTGAATCTGTCCATCTCTTCATCTTTACCATATCGCCAGAATCCCAGCTACCATTATCTCTTAGTTAGACTGTCACCTTAGGTTGCTAACTGGTTTCCCTACTTTCACTCTTGTTACTTTATTACCTCTTCTCCATAAGCAGCTGGAGTCATTTTCTTACAATGTAAATCAGATCATATGATATCTTTATTTAAAACCTCACAATGCCTACTTCTTTGGTGTCTCTTTCTACTCTCCCAGGCTTATTATTTTCCATTTCTATTTTGCTATATTTCAGTTGTTTGAAATCTCCATGTATGTCCTTGCTTACTGTATTTATATTAACCTAGCTGTTAGCTAGCTATACAGTTAAAGACATACCCACCCCTCTCTTCTTGCTCTGATTGCTTTAGGTATGACTATAAAGTTATAATAATGATTTTTAAAAAATTTTTGTTTCTCATTTATTTTTGAGAGAGAGACAGAGACAGAGACAGAGCATGAGTAGGGGAGGGTCAAAGAGAGAGGGAGACCCAGAATTGAAGCCGGCTCCAGGCTTTGACTGTCAACATAGAGCCTGATGTGGGGCTCAAACTCACAAACCGTGAGATCATGACCTGAGCTGAAGTCAGACGCTTAACAGACTGAACCACCCAGGTGCCCCTATAATGATGATTTTTAAATAAACATATCATTCATTCCATTTCACAGAAAAATATTTGTTGTCAGATACAGAGATGTATCACATAGCACCCCCACCCCCTTTGAGAAAGGACTCATACCCAACTGCAAGGAGTATGGTTAGCTGACCATCTTCAGATGTCATCTTGATTATCAGGGTCTATCTCCACTTTCTAGCTGAGGTCATGCTATTTTGGGGGCACTCCAGCCAACAAGTGAGCAAGATGGTAGTTGAGGTCATGATTTTCTGGAGACAACACCTAACTAGTGACTAAATAAAACAGTGGGACGGAGACTAGTCATTTATGTCCAACGTGGCACTCCTCTAAAAGGAAATCTTTGCTCTAAATAAACATGCTAGGTTTTCATAAGGCCAATGATACTGTCAGTAATAGGGCATGAAATATACTTCCAGATATATTCAAATAATTGTGCTGAAAATCAACCTGCTGAATCACTGGGTATTTGGTTCTTGGGTAAACTGTACACTTCATAAAAAATAGAACTGTGCCTGACATTAAACATAAAAGGAAAGAGGGACAATATTTTGAAAATTGTTTCTAAGGCACTATGTTAGTTATCTGTTGCTGTATAATCCATTATCCACTTTCAGGTTGGTTCACTCACATGGCTGACATATTGGTGCTGGTGTTGGCAGGAGAATTCTTGTCCTCACTATACGGACCTTTCTCTAAGGCTGCCTGAGTCCTCAATATATGACAACTGACTTCCCCCAGAGATCACAGCAAATGATCCAAGAAATCAAGATAGAAGCCATAATGTCTTTTATGACCCCCACCTTGAGAATCTCATACCATCGTTCCCACAATATCCTATTGGTTGCTCAAGTCAGCCCTATTTATTGTGAGAGAAGGCTGTATAAGTGTATGCATTGGGAGTCATCTTGAAAGCTGAGTACCACAATCACCCATTAATTTATTGATTAATACATTGATCAAATCTCCCCGAGTGTCTAATGTAAAAGTGCCTGAGATAAGCTCTGGCAATAGTTGGAAAAGAACCAAACAGATCAACTTTTATTCTCTTGCAGCTTATATTTTGGTTAGCGTGGGGAAGAACAGAGAATTAATAAATATAAGTATAATGCATCAGGTGGTTACACATCTACAAACAAAAAACTGCTTAAGAGAGAGAAATTGGTAGGAGGGCTGGCCCTATTTTTATGGCTTGTTAACGCAGATTTCTGTGATAAGGTGCCATTTGTGCAAGAACCTAACTAAAGTTGGGGGTGGGAGAAGGCAGCCCAGGTGGCTGAAGTGGGAGCAGAATATTTCAGGCAGAGGAAACATTCAGTGCAAATGTTGGTGGGAAAATGCACAGAAGAGCAAAACAGCCTACAGTTGGTAGCTCAGAAAGATTTCCTCAACTATAAGTTAGGGCTACCATTATACTTGAAGTCACCTGTCACCTTTGATTCTCTTCTGTTTTACTCTTTTTAAATCTAAGTTCAACATTTAAAGCCCATCTAATACAGAAGAATTTTCTTACCATAAAACTCACAGCTTATAAATATTATTTTTCACTCACCTCATATTGGCTTACGTGGCTCCTTAGGGCAGTCTTCCCAGTGGCTGTTCCAGATCTCTCCACAGTCCTTAAGCTCCAGACTCCAACTGAGCCATCATTCTTCTTGGTAGATTGTCACTGACTCTCTTCAAAAGATCAAGGCCATTTACCAGACACTATTTTTTTTGCCTCAAAACTGTGATGGAAACTTTGTCCGGGAATTCCCTATTTGTACCTTTAAGGGGACATCTACCATGCCTTCCAAATGCTACCTCTTTCACCTGTACTTTAGATATTCTCCTTTTGCATGTATTCTAGGGTTTTGGCCTTAGACCACCATCCCCCACCTAGTTCCTTCAGACTTTATTTTCTTTATCATTACACACTGCTTCTTTTCCTCTACTGAAAATATTCTACTGACTTTCCTATCTTTAGCAAATAATTCTCCCTTCTCCTTTGTTACCCCTAGACCACCGTTACTTAAGGAGGTCAACAGAATCACTTGATATGTTAGGCAAAAAGGCAGATTCCTAGTTTTTGTCCCAGATCTACTTGATCAGATTTTCCAGGGGCTGGGGCCAGGAGAGTGTATTTGGAAAAACTTCTCCATGTCTCTCTGGTGAGCACCATTACTGGAGACTTGCAGGTGTATACTCTGATGTTTCTTCTGACTAGATGTTAATTCATTTTCTTATGGCATTCCCATTCTCAATCTCTTTCCTCTATAAAATCTAATTTATCAAAGCCTTCCTCTCTGTCAGTTTCTGTTATACTGAAATCACAAGGTTAAGACATTAGAAAATGTTTAAGTAGTGATTAGTATTTTTATTTTATATGTATAAAACTCAGGAATAAAAAATTAAAAGTAAGTCATTATCAGAACTGAAGCTAATTATTCTTGAATCTCATTGTTCTAAATGACCTGAAGAACATTTGGGGCACTGCAATTATGTTCATCTTTACTTCATTATTCTTTGGTCTTAGTTGCTTTCCAGAATCCATGTAAGAAACAAAACAAAACAAACAAAAACTTTAATAAAAGTAGCATTTCCTTTAGCTTCTATACTGGGAAAATATTGGATCAGAGATCAAGGATATCTTTTTCTACATTGCAGGGTTCTACAATAATTAACTGATTCTTTGTATGAGTCCCTAAGTGAAAGGTTGAAAACTCTAAAGCATAGTCATTAATTAGAAGCTTTTCTGTTTGAAATCTTGTCACATTCTGCTTTCTCAGGATGATGTTTATTAGTTGGGCAGAAGTGACCAGTTGTCCACTAAAAATGCAGGCTCCCTTTCCATTGCATGGCACCATCATGAGGAGAGGGCTGCCCTGTCATTGGCAACATCTCCCAAGCTCCTCCCAGCTCACACCTTGCACACATCCAGGTGTGGCCTCAGGACATCCTCACCAATGGAATGGAGCTTGGAGAGTTTAGGAAGCAGGTGAGTTTTGAGTCCTAAAGAGCCCTCAAAGATCCTGAGAGATGACTACCCCACGTGATACAAGGAACCTGGTTTCCTAAACATCATCCACAACAAGGAACTCTCTCATGGGACTGGTATGAGCAGGTACTAAACTTCCATTGTGTTAGGCCATTTAAATATGAAAATTTGGGGGCGCCTGGGTGGCGCAGTCGGTTAAGCATCCGACTTCAGCCAGGTCACGATCTCGCGGTCCGTGAGTTCGAGCCCCGCGTCAGGCTCTGTGCTGGCAGCTCAGAGCCTGGAGCCTGTTTCCGATTCTGTGTCTCCCTCTCTCTCTGCCCCTCCCCCGTTCATGCTCTGTCTCTCTCTGTCCCAAAAATAAATAAACGTTGAAAAAAAAATTAAAAAATAAATAAATAAATATGAAAATTTGTTTACTTCAGCAATAAGCAATCTCATTCAGTCATAATGAGTTATTGCCTGCACTAGTCTCTTAGACGTTAGCTGGTGATTTTGTTTTCTTCAATTTTTCAAATGTCTGAACAGAACCATTGATCGTTTCCTCTTCCCCATCTCCCACATCCATCTTAAGAGGCACAGAAAAAATGGAAAAATGGTAAGATGGTGAAAGTCCAAGATCTGTGGCCTACTCCCCCAGATTGTCCAGGTTACCCTGGCCAGTTTTCTTCATCTGTCTCCTTCTTTTTTTTTTCTTTAATTTTATTTTTTATTTTTTAAAATTTACATCCAAATTAGGTAGCATATAGTGGAACAATGATTTCAGGAGTAGATTCCTTAGTGCCCCTTACCCATTTAGCTCATCCCCCCTCTCACAACCCCTCCAGTAACCCTCAGTTTGTTCTCCATATTTATTATTCTCTTCTGTTTTGTCCCCCTCCCTGTTTTTATATTATTTTTGTTTCCCTTCCCTTATGTTCATCTGTTTTGTCTCTTAAAGTCCTCGTATGAGTGAAGTCATATGATTTTTGTCTTTCTCTGACTGACTGATTTCACTTAGCTTAATACCCTCCAGTTCCATCCACATAGTTGAGAATGGCAAGACTTCATTCTTTTTGATTGCCAAGTAATACTCCATTGTATATATATACCACATCTTCTTTATCCATTCATCCATTGATGGACATTTGGGCTCTTTCCCTACTTTGGCTATTGTTGATGGTGCTGCTATAAACATGGGGGTGCATGTGTCCTTTTGAAAAAGCACACCTGTATCCTGTGGATAAATGCCTGGTAGTGCAATTGCTGGGTCATAGGGCAGTTCTATTTTTAGTTTTTTGAGGAACCTCCATACTGTTTTCCAGAGTGGCTGCACCAGCTTGCATTGCCACCAACAGTGCAAAAGAGAGCCTCTTTCTCTGCATCCTCACCAACATCTATTGTTGCCTGAGTTGTTCATGTTAGCCTTTCTGACTGGTGTAAGGTGGTTTCTCATTGTGGTTTTGATTTGTATTTCCCTGATAATGAGTGATGTTGAGCATTTTTTCATGTGTTGGTTGGCCATCTGGATGTCTTCTTTGGAGAAGTGTCTATTCATGTCTTTGGCCCATTTCTTCACTGGATTATTTGTTTTTTGGGTGTTGAGTTTGTTAAGTTCTTTATAGATTTTGGATACTAACCCTTTATCTGATATATTATTTGCAAATATCTTCTCCCATTCTGTCAGTTGCATTTTAGTTTTGCTGATTGTTTCCTTTGCTGTGCAGAAGCTTTCTATTTTGATGAGGTCCCAGTAGTTCATTTGTTTGCTTTTGTTTCCCTTGCCTCCAGAGACACGTTGAGTAAGAAGTTGCTGCGGCCAAGATCAAAGAGGTTTTGCCTGCTTTCTCCTCGAGGATTTTGATGGCTTCCTGTCTTACCTTTAGGTCTTTCATCCATTTTGAGTTTATCTTTGTGTATGGTGTAAGAAAGTGGTCCAGGTTCATTCTTCTGCGTGTTGCTGTCCAGTTTTCCCAGCACCACTTGCTGAACAGACTGTCTTTATTCCATTGGATATTCTTTCCTGCTTTGTCAAAGATTAGTTGGCCATACATTTGTGGGTCCATTTCTGGGTTCTCTATTCTGTTCCATTGATCTGAGTGTCTGTTCTTGTGCCAGTACCATACTGTCTTGATGATTACAGCTTTGTAGTATAGCTTGAAGTCCGGGATTGTGATGCCTCCTGCTTTGGTTTTCTTTTTCAAAATTGCTTTGGCTATTTGGGGTCTTATCTGGTTCCCTACAAATTTTAGGATTATTTGTTCTAGCTCTGTGAAGAATGTTGGTGTTATTTTGATAGAGATTGCATTGAATATGTAGATTGCTTTGGGTAGTATTGACATTTTAACAATATTTGTTATTCCTATCCAGGAGCATAGAATCTTTTCCCGTTTTTTGGTGTCTTCTTCAATTTCTTTCATAAGCTTTCTATAGTTTTCAGTGTATAGATTTTTCACCTCTTTGGTTAGATTTATTCCTAGGTATTTTATGGGTTTTGGTGCACCTATAAATGGGATCAATTCCTTAATTTCTCTTTCTGTCACTTCATTGTTGGTGTATAGGAATGCAACAGATTTCTGTGCATTTTATATCCTGCAACTTTGCTGAATTCATGAATCAATTCTAGCAGATTTTTGGTGGAATCTTTTGGGTTTTCCATATACAGTATCATGTCATCTGCAAAGAGTGAAAGTTTAACCTCCTCCTGGCTGATTTGGATACCATTTATTTCTTTGTGTTGTCTGATTGCAGAGGCTAAGATTTCCAATACTATGTTGAATAACAGTGGCAAAAGTGGACATCTCTGTCTTGTTCGTGACCTTAGGGGGAAAGCTCTCAGTTTTTCCCCATTGAGGATAATATTAGCTTTGGGTCGTTCATATATGGCTTTTATGATCTTGAGATATGCTCCTTCTACCCCTACTTTCTTGAGGGTTTTTATCAAGAAAGGATGTTGTATTTTGTCAAATGCTTCCTCTGCATCTATTGAGAGGATCATATGGTTCTTGTCCTTTCTTTTATTGATGTGATGAATCATGTTAATTGTTTTGTGGATATTGAGTCAGCCCTGCATCCCAGGTATAAATCCCACGTGGTCGTGGTAAATAATTTTTTTAATGTATTGTTGGATCCGGTTGGCTAATATCTTGTTGAGGATTTTTGCATCCATGTTCATCAGGGTAATTGGTCTGTAGTTTTCCTTTTTAGTGGGGTCTCTGTCTGGTTTTGGAATCAAGGTAATGCTGGCTTCATAGAAACAGTTTGGAAGTTTTCCTTCTGTTCCTATTTTTTTGAACAGCTTCAAGAGAATAGGTGTTAACTCTTCCTTAAATGTTTGGTAGAATTCTCCTGGAAAGCCATTTGGCCCTGGACTCTTGTTTTTTGGCAGATTTTTGATTACTAATTATGGGTCTGTTCAAATTTTCTATTTCTTCCTGTTTCAGTTTTGGTAGCGTATATGTTTCTAGGAATTTGTCCATTTCTTCCAGATTGCCCATTTTATTGGCATATAATTGCTCATAATATTCTCCTACTATTGTTTTTATTTCTGCTGTGTTGGTGGTGAACTATCCTTTTTCATTCTTGATTTTATTTATTTGGGTCCTTTCCTTTTTTCTTTTTCATCGGACTGGCTAGTGGTTTATCAATTTTGTTAACTCTTTTAAAGAACCAGCTTCTGGTTTCATTGATCTGTTCTACTGTTTTTTTGGTTTTTTTTTTGGTTTTGATAGCATTAATTTCTCACCTAATCTTTATTATTTCCTGTCTTCTACTGGTTTGGGGTTTTATTTGCTGTTCTTTTTCCAGCTCCTTAAGGCATATGGTTAGGTTGTGTATCTGAGATCTTTCTTCCTTTTTTAGGAAGGCCTGGATTTCTACATACTTTCCTCTTATGACCGCCTTTGCTGCATCCCAGAGGTTTTGGGTGGTGGTGTTATCATTTTCATTGACTTCCGTATACTTTTTAATTTCCTCTTTAACTGCTTGGTTAGTTAGCCCATTCATTCTTTAGTAGGATGTTCTTCAGTCTCCAAGTATTTGTTACCTTTCCAAGTTTTTTCTTGTGGCTGATTTCAAGTTTCATAGCATTGTGGTCTGAAAATATGCACGGTATGATCTCAATCTTTTTGTACTTACTTAGGGCTGATTTGTGTCCCAGTCTATGGTCTATTCTGGAGAACGTTCCATGTGCACTGGAGAAGAATGTATATTCCACTGCTTTAGGATGAAATGTTCTGAATATATCTGTTAGGTCAATCTGGTCCAGTGTGTCATTCAAAGCCATTGTTTCCTTGTTGATATTTTGATGAGATGATCTGTCCATTGCTGTGAGTGGGATGTTGAAGTCTCCTACTATTATGGTATTACTATTGATGAGTTTATGTTTGTGATTAGTTGATTTATATATTTTGATGCTACTACATTTGGTGCATAAATGTTTACAATTGTTAGGTCTTCTTGGTGGATAGACCCCTTGTTATGATATAATGCCTTTCTGCATCTCTTGATACAGTCTTTATTTTAAAGTCTAGGTTGATTGATATAAGTATGGCTACTCCGGCTTTCTTTTGGTGACCATTAGCATGATAGATGGTTCTCCATCCCCTTATTTTCAATCTGAAGGTGTCTTTAGGTCTAAAGTGGGTCTCTTGTAAACAGCATATAGATGGATCTTGTTTTCTTATCCATTCTGTTACCCTATGTCTTTTGATTGGAACATGAGTCCATTGATATTTACAGTGAGTACTGAAAGATATGAATTTATTGCCATTATGATGCTTGTAGAGTTGGAATTTCTGGTGGTGTTCTCTGGTCCTTTCTAATCTTTGTTGCTTTTGGTATTTATATGTACATATTTTCATCTTTTCTCCCCTCAAAAAGTCCCCCTTAAAATTTCTTGCAGGGCTGGTTTAGTGGTCACAAACTCCTTTAATTTTTGTTTGTCTGGGAAACTTTTTATCTCTCCTCTATTTTGAATGACAGCCTTGCTGGATAAAGAATTGTTGGCTGCATATTTTTCTGATTCAGCACATTGAATATATCCTGCCACTCTTTCTGGCCTGCCAAGTTTCTGTAGATAGTTCTGCTGCAAACCTGATCTGTCTTCCCTTGTAGATTAGGGACTTTTTTTCCTTTACTGCTTTCATGATTCTCTCCTTGCCTGAGTATTTTGTGAATTTGACTATGATATGCCTTGTTGATGGTCGGTTTTTGTTCAATCTAATGGTCGTCCTCTGTTCTTCCTCGATTTTCATGTTTTGTCTTTCCCGTTTAGGAATGTTTTCTGCCATCATTTTCTCACATAACCCTTCTACCCCTATTTCTCTCTCTTCCTTTTCTGGGAACCCTATGATTCCGATGTTATTCCTTTTTAATGAGTCACTGATTTCTCTATTTCTTAAATTGTGCTCTTTTGCCTTAATCTCCCTCTTTTTTTCTGCTTCATTATTCTCTATAACTTTGCTCTCTATATCACTGATTCTCTGTTCTGCCTCATCCATTCTTGCCACCATGGCAACCATCCGTGATTGCAGCTCAGTGACAGCATTTTTAATTTCATTCTGGCTATTTTTTACTTCTTTTATCTTTGCAGAAAGGAATTCTAATCTATTTTCGACTCCAGCTAGTATTCTTATTATCGTGATTCTTTTTTTTTTTTTTTAATTTTTTTTTCAACGTTTTTATTTATTTTTGGGACAGAGAGAGACAGAGCATGAACGGGGGAGGGGCAGAGAGAGAGGGAGACACAGAATCGGAAACAGGCTCCAGGCTCTGAGCCATCAGCCCATAGCCTGACGCGGGGCTCGAACTCACGGACCGCGAGATTGTGACCTGGCTGAAGTCGGACGCTTAACGGACTGTGCCACCCAGGCGCCCCTATTATCGTGATTCTAAATTCTGGTTCAGACATCTTGCTTATATCTGTGTTGGTTAAATCCCTGGTTGTCATTTCTTTGTGCTCTTTCTTTTGGGGTGAATTCCCTCATTTTGTCATTTTGAAGGGAGAAAAGGAATTAATGAGGTATAAAAATTAAAATTAAAAAAATTAAAATTAAAAAAATTAAAATTAAAAAATATTAAAATTAAAAAAATATTAAAATTAAAAAATTAAACACACACACACAAATCAAATAAATGATGCTAGATCCTTAGTGTGTTTTGGTCTGGGTACTGAAAGTGGTTTGACAGATTAGAGAAAAAAAAGGGGGGGAAGAAAAAAAAGGAAATCATTTGAGAATTTGAAAAAATGAATACATTTAAGTAGACTAAAATGAGATGATGGAGGTAAAATAGAATTTGAAAAATATACACAGAAGTAAAGAATACAGTAGAAAAAAATTAAAGAAACATATTTTTATTAAAAATTAAAAATAAAAATGAATTTTTTTCTATATTCAAGAAAAAGAAAAGAAATAAAAATAGAGAAAAAAAGAGAAAAAAGAAAAAAGGTAAAAAGGAAATAGTTTGAAAATTTGAAAAAGTGAATACACTGTCGTAGCCTAAAATAAAATAATGGAAGTAAAATAGAAGTTTAAAAAATTTACATAAAAGGGAAAAATATAGTAAAAAAATTAAAGAAAAATATTTTTAATAGAAATTGAAGGTTAAAATGAAGTTTTTCTCTTTCTGCATTCAAGAAAAATAAAATAAACAAAAAAGAGAAAAAAGAAAAGAAAAAAGTAAAAGAAAGGCAATTGTTTGAAAATTTGCAAAGGTGAATACACTGAAGTAGACTAAAATAAAATAATGGAAGTAAAGTAGAATTTGAAAAAACTTACACAAAAGTAAAAAATATAGTAATAAAAATTTAAAAAAATATTTTTAGTAAAAATTGAAAATAAAAATGAAAATTTTCTCTTTCTGTATTCAAGAAAAAGAAGTGTAAAGAGAAAAGAAAATTGAATAGAAAAAGAAATTGAAGTAGGACTGAAATTACTTCGTTTTCCCCTGGAAGTCAGTGTTTTATAGTGTTATAAAGTTTAAAGTCCGTGCTTTATAGTTGATAACTAAGCCGGCAGTGAGACTTGTGTCCTTGAAGATCGAAGTTGGCCCAGTTGGGCGGGGCTCAGTGTAACAGCACCACTCTCCACTAGATGGCGCTGCTAGCCTACTGGGGTGGATTGTTGCGGTGCTTATAGGTGCGTTTGCGCATGAGCGGGGGCAGTGAAAAATGGCGCCACTTAGCTACCCACTCTGTTCTCCTGGATCAGTAATCGTGCACCCGTCCTCTGTCTTCAGCTTTTGTCCACTCCCTGCTTTTTCACACTCTGTGACCAGGCCCCAGGCAATACTTCTCTCCTGAGTTTTTGTCTCAGATGCGGCTGTTTTCCCCAGCCCCTTACTTCCGAAAGACTGCGGCTTTGACCTGTCCCGCCCCTCTGTGGAAGGGTCTCACCAAGCAATGGCCGAATGAGCAATGGCCGAATGCGGCTGCACCCAGGAATGCCCGCTGGACCCTGCCGCTGTCGGTGCCCCAAGACTAAGGCCAGGTACCAGCCCGCCTCAGAAAAAGTTTGTGAGATAGTGTTGCAGCAGCGTTTCAGGGATTATGGAAAATCACAACACACATCTGGCACCAGGCTTCACCCTTAATGACCTTGTTCTAGCAACAGCGAATGTAGCTGTTTTCTGGGGTCTGCTGGGACCAGGTGGCTTCAACAGTCTCTACCAAATGTCCTTCCAGCAGTGGAACCGCTTTTCCCCGTGTGGCCCGAGAACCTCCTGGACCCCACTCTGCTCCTCGGGATTCGCCCTTCCCACCAGAGCACCGCCAGGTATCGAGCTGTGGAGTTGCAGCCTTTGCACTCCCCTTGTTTACAGTCTTAATGGAATTTAAACCCTCTCCTTTCTCCTTTCTCCCTTTTTAGTTTAGTCCCTGTGGTTGTTTCCAATTTTCCACTTTGTCTCCAGCTGCTTTTGGGGAGGGGTGCTTTTCCCGTATCTCCCCCACCCCAGTCTCCGTCCTCTCTCCGCTCGCAAAAGCACCTCCCTTCCTGTGCCTCTCGCTCCCCAAGTTCACTTCTCTGCGCCGCGTACCTCCTGAATTCTGTGGTTCAGGTTGCGCAGATTGTTGTGTTAATCCTCCAGTCAGTTTTCTAGGTGTGAAGAATGGTTTAGTGTTGGTCTGGCTGTATTTCATGGACATGAGACACACGAAAATCTTCCATGCTGTTCCACCATCTTGGCTCCTCCCTCTATCCATCGCCTTCTAAATCAAGTCATGTGATACAATAAAAATTATAACTGACTGGAGCCAGCAGAACATATAGGACTTTAGAATGGACTCAGTTCTACCAAGGTTGTACTGTGTGACTTTACACTACCATGGTATCCTAACCTCTCTGGGTCTCAGTTTCCACCATGAGAGGTGAGACAGTTAGATTGAAAACCTCCAAATTCCTCTATAAATAAAATCAAAAATGAAAATAATTGCAATGCTTATAAAAGAAGACTAGACAAATGTAATATATTTTAATCCACTCTTTAAGAGTGACTCACCAAACTCTAATAGCATATTTTAAGAAAGGCACTGCATTTGAAGGTGTGAAGGAGAAAATAATAAACATTCCTCGGCTCCGGGAAAGTGTATGTGACAAATGGAAAACTGAAGCAATTGATACAGTAACTATCTAGTCTCCCAGTTGATTAATAGAAGGGTTGGGGAGAGGCTCTGGCGAGACGTGTAACGTAAATCCTGAGAAACCAGGTTGGTTCTGACCCAGAGCTCAAAATGTTCAAGACAAATGTTTACTCCAGGTGGAGTAAAGATGGATGGGCTGAGGTGGTCCAACTAGCTGTTGGAACCTTACTTGCCTGGAATGTCCTTGGAGTGTCACTGAGCCTGGGATTGTCCCTGGGCCTTAGAGTCTTTGTAAAGTAGTTCAGATTTCAAACCAGATAAAATCCTTGCACTTAAAACCACACAGGCTTCTGTGAATTCTCTGGATGAACCGAGAATTATAGCATTATCCTGTGCTGCAGATCAAAGCATGAGTCAAGTACTGTGATCTGGCCCCAAGTAGACGCAGGCGGGAAAGGCAAAAGGACATAACGGGCCTCTCCCACTTTAAAGGAACCTCCCCCCCACTTCAGCGGGTCCCACTTCGGCCCTCCTCTGGCCGTGCCCCTCCCCTGAAAGCAGTTAAGCAAATGTGCCACCCAGAGTTAAGTCTTCAGCCTTTCTAGACTGTGTTCCATATAGGGCAGACCCCAGAACCCCCAGTCCAAATGGTTCTGAAACAGTGCCCGAGCCTGTGAGGGCCTCTTGCCTGCTCCGTCCACCCACAGATGGCCTGTGCTGCCAGTGTGTGCTCCCACAGGCTGAGATTTGGCCAATGGATATCTTTTCAGGGCTGTGTATGGAGTTTGCACATAAGGGCTGAGGTGACCACAAACATGCAGGTGTAAGAGGAGTAAGGTAATCCACTCCAGGCTGGAGACCAGGTTCTTCCATGGAACTTTGAGGAATCCAAGAATTCAAAATTTAAACCTTATCTTCCAGATCATTTTGAAGGTTCATGTGTCAGGGTAGCCAAAAAGAACACGTTTTATCTAAGAGACTGGTAGCTTGGTTTCTAACTGTTCACTGTTTGACACAGGAGATCTGGACCTTCCTTTGCATTTGTGCTCTGGGCTCTACAAACATAAATGGAACTGAGTGATTAACTTGGCATTACAGCACAAGAGAAAGTTGGTTGGTCAAGCATTTACCTTGACCTTCTTACCTGCACTAAGGCCCCTTAACTTCCCTTGAACAAACTCAGAGCAACACAAGGTGTGTGCATATGAACGTTTATACTGATGTACAGACCTTATTGGTGGTGTTTTGTGCTTCCTAGAGTCAGGTGCTTTGCTAATGGTGCAGTTTTCACATGTGTGATGACTGATGCCTGCTGAGTCCGTTTCACTGTGGTTACTTAGACACACTGTCTCTCAAAATAGTGATTCTGCCTAGTGTTCCACAGATTCACTTCGATGCGAAATGTTCACATCCTAGCTTCAGTCCTCAAATTCCTGCCTATCAATTCTATCTTACACTAGTGGCAGCTGTTCAAGCAATATTACTATGGGGATCCATTTGAGAGATTCTTTTTACACAGCTATTTAAGCACCAAGATAGGTTTTTTTTAAGTTTATGTATTTATTTTGGGAGAGAGAGAGAGAGAGAAGAGTGCATGTGTGAGCAGAGGAGGGGCAGAGAGAGAGGGAGAGAGAGAAAATTCCAAGCAGGCTCCGTGCTGTCAGATCATAGCCCAAAAGTGGGAGGTGGGCGTGGGAGGGTGGGGGTGGGGAGGAACAGGGCTTGATCTCAAGAACCATGAGATCATGACCTGAGCCCCTGAGCTGAGATCAAGAGTCAGATGCTTAATCGTCTGAGCCACCCAGGCACCCCTCCTAAGAGAGGTTTTAATGGAGGTAAAAATCATCTGGATTATCTCACAAGTATAAACCTGTTGCTATAGTTTTCTTTGAGTGTGTGTCTGTTGTATCGATGCTTTAGTTATAGCCTAGTTAAATATTGTTACCCATAAATCAGTGCTATATAACACATCCTAAGTACTTTGGAAAGATTTTGGGTGGGCTAAACCTGACTGAATGTTAAGATCCCAAAGGGTTTATTATTTTTCCCCTTAACAGTAATTCTAAGGTCTTTTCTCTTTATTTATAGAATTGAATGAATGGAAACAGCAGATGGCGTTCAGTTCTTTGTGGCTCATCCAAGCAACTAAAACTTTCCTCAAAGCTCTAGCAAGGTGTTCATCTGAAGGAGTGGCTAACACACCTACGATAGAGTCCAGACTAAAGGGATTGAAGTTAATGGGAGAACATTTGAGCCCCTATTTTACCTCTAAGCCATTTATATTCTTTTTAAAAAAAAATATCAGGTGGCAAGCAATAGTGGTTAGACCAGTTTGCACCCAATGCTTTGGGGGTGATCTGCATGGTATAATTTATGATTTCTAGGACACCGAGAAAGTTCCTTTGGCCTTAACTGGCTCACTTATGTGAATGAAACAGTGCTTGAAATTCCACAGAGTCATTATTTTAGATTAACGAATCTGTCTCTTTATACACTTCAAAAAAGAATAAAAGAATGTATCTGTAAAAACAGTGTACTTATATTAAGAATTTTTTTCTCAAGGAGTGTTTTAGGGCCCTGATGTGGAAGAAGATAAGATATAGTTGCTACAAAGGAGTACAAAAGGAGGCTGGGAAATAGAAATAATGTTCTTCTAAAGAAAACTCCCATATTTATTCAGTTATGACTGCCAGGCATTCTTTATTTTTTTAGTGTTTATTTTTGAGACAGACAGAGCATGAGTGGGGGAGGGGCAGAGAGAGAAGGAGACACAGAATCTGAAGCAGGCTTCAGGCTCTGAGCTGTCAGCACAGAGCCAGACACAGGGCTTGAACCCACGAACCGTGAGATCATGACCTGAGCCAAAATTGGATGCTTAACCATCTGAGCCACCCAGGTGCCCCTGCCTGGCATTCTTTAAGAGAGTATCTCATTTGTTTTTCAGACAACATTGTGGGGGCACCTGGGTGGCTCAGTAGGTTAAATGTCTGACTTTAGCTCAGGTCATGATCTTGAGGTTCGTGAGTTCAAGCCCCATGTCAGGCTCTGTGCTGACAGCTCAGAGCCTGGACCCTGTTTCTGATTCTGTGTCTCCCTCTCCCATTTGTGCTCTCTCTCTCAAAAATAAATAAACATTAAAAACAACAACAAACAAACAAACAAACAAAAACAACATTGTGATTTGGGAATGAGTATTCTTGTCCATGACAGGAAACAACCTAGGAATCCTTAAGTGGCTTGCCAAAGATCATAAGATGCAAGGAGGACTCAAATCTAAATTCTTTTGTTCTGAGTCATGCTCCCCCTACTGCACCTAGTATTTCCCAAGTCATGTTGTCCATCAGTGAATTTGTGATATTCTCTGTTGTGGATGATTATAGCTTCAATTAACCAAGCACCTTATAAGTATGATAAGCTCTTGGGGTCAGGAGCCAAGGGGTTTGGGGTTAAGTCTCAATTTCAGCAATTTACTGATTATATATTTTGGGGCAAATTATTTAAGCCCCTTGGATTGTATCTATAAATAAGGATAATAATCTTACTTATCTCATGCCGTTATTGTGAACATGATTTGAGTGGCTACATGCAAAGATGTAAAGTGCTTAGAACAATTCCTAACACACAGTAGCTTCTCAATAACTTTTATTTATAGATCAGTAAACTGGAAAGAAAAGTTGTCTTGGATCAAGAGCAAATAAACTAGTAAGGAAGCTTGTTTATTTTATACTAGGGTTGTTCTATACTCTGCAGCGTGGTTAGGAGGGCACCTGCAAATCTGATAGAATCAATATTTAATACCCAGGATGGGTTCACATGTGGGTAAGGCTGAGATAATTCTTCATGCACAGAAAATAATTTCCAGGTTTTGAAAGCCACTGCCAGTCCAAAAGAGAGTCTGTGGACAATGGCCATGGCTGTAAGTGTCCGCCTTGGAAGTCTGTTTTCAAAAGGTAACAGTGTGGGGACGAACCCTTAACTAGAACATTGATTGAGTGGCATGCATAAAAGGAAAGAGATGAGTAAGTCTGGGCAGACACTGGCATTAGGAGATGGTTGGCCAAAGGAAGGCCTCAAGCAAGGGGACCGCAATTTGCCTACTTTGTAATGTTTGTCTTAGGCTCAGTGCTGAGTCAGTGGAAACAACTCAGATTTACAGCTGTAAAAGAGGGGTGCCTGGGTGGCTCAGTCGGTTGGGCGTCCGACTTCAGCTCAGGTCATGATCTCACGGTCCGTGAGTTCAAGCCCCGCATCGGGCTCTGGGCTGACAGCTCAGAGCCTGGATCCTGTTTCGGATTCTGTATCTCCCTCTCTCTCTGATCTTCCCCTGCTCATGCTCTGTCTCTCTCTGTCTCAAAAATAAATAAATGTTAAAAAAAAAAAAATTTTTTTAAGTTAAAAAAAAAATACAGCTGTAAAAGAGATCTTTACAATGGCTCAGTCGGTTAAGCATTCAACTTCCGCTCAGGTCATGATCTCATGGTTCATGGGTTCAAGCCCGGCATCAGGCTCTATGCTGACAGATCAGAGCCTACTGCTCACACTCTGTCTCTCTCTCCCTCTCTCTCTCAAAAATAAATAACAGATGAGCACTGGGTGTTGTATGTAAGTGATGAATCATGGGAATCTACCCCCAAAACCAAGAGCACATTGTATTCACTGTATGTTAGCCAATTTTACAATAAATTATATTTAAAAATAATAAATAAAAACATTTAAAAATTTTTTTAGAAGTTATTTTTATAATGTGCTTCCTTGTGTGGTGAGGATGATTCCTTCTTTCACTGTCTAATTTCCATTTTCCAGATGATGACATTGAAATCTAGAAAGATAAAATTAACAACACAAGGCCACAACAAATAAGTTGCTAAGACAGTGCTTGAACCTGGAGTCTTTTAATGGCCAAGCCCCTGGTTCTTTTCATTCCCAGAGGCTGCCTCTCAAAAGGCAATTGCTGAGTACTGGGTACTGGGAATGGAAGGGAAATGGAAATGTGGGATTGGCTATTTACATGAGTAGTAGATTCTACACTATTCCTTGATTTTGCTAGTGTATAAATCCATCGTGGAAATGGCCTCTGTAACACCCCAGTATGGGCTTGGTTTTGTGAGTAAATACTACACTTCAAAAATATGCTCCCTAGTAATTATTTCATAGTGATTAATGTGATAAATTGGCTACGGAAGTTAAATATATCTCAGGAGCCTGAAATTTGACCAGAGTCTCCCAAGATATTTTATTGCATGTTCATAAAATTTCATATGCCCTGCAATTATGGCTTCTGACTAAGTCTCTCTGCAAAGGACAATGAAGTAATTAGAAATAGTGAAAAGTCTATTGCTCACAGTTCTTTGTAATTTTGGAATTGCAATCCCAGAAAAAATCCAAAGTTCAAATGAGCTAAGTCCAAGCCACATATTCAACCACAGCACTAGTCCAAGGTATAGTAAGTCCAGAGCAAGGATGAAGAATTTCAGTCTGGATGGAAACAATCAGATTCCTTTCTTTCCTTGAGAGTGGATGCATAATTAAAAATAGGACGTAATTACTGTTCTTTTGTGTTTGAAAGAAAATTCAGCAAGTGAAGGGCAGCTGGAAGAATTAAACCAAAGGTGAAGGCAACTTGCAACTTGGGAGGTAACTGCCACATGATTTATTTTGCATTGTGAATTAGGCACCAGATGAAGAGAATATTGGTACACATAATACGGAGCAGCAGATTCCTATAATAAGCAGCAGAGGATATTTTCATTTTTCAAATTATCATTAAGTTAGTGAAAGGCAAAGATGATTTTAGCAAAAACATTCACTGAATTGTAAACCCCAAACTGAAACGAAGCTCACAAACTTGCTGGCCCCTCCCCCAATGGAAAACAACTTTTATTAAAACATATGTGTATTTTTTTCATAACTTATAGTCTGCCTACTTCCGGAAAGGAATTGAAGCAAACTAACGCCAATCTAAAGACAAGGCAAACCAGAATTCAGGCAAAGTAAAGTTGTGTGTGTGTGTGTATGTGTGTGTGTGTGTATATGTACAAACTAGTACACGTGTCCAGAAGAATTCTAAATCTTTATTTTTTTAATGAAAGAATAAGAGAGCTGAACAACAATATCAGAATATTTTCTGAATCTAATTCCATCAAACGAATACATTGTTTTAATCTGTCATAACCCAGGGGTCAAATCACCATTGTCTGTCCTTAGGACGGCCTTTCATGTTTTATTTGAAGCTTTTAGTTCAGTTATGCTCTGTGACATTAACTGCTAGTGCTCATAAAATTGTGTTTTCCTCCTTTCTCTGACACATTGCTAGACTACATTTCTCAAAGTTCCCGTATCAAGGTAGGGCTGGGGAACTAGTTCTTTACAATAGAGTGTGAACAGAAGTGATGTCTGCCACCTCTGAGCTGAGGAAGTTAAGACAGAGCAGTTGAGCCTTCCCTAAGCATCATCTTTTTCCTCGACCGCTGTCTGAATGCTGAAGGCGGTTCCTGGAGTCTCTCCAGCAGTTGTTCTCAAACTGGGGTCCACTGTGGACCACTAACATGCACATCACCTGGCAACTTGTTCAAGATGCATTCTGGGGACGCACCGGAGACCTACTAAATCAAAAACTCTGGAGGTGGGGCCTGGCAATCCATGGATTAACAAACCCTCCAGAATACAGGCGATTCTGTCGCACATCAGATTTGGGGACCACTGTGCTAGGCAGTAACAGGACTACAAGTTGAAAGAACTCCTGAGTCGCTGGATGGCTGTATGGAGCAGAGACTCCTCTCCTGTCCCCCTTCCCACCTCATTGGACTACATCACAGGACAAACTTTTTATTGCATTAAGACTGGATCTTCAGGTTGCTTTCTACGGCAGTTGGCCTATTCTGACTGATACTGCTCCTTGCTCCTTCTTCTGTTCTTGTTCTTGATGAATGTAAAAGTTTTCTGCTTTTGGCCTAGCCACTGCAAATGCTATATGGGATGGTGAAGAAGGAATACACCACCCAGCTGATAAACATTGTTTCCCCCTGGGTTTTGCTATTTCATCCCTCTTTGAATTTTCATAGACTCCTCCCTCTGCCTAGATTGTTACCTACTGCTCACCTAGCAAACTACTATTCATCTCTCAAGCATCTCCACGTATATAAAGTCTCCTAGGAGCACTTCGTACAACATGGGAACTATCTTTCTACATACTCTTTCAGGATTTCTTGCCCTTTGAGGACCTGGGGTTCCTTAATAGGAGACAAGCTTATCAAACACCTAAATTTTGGCATAAAATTACATAAGACACTCTCTGTTCCATAGAGTTGAAAACTTTCAATTTTACCCTACATTTTTTTTTTCTGGTAAGTTTTTTCTCTTTTGGAGAAATGCTTTTCTCCCACATGAAACATATATTTGTACTGAATATGTGCTTTCTTTCTGTCCAGTCATAGTCTTTCCCTAAAAATTTTCTAAGTGGGTTTATTGGAATTTTTTTAATTGGTCTCAACGTTGTAAGGTTATCACCGTGAAGCTGTATGTTGCCACATTGACTCTCATATGGAGAAAGTCTGTTGTGAGACAGAAAGAGACACACTCTGAGATAAAGTGTCAGTTCTAAAAATATCCTAGCCCCTGGATCCAGTCACACATGAAGTTGGATTCACGTCTCTGTGGCTTGGATACTTAGGTCAATAAACTTTCTTATTTTGTTTCAGATAGTTTGAGTTGAGTCTTTATTATAGGCTTTTAAAAGCTGCCATCTGCTTGGGGCTCCTGGGTGGCTCAGTCAGTTGAGCATCCAACTTTGGCTCAGGCCATGATCTCACAGTTTGTGGGTTTGAACCCCTCATTGGGCTCTGTGCTGACATCTCAGAGCCTGGAGCCTGCTTCAGATTCTGGGTTTCCCTCTCTCTCTGACCCTCCCCTGCTCGTGTTCTGTCTCTCTCTCTCTCTCTCAAAAATAAACATAATAAAAAATAAAAGCTGCCAGCTGCTATGACTGTGGAAATCAATTAGTTCATTCCTGAAAATAGGGGATTACAATAAGCCTTGGGCTGAAGAAGGGAGAAAAGAGAACAAGAAATGTAGGATGAAGTGAAAAAAATAGATCTTTAATGCATGGCAGGGAGAGATAGGATAGAAAAATGTCAGATGAACGAAGAAAGTCATCTCAGGAAAGATATGGCAACACTTTCCAGACCTAATCGTTTATTTAGGGACCTCATCATTTTTGTCTTTTTCTTATACATCTAAAGCATTTAAAAAAAAACAAAAAAAATGTAGCCTCTTTCTAAGTAATAATGTCCACAAATCCATGATTTTGGATTGGAAACATTGGCAGGTGGAGGAGAGAGAAAAATCAACTTCCTCATTCCATATCTTGAATTTAGCTAGTGTGAGAGTAGCTTTGCTGCTTCAGTTGTCAGCTTTAGTGAGGGCTACAAGGAGTTCCATAGACAGGCAACCCCATGACTTATAGACAATATGGCTGCTGTGGCAATATCAATTATTTAAACATTGAAATGCTTCTGTGATAGCTGGAAAACATCCATTACTCTGAGCCCACAGTGTTCCAACACCCTGGTAACCCTGGTTACCTTGGCCTCTCCTTAGGACTCTCTAGACCACCCCATAATTCAGAAGGAAAGGGGGCACACCAGTACAGCAGGGAGCCTCTGGGATGTTGCAGAGGCCCTACAGCTAGCTCCCATTCTTTCTTTCTTTTTTTTTTTTTAATTTACATCCAAATTAGTTAGCATATAGTGCAACAATGATTTCAGGAGTAGATTCCTTAGTGCCCCTTACCCATTTAGCCCATTCCCCCTCCTACAACCCCTCCAGTAACCCTCAGTTTGTTCTCCATATTTAAAAATCTCTTATGTTTCGTCCCCCTCCCTGTTTTTATATTATTTCTGTTTCCCTTCACTTATGTTCATCTGTTTTGTCTCTTAAAGTCCTCATATGAGTGAAGTCATATGATTTTTGTCTTTCTCTGACTAATTTCACTTAGCATAATACCCTCCAGTTCCATCCACGTAGTTGCAAATGGCAAGATTTCATTCTTTTTGATTGCCAAGTAATACTCCATTGTGTATGTATGTGTATATATATATATACACACATATATACATATTATACACACACACACACACACACACACACACACACACACACACCGTATCTTCTTTATCCATTCATCCATCAGTGGACATTTGGTCTCTTTCCATACATTGGCTATTGTTGATAGTGCTGCTATGAACATGGGGGTGCATATGTCTCTTTGAAACAGCCTACCTGTATCCCTTGGATAAATACCTAGTAGTACAATTGCTGGGTGATAGGGTAGTTCTATTTTTAGTTTTTTGAGGAACCTCCATACTATTTTCCAGAGTGGCTGCACCAGTTTGCATTCCCACCAACAGGGCAAAAGAAATCCTCTTTCTGCACATCCTTGCCAACATCTGTTGTTGCCTGAGTTGTTAATGTTAGCCATTCTGACTGGTGTAAGGTGGTATCTCATTGTGGTTTTGATTTGTATTTCCCTGATGGTGAGTGATGTTGAGCATTTTTTCATGTGTTGGTTGGCCATCTGGATGTCTTCTTTGGAGAAGTGTCTATTCATGTCTTTGGCCCATTTCTTCACTGGATTCTTTGTTTTTTGGGTGTTGAGTTTGATAAGTTCTTCATAGATTTTGGGTACTAACCCTTTATCTGTTATGTCATTTGCAAATATCTTCTCCAATTCTGTAGGTTGCCTTTTGGTTTTGCTGATTGTTTCCTTCGCTGTGCAGAAAATTTCTATTTTGATGAGGTCCCAGTAGTTCATTTTTGCTTTTGTTTCCCTTGCTTCTGAAGACATGTTGAGTAAGAAGTTGCTGCGGCCAAGATCAAAGAAGTTTTTGCCTGCTTTCTCCTTGAGGATTTTGATGGCTTCCTGTCTTACATTGAGTTCTTTCATCTGTTTTGAGTTTATTTTTGTGTGTGGTATAAGAAAGTGGTCCAGCTTCATTCTTCTGCATGTTAGCTTCCATTTTGATTGGTTGGTGGCTTTGCCATCCTGTTGTGAAATAATTAAAAACACCTGAAGATACACCTCTATTGCTGTATGGATCACAATGGGTGGCACTTATTGCTTTATTTGTCTGTTTTTCTTTCCTGATCGTTATTCATCTAAGGATTAGAACTATATTATATTTGTCATTTTTTCCAGTGTCTAATATGAATGGTGTCTTCAAGCTGAAAAGAGGTGAGCAGACGGCCAGGAGCTAGAACATACATTGCTGGCCTTTTGGCAACCCATTAGCTGTGCTATAGAAAGACATTCATACCTGGGCTGGAGGCGATTGAATGCTGTGCTGAGAGCCTGGATTCTGGAGTTAGTCTACTTGAGTTTAAATCCTGGGTCTGTTTCTTACAAACGGAATGCTCTTGGGTAAGTTATGTGATCTCTCTGTGCCTTAGTTTCCTCATTTGTTAAATAGGAATAAGAACAAGACCTACTGTGTGGTGATGGTATGATGATTAAATGACTTAGTACATATAAAGCATGTGAATGGTGCCCGGCATATATAGCAAGCAATTTATATGTGTTAGCTATAATTACTGCTGCTACCTTATCGAGACGTGAGAACAGCTCCACGTAAAAATCACTCTATTACTCCAAATCAGTGTTATGTCAACAATCCTACTGTTACCCTGTGTATATGGGCATTCCACATACAGAGGTTGTGTGCTCAATTTTGGTTTGGAAATGCTGAATTAACCAAGATTAAATAAAGTTTGCTACTAGATATATTGACTAGATATATCTTTTAATCAATTGCAAAACCTGATTTATACCATTAAACTTTTGTTATTGTTGAGAATACTTTTGGATTTTGACCACAATCCTTATGTAAAAATCATGGCTCTCTTAACTGAACTGGATTAAAGGAACCACAATATAGTAAAAAAAAAAAAAAAAAAAAAAAAAAAAAAAAAAAAAAAAAAGGAGTCAGTAGGAGAGTTATGTGGGGGGATGGGTGAAATAGATGAAGGAAATTAAGAATACACTTATTGTGATGAGCACTGAGAAATCTATAGAATTATTGAATCATTTTAATGTAACAACTGTATGCTAATTATACTTGAATAAAGAAAAACCCATGTGACACAGTTTTAAATAAACACATAAATAAATACACAAATACCAAAATAAAATAAAATAAAATAAAATAAAATAAAATAAAATAAAAAATACTCAGTCCTAAGTGGCCTAGATGTGAAACAGGCAAGTGGCCCCCTTGGCCTCTTTCCCCTAGACTTGTCTTACCATTCTAATGGTGAGAAAAGGCAAGGAAATACCAATCCTAAAGAACCCAAAATGTAAGAACCTTTCTCCCTTATACTCAGAATGGCTCACCAAAGCCTTCTTTTCCTGTTCCCTGACTCCACCCTGGTCCTGCTGGTCCTTCTCATGCCAGAGTCTCCTCCTACATTGTAGTCCATTCCAGTCTCATCTTACCTACCAATGGATTTTCATTTTAATAAACATTTCAAAGAAAGACTCAGTTAAAAACAGCTCCATCACATAGACACAAAGAATTTGACCATCTCGGCCAACTAACTTTTTTTTTTTTTTTTAAATTTTTTTTTTCAATGTTTATTTTATTTTTGGGACAGAGAGAGACAGAGCATGAACGGGGGAGGGGCAGAGAGAGAAGGAGACACAGAATCGGAAACAGGCTCCAGGCTCCGAGCCATCAGCCCAGAGCCCGACGCGGGGCTGAACTCACGGACCGTGAGATCGTGACCTGGCTGAAGTCGGACGCTCAACCGACTGCGCCACCCAGGTGCCCCTCGGCCAACTAACTTTAACTCTGGGAAGCAATGATGTGCTTGAACTTGCCCCAACAAATTAGTAGCCCTTCTCATGTCTGGAGTCAGGAGAGGTAAAGGCTCAAGTGTGCCCTGAAATCTAGAACAGGGTTTGGCACAGTCAGTATTCAACATATGCTTATTGAATTAATGAAAGGATTAAAGATTAATATTTAGGTACGATACAGGAGGCAAATGTCACAGTTTTTAGCAGTGCTCCTAACAGAGCTGACATTTCATAAATCCTATCAATATTAGAAATCATGAATTTTGGGGGGCACATGGGTGGCTTAGTTGGTTAGGCATCTACCTTTGGCTCATGTCATGATCTCAATCCATGAGTTTGAGCCCCACATCTGGCTCTGTGCTGACAGCTCAGAGCCTGGAGCTTGCTTTGGATTCTGTGTCTCCCTCTCTCTCTGCCCGTTCCCCACTCGCAGGCACATGCTCGCGCTCTCTCTCTCTCTCTCTCTTTCTCTCTCTCAAAAATAAACATTAAAAAAAAAGGTTGTCTATCATCCTCACCTGTTCCCTCTAAAAAAAAATCATGAAATTTAAAGTTACTTAATCAAGTACAATATTTTTTTACTTCAGCTTATAGAAGAATTTTAACCATTTGCTTTCTCCCTTTTGTCAATCTTTAGTAGTTCCATATGAAGGTTTGACTCTCTCATTTTGTATGTGTACATGTTATGTCCTAATTTGGCTGAGATTTGATTGTGTTGCCTCTTATTAGCATCATCCTTCTCCCTTCAGTGAGTTCATGTCCCATTTCTCTCATTTGCTTATCCCTAAAGTTAATGTTATTGACAATCATTTTTTATCCTTTTCAAGAACTTTTTTTCAGGGCCCGTGAGGTCTGGACAATACCCACAGTGATCCCTGAAGACAGAGTGGTCAGGTGCACAGAACAAAGAGTATGTCTCTCTTGACTTTCATGTGTGAGTGACAGCTTGGCTGATAAAGTATTCCTGAATAAACCTTTCCCTGTCAGTGCTGTGAAGTAATCACCCCATCACCTTCTGGCATTGTGTGTTACAACAGAGAAGTCTGAGAATTTCCTAACTTGGGCTTCTTTCAATGTAATCTTATTTTTATACTTGGAAGCTTGAAAAAGTCTTTCATTTTTCTTGAAATTTAAAGATTGTACCAGATTTTGGTTACTTTACTGTTATTGATTTTGATTAAGAAATAGTAAGCCTTTTCAATATCTGATTTTAGTTTTATTTTTTAATTCTGAAAAGTTTTTTCAATTATATCCTTGACTATCTGTCCAGATACCTTTTCCTTCCGAAATGGGTATTAATTTTAGTTAGAGTGCTATACTACTTTCCACATCTGTCATCTTCTCTTGTATTATTGTTTCTTGTTATATGTCCTGTGTATATTCATGGAATCTATCAATTTGCTGATATGTTTCCCCATAGGAATGCCTATACTATTTTTTTTTAAATTTTAGTTAACGTACAGTGAAATATTGGTTTCAGGAGTAGAATTCAGTGATTAATAACTTACATACAACACTCAGTGCTCATCAGAACAAGTGCCTTCCTTAGTGCCTATCATCCATCTAGCACATCCCCCACCGACCTCCCTCCATCAACCCATAGTTTGTTCTCCATCATTAAGTCTCTTGTGGTTTGTTTCCCTCTCTCTCTTCCCCCCCTTCCCATATGTTTGTCTGTTTTGTTTCTTAAATTCCACATTTGAGTGAAGTAATATGGTATTTGTCTTTCTCTGATTGATTATTTCACTTAGCATAACACATTCTAGCTCTATCCATGTCACTGAAAATGGCAAGATTTCATTCTTTCTAATTGCCGAGTTAATATTCCATTGTATGTATGTATGTGTGTGTGTGTGTGTGTATGTGTATATATATATATATATATATATACACATACACACACACACACACACATATATATACCCCATATTTTCTTTATCCATTCATCGGTTGATGGACATTTGGGTTCTCTCCATAATTTGGCTATTGTTGATAATGCTGCTATAAACATTAGGGTTCATGTATCCCTTCAAACCAGTAGTTTTGTATCCTTTAGGTAAGTATCTAACTGTGCAATTGCTGGGTGGTAGGGTAGTTCTTTTTTTTTTTGTCTCACACATGTTGTTGAAGTTTATGCTATAGAGGACTGGGATGGGGCCCTGTGGCTTCTGGCATATGTCCTTCCTGAGATAATATTTGTAGCTCAGGTTGGCTTCCAGTGATGCTGTGATCCTATTGATCACAAAGAGGAACATTCTCATTTCCATTTGTTTTGGCAATTGCTGAGGTTACTTGTCTCTTGGATGATTCTACAGGTATTTTAATGAAAAGAAGGACAGAGTTCTTAGGAACTTTGATAAATTTCACCATTCCTAGTCAATTCCCAAATTGTATCTAAAGATGTATATATTTGTCATACACAGAAGAAATATGAATATAAAACATAAGTTCCCATTGCTGTGTATATCATTTTACAAATATACTCCTCCCCACACCCACTCCCAGAACAGACTAGAGTTAACTGTAGACATCTAGCATTCACGGATGTGAACTGCTTGTAGAAGATGGCAAACAAAAGTGTTAGTTGTCCAAGCTTATGTGATATGGCAATGTGCCCAAGAGGAAGTAGAATAAAATTATTAGATCACCTTAGACTTTCCAAAGCCTTCATATGATAACCTTTTTGAGAAATAACTGGAAAGTTTTGGTATTAAGTTTCTAGTGTTGATGCCTTTCAAAAACTGGCCATTTAAATGAAGCATATCTCTTCAGGGAACTTTAGAAACGCTAATGTGTTAAGGCAAAAGTATTAGGTAAGAGTCAAGGAAGCTTTCAGCAGGATGTGCTTTACTGGGCCAAAAAGTTGCCATGTAGCCCTGCCCTGAATCAGCAGAGACAACCTCAGGAACTCGTAAGACACACAGAACACTGAACCACAGCACCGCCTGGACTTCAGAAACAAACGTTCCAAAGCCAGTGCATGTTTTCATTCCAGAGTGCTCCACTGAAGTTCTATTTTTGTTGATTATTTAAAATATCATGAGCAGAGTTGGTGCACAGCATGTGATGGATAGCTGCTGAACACATGCAAAAACAAGTCAAGCCAGTGAGACATTAGGTTAGGACTTTTATAGTTAATAGATACCAACTGGTCCTTCCAAGCATGGAGGAATGCTTTCTTCATTTCATTCACAAATTTTGCCTTTAAAACTTGCTCTCTGGGCGCCTGGGTGGCTCAGTCAGTTGAGTGTCCAACTCTTGGTTTCCGCTCAGGTCATGATGTCACGGTTTGTAAGTTTAAGCCCCCCATCAGGCTCCATGCTGACAGTGCAGAACCTGCTTGAGATTCTGTCTCCCTTTCTCTCTGCCCCTCATCCACTCACTCTCTCTGTCTCTTTCTCAAAAATAGATAAATAAACTTAAAAAAAAAACTTACTGTCACTTGGAGACTATTGTTCCTAGCACTCATTATTGATCCGTCCAATATCTTTTGAACATTCATTATGTAGTCCTCATGTGGGTGGCTGGGAATACAATGAAAAATAAGAATAAGGCAGAGTCTGTTCTTGACTCTGGCTTGTGAAATCTAGCTGTCTTCACCTCCCCAGACTCTCGGCTCCTCAACACGGAGTTCATTGAGTTATGCCGGGGTTCCCCCTCCCTGCACTGCAGACTGGAAACTCTCCCAAGGCAGTAAGCTGGGCTCACTTGTTTGTCTCTCTTCTCTTGGGATCACTGCCCTTTAATGCCTGATGTTCAGTATCTCAAACACCAGTGTGTCATCTATTTTGTTAATTCCATTTGGGTTGGTTTAGCCAGGAATGTGGGTCCAGATCTTGTTAGTTCATCTTCAGTGGAAGCAAATGTCTACTGTTGAATTTTGAGAACTCTTTATATACTCTGGACACAATCACTTTGTTAAATATGTAATTTGCAAATATTTTCTCTCATTCTATAGTTTGTCTCTCTATTTATTCTTTTAACAGTTTCTTTTGCAGACGAAAAGTTTAAAATTTTGATGTTCAATGTGGTGTCATATCAAAGAACTCTTTTCCTAATCCCTGGTCACAAATGTTTTCTCCTGTGCATTTGCTGCCTTTAAAGCTACTGTTCCTTTCATTCTATTTCAGTTGTGTGAATGGAAAAACTTATTTTTTGTTGTTGAATTGTGTGATATCTTTCTCAAATCAGACACCCATTCTGGGCTAGAGTCCTCGGGGATTTTGACACACCTGTAATTATTCTGAGTCTCCACTGGATGTCAATACTGCTCAAGGAAAAGCAGTTCAGACAGCATATTGGGTGTGTAAAAACAATCCACGTTTTGAAGAAGCATTACAGTGGAATAGTTAAGAAAAAAAAAAGCTAGAAGAAGGGAAATACACATAGAGGAATATCCCCTCTTCAGCCCTGTAATAAACGTCAGGCAGACTGGTGGAATACAGTGCTGGAATCTGTAGCAGTATTGAATCTCAAACTTGCGAGACTAAATTCTATTTTCCCTCTGGCTCTTTGGTTGCTGACTTATGCAAAACTGAAACCACACATTTGCTTGAATTATTTGGCTAATTGTCACAAGGTACTTTATTCAATTGGAATTAGGGGTTTAATCTTTATTTGATTTTTTTTTTGTTCACTTCCCAGACATGCACAGATTTCAGCAGTGATCAGGTAGAAAGGAATGACTTTGGTAAGAAAATGATCTGGGCCATTTGGGTTCATATCCAAGGATATAGAAAACTCAGGAAAGGAAAACAGGACCCAAAGAGTCAAGTGACCTTTGAGTTTTCTTTCCTAGTCTGTTCAAGGTCTGAAGCAAGATAAGAAAAACTTGATATAGATTGCTTTTCCCTCTTAATAATCTGCCACAAAAAAAAAATACAATTTGAGGCATAAATACTTTAAGAATTGAGTTTTAGATATTGCTTTTAGTATTCTCATACTGAAGCAGGTAATTATATATTCAATCATTAAGTTATATTTTTATAAAATTTTGTCTTTATATAAAATGACCAATTTTGAAAATTAGAGTAGAATATACAATATTTTGATTATATGTCCTGCAGGTGAAATGCAAGATTACAGAACTAATCAGATTCTTTTAGCAAGGAATTATGCCAGTGCAAATTTTATGAAATGTCTTAAATGTGCTATATGGATATATTCAACAAGGCTATTGATTGACAGGATATAAAAGTGAGCTTATACTCATCATCATCTGACTGGCATTGCTAGTATGATTAGCAATAGTAAAAATATTGAATAAACAACCATATATAAAGCAGATGGAATCTGTGAGTGAACAACTTAAAAATTTTCGAACATTTGAGAAAAGATACACAAACTATAGCTTAAGATATGGAGATGATCTGATTCAAGCAGAATTCTCTCTTAAAAGTAAGGAGCTGTTTTAATAAATATTATACAGTCAGATGTGAGTGATAGAGCAAATCTAAGATTTTTAGTTTTTTGTAAGGTCTGTGAGGATTTTGTAATGATCTGTTTCCTGTGGGAGCCTAACTTCCCTATGGAGCTAAATAGCCAACAAACCTAATATTTGAATTGTGGTAAAATGGACTGCACTACAAATGGGTGCCCTAACATCTTGTGATTCTTGCAGTCAGCTGGTAGAATTGAACTGCATTCAGTTTTAATTTTCATATGGTGATAAGATTCTGTCCAAGCATGCATAATTTTTTGGCCTGTTTCTCCACAATGTACAGCATGTCAGATTATTATAATCAAGTACATGCTTTGGCAACTGGCTTAAAGCTTTGCACTATTATTTATTTGTGGGGTCAATAATTCTTGTGAGAAATGTGCAAATTCAGCAGCATTTGTATTTATCACATTTGCTCATGTTAAATGAAAGGTGTAGAGTGTCTGCTTGTAATTCATGCGGTAGATTTTCCTATAGGCTGCTGGGATAAGATACAGAAAATTATGAAGGTGTAAATCATACTCCAACATGGTTGAAAGCTTTGTTCCAGATATGGTATTGGCACAAAACTAAAAATATTGGATTTATTTTCCATAAGTACAGAGCCATGGTTTTCATATCCTTTATTTTAATGCCAAATTATAGCACTAGTATAATTTATTTCTGTTTTGACATGATCTTGTGTTATAGTCCCATCTTTCAAATTTCCTATTCAAATTATTTTCTGGCTTGTCTTTGTCAAACCAGAGAAATTTCAAATCTGGAAGACTGCTGAAAATCTTTTGGATAACCACTTTAATATTTAGAAGTGAAATACAGCCATTATACAAGAGTAGAATATTGGAAGCAATACATTGGAATAAAAATAAAATAATTCAAACAGATTCTTAAATAGTAATCATTAGTCCCAGTGTGTCAAATTAAATCTGTGCATCATGAAATAGTATTTTTTCCATTTTCAATTAATTAAACCAAGCTTTAACTTGGGTGGCATAATAAATAATTTGCTGTATTTTTCATTTGTTTGGATAATGAATAACAATCATTGGATTTAATTAATAAATAATTTAATTAATAAAATTATTATTTTGGATTATTTGGATTAATGTTTTTGTGTTTCACAATACAAAACAAAGAATGAGTGGTGAGGAGAGAACCAGTCTCTCAATAAAAATAATTAAATGAATTAAAAAACCCAGATGATTCAAGAACAGACTTTTTTTCAACTATTACTTGCTACTCAGGATTAATTTCACATGACCTCATTCAATGGTGGTATTTTCTTAGGTGGCTCAAAAATACTAACTTAAGAAGATTCCACCATCAGAATCCTTCGAGTAGAAGAAAATGGACAAATATTTCCTTTTTTTTTTAAATTTCAGTAGCCTTGGTAAACTATGAAATGTAGAATTTAGAAATTTAGAATTTAGAGTAGCTGAGTCACTATTCCCAGTGTGTTCCTAGCGTGATCCACTCGAGCTCACAGTAGGTGTTCAATAAGTCAGTCACACTTACAAAATGAACAAATGAATTCTTTCACCTGGGGCATTAATATGTAGCGCCCCCAGGGGCTCTGCCAGGATGGCAGAGTTAAGTGTGGAAGCCAACTGTGGAAACGAAGCAGTAATAAAAGTGCTAGAGGTAAAGAATCTGTTGCATCTTTATCCTCAAACTAGTAATTTATTTTAGAGGAAAGAATACATACCTACAACCTTTTATGTCCATTTCCAAAATCCATAAAGCTCAAAAACTGAAAACCTTTTCTCTAACTCATTTGAAGGTAAAACCAGCCCTAACCTGACAGAGGCTATTTATGGTGTTTATTTATCTCACTTAGTATAAATATTCACGTATTTTGCTGCAGAATTTGATTACAGAGTCTTGCTTCTTACCCTGGTGGGAGGTTATATAATACACAGTTTATGAGCTTTAATACCTTTCTGAAACATACACAATTCTGAGCTTTAAAACATTTTAATGCCAAGGTTTGGGACAAGGGTTTGTGACTCTGTTATACGATTTGTGAATTATTGGGATACTTCCTGTTTATTTTCCTGTTTGTCAGTCATGCTCTCCTTACTGATGCACCACTTGAAACAACTTCTGTGCACAGGAGCTTCTCTTGCAGAGGGTACATGATATCCTTTCTGTTCACAGTATGAGTGTTTGACAGTGTGAATCACTGCCTCATCGGCAGCCATCAACCCTCACTATGACTCGGTTCTATGCGAATGCAGCTGTCTGTGCTTGGTTAACATGGGAAAGCCCTAGTGCAAACTGTGGCCCGGAGGAGCACTCAACACATAAGCTGGCTCACTGTGACATGTCTGGGACCGTCAGAGATACTACATCATATATATGATCACACACACTGAATGATCAGTGTGTGGACTGTGCCCAGTTTTCTCCATGAAGCTGTATCAGAATAGAACCTATCATTTGGGCTTTCCTAGTTTCAGGCATTTCCCATATGGAGATTTCAGAAAGAGAATCCAGCTACATATTTATCGTTGACCAAAGAATGGTCCTCCTGTGTCATCAAAGAAAGATTATCCAGATAAGTAGGACTTTTCCATGAAAGTCAGGTCTGATAGATCTACTCCATGAGGAACAAATCTCAAGCTAGAATGCCTTCTCATCTGGCTTTATGTACATGACCTAATTGGCCCAGGTTAAAATGTAATTGGGACAGAGTAGGAGTAAAACTAAAATTAGTCAATTCTGTTTGTCATTACTAGTTCTGGCTATGGAATGGATGGGGAAGATTAAGGGTGTTTAATGCTCTAAATTTATCCAGGTAATCACTTTGCCTAACTCTACTAACGGTAGAGTTGCATTAAGACTTGGCAACCCAGAGAACTAGTATTTAAAACCCACAGATTAATACAAACACAGAAGGAAGGGACTTTGTTGGCTTGCACTTGTTTCTTTTTGATTCTGGATCTTGGGTTTTGGAAGGTCCAGAGAACACTAGTCCTATCTGGTTCCTCTGATGATATCTCTCTCCCTCTCTCCCCTACCCATCTTCCATTACCCTCTCCACCCTTCTCTCTGTATCTAGCTAATCATCTGTTCCTCATTGTAACTCTTTCTTTCCTTGACTGTGTATGTGTCAGTTTATCTGTCTGCTTTTCTCCCCCATACTGAGAGAGGATGAGAGGGGATGGGAAAGGAGAGAAATGGGGCATTTCCCATCCTTTAGTGAGACTTAGAAATATTACTGAAATTATTATTTATACCATTTGTATCCTTATAAAAGTAAAGACTTAATATAGCAAGGATGACAATTTTTAAATTTCACTTTGAGAGCCACTTAAACTAGAGATTATTTAGTTTATATGCTGTGAAAATGTGATGTGATTCATAAAGCATTTTTAATTCCTTGGGAGTTTTCAATTGAATTGAGGGGTGCTAATCCTTAATAATAAAATGAAATCTGCTTGTCTATTGACCATGGAATACATTTTCCTGAATCACCTAGTGTTAAATTTATTTAGATATTATGTCAAGAAAGGTTCTCAAAGTTTCATTTTAGGTTCTGAAGTTTCCTGTGGGAAATTTTCCCATCAAAATTCTTGTTTTGATATGCTAACTCATGTGACTATTTAATCTATTTAGAAAACAATTAACAAAATAAATAAAACTCCAGTGCCTGTAGAAAAGTGAATAAACACTTTCTGTTTATTCTGTCTGTTCTAATGTTTCTGAATGTTTGTGCTCTGAATCATATTGTGAAATATGTCAAGGACATTTTTGTTGTTGTTGTTTTGCCTTTCTGAGCATACTTTCAGCAAGAAACTAGAGGTGAGATTGAAAATAGTTGTAGCGTGGCAGCTGTACTGAACTTGTCTCTTCCTGTGGTGTTTCTGGAGAGAACAGTAACTCCCAGCTGCTCACCTTAAAACAGCAGGAATAATGAGAAGCATGCTTTTTGTGAAGTTGAGGACCTTGGTGTCCCATGTTCTGGCCCAGGCTATTTGCCCTCCTCTGTCTTTCACCCATGACCCTGGAGGGCCCTACATTGCTTACCAAGGCTTCCGATGCTCCTGATGACTGCAGTGACCCTAGACCAAGGGTCACAAGCACGAAAGCATAGAGGTCCCAAGCAAAGGATGTAAATGAGCGAAGTGAACCTGCAGGGCTACAGGTCTGTACAAAAGGACAGGTGTCCACTGAGCTTTCAAACAGGACATGTGCAGCTCCCATGTTGTTAGATTCCATTTTTTATTTTCAAAAGAAATACAAATATAGAATATTTTTGGGTACAAGTTTGAGCTTCTAAAAATATTCTATTGTCATTAGTAAAGTTGTTTTGGGAAACAGAAACAACATAGCAGTAGCCGGCATCGGCCCAATAAGCTGCCTGGTGTGACTTCTGCACTAAATTAAGTAAAACCAGGAAGAGACCTCTTAACAGTTCACCTCATACTCAGTGATTAATATGTTCCACATGTTAAGGCTTTGGGTATCTTTCTAGTTTATTAGGAACCACAGCAAAAGCCCAGCGACTGTTCTAATGCTACATGCAGAATGCTATAGCTATAGCACCATGATCTTGAGGTCTTGACCACTCTTGATCATTAGAGATCATCCCACAATGGGTAAGAGGAAAGAGATGCTGATCAGTTAATGTAGTTTTACATTCTCCAGCTAAGATCTTGCTGAAGAGGCTATTAACATTGACCCTGCAACATACCCTCTGCTTTAATGAGGAGGCGGTACCCGCTGATGAACTAACCAGGAGGAACTCCCAGAAGAGACCACCTACAGAGCAGCTGAATTAAGGTCCCCATAATACAAATCATGGCTTGTGGGAAATGAAAAGTACTTCAGAGATGATTAAAATCTACAATGATTTCAAAATAAATGAAAATAAAGTTTACAATCATTTCAGATCCCCTTTGGTCTCTTCCCCCAAAACAAAGTAGGAACAGAGCCATCCGTTTAGAACCTGGGCACAATTATTTCAGAACACAACCACTATCAATCCATAGTGAACTGGATCAACTGAATTTTATGGTTGTACACCTGGCTTAACCTGGATCTTATGGACATAAATTGTGTCTACGTGATGCAAAGCAAGGGATTTTTTTTTTATTTCAACAAATGAATACGGAGTTTGGGCTAGATGTTAGAAATTCAAAGATTACTCTGACAATATCTGCCATCAAAGCCATGAAGTCTAAGAGGGAAGAGAGAAACTAAGTGACAAACTAAATATAAAGCACTGAATGTTAGGATAATGGTATGCACTGTTCCATCAGCAATTCCTGCTGCTTCTACTCCAAAGTTTATCTAGAATCTATCCACATCTCTCCCTTGCCATTGTCCCTATCTAAGACAGTTGTCTCTCTTGGATTACTACCACAACCTCTAATCTACTCCTCGCACTTCATTCCAGGCATCCCCATCCCCATGTAATTCAGAGCAACCAGTGCAATTAGAATACCATAATGAAGCCCTGCAGGTCCTGGCCATTGTCTATCTCTCATCTCATAGCACTGCCCCTCCCAGTCTGGGCTCTGTCATTTTCCACAAGGAGCTAAATGCTTTCCTCATTCAGAACACTGCTGCTTGCTATTTGCTCTACAGAGAACCTCTCCCCTGGCTTAAAAGTCACCTCCTTAGAAAGATTTTGGTTGCCTTAAATTCTCCACTTTAAACTCCCTCTTTGTGTTGCTTTTCATATTTATTTATCTATCATCTATCTATTTTTTATTTTTATTGTAATGTGCACCTATTTTTGTCCGTTTCCCGGAATTTTTTTTAATCTGTCTCTTCAATTAGATTTTATGAAATCAGTATCTTTGTCCTGGTCTCTGCTATACTCTCAATGTTCAGCATGGTGCTTTGTGTATACAATAGTCCTTCAACATGTATTCCAAGAATGAGGGAATCATAAGGCCCTATATGACAAATATAGGGAGCAATGAATTCCATTAAGATCATAAAAAGGGGAAAGATGGTCTATTGTATTTGTTTCCTAGGGCTGCCATAAAAAAAGTATCATGAACTGGGTAGCTCAAAACAACAGAAATTTATTCTCTCACTGTTCTGGAAGCTGCAAGTCTGAAATCAAGGTGTCTACAGGATGGGTTCTTCTTGGCAGCTGAGAAGAAAAATCTGTTCCATGCCTCTTTCCTAGCTTCTGGTGTTTGCTGGCAGTTCTCACTGTTCCTTGCCTTGTAGAGACATAATTCCAATTTGTACCTTCATTATCATCTGGCATTCTTTCTTGGTGTCTGTCTATGTCCAAATTTTCCTCTTCTTACAAGGGCATCACTCATTTGATTATGTCTGCCCCTAAACCAGTATGATCTTATTTTAACTTTGTTGTATCTGCAAAGACCCTATTTCCAAAATAAGGTCATGTTTACAGGTAGCAGGGAATTAGGACTTGAACATGTCCTTTGATGAAACACAATTTAATCCATATAATGGTCATCTATCTCTCAGAGAGTGGGGTCTTAAAAGGTGATTAAAAGTTGGAGTAGGGAGGGGTGTAGAGGAATAAGCAGGACTGTACATTTTGTATAAGACATCAAAGTTGGGGAAAAGTTGGCTGGGGACAGACTTGAATTCCATATGAAGTAGTCTTGATTTTATCCTATTGTTTTAGTCAGCTCAGACTGCCATAATAAGATATCATAGACTGAGTGGCTTAAACAATAGAAATTTATTTTTTCACAGTTCTGGAAACTGGAAGTTGAAGATCAGGGTACCAACAGGGTTGGTGTCTAGTGAGAGCTCCCTCCTTGGGTTCCAGATGGCTGCTTTGTCTCTGTTTCCTCATAGAGTAGGGAGAAAGAGCTCTAGTGTCTTTTCTCTTCTTATAAGGGCACAAGTCTTATCAGATTAGGGCTCCACCTTCACAGCCTCATTTAACCTTTTTACCTCCTCACAGGCCCTATTTTCAAATACAGTCACAAGGGAGGTTAAAGCTTCAACATAGAATTTTGGTGGGATGTAGACTTCATAGAACATATAGACCAAGTATCGGTAAATCGTGGCCCATGGGATAGAACTGAGGCTGTGAAATTAAGCAAACCTGTTCCTAAGAGGCCATCTGTATGCTCCTAGTCAACCAGCTCTTGGTCAAGTGATAGTCTAGAAGCTTGTTACTATCTTAGATTTTTCAATGATATGGAGAGAGATATTCAGTTATATTTCTTCTTATGCATAGAATCCATGAGCCCATTAATTAAATGTTTGAGCCCACTTTGGAGTTCATATATATATACACATTTGTGTCATAGACTAGGGGTAAGGATCTCTTAAAGAAGCTGGACTAGAGGAAGAGAGACTTTGAGATCTTTAAGAGACAATGATCACAAGGGAGGAAGAAGTCTATCAGAGTAGACCCAACTGAGCCCTGGGCTTCCAGGTATACTGTGAGGCATGTGACTCATTCTCCTTCATGCTGCTCCCTAGTACCTGGAGTTTCCTTGTGTTCTAGGAAGAAGAGGCTGAGGTAAGAGAATCAACTAGTCCCCTGGGCCTCAGGCTCTGCTGGGGGCAAATCTCTATGAAAAAACTAGTCATGGGAAGTGGCCATCTTCTTACTGCCAGGAGAGGAGGAAGAAGGGCATACAAGTGTTTCTGTCCAGAGGAAGTTATCAGCAGCTGACCCGGTAACCTGTGTAAAAAAGACCAACTGCAGTCAATTGAACAGAAAGATGGCAGGGACAGTAATCATATGTGAGAAAGTTTCCAAGGCCCATCACCTAGAATTCTCAGGGAAAGTGACTTACAAGTAGGTTCCATGTAGTATCCTTCGGAATTTGGTGGAATGTTCAAAGAAGAAGATCCTGAGGATATTGAACTCCCTGTTAAAAAACCAGGAGGGATTCAAAACGTGTGTTGTGGTAAAATGTGGTTTATTTTTACCCCCCTAAAGTACACTAATATTACGTGAGGAGGCAGAGTGCGAAGAAAACAATCATGAATAAGATTTAATGATAAAGTCCAAATATTCAAAGTTAAATTAGCTACATTTCAGGGGTTTTTTCCTTATAAAATGACAGATGTCAGAGTCATGTCAGCATCCTCCACTGCTACCAGCCTCAACTGGGCCTTCAGTATTTCCCATCATTCTCACTGCATTTCTCCAGTTGACTCCCTCACTTCTCCCCAGTGACGATTTCAGATCATCTCTCATTTCCTCAAGCCATCAACCACCTTTGTCCTCTTTCCTTCTCTTTTCCGTTCCTTAAGGTAACCCTGCCTCATATTTATGTCATAAATCAAGGCCACCATAGGGAACTCCTTCAAATTCCTGACACTGTATCTGCAAATCCCAATGCTTCTGCAACTTTCCTTTCTCCTCTCTTACTGCAGGTGTCAAATAGAAATTACACTGGCCACTTGTTAAAAACAGCAGGCAAGACTTTATTCAAGACTATTGCAATATGGGGAGAAATTGAACTCTACTCCACTGAAACAAAAGTGTGAGAGTTTTTAAGCACTGGGCTGAGTGGGTGGGAAAGTTCTTTGCGTCATTAAGAAAGAGGATGGTCAATATGATTAGACCATCTGTGTCTGCCGATTGTTTAACTTACTGAAGTTAGGCTTCCACCCTCCAACAGAGACTGGGTGATAGGAGCCTTATCTTTCTTGACAATTACTTTTCAGAACAATGCTTCCCAGATATTCCTGGGTTGTAGAAAATTTACATCTCAAGGGGTCACAGAAAGAAATTATACCTGCAAGCTTTCTAAAGTAAATACTCTAAGAAAAGGAAGGTCAGGGAGCCCATAGTCAGGAACAAATTTACTCAAGCTGAGGGGAACTCGAAAGCCCTCTTGTCATTGGGAAAGAGTTCTCCCTCCTTGAGTGCTAACTCCCAACCCCTCTGGCCTCATCTGAGTGGTGTCAATTCTTAGGTAAACACTTTTCCTATCTCTTCAGTTTTTGTATTACTTCTGGATCCTTCCTGACAGTGTTCAAACATTTTAAACACATCTAATAGCAGCCATCTTAAACCAAACCAAACCAAACAAACAAAAATATACAAACTTCCTTTTCACTTTTACATCTCCCTCAGGTTATGGCTCCATCTTTCTCTCACCATCATAGCCAGGCTTTTAGATAGGTTGCTTATGCATACTTTCTCCACATTCTTATTTCTTTCCCCTTCCCCCTTCTGTCTCTCTCTCTCCCATGTGTGTGTGTGTGTGTGTGTGTGTGTGTGTGTGTATGTATATATATATACATATATATATATATATGTATATATATACATATACATATACATATATATACATACACACACACACACACACACACACGAGGGTGTGGAGACTATTCAATCAGTTAAAGGTAATGTCCCAAACTTGCACAGAATTGCTTCTACATATTATATTGATCAAAGCAGTGACAGGACCTACCCAGACTCGAGGGGGTGAAGAAATGGACTCCACCTCTTGATGTGGGATAACTAGATTGTTGCATCCATTTTTGGAAAACGTTATCGCCACATGCTCTATGCTCAGGATTTTAAAATTTATTTTTATGTGTTGTCAATTTTTTTATCATGTGTTTTGAGTCTATGGCATGCAAATTTAAAATGATATTATCTCCCTGATGAATTGTACCACTTATTATTATAAAGAGGTCCTCTGTATCTTGTGATGCTTTTTGCTTTTATCTGTTCTTTGATAATTATCAACTTTTAAAAAGTTTGCCTGGTATATTTCATGATTTCTCGACTTTCAACTTTTCTATGTCCATATGTTTGAGATGCTCTCTTTTTATCTGACAAACTTTTAAAACTATATCATTAAGTCAATTGCACTGACTCTATGCCTGGTTGTTTAATGATATATCTGGGTTTACATCTACTATCTTAATCTATAGTCTATTTGCCCATAGCTTTTCCTGTTTTTTTTCCTCTTTGCTTGCCTTCTTTTGCAATTAAGATATTTTCTCAGACATTTTCCCCTTAATTAGTTTAGAAGTTATGTATCTTTTCTATTATTTAGTAGTTACCTTTGAAACTAAAGAAAACTAAAGGCTAAATTTAATCAATAAATTTACCTTTCTCTGATATAAAAATAATTTTGAAAGGCTTTGAACAGTTAAACTTACCCTACACTCTTATATGCAACTGTTTTTGTGTAATTTAATTCTTACATTTAACCTTATAAGATTGTATTTGTATTTTTTAAAACAGTTGATGTTCATTTAGATTTACTCATAAATTTACAATGTTATGTGTTTTTCATTCCTTCTTGTATCTCAAATTTTCTGTCTGGGGTCACTTTCTTCCTAAAATTCTTGCTTTAGAATTTCCTCTAGTAAAATGGTCTTGTGGTGGCAAGCTGTCTCTTCTTATTTATCTGGAAGTATCTTGATTTCATTTTAGTCTCTGAGCACAAAAATTTATTTTGGCAGCTACGTTCTCTCAGTATATCAATGATATTATTACATGATTCTCTGGCCTCCAATATTGCAGTGGAAAATTTCAGGCCATGTTTACCTTCTAAATGTAATCTGGTGGCTTTTAAGATCCTCTGTCTAGCTTTAATATTATAAATGTTCATTAGGTTGTTTCTAATGTGGATTTTCTTTTACTTATTTTGTTTGAGATTCTCAAATGTGTGTTTTTCATCAGTTTTGGAAAATAATCAGGCCTGATCTCTTCAAAATTGCATGTTTTGTTATTATCTCTGCCCTCTCCTTCTAGAATTATCATTGAACTTATGTTAAACTTCTCAATATTTTTCACTTTTTAACCTCTTTTTTTTTAACATTTCTTTGTCTTTCTCTATGGCATGCTGAACTACCTTCCAGCTTTCCAAGTATCTCTTCAATGATATCTCATCCACTGTTAATCTCTTCCATAATTAAAAAAAATACAAGTATTATGTTTTCCATTCCTGTAAATTCTCTTTTGTTCTTTTCAGATTTACAGTGTCATCTGATTTACTTTATCTGTCCCTTGAAGCTACTTTTAGTCCTAGCTGATCAAAAGAAAAAAAAATCCCACAAAAACCCAAAACAAAAACCCTCAAGTCATACTTTTACTCTAAAATTGTAGTGCTCGTGGCCCTAGGCTGAAGAAAGTGCAGACCCTTCCTAGAGGAATTCACCTTTATATTAGGCCTCACAGAATCCCATAAACAATTTTTCTAACCAACTGTCTAAAGAAATTTTAGGAGGGCAGGAGGAGGGGACAGCTTATTATCATAATCTCCCATGAATAAACACCTCTTCCCCTCCTTCTCTGACTCAAGGTTTTTCCTTGAAGTCCTCTGGGAGTTGGAGGTCAGTTGAATTTTCTTCTGGTTCTCCTTAACTTGACAACACAGTTCTGAGTAGCAGTTTTATAGAGGAAAGAGATCATCCACTCCCTGGACACATGCAGTCTTCACCTCATTTGACTATTCATGTCTTCTGACCCAGTAAACTACTCTCAACTTCTTCAGTCATTCACTTCCTTTGGATTCTATGACATCATAGCTTCCAGCTCTTGAGCTTTTCAGTCCTCTCTCCTCATCTTTTAATGTTAGAATTCCTAACGGCTCTTTTACTGTGTGCTCCTCTTCTCCTTCTGTGTTCATTTCTAGGTGAATTAATCTAAGATGACTTTAACACCATCTTGATTCCAATGAAACCTAACTTTCTATCTCTAAACTGAATTTTGTATCTCTTCTGAGTTCCATTCCTTCTTGGCATTTCTAGTTGAATATCTCAGTGTGCCTTGAAACTGAACATCTCGTAAACTGAACTCAGGTACTGATGTGTCCCCATCCCCTGACAGACACAAAACTTGATTCTTCTGTAGTTACTTATGTCTGTCCTAAGACACTGTAATTTACCCATTGCTTGCTCCAGAAGCTTTCCTGACTCTGTAGCTTACATCTTAAGACATTTTCTCTCTTGCTTGCTTGCATGCATGTCTGAATTCCAGATTTCCTGGGAACTCTTACTCAGTTTCTTTCATCTTCTGGGACTGACTCCTACACGTGCTTCAAATCACAGTCAAGATATCATTTCATCAGGACAGTTTCTCCCAACCTCCCTCCTGAGATATAGAGGGGGAGTTTCCTTTTTATGTGGTGATCTAACATGTCATGCTTCCCCTTAACAGCACCTTTAACAACTATAATGTAAATAATTATATTAAAAATAAGTAATTATTTATTCAGTGTATCAGTTTGTGCCTCCTCCACTAGACTATGAGTTCCTTGAGTGTGAGGTTTGTCTGTGTGGTTCGCTATTGCACTGAGTAGTAGGAGGCATTTATAACCATTTGTCGGATGAATACATGAATGGATTGCTAATGGCTCCACTTATTACTACAACACTTGCAAAATGATTTTGTGAATGCTTAAGGGTCCCAAACCTACCCAAACAAAAGTACAATATAAAATTGGTTTTACTTCCCTAAAAAATATTTTTGTTTTTTTCAAAATCATGTTACACCCATGGAATCGTGTCATCATGCATTTCAATTTTATCTATCATGTCAGTTGGCTGGAAAATAATGTTGAAAATTACCAATGGGGAATTGTTGAGGGTTTTTGATCAAGGGAGTGGGGCAAACAGATGTATGGTTTAGAAAAGGAACTTAGGATCAGTGTAGAAATTGGAGTGAATGGGGAAAAATCTAAAGCAAATAAAAAATTATAAGAGACAACTAGAAGAGTAGTAGTGAGGCATGGGAAGTAGGAGATTTATTAAGAGAAATTCCAGAGGAAGAGTCTGTGGGGAATGGTAATATCATGGAGGGTGTGATGGAGCAGAAGGGATTCAGGACAGGTGAGAGAATCTGGTGAGACTTTGGATTAACTTTGTCTTCAATCACTTGTGTTGCCTGTGGTAGGGTTAGTTAAGGCATGAATCTTTATGTATATGAGAATTTTTCTATTTTCCATTTTAAAGACTGTGACTGTACCCCAATTTCCTGATGCCTATTTTTTATTTCCTAATTCCAGTGTTCTTTATTATGAAAGTTCTTTCCAAAACCCTGGCCTGCTTGGCAGTTTCTTGATTCCCCAGGCAAGTCTTTCTCAGTCACCTCTGCTGGAGGGTTAGGCTCTGCCTCTCAACTGCCAATCCCAATTCAGGACCTGTTGTGATTTGATTATCCCCTGATTAATTTTCTTTTAGAATTCTTGCTATATGGACCCCCACTGCTCAGATTACATTTGTATTTCTTGGTCCTAGCATTTGCTTGCATCACCTCTGGCCTTGCTAAACCATGTGGGCACTCAACTATCTGACCGCTCCCATCAGAACAAGCCCTGCTACCATGTTAGTTTCCTTCAACATGCTTCCTGCCCATTTCCAACTTTCTCCCAATGGCCCTTTATTTCTGACATCATGGCCTGTCTCTTTTCCCCAAATTTTTCTTCTGGAAGGCACTTTTGTTTCTAAATATCATCTCAAGGCTTTAGAAAAGTAAGAATTATGTCCACAGAAAGCTTATGGAGTCTTTCTTTAGAATTTTGATTTGTTATCCTCAACCTAAAGATGATATAAAAATTATAATTTATAAAATAGTGACTTCACATATGAAAATATGTAAACACGGTTAACTTATTATACTTTATCCAATATGAGTAAGTTGGGGAATTTCACAAAATTTATACTTAATTTGTATATGTATCCTATAGACGCTATCCTATAAACATTTCCTTGTGTACTTGATGTGGAAAATAATTTGGATTTTAATACATATATTAAATTATTTGAATATAAATTTTGTGTTTTTATCTTAAGGAGTAAAAAGTGAACATCTATTTTGGAAGGGTAAGATTTGGGAGGGAAGAAAAATAATATTTTACAGAAGGATAGATTGAATTACATGCCAAAAGTACTCAGAGAGAACAAATTTAGTTGTTACATATGTATCAAATATCAAAATGTAATTTTAAAATTAAAAAATTCTATTAACATTAGCTTCTCAATTTTTATGTGGCTTGTTATGATTAGTAAGTGGGGCCAAATGGTTCCTAAAACTAAGTTTTTCTTTTTCATTTAAATTGTGCTTTCTGAAATCTGTAAGGTTATTCCACTCTAAGGTTCTTAGATACATTTATGTGGAAAGTACAAAGTCAACATATTTGAGTGGGATCTTGAATATCAGATTGAATGTAATATTTTGTTATGGGGATAATAGATATAGATATTTTAGGTCTTCTATAGGTATTTTACAGCATCCAATATTCAATTTACAGGTATGATTAGGAAAGACTTTAAGTTTTTATTTTATAAAAATAATGGAAAACCATAATCTCAGATTGGATATCTTGACTGGATATTGCCTGCGGTTAAGTATGCTTCTAGTAAATTTGCAGTTTCTAGGATGATTGCTTCCTGTTTGCTGTTCATAAAATATACTAGGGCCTATTAAGACACTGGTACTAGTGTTTGACAAACAGTCTTCTCCTCTTAGATCTGCTACACCCAGTCTTGTACTACCTGCCATTATTAGGTTTTAGAAGTTTAATCTGATACATAGTCCTTGAAATATAAAAATAGTCTTTATAATACAAAACCAAGCTCCATAGAGTTCCTTTTAAATGCCTTTTATGTTGCCTCGCCTTCAGCTGGGCCAAGATCTGGTCTGCCTTTGAGAGGACTATATTTGTGATTGCTTCTTTGTCATTCATCTCTCAGAGGTTATTGTCACAAATCAGAACAGAGAAGCCCCAACTTGCCTCTGATGTTCCCTCACACTCAGAGCAGCTTTGTTCAAAGAACCAGGAGTCTTCAGAGACTCTGTCTCCTGGAGGCTAACCCCCAGAGGTGCCTGGAAGATGGAGCTAAGATGAGTCCGTCTCTATTTGCAGAAAACATCCTAGAGCCTCAGTCCCTTGCCCAACTCCAAATCCTACGGGCCCCCTCAATGTTGCATCCAATCATCAAATATGTCCTGATTCTTCCTCTGTATTTCAGAACCCATCCACTTTTCTCCATACCCACTGCCACCATCCTAGTTCTGGTTACTGTCATCTCTGGCATATGTCACTGATGGAGCCCCTTACTCTTGTTACCTTGCCCTTCAGTCTTGCCTCCCAGAAGTCTATGTCTGTATTTCAGTGTTGCCTAAAACCAAATACTTGGGATGCTTACTTATGCCACCAGGATAAAGTCCAAATTCCTCAACATGGTATAATTGTTACCCTCTCTACCTTCAGCTCTCACTTTCAGGCTTCTAGCTTCTTTGTATTCCTTTGTATTGATTCTTGATCCCAAGCCTCCATATCTACTGCCCTTAGCCTGGAACCCTGTTCTCTCCATTGCCATTCCTCCCCCGTCCCTGACAAGCCATCTTACCTGCCTGATTGGACTCATCATTTAGATATAACCCTGGATGTTATACCCTCTGGAAATCTTCTCTGGCTCTTAAAACCAAGTTAGGGGCCATGCTTGTGCACTCCCATAAGACACATCACTCTGTGATTTATTTGTTACCCTCTTGACTAGACTGTAAGTGTCTTGAAGGCAAGCACCATGTATTGGTCATTACTGCATTTTGCCTGTGATTTTACTTGGCACATAACAGACTATATAAATCTATAGTCATATTTATATATTAAATATATTATATATATATATTATAGTGTTGCTTATTTGTTAAATGAAAATGACCTTGTGCCCACTCATCCCTTCTGATTTTGTTCTTATATTTCATTGGCTCTTGGGCATTTGAGCTTCTCCCTGGGCATGGTACCTGGGATTGCCCCCATTGGATCTGATAACCAGTTGGGCTTTTCTTATTTTGATCTTGGCAGCTGTTTTCTCTTGGATGTATTTTATACTGGCCCTCTGGCCCTCTCCGTTTTGACTGCTTTGGAAAACGACCCTTAGCCTAATACCGCCTGCCCAGCCGATGTCCCTACCGAGCCTGTGTCTGTCTGGAGGATGGGGGGTGGGGATTAGATCTTTGGTCGCTAATTAGCACACCATGTGTATCATCACGTGAAGGGAAGGAACTGTCTTTCTGAGGGCTAGAGCCTATAACTGCCATCGGAATTCATCACAAGGAAGTCACGTTTTCCTTCCTCGGTGATTGTGAGTGGTTGTTCTGCCAAAATAACCTTGCCTCTGCTACTCTCAGCGGTTCGCTGTAGCAGCAAGCCTGTAATTGGCAGTGTAAAGCCTCAACTAGCCCTCTTCTTTATCTGACACTGCTTTCTGCAAGCCGTAGCAAGACTCGGGGAGAAACACCTTCATTATTGCTTCCTCACCAGCTTCTATCTTTCCCCCCCACCTATTTCCAAGTTCTGACGGACTCAAAGGATAGAGACAGAAGTGTTCCCGAAATCTTTCCCAAACCTCCAAGGTTTTCCTCCATAGAAAAGAGAGCAAATAAATTACTCACTTGGGTCTATTTTCTCCTCTTCTCTGTTTCCTGTTCTGTCAGGATGTTTTGCCCTCCCCACGGGTGATTTTGTTCATCTTTTAATGGACTTGTTGACCATTTGTATGTCTTCTCTGGAGAGATATCTGCTTGAATCCCGGGTCCTTTGCCCATTTTTTTTTAATCGTGATATTTGTGGGTGATTTTTCTTTTTGCTACTGAATTGAAGGAGTTCCTTATATATTCCTTATGTTTTTCCTTATGTTTATCAGATACATGGTTTGATATTATTTTCTCCCATTTTGTAGGTTGCCTTTTCATTCTGTTAACTGTTTTCTTTTGCTATATACAGAAACTTTTTACTTTGGTGTGGTCTCACTTGCCTGTTTTTGCTTTTGTTTTGCCTCTGGTGTCGTATGGAGAAAACCATTGCCAAGACTGATTTCAGGAAGTGTTTCCCTGATGTTTTCTTCTAGAAGTGTTCAATTTTAGGTCCTCTGTTTAAGTCTGAAATCCATTTTGAGTGGACATTTGTGAATCTTAGAAAAAGTAAAAACTAGAAAGACCATATGATCCAGCAATCCCACTTCTGGGTATTTATTCAAAACAAGTGAAATCAGATTCTTGAACAGAATCCCATGTTCACTGATGGATGAAAGGATAAAAAAATGCAGTATATATACAGTAGAATATTATTCAGCATTACAAAAGGAAATCCTTCCATATACAACAACGTGGATGAAACTTTAGAACATTATGCTAAGTGAAATAAGCCAGTCACAGAAGGACAAATACTTCATGGTTCCACTTATATGAGATATCTAAAATAGTCAAACTTGGGGGCACCTGGGTGGCTCAGTCAGTTAAGCATCTGACTTCAGCTCAGGTCATGATCTCATGGTTTGTGAGTTTGAGCCCTACATTGGGCTCACTGCTGTCAGTGCTGACCCTCTGTCCCCCTCTCTCTCTGCCCCTCCCCTGCTTGCACTCTAAATATATATTTTAAAAATCTTTATAGTAGTCAAACTTATAGAAACAGTAGTTGTTGCCAGGTTCTGAAAAGAGGGGGAATTTGGGGAGTTGCTTTTCAATAGGTATAGAGTTTCAGTTATGCAAGATGAATAAGTTCTAGAAATCAGCTGTACAGCATTGTGTGCCTATAGTTAATAAATTCTGTATGATACACATAAAAGTTGGTCAAAAGGGTAGATCTCGTTTTAAGTGTTCTTACAACAACAATAATAATAATAAGAGCAACTTGGTTCATTGTGATTTTGGCTTTTCGTTCAGCCAGGTACCCCTAGCAGTTTAAAGCATTTTATAAACTTCTATGAACCCCTACTTAAGGAACTTTAAATGAATGATTGTTTTCTTTGAAAAACTAAACAACTCAAATAGCAACTGAGCTTGTAATAGATTATGCCCATCAGAGAGACCCCACAATTTTTTGTTTTGTTTTGTTTTGAAATTCATGGGAAGTCCTTGTTCATTTGTGACGCAAATTGATGTTTTCCTGGCAGTCAGGAACAGAGCATGGATTATCATTTCTAAATTTCCACAGAACGAGCCCACAAGTGTCTGTCAGAGCCTTGCAGAAAGAAACTTTAAAGATGTTCCTAGAATGAAAATGGTGATTTTAATTTTTAGAGAAAATGAAATAAAGTCCTACAGAACTTTGTATCTGAGACTATCTAAGCAACACTGTGTTAACTGAGTCAGAGTAAACTCAGTTAACTTTTTCATAATAGTAAGTCCACAGGTCTGCAAAACAATGCACGTAACAGCAATAGAAATGACTTTGCTAGCCAAAAGGGAGACGTCCTAGAGTAGCACTCCTAATAGAAATAATGCAATCCACCGATATAATTTTAAAGTTTCTAGGAGCCATATTGAAAAAGTAAAAATAAACAGGTGAAGTTAATTTTAATAATAATATATTTTCTTTAGCCAAATATATCCAAAATAATACCAACATACTTTCAATTAAATATAATAAATGGTAGACTTTTTTGGTACTGTATTTTTGAAATGTAATTTTCTTTATTTTTCTGTATTTCACACTTACAGACCATTTTAAATTTGACTGGCTACATTTCAAGTAGTCAATAGCCACTTGTAGCCACTGGCTGCCATATTGGATAACACAGATATAAAGCCTGAAGAAAGTGGCTGCCTCAGGTAATATCAGAGTGGATATAAGATGAAAACTGAGGATCAGATGCCTCCCCACTATGTCCCTTACCATGACACTCATAAAGTCTTCCAGACTTAGATGCCAACTCTGGGAAAAATTAAAGTTGTCATCCTTAATATAGGTGAAATTAAGTTGCTTTCACTTCACAGAATGGGGGCCAAAATTACAAATTAAGATTAGATAGGAATGGATTAGAAATGTGTGTTTCTTGTACTGTCAACTTTGTGGTCTGAGTTCCCTACCTATTACACTTACTTCACAAAGTAGTTTAGATTTTTATTTTTTTTAATTTTTTTTTTAGTGTTTATTTTTGAGAGAGACAGAGACAGAGCATGAGTGGGGGAGGAGCAGAGAGAGAGGGAGACACAGAAGCCAAAGCAGGCTCCAGACTCCGAGCTGTCAGCACAGAGCCCGACGGGGGCTCAAACTCATGAACCATAAAATCATGACCTGAGCCAACGTCAGACACTTAACCAACTGAGCCACCCAGGCACCCCTAGATTTTTAAATGGGAAAATTTATACAAAGACTATGACAAAATGCAAAACCCACAGAACAAGCTCCATACCTTCCCCTTTCCTCAGTTCAAATCCAGAGAGGCCAGGGTCATGGGTTTTATCTCTTTTAGGATCAATAAACTTTTGAAGATGGATGTCTGAAGATTTCAAGATGTAGTCATTGTGGTCATTAGGTAAAAAAGTATGAATGAATAAGTACCATTTATTTGCACTGAAGGATGACTAAATTAAATCATAGGACATTCTGAGACACTATAATTAATACTCACATTGTCTATGAAGACCAGAGTTTGGAATTGGAAACATATGTATACTAAGAGGTATGTTCAGTATAGGTATATACATTTATCTATTTATTCATAAATGGACTAAACAAAATACTGAAAAAATATATTTAGAGGAAAGTGTTTAAATTGTTTTAGAAGTGAAAAAAACATCCTAACCACAGGAAACATTCAGAATTATAGGGTGGGATTTTTTGGTACAATTTTTTGAGACACATATTGATTTTGTTGTTGTTTAGATCCAGCTTGAATGTAATCCTGCCATTTTGTCAACGGAGTTCAGGCCTATCAAATAGAAAATGACATTAGAGGCAGAGGCTACAAGGGAAGTTCGTGTGGTTGACATTAATCATACATGTAAGAAGCTGAATGGAGGAATGCAATTATTCATGATTATGACAGAAATACACCATGGAGGTATCTTATAAAGAAGAAAATGAGGATTTTGGAGAAAAGATTCAGACCCTTCTTGGTGCAATATAGGATGGCAATGAAATGCAGGTAGCTATTGCCTGAAAACAGCATAGTTAGAATATACAGTAAAACCTTGGCTTGTGAGTAACTTGTTCTGCGAGTGTTACACAAGATGAGCAAACATTTCTAATAAATTTTAACTTGATAAATGAGCAATGTCTTGCAGTACAAGTAGCACATGACGCCGAATGTCACATGATCACCACTGAACCAATGGGTCTTCTCTCTCTCTCTCACTGCAGGATTGTGGGTAATCATCTCCTATGCCTGGCTGCTCAGTCTCAGGCCACGGTGTTTGGCAGATATCAGTGATTTTTCAGAACATTGGAAGATGCCCACAACTGGTACTAGTGTACTTTTTGTCACTTCAAAGCACCTATGGACAGTCCTTTGCTTTTCCATCAAGAGTAAGCTTAAGAATACTATGCTTCATTCTAGGTCAGGCTGCCTGCAGATATAGACCCTTTCTTTCTTCTGATGCCTCATCACCAGTTACATTAAATACAGTATATGACAAGAGTATATTAATACTGTATTGTAGTTAACATCAGTGTGAGCATACACAATGGCCCCCATGCAGAAAAAGGACTAAAAGAAGGGTGGTAAGAAGAAGGAGGTGATTACAGTGGAAGTTAAGAAGGAAATCATCAAGAAGTATGAATGACGTATATGAGTGGCCAAAATTTCAAGGTTTTATAAGAAGTCTATGTTGACCATTTGCACAATATTAAAGCAGAAAGAAGAAATAAGGGGGCTAGATGCAGCAAAAGGAGTCGTGAGAATATCAAAGCAATGGCCATGTGTTTTGGAAGATGTAGAAAAGGTGCTCCTGCTTTGGATAAACAAGGAGTAACGAGCAGGTGATACTGTGACTGAGAACTTTATCTGCAAGAAGGCAAAGACCTTGTACACCGACCTCATAAATAAATGGCCAGGCACATCAACAGAAAACAAAGAAGACTTCAAGGCAAGCAGGGGATGGTTTGATAACTTTAAGAGAAGTGGCACCCATGGAGTTATGAGGCATGGAGAGGCTGTGAGTTTGGACACTAAGGCAGCTGAAGCATTTGCTACCAAGTTCCAGAAGCTCATGGTTTCTGAGTGTTACCTGATGGAGGAAGTTTTGTTTTGTTTTGTTTTGTTTTAATATGAAATTTATTGTCAAATTGGTTTCCATCCAACACCCAGTGCTCATCCCAAAAGGTGCCCACCTCAATACCTATCACCCACCCTCCCCACCCTCCCACCCTCTATCAACCCCCAGTTTGTTCTCAGTTTTTAAGAGTCTCTTATGGTTTGCCTCCCTCTCTAACTTTTTTTTTCCTTCCTCTCCCCCATGGTCTTCTGTTAAGTTTCTCGGGATCCACATAAGAGTGAAGACATATGCTATCTGTCTTTCTCTGTATGACTTATTTCACTTAGCATGATACTCTCCAGGTCCATCCATGTTGCTACAAAAGGCCAGATTTCATTCTTTCTCATAGTATTATTCCATTGTATTCTACATAGTATACATTATACATAGTAATATACATAGTATTATTCCATTGTATCCAAGTAGTATTCCATTGTGTATATAAACCACAATTTCTTTATCCATTCATCAGTTGATGGACATTTAGGCTCTTTCCATAATTTGGCTATTGTTGAAAGTGCTGCTATAAACACTGGGGCACAAGTGCCCCTGTGCATCAGCACTTTGTATCCCTTGGGTAGATTCCTAGCAGTGCTATTGCTGGGTCATAGGATAGATCTATTTTTAATTTTTGGAGGAACGTCCACACTGTTTTCCAGAGCGGCTGCACCAGTTTGCATTCCCACCAACAGTGCAAGAGGTTCCCGTTTCTCCGCATCCTCTGATGGAGGAAATTTTTAACTGCACTTTTTGGGAAAAGATGCCAAAGAGGACCTACATTACAGAAGAAGAGAATGCAATGCCCAGTCACAAGCCTATATTCACTCAGCAACTATCCCCTTTTTCCCTTCTTAGGAACTGAATATCCAAGCCTGAACTTAAATGGTACTCCAAAGTGGCAGAACATTTTTGAAGATCTTCTGTTTTATTTGGTGAAGCAATTGGCTGACTGGAAAGATCAGCATGTAGTTTTTAGTCTTGAAGATTTTATAATATTTCCCTAAAGCACAAAACTAGTAGGACAACTGTGAACAGAATATTGGAGACTTCAGAAACCAAGAGTGTCTCCCAAATAAGCATTTATTTTTCAATCTTTCTTTATAAACTTGCTTTCTAGAAACAGGCTTCGTCTCATCTTTGCTTTCTACCATGATCTTTCACTGAATCCACACAGACAGAAAGAACAGAGCATCCAAATCTAGATTCAGATGTCAGTCAAAACTATAGTGGTTTGGGGCACCGGGGTGGCTCAGTCAGTGAAGCGTCTGACTTTGGTTCAGGTCATGTTCTCGCAGTTTGTGGTTTGAGCCCCACATTGGGCTCTGTGCTGAGAGCTCAGAGCCTGGAGCCAGCTTACGATTCTGTGTGTGTGTCTCTCTCTCTGCCCCTCCCTGCTTGCACTCTGTCTCTCTCAAAACAAACAAACAAAAAACAAACAAACAAACAAAAACTACAGTGGTTATTTTTCCCTAGGCATATACTTACTATCAGACCTAACAAGGGCATGTTAGGTTGTATCACATTTTTCACATCATGGGTTAAATGATAGTGTTCAAACACTGGAGCTTGTTAACTTCACTACCAATGGAACCAGGCCTAACGGCTGACTGCATTTTAATACAAGGTAGTAGTAAGTGCACAATCTTTGGGTCAGACAGACTGTGGTTCAAACAGGGCTCTGGGATTTATGACCTAGTCCTTCACTTATATATGGGAGAGGAGATGTCAGTTTCTTATCTTGAAGTTTTATATTCACGATTTCTTCAACTTTCCATTCTTAATATACATCTCTGGCTCTATGCCTTTTCCAAAGCCTCTTTTCCCTATGTTTTCAATCACTTGGACAGTTAGGGATAATAACTGAACTTACTTGGCCTATACCTGGTTAAATGAGATGATGTAAAATTGCATAGGACAGTCCTAAATAGTCAAATACAACTATTATTATGGTGCTTATTTGGAGTGAATAAATCAATAAAATATCACCTATAATATACTTCATAAGAAATGGTACAGGGATGTGTGTGTGTGTGTGTGTGTGTGTGTGTGTGTGATGTTAGGACCTATGATTAAGAAATACTGCTCTGTCCAGCCTAGAGTTTTGTCCTTTCCTTACATAAAACTTTACAAATAATAGGTAAGTAGTTAATAAGTGTTTGATATTTCTTAAAATGAATTTACTAGCGTGCAGATTTTTAATAAGCTTACCTTAAGATTTTGCTATTAAAATTTTACCATATGAATAACATGAATAGCCATATTCCAGTCACTGTTAAATGCATGTCAGACCCTATCTCTTTTAATCTTCCTGATTACACTTAATGGTAGTTCTTGTGTCTATTTGACAGATAAATAACTGGTGCTTGGGGAGCTTAGCTGACTTACACAGAAGCATATGACATATAACTGGGAAATTGAGGGATAGAACTCAGGCCAGCTGACTCTAAAGTTTATTCTTTTAACCAAAATAGTACACACGAAAAAATTAAAAGGCATGTATGAAAATGACAGAATGGCTACAAAATAGCAGTATTGATATCAATATCACAACCTTAGAATATTAACCTCTAGGCCAGCCTAAGTGCAGGTATCCATGCCCAAGCTCTCTCAGACAAAGCAGGCGTGTAAAAATATAGAATTCACCTGCAGTGGGAAACATCAATCAAAACTGTCAAGTACATCTTACTGATGGTTTTTGGCTTCACATTGAATTTTCAATTTCATTTGGAGCTAAGAGAGGGAACAAAAGAGGATGAGATTCAAAGAAAGAGAGAGTTCTGATACCTATCATTCTTTTTATCCTCAGTGCCAGTCTTCAAACAAAAATGCTTTCCAGTTCATCTTTCTTTGGCTAACATATGCAGAGATGTGATCAGTCATCAGAATGATCACATACCCTGGAAAGATACTGTGAACAATGAAAGAGCAGCTACCATATCTCGGCAGACCAATGCCATTATAAAGGAGATTTGCAGTTAACATTTCTAGCTGCAGTTTGGGAAGGCTATCATAAAAGTGCTCTCAGATCCTTTAATGAAAAACTTCTAATTAGAATGTGATGGGACAGACGGTGTGTCAGTTTTCTATTGCTATATAACAAATTACCAGAATTAAGCAGCCTAAAATAATGCATTTTTATTATCTCCTAGCTTCTTGAGGTCAGACATGGACCTCAAGTCTGAGTGTGGACTAGCTGGGTCCTCTTTTCAGCCTCTCACTGACTGCGTTGGAAGTGTTGGCAGGAGTGTGGTCTCACCTGAGGCTTGTGGTCCTCTTCCACGATCCTGTAATTTTTGATAGAATTCAGTTCATTGAAAGTGTAGGCCTGAGGCTCTCAAGTTCTGGAGACCATTCATGTAAAGGTCTAAGAAATGTGAACCTAGTTTTAGTGACAAAGCAAATCAGTGATTACCCAGGAAAGTAGGAAAGCAAAGGAGAGGTTGGATCACAAAGACACAAGGTAACAATGTAGGGATAATTGATTTGCTCATTATCTTGACTGTGGTGATGGTTTCATAGGTTAAATGAATACGTGTGTTAAAATTCATCAAATTTTATACTTTATTTTTTGAAAGCCATTTGATTTATTTTTATTTGTTTGAGTTTATTTATTTTGAGAGAGTGCATGCATACACCTCCTTGAGTGGGGTAAGGGCAGAGAGAGAGGGAGAGAGAGAATCCCAAGCAGGTTCCATGCTCAGTGCTGTGGAGCCTTATGCAGGGCTCGATCCCATGACTGTGAGATCACAACCTGAGCCAAAATCAAAAGCTGGTTGCTTAACCAACTGAGCCACCCAGGTGCCCCAAATTGTATACTTTAAATGTGTGCAGTATATTGCACACCCATTGTATTTCAGTAGCTTTTAGACAACACATATGATGGAAGAGTGACCAATTTGCAACATATACTGAAGTCTTTCTGTGATAAAGAGCAAAGATACCCTTAACTTGGCACAGTGGAAACAAGACTTATTATGAGACAGACTTCTGCTTGGCCAAGTAGGCTAAGCTTTCATTATTCAGCATCCATCTACTGAGCACCTGTTACATGTCTTGCACTGTGTTAGGCACTTGGTAATATAAGCTTGGCACAATAACTCTGATACAATAACTTTGTGTGGTTCAAGTCACTGCTTCTAAAAAATAAGTGCTTTGAAACACTACACACAAAAACGATAACAACCTTTTTGCCCCAAATAGAGATCAACGGTATTCTGAGAGATGCCACACACAACAGCAGACTCTGATTTCTGTAATACTACCACATAAGGCTAGCTGGTTTGGTGATGCAACTCTTCCTTCCTAAGATATATCTAGGAGTTTCTCTGGTTTGGAAAGCACAGAATTTATGGAAGAAAAAGGGAAAAATTGCTCTTTCCCCTGATATTTAATTTCATGAACTATAAGTCTGTAGCCAGTAGAGAGCACCTTATGAAATGTATAAATGCACCTAACATTGTGCCACCACTTTTTTGCCCAGTGGGTGGCAAAGTAATGCTCCCACTAGAAAGGGAAACTGTCTTGAGGTTGAGGTATGGAAAGGTGTCAAAATCTGAGAGAATATTGACCTGATCAGTGAATCTCCACACAAGTAAATGAGATATTTGAATGAGGAACAAAATCAGACTCAGAGCAACACTTTCAAAATGTTACCTTAATATGAGAATAGAATGGTTGGAAGGAGAGGGTGGTGTCATAATTATGTCTTGATCAGGCCTGGAAACTTGATGGAACTGACGGAATTGGACAGCCTACTGAGATAAGCCTTCACTCCGGAAATCATGATTATGCAGTTATTGGGCATCTCTGAGTCCTGTGCCAGCATTGCTAATCTTAGGCCCATGCAAATATATATAAAGTAGCGTGGTGTATAAAATTTCTCTGATTATGCAGTCAAGCAGCAGACATACAATGGGGAGATTCAAGAAACTGCCTTGTTGGTCATGCATACTGGTCTAAACTACCCATGAAGTAGGGCAGAGCATGAGTGAAGATATTTCCAGGGCTTTCTTTAGGAAGGCTGATTTCTTAAAAATTGTTTCATGCCTCAAATTACATATTTATTAAATTTATTTTGAATCTCTGGTCACTATTAAATGAAAATAATCTCTGGAAAGGTTAATATGCATAGGTTCAGAATATTTTGAGAGTTGAAGGAAAGTTAGTAATTGGGAGGAGAATTAGTTGGTTTCACAAATATGTGAAGATGGAATTTTAAAATAATTTTTAGGAATGATAACTATAACTCAGGGCACCTGGGTGGCTCAGTTGGTTAAGCATCCGACTCTTGATTTTGGCTTAGGCCAGGATCTCACAGTAGTGCTATCAAGCCCCATGTAAGATTCTCTTTCCCTCCCCCTCACCCCCCTCTCCCTGATTCATGCTCTCTCTCTCTCTCTCTCTAAAATAAAAAAAGAAAATATAATTAAAACTTGTAATTTTAACTATATGACTATATTAAAAATAATTATATTTAATTTTATTTATAATTATATAATCTATAATTATTTATATAATTATATAATTCATTTATTGGATACCTGTTATGTGCTTTGCACTGTTAGGCACTTTGAATATATTATCTTATAAGATTGTTACAATAACTCTGTGATATATATATATATATATATATACACATATAAATAATTTGGTATTATGCATTATATGTGTATGTATATAATAGCATATGTATATTACATACAATTTATTATGCATAATGTAATCATAATTTTAAATAATTTAAAAATATATGTTATAATTTATATATTATAATTTAATTTATTACTATGTATATATTATCATGTTTAAAAACTTAAAATGTAGATTGAAATTTATATATTATAATTTATTTTATTATATATAATTATAATGTTTTAAGAATGATAAATGATAAATACCTAAGATAAGCTTTTCACATTGCTTTTTGGTCCTTGTTCCAATGATATCTAATATTTTTATCCAATGGGATAGCTAATATAGAAATAAGTTCAATATTAGATTATTCCCCTGGGTGAGTAATACTCACTACAAGTAAAGAAGAGTATTAGAGTATATCCACTACAAGTAAAGAAGGGGGCTTAGAAGTAAAGCAGAAGAACTTAACTGTTGTATCATTAGACAAAACCATGCTGTTGTAAATCAGTTGTATCTAGAAAGTGCTAATTGGAATTTGATGCAAAAGTATCAGTGATAATAGCATTGCTATAATATCAGAGTATAAAATGAGCAGCATTTATTGGGGTGAATAATGGAAATACACTTTCAAATGCTGTTAGAACATTTTTTTGTCTTTAGAGACTCAGTCCAGAAATGCAGTTTGAGGTTCTGCAAGCATGTTACAAAACATTCATAGCATACTTGAAAAGACTGAATCCAACTCTCTTAACCTCTCCTGTTTCAGATTCCTTTATTTTTTGCAGTATAAATTTGTATCAAATCAACAAATAAAATAAAGGAAAATATGAAAAGGTAAAGAATTGTCATTCAAGTTGGGTCCAAGTCCAGTTTTCAAAATTTAATGAAATAAAAATTAAAATAATCAAAGTGATGCATCAAAAGGAGTTTCTACTGGTTAAAGTGTGGTTCGGGCCCATGAGTGGCTCAGTCAGTGAAGTGTCTGATTCTTGATTTTGGCTCAGGTCCTGATCTCACAGTGGTGGAATTGAGCCCCCATTGGGCAGCATCAAGCTCCACACTGGGCATGGAGACTGCTTAAGATTCTCTCTCTCTTTCCCTCTGCCCCTCCCCTGCTCACACTCTCTCTATCTCTCTCTACCTCAAAAACAAAACAAAAGAAAAAACAAAAGCGTGGTGGTTCTTTTGTACCAAATTTGTACTAAGAGAGTTGCTTCCCTGCCCTCCCCCTTGCTTTTATGAAAGTGAGTGGTCTTTTTACCTGTGTGATATTGCTCATCCTAAATTTAGGAAACATTGCTTAATAAATCTTTTGCTTGGCTCTCATCTCAGGGTTTTATTGTTTTTACATATTTATGACCTTCCCCCAAGCATTAATAATGAAAAGTTGCCAGAGTGCTCTACACACACCCTATTAGGTAACCCATGTCAATCCATTCACTGGACCAGGCAATATATTGTGTTGTTTCTTTGTCTTTGCGTATGTTAGGACGCTCCTCCCTTGTGAACTTGTTTATGGATGTGTTAGAAAATATGATAAAGTAATGGATTCTTGTCTCATAAATAAATCCACATACACAAAATTTTGCATACATTGCCTGGTTTAGACACAGTTTCTTACGAAGTAGTCTTTAAACATTGATAGTGTGCCCACTTTTGTCATTGAATTTGGTATATTTATTTAGGTATTTAACCATCTCCAGTATTCTGTCAACCCCTAGGAGATGAGGACTATTCTTTACTCAGATTTTATCTCCAGGTTGCTCAATAAATATTTCTTGAATGAATTGGGTCCTTGAGACTCAATTTGTTACCAATTATATATATTTAAGAGCAAGTTCAAAGACTTGGCACAGAGGGGCTTCTCAACAAATATTGAATGAATGTTGTGAGTTTTTAATTGCCTCAATGCATGCTACCCTGCAATGTAAAAGATGTTTTTCCATGTATTAATTTTGTATTAAGTTTCACACACACAAGTGCATGCACACGTGTACACACACCTTCAGTAGAATTGAACAGTATAAGAAAGCTACTAAGATAGCCAATAATGCATGTTTAATCAAACAATAGTATGTATTGAATATGTTGATGCTCTGGATTTGTGATTAGGACTCCTATCTGGGGATAAAAAAAAGTATTTATCATCTCCCATCTCTGCCATTCTGAAGAAAGTCATCAAGGAATTAAGCCAGACATTTCTAGCCCTGCCATAAGATTGCCAAACTGGCCCTGCTATCTTCTAGATATAATCCCAGCACTGAGCTCCCAATTCAAGGTGGTGTAAGAGAAACAGAAAGGGAAGAGAGAGGGTATACAACTTTTTTATTTCTGCATAACAAATGGCTTCATAGCCACAAACTTAATGGCTTAAAACAACATACATATATTATCTTCAAGTTTCCCAGGCTACAGGTTAGCTGAATCCTCTGCTCAGTCTCCTGAGACTGAAATCAAGGTGCCAGCCAGACTGTGTTCTCATCTGGAGTCTCAACTAGGGAAAATTTGCTTTCAAGCTTCCTCAGAAAGTTTGTAGAATTCATTTCTGTATGCTTGTAGGATTGAGGTCCCTATTGTCTTTCTGTCTTGCTTGTTGTGTTCCTGGATCTACTTTCAGCTTCTAGACCATTCTGGTTTCACATGGCCCTTGACAATGACCCTCTCACACTTCCAATCTCTCTGCCTTCAGGAAGAGAAAGCCTAGTTCTTTTTAGGTGCTAATCTGATTGTATCAGGCCCATCCAGACATCTCCCTTTGGATGACCTTGAAATCAACTAATTAATAACCTATCCAAGGAGTAATATTCCATTATACTTATCAGTTTTGTCCACTCAAGGAGAGAGCATCCATAGGGCATATGTACAAGAGGCAGGAATCCTGGGGGTCACCTGAGAATTCAGCCTACCACAAAAGATACCATGGGAGGTGTCTTTGAAGCTCTGTAAATACAGCCAGAAGTTGTCTGAGATGGGAAGACAAGAATCTCATTTCTTACTGCAGTCCTACCTTGGTGGTGCCATTGGGCAACAGCAGAGCATAGTAGGGGAGGTCCTGGGAGGAGGGTCTGATGAATTTTCCCTGAAACTTGTGGATATATGTAAAAATCATTATTGGTGCCAGCATATTTTCTGCAAAAGCAGAAGACTGGAGAGAATATTTGACAGCTGAGAAGCAATAACAGATGGTGGTGTGGTATGCCTTAGAAGAGGATAGAATCACCCCCATTCCAGTTCTCCAACACTATCAGGGAGGGAGTGAGGAGACGTACCATGCTGAGGAGCACTGGGACATGGACTACTCAGGAGAGACTAAAAGGAGACAAGATTTCCCCTCTTTGAGGGTCCCAGTGGCTGAGGAGGCTGAGAGAAAATGAAATCCTTCCCAAGAGAGCCATGCATGGAATTTCCGTGGAGACCCTTATGTTGGAAGAGTACACAGAATTGACCTGAGCCTGCCTGAGACCTTGGCTGCATCCCCACTGCCAGCAGGTGACCAAGTACTCCAAAGATCTTTGCCTTCCTTTCCCCACCCCCCCTCAAACCCCCACCCCCCACCCCACCGGTCTCCCAAATTGGAAGAACTGAGCTTTGAAATTGGGAAGAGAAGGAATTAACCAGGATCAGATCATTCTTTCTCCTGACTCCAAATCTTTTAGCCAAATGCCTGGTCTACTGGGGAGACAGAGGAGGTGTGGGTAGGAGGAGTAGCAAATGTGATTTAAGCCCATATGAGATGAGAGTCTTAAACAGACCTAGACTTTTAGTGAAAGGTCTGGCATACTTCCAAGATGTCCTTAAGGAATAGGGAAGTGACATTTGACAGAGCACAATTGAAAACAGTGACTGGAGAAAAAGAAAAACATTTCATGTTATAAACCCATGTTGAAGCTACTCAATAAAACAATTACACATAAATTTAAAATTTGCTGCAAGCTTCCTATTTTTTTTTTTTTGTCCAAAATAGAATTTTTCCCCACAGCTCCCAATTCTCCAGAAAAACAAGTGATATCACTAAGTTATATAGTGGAGTGAATTAGACCCAGATTCATTTCCCAAGAGTGAGCTTTGATAAGGAAGGCTGGGGTGAAATCAGTGCACAGAATATATTAGTGGGAGGGTGAAGAAGGGATGCCACTAAAATTGATAATTAGAGAGGCAGGGCCAAAAAGCCTTTCTGGGTGGAAAATAACACATGGTTTGAGATGTTTGACTGTGATAGGCAGGACACTAAAAAGAGGTCCTAATACTTATTTCTGAATGCAGCTATTATGTTATGCTTGGCATTTAAAAACTGAATGAAGATATATCTGAAGATACAGAAGTATTTTGCAAGAATGCCAAGAAGCCAAGAAATAATGATCACATAGCTGATTTTGTACATCCCCTTCTAAAATAAGTTGAGTCATTCTAAGGTGAAAAGTAGTTTTTATGATACTCAATCATCTAAATATAATTGCATTGAATGCAAATAGTGTCTGTATAACTGAAGAATAAAAGATAAATCCACTAGTTGTTATTCTTGCATTGCTGGTTCAATTGATACCCATTCCACTGTGAGTTCCCATGGAAATGTGTGCGTTTGTATGTGTGTGTGTGTGTGTGTGTGTGTGTGTGTGTGTATTTATAAGTCATCACAGCATATTAGTCATAGTTTAATAAGCCTTTAGAAAGATTTATCTTCCACTCTAGGCAAGCAGTAGTAGGTCAAATTAGCATCAGAAGACACCAATCTCTTCCAATTTAACAGTAAGAAGTATTAAGTGTAATAGTTAATATTGCATCCATATGTTGGAGAAAACCACATGTCCCAACAGAAGAAATAGTTAAGTTACCAAGAATTAACTTAATTTTGCTAGTTTGGCACATGGAAAGCCAACACAACAAACAGAACATTTGAACGCTAAAATAATTTTAAGACGTAGCACCATTAACGTCAAATTTTGTTAAGTTTAAGACAACTTTATGTTAATTTTCAGGGGTTTTTTTTACAATAAATATTTAAATATTTGAAATTATTACTTAAGTTATAGGAACTACTTTGCTTGGAAGTCCTGTATTTTGTGTGTTCATGCAACAAAATACGAAGGCACCAATGTAAGGTAAGTGTGGTGGATGGCAAGCCACTAATGAATGATGAGCCCTTGAGTACTCCTTGGCAACACAATTCAAACTAACTGATATGCTTTATGCATGATTTTTAAATGTGATTGATATTATATGATGTATTCTCTTTTAAGTACAGGTGTACCTTTTATAAAAGATCCCTTAAACTGTTGCCTAAGATATGGAATTGTTTCCTCTACTTTGGGTAATTGAGATAGGTACGTATACACACACACACACATATATGTAAATGTTTACCTAAGCAAAGGATGCTTTTGGAAAAAAAGAAACTGGTAGAAGTGGTTGTGTCTGAGATTAACAGAGTGTACCTGGGGACAAGGGTGGGAAGATGTCTTACTTTTGTTTCCCCCCAAAATGGACACTGACTTAAGAATCCAAGTGCAGCTACTGGTGGGAAGGCAAACTGGTGCAGCCACTGGAAAACACAATGGAGGTTCCTCAAAAAATTAAAAATAGAGCTACCCTATGACCCAGCAATTGCACTACTAGGTATTTGTCCAAAAGATACAGGTGTGCTGATTTGAAGGGACACACGCACCTCAATGTTTATAGCAGCACTATCAACAATAGCCCAAGTATGGAAAGAGCCCAAATGTCCATCAACTGATGAATGGATAAAGAAGATGTTGTGTATATATACAATGGAATATTACTCAGCAATCAAAAAGAATGAAATCATGCCATTTGCAACAATGTTGCTGGAACTAGATTGTCTTGTGCTAAGCGAAATAAATCAGAGAAAAGCAAATATCTTATAATTTCATTCATATGTGGAATTTAAGAAACAAAACAGATGAACATAAGGGAAGGGAAGCTAAAATAAATTAAAAACAGAGAGGGAGACAACCATAATAGACTCTTATACACAGAGAACAAACTGAGGGATGCTGGAGGGGAGGTGGGTGGGGGGGATGGGCTAAATGGGTGATGGGTATTAAGGAGGACACTTTTGGGGATGAGCACTGAGAGCTATATGTAAGTGATGAATCACTAAATTCTATTCCTGGAAAAAAAAAAAAGAAACAAAACAGATGAACATATGGGAGGGGGGAAAACAAGAGAAGAGAGGGAAATAAACCACAAAAGACTCTTAACATAGAGAACCAACTGAGGGTTGTTGGAGGGAAGGGGGTGGGAGATGGGCTAGATGGGTGATGGGCATTAAGGAGGGCACTTGTTATGATGAGCACTGGGTGTTGCATGTAAGTGATGAATCACTGAATTCTACTCCTGAAACCAATATTGCACTGTATGTAAACTAATTAGAACTTAAATAAAATTTGAGAAGAAAATAACAATTCAAGTGCAGGTGTTCATGACAGTTCATGGCAGGAAGCACAAGTACAGATTTGGGGAAAGTGAAACAAGGAAAGAAGATAAGCCAAAGAGTATGATAAAGAGCGTATTAACACTGTGGGCAAACAGTACTCAGTCTCAAGGGGACTCATTCAGAAGCTACATGAAACATATTTCAAAATGTTCTCTCCAAGGCGCCTGGGTGGATCAATCAAGTGTCCAACTCTTGATTTTGGCTCAGGTCATGATCTCACGGTTCATGAGATCGAGCCCTGAGCTGGGCTCTACACTGACACCATGGAACCTTTTTGGGATTCTCTCTCTCCCCGTCCCCCATTAGTGCTTTCTAAGAAACATAAAAATCAATGCTCTCTCCAGAGGAGACAAAGGAAGATTGAGGCATTTATCCACCCACTTCCATCCCACCCCACCCCCAGTTTAGAGTTGCACCAGGAGTGGTACCTGCACGCTTGCTGTGCAGGGAAAAGAGACTGGGATACTTGAGGTGAAAACTGTCATTGCCCCAGAGATTCTTTGGGGTGCCGGAAGTCTAGGGAGAATGCACTTACATTGCACCCAGTCCTCTTGGCTCTGAGGTCCTGTGTTCACTGTTCTGCCCTGCTCCACTCCCTGTGTTACCCTGCTTCCCAATCCGAGTCCTGTATCTTCCTGCCCAACACACACACACACCTCCTGCACAAGGAAATGTGTTTAGCAGACTGTATCGAAAGCTCAGGATAACAGAGCCTGAGAAGCCTCAAATAACTTTAAATTGATTATTAGCATCTCTGTTCTCAATAGGTCTTTGGAAATCTTCCACGTCCCTGCAGGGGTTCTCACTGGACCCCTTTTCACCCTAGTTTCCTACCATGTGGTTCAGTCTTCTCGGGCTCACCTCTAAAACCTTTTCCTTACCCGCTCACGATTCCCAGGATCACAAATTCCTAAAACTTCTTGTGCAAAGTGGTTCCCTGTGCTCAGCTGCTGGCTTCCAGCTGCTGGTAAGGCTTCACCTTCCACACCCAAAGTGAGTTACCATGTGATTTATTTTCTTAACAAAGGCAATTCTCTCCATACGAGTAACTTTCTCTTCTTCCCTCCACCCTCCAGTTCTTACTATTAAGATAACAATTAAAAAAAAATTTTTTTACCTTGCTACATATGTACTCTTAGTGCACAATAAGCCATCTTAAGAACGCAGTGGGTTCTGATAGCATTGTTTCTCAATCACCTTGATTCAGTCTTCTTAGATCTGCTTTTTAGGTCCCCGTTTTCTCCCTACCTACTCTGTGTGGGAATGTCCACCTCTTGCTTCAAAACCCTGTCACTGAGGCTTCTTGGACCTTTCTTGTTTATTCCAGGAATCACGATGTAATGCTTTGTGCTACCATATAACTGGCTGTTCACCCTTCTCTTCCGTGCCTTTGTGAAGGACTGAAGTTCTTACAGCAGAAAGAGATTTTTTGCTTGCGGTTCCAACTGAAAACAACCCTCCTCCCCCACTCAGCAATTTAATCTCCTTTTTGCATTTGGGCTGGACTATGGCACTCGCTGTGTGTAATGCCATTAAAACCTCTCCAGGCCACAGAAGCTCTGAACATTACTGTTTAATCATGTGCCTTCCAGCATATGAGTTGATTTCCTTTTATAATTATCAGAGGGTACATGAGAAATTCTCAAATTGAGTTTGAGAAAAACCTGTTTGTCATGCTGCAAATCCTCTATCCTGAGCTGAGCTGAGCTGAGCAGTTAGTTTTGGGAAAACTGTAGGGAAATAAATATGTTATTTATTGGCTCTGAAGCTTTTAACATTGACATTATCCCTCTTGTACCATGAGGGAGTTTGACTAATGGCTTAGCCAAGCCTATAATGGCTAGAAATCAGAGAGGGAAAAAAGTAAAGGCAAAATTTTCTCCAATCCCCACTCCACCCCCTATCTGCAGGCCAAGATGCACTATTTATCCAATTATCCTCTTAGGAGAAAGATGAGAGCAGATGAAAATACAGCCTCAGGCGAGAGCTAGCCCACTTTCCTTCTTAACAATCTAGTTCATAATTGGTCAAAATGATTTCCCAAAAGGTTCTTGCAAATTAGCATTCAATTTAAACAAGCAATTTACAATATGCTATTGAGCCAGGTCATAAGATTTTAAGACAGCACAAATTCATCCAGTAAGATTTTTTAGGTTTCTATGCAGCTAGGTTTGTCCGTCTTCAGGCATCTTCCAAATTATCATTCTACGACTCTTTCCCAGAGATTTGGCATTCTGCAGACAGCCCTGGAGGTCTAGTTCTTGCTCTACCTCTGTCTCAACCCCTCGGTTTCTCTCACGGCCAAATGCAAGTAATACTGCCAGGTTGTCTAACATCATTGCAGTGACTCATAACTCGCAATTCTTATTTTAAAGCACTTCCCAATTATACAAATTATAGCTTATTTTAGAAAAGAAATAAGCTGGTATATATAAAATATTGGATACAGTGGCAAAATACATGCTATCCCACCTGCTTTGTCTAAAACTGTCTCAAATCAAGAAATGAGCATCTATTTCCTTAACCTTAAATACACCAAAGACCTAACTATTTTTCTATCTAGCTATTAAGAAATACCTATCTCTTAACACTTGGGGGAAAATGCATGTATTATATCACATACCTACATGCTCAGGGAACAAGAGGGAAGTTAGAAACCGGGAAAGCAAATCCTCTTCCTCTCTCCTTTTCCTCTCTCCCCACCATGGCCACCCTGGGTGATTGGTCATAGCTGAAATATATGAAATGTATGTCAGGCTACTTCTGCCAAGTCTCTGGGCTCAAGTAAAGAAGAGGATGATGATGCATAGCATCTTACAGTTTCCAAAAGGCTTTCACGTAGATTGTTTCATTTAGAGAGAAACTTTGCACAGATGTTTTGTGGATATGCAATCATTAAAACCTCTAATTCTGATTAAACTAGCTTAATATTTCAGGTTCTGTTTCACTCACTTATTTTATCCTGCCTTCTGGTTCACAAAGAGACCTTATTATGCTGATGTAAAGTGCAGGTCTTTATCCAATTACTAAATCTTATCCTCAAGTGAAATCATAGAAAGTTTGAATTAGAAAGAACTTTGGAGAAATTTTATTCAAGTCTTTTTATTTTGCAGATGAAACACTCAGGTTCAGAGAGACTTTGTGAATTTCCCAGGGTCAGGCTTGCTTTTCTGCTCTGAAATCTGGAAGGTTTGCTGATACAAAGGGTTTGATCTTTCATATTAGTATTATTATTCCTGTATTTTAGAAAAGACTTTTCAGAAGAAGAGTCATTGGATATTTAAAATGAGTGCCCCCTTTTTTCCTCTTGTCCAATATTACCAGATATCTTTTATTCCTTTAATTAAATCGAAGGTCTTTAGATTCTTTTTATTAAAAAAAATTTTTTTTAATGTTTATTTATTTTTGAGACAGAGAGAGACAGAGCGTGAATGGGGGAGGGGCAGAGAGAGAGGGAGACACAGAATCGGAAGCAGGCTCCAGGCTCTGAGCCATCAGCCCAGAGCCTGATGCGGGGCTCGAACTCACGAACCGTGAGATCGTGACCTGAGCTGAAGTCGGACGCTCAACCGACTGAGCCACCCAGACACCCCGAAGGTCTTTAGATTCTTAATCAGGTGTTGTTTTTACTCTCTTGCCTTTGGGTCCTTATAAGAACTTTGTGAAAGAGGCAAGGCAGGTATTAGTGCCATTTTACAGTTAAGAAATCTAATATTCAAAGAAGACACATGACCAATACAGGGTCATGTAGTTAGTCAGTGGAATCATTATGTTAGAAACTGTGCTGATTTCTGTGGGGATTTTTTGGTTTGTTTCTTCTACATATCACTGTTAGTCCTAGACTTGAGGCTCATCAGATTTTCTCAAGACATATTTTTGCCTTTTTCCTAAATACCCTGAGAGAAGAACATGGTAATCAATATATACCACTGATCAATGTATGTCAATGTATTTTATTTGCAAAAATACTGACTGTAACATTATGAGTGTCTCTTCAATATGATATTCCTTATTTTTAATATTTCTAAAACAACATTGGGTGAAAGATTTTTGAATAATATAAATATACTAAATTTTAAATAGATTTACATTTAAATTAGATATAGAGTCATAGGTTTGGAAAAGATCTTAACTGGAAAGTGGATACCTGACATTCATTGTATGTCTACCATATGCCATTAATTATTTTTTTCAGGGTAAATACCCACAGCAAACCTGAAAGTTTCCTAGTATTATTCCCCTTTTTATAGATACAGAAGCTGAGGCTCAGAAAAATGAAGTAACTTGCCCAGACTCAATTCTACATAATTCCAAAGTTGATGTTTTTTCTGCAATATTTCTCATCTTTCCAAAAAAGCACACTGAACTATACAGAAACACATCTCAATACATATATATCACTAATCATTTAGTCAATTCTAAGGGGGGAAAAACAATTTTATTTTGACTGAATAGAACTGTAAAAATGTCTCTCTTTACTTACATTCTTAGTCATCTACTGCCAAAAAACACAAAATATTCTAGAATAAATGGCTAAAATTACATAGTGGCCTCTCTCAGACTAATAAGATTAATCTGTCTCATATTTTATTGAGTTATAGAAAACATCCTTTCCCTAATGGTTAATTTATCTAATTAACTTATATTTATGAAATAATAATGAGTATTTCTCTCATAATAGATGAGCTAAGTTGATTGTAATTGAGATAACAGTGATATCACGAACTATTATTCATACATTTGGAGTTTTACCAAGTCTATTGTCTTTCACTTTTAAATGTGCAAGTCTTTTATTTTTATTTATTTATTTTTTTAATTTTTTTTTCAACGTTTATTTATTTTTGGGACAGAGAGAGACAGAGCATGAACGGGGGAAGGGCAGAGAGAGAGGGAGACACAGAATCGGAAACAGGCTCCAGGCTCTGAGCCATCAGCCCAGAGCCCGGCGCGGGGCTCGAACTCACGGACCGCAAGATCGTGACCTGGCTGAAGTCGGATGCTTAACCGACTGCGCCACCCAGGCGCCCCTGTGCAAGTCTTTTAAAGAACTCTAAATTGCATTGTGTTTTAAGTTTACTGTCACTTAAATCATGATATAACAATGTCGTGTGCAAAAAAATCATTGAAGATTATCACAAATAGCTGAAAACCTAGATTCTCGGACACAATCATATTTGTTATGAAATCTTGGAATTTCAGAAAGTGATAGTCAATATCTGCTTTCATGAAGACCTGTGTAATGGGAATTATTTTCACTTCAAAATGTTTATAAACATTTAAAGATGTAAAATATAGCATATGTGCAGAAAAATACATTACAATGTACATCATGATGCACAGTTACTAAGTGAGCATTCGTGGAATGATCAAAGCTTGGAAATAAACCATCACAAGTACCTTTGAAGTCTCACTCCACATATCCATTGCCCATTAGTTTGAGAATTTCTTCTTTCATTAAACATTATATTAGTTAATTTCATCTCCATTATTGTGTATTGCTCTAATTTGTTGACCTTTTTTTTTACTTTATAATATTCATTTGTTTGGCATTTTACCACAAGTGTATTTATTCATTCTACTGTTGATGGATATTTGTGTTATTTTCAGTTTGTTTACATTAAAGCTGATGCTTATACATATTTTCTGGTGCACATATAATGTTATTCCTCTATGCTATACACTCCAGATTGGAATTTCTGAGTTATGAAGCATGGATATGTTTACATTTAATAGATCATGTTGCTAACATCTCAAAATAGTTGTATCAATTCCTGTACCTACCTACCAACAATGAAGAGGAATTTCTGTTATTCCATATCTTTGTTAATACTTGATATTTTCAGAGTTTAAAAATATTTTTCCAATCTGGAGGATATATGCAGTCGTTGGTATCTTAGTTTAGTTTAAACTTCATTGTTTCCAGAAAGTTAATGAAGTTTATTATTTTATCTGTCATAGGATTTTCTGTTTTGTGGTCTGCCTACTCACAATTTTTCCTCCATAATCCTATTTCATTTTGTTTTTATTATTGATTTGCAAAAGTTCTCTGTTCAGGGTTTAAGTCCCTTATTAGTTATATATATGGAAAGTGTTATCTTCCATCTTGTGGTTTTTCTTTTCATTCTCTTTCTGATATCTTTTGAAAAATATAAGTTCTTAATTTTAATGTAGCTGAACTCTTTTAATAAGCCCAGCATAGCCTAAGGACCAAAACTGACAAGAATATTACAAGAAACAAAATTATAAACCGATCTCTTTCAAGAACATTGATGCAACATTTCTTTTAATTTTAAAATTTTTTAAGTTTTATTTTAGGGAGAGAGAGAGAAGCAGAAAATCCCAAGCAAGGTCCATGCTCAGCATGGAGCTCAACACGGAACTCGATCCCACAACCCTGGGGCCATGAGTGAACCAAAATCAAAAGTCAGCCACTCAACCAACTGAGCTACCCTGGCATCCCAATAGTTGCAAAAATTCTAAACAAAATCCTAATAAGTAAAATTCTGTGCTAGGGGCTTTGAGTGGATCTACTGCAAAGGGGCACAAATGAACTTTTTGGGGACCATGAAAATGTTCTGCATTTTGTTTGTGTTGGTTGTTAAATGTCTTCTACATGCATTTGTCAAACACAGATTTGTACAGTTAAATTTGGTGAATTTTTATTTACCTCATTAAAGTGGATTAAAGATAACTTCAAAAAACTTGTGAAAGCACATATTCTCTCTATACATTAGAAAATAGCATAATTAAGCAACATTTTAAGGCTGCATTGGGAGTTGTTGGTAGAGGAATACCAGAACTGGCAAATTTCCGGATCTCCAACTTGGTGCTATTTTCATTCTACCACATTTCTTTCACTTATTAAAAATTCATTAAAATCATTGTTGATTATTTCAGCTAAGCAATACACACATAAAAATTAACTGGAGAATATAATAATTCTGCACATTTGCTACTTAATTATATTGGCCAAGATGAAGATCATTACCTGTTTTAAATGGCCCACATACTATTTCACTGGTAAGAGAGATGAGGAAATCATCCTAGATTTCACACTGTGTTTGAATTCAGCACCAAAGAATGGGTGCTAGACTTAGTGCTATTACTTGTTTCGACAGTGTGGAAGCTAGTCTTAGTAGAGATAAGTGTTTGTACAAATCCCATGGAAAGATGTTTGGTAACTCAGCCCTTGTTGCAACACCTCAATCTTTTTTTGTTTTTAATTGGAGTTTATACTCATTGTCAGTAAGAATTTTTATAAGAAAGAAAGAAAGAAAGAAGGAAAGGAAGGAGGGAAGGAATGAAGGAAAGAAAGGAAGGAAATGAAGGAAGGAAGAAAGAAAGAAAAAGAAAGAAAGAAAGAAAGAAAGCAAAGAAAGAAAGAAGAAAGAAAGCAAGAAAGCAACAAGCAAGAAACAAAGAAACAAAGAAAGAAACAAAGAAAGAGAAAGCAAAAGAAAAAGAAAGGGTAAGAATCTAACACACCTAGCACTGCATTAAGATTTCAGTGTGCCAGAGGGGCGCCTGGGTGGCTCAGTCGGTTGATCCTCTGACTTCGGCTCAGGTCATGATCTCACGGTTTGTGAGATCGAGCCCCGCATCATCGGGCTCTGTGCTGACAGCTCAGAGCCTGGAACCTGCTTCAGATTCTATGTCTCCTTTTCTCTCTGTCCCTCCCCTGCTAGTGCTCTGTCTCTCTTGCTCTCAAAAATAAACAAACAAAAAAATAAATAAATAAAAAAAAGACTTCAGTGTGCCAGGAATTGTGTCTCTACAAGTTTGAGTAAATTATCAAAAGATGACACTTCCGTACATCTCGTAATGCAGAATATGCCATAAATTTCCAGCCAGTGCTACGAATTGAGATTCAAGTCTTCTTAAATAAGCTTGTTATTGGCAGGATGCAATTGTGTAACTTAGAATTAGCTCTTCTGCAGCAGAAATGATATATCAATTGAACATGCAAGTTTATGCTCAAAACCAAGCATTTTACTCAATGTTTTAATTTCTTTCAATCCAGCCTCAACTATATTCAAGACGCTGTAAGCAACATGAAGATGAATAAACCTTTTTTTTTTTTTTTTTGGCCCTGTTGGAGATCAAGCTATATATAAATGCTAAATTAAAAAAAAAAAAACACTTGGGGCGCCTGGGTGGCGCAGTCGGTTAAGCGTCCGACTTCAGCCAGGTCACGATCTCACGGTCCGGGAGTTCCAGCCCCGCGTCAGGCTCTGGGCTGATGGCTCAGAGCCTGGAGCCTGTTTCCGATTCTGTGTCTCCCTCTCTCTCTGCCCCTCCCCCGTTCATGCTCTGTCTCTCTCTGTCCCAAAAATAAATAAACGTTGAAAAAAAAAAAAACAAAACACTATAATTATAGTGGCACAAATAAAGTGCTGTAAAGTCATTAAAAGATGTTGATATTCCATATCTTTGTTATTATGAATAATGTTGCAATAAACATAAGGTTGCATATACCTTTTAAAATTAGTGTTTTCATTTGGGGGTGGGGACAGTAAATACCTAGTGGTGCAATTGCTGGGTCGTAGGGTAGTTCTATTTTTAATTTTTTGAGGAACCTCCATACTGCTTTCTACAGTAGTTGCTCCAATTTATATTCCACCAATAGTCCATGAAGGTTCCTTTTCCTCCACATCTTTGTCAACACTTGCTATTTCTTGTCTTTTTGATACTAGCCATTCTGACTAGTGTGAGGTAACATCTCGTTGTGGTTTTGATTTGCATTTCCCTGATGAGTAGTGACGTTGAGCATCTTTTCATATGTCTGTTGGCCATCTGTAATGTGTCCTTTGGAAAAATATCTACTCAGGTTCTCTGTCCATTTTTCATTGGATTATTTGTTTTTTGGGTGTTGAAATAAGTTCTTTAGATACTTTGGCTATTAACCCCTTCCTTGATGTGTCAACCAATAGATGAAGAAAATGTGATATATATGAATATATATATATATATAAATGTATGTACATATATATACATATATATGGTGATTACATATACACACGTACATACACACAATGAAATACCACTGAGCCATAAAAAAGAATGACTCCTTGTCATTTGCAAAAACATGGATGGAAGTAGAGGGTATTCTATTAAATGGTATAAGTCAGATGCAGACAGAGAAAGACAAGTACCATATGATTTCACTTATCTGTGAAACCTAAAGGACAAAATAAACAAACAAAACAAAAACAGAAACGGATTTAATCAACACAGAGAACAAACTGGTGCCTGCCAGAAGGAAGGAGAGGAGAGTGATAGGCAAAACAGGTGAAGGGGATTAAGAGGCATGAATTTGGTTATAAAATAAGTCAGGGGAAAAAAGTACAACACGGGGAATTCAGTCACTAAGAGCGCAATAATATTGTATGGTGACAGATGGTGACCACATTTATTGCGGTGAGCCCTGAGTAATGTATAGAGTTGTTGAACCGCTATGTGAAACTAATAGATCACTGCGTGTCAACTATACTTCGATAATAAAAATAACTTAAAAATTTTAAAGATGTTAATTCTTGCTGGTAGGATCAATGAAATATAAAATCCCCCGATTTTCTTTTTCTTGAAGTTAAGTTGTGCATACACTATCAGAATATCTTTGTTGTTAGAAGCCTCCCATTTCTCCTCTTGATTGAGGTAGATAAATGTTCAGCAGATACCTCAGTGCCTGGCACAACATAAGTGTTTCAAAAATGTCCATCTCCTCTTCTCTGGCCAGTATGCCCAAAGGTGGTTCTGGCTATACTAAGGAGAATGTCAGCCTCCTGAAGAGTTGCATGAAGGAATCAAAACTCCTCTGTTCTTGAAACCAATTTAAGACCATTCTTCTTTACTTGGAGCATCCCTTCTGCCTCTTCATGCCTCTTCCCCCATCTCCCACATATACTTATATATAGCAAGAATCTCCATTTCCCAGCTAGGAACTAACTAATATTCATTAAAAACTATGAGTACCAACGCCACTTATAAATATTTTGCATACACTATCTCCAGATGAAAAATTAAGTTGTCTCAAAGACACACACAAGAATATACTTTCATTAGAGAGGAGCAGCATGGCATAGAATAAAGGTCAAGAACTTATGTCCTGGAATCAGCCTGGATTCAAATCTTAGCTCTAATACATTCTATGTGTATGTGCTGGTGAACAAGTTAACTTACTTTTTCTGTGCCTCATTTTTCTTGTTTGTAAAACGGGGATGATAATAGCACTGTTGAGGGCTGTGGCGAATCGTATTTTCCAAAGATTGCTGGAATAGCATCTCCCATCTCACATGTTCTTACAGTGTGATTTTGCCACTTCCTGTCTAAGACTTGGAATCTGTATCTCTTCTCCTTGTCCTTGGGAAGAACTCTTTAATTGCCTCAAGTATGACACAAGCGGAGCTCTGTGACTTCCAAGAATGGGTCATAAATAGCTGTACAGTTTCTGCCTGGCTTTCCTGTGGGATGCTCACTCTTAGATCCCTGTCACATAGGAAGCCTTGACATGTAGGTAATCTAGAAGATGGCCTTAAATGAGCCACTATTCAGTGCCAGATATGAAAGGGAGGAAACCTTTGAGATGTCTTTAGCTCAGGCACTGTCTGGCTGCAACTGCATGAGAGATCTTGAGTAAGAACCACAGAGTAATCCGAGCCAATGTCCCAAACCATAAAAGATAATAAAATGATTGTTGCTCTTCTAGGCTGCTACATTTTGGCATGATTTATTGTGAAACAAGTTTTAGCTGCAACAGCTGGTGGTGGCCTCTTCCTGTACCCTGGACTTCCTCACAGCATGGTAGCCAAATTTCAAGAGCACATATCTCAAGAGTGCCGGGTGAAATCTGTGTCACATTTTATGACCTCCTTTTGGAAGCTGCATCGTGTCTCTTCCACTGTAGTCACAGACTCATTCATGTTCAAGGGAAAGAAATACAGATCCCACTTCTCAATGGGATGGCTATAAGTGTTACATTGTAAGAGCATATGGAATGAGATACTGTAACCATCTTGGAAAACACAGTCTCCATGAGAAAGATACATAAATTAATCTGGAGTACTTTTTAGAATAATGCCTGGCACAATTTAATGAACATTGTTTACTATTGTTATTATTCCAAAAGTGTAATCTAGGATTAAAGGTATGAAAGGAAAAGCAACTTGAGTATAGGTAAGTCAACCAATGATTAAAACAGGAATAAATGTGAACTGTCCCAGACATCCCAGGATATAGTCTCTCCATATTTGGCTCTCTCCCATGTCCTGGTCCCCTTTCCGCCTCCATGAAAATAACATTATTATGAAGTTCATGAGCAGCCATTTAGAATTTTCCTCTATATTTATATCTGTAACATTATACAGTTTTGTTTTTCATTGGATTTTTCCCAAAATAGCACATTGCAATGTACTAATTTGCAATCTTTTTTTCTTGTTTTGATCTTTTGTCTTTATTGTTTACCTAGTCACAACTTAAGACTTTTGTCATGCTAGTATATAAAAATCTGCTTAATTCCATAGTTCCACTGCTCACTGTAATGGCCATTCATCTTTTTCCAATTTTCCATTTTATAAACAAAGCTAGGGTTTTCACATTTTCAATTTTAACAGCCTCCCAAGTTGTCCACCAAAAGGGCTATGCCAACTCACATTCCCATCTGCAATGCAAAAAGCATGTATTGATTTACACTCTAGTTGACACTTGATATTATTAAACTTTAACATTTTGCCTATCTATAAAGATCAAAAACTGATAAATCATTTTATCTTAATCCATTTTTCTTTTAGCAAAGTAGAACATATTTTTATGTTTATTGGTCTCTTATTATCTGTTTATATTTCTCACCTATTTTTCTGCTGAGTTGTTTTGTTTTTGGTTTATTAATTTTGAAGGGTATATATGTTATGTAAGTTATATAACATATTCACATTTTCCCGGATATTAATTGATTATGTTATACAGGCTGTAAATATTAGCTTCCAAAGTAATAATCATTCTTTACTTTTAGTTTGAATTTAAGCTTGTCAACCTTTTCCTTTAGCTTTTGTTTTTTGTGTTTTGCTACCCAAGCCCTTCCTCTCCCCACCACCATAAACACATTTGACCATATTCATTACTAATACCTTAATATTTTTACTTAGGTTTATAGACCAGCCAAAATTTATTTCATTTAATGATTTGAAGCAGGACTCTTCTTCTATACATTTTCATTTTCCCAAAACATTGATTGAGCTCATCAGTTCCCACTGGTTTTAAATGCTGGCCTATATCACATGTTAAATTACCACCCATGCTTGAGTGAAGTTCTGGATTTTCCACATTTCCACAGTGGAAAGTTCAGAACTTCACTCAGCTATATATGATTAATCCATGTTGTCTTGTACTATCCCGCTCTGTCACTATTTTAATTTTAGTTCTATACTCTGTTTTGGTGTTAAGATGAATGCATCATTCAGTTGCTTTTTGCCTTTTCAAGATTTTCCTGGTTATTCTTAAGCCTTTGTTCCTCCATGTGAATTTTAAAATCGCTTCTTGAAATCACATACATTGTACGTAAGTGATGAATCACTGAATTCTACTCCTGAAACCAATATTGCACTGTATGTTAAGTAACTAGAATTTAAATAAAAATTTGAAAAAATAAATAAATAAAACCATTTTATCAAGTTCCATGAAATATCTTGTGGAGATTTTGTTTGAGATGTCACTTAGTTTATAGGCTACTTTGGATTATTAAGATATTTACAATATTGAGCATTCTTATGTATAAATATGGTTTATTTTCCACTTAGTAAGTTTTTGTTTTAGATACTGCAGTAAAGTTTTATAGGTTATGTCGTAACTTGTTACTCGGTTATACATTTATACTTTGATAAAGGCATTACTGCTTTTTTAAAGGGAATCTTTTAAAAAATACTTACCTAATGTTTTTTTGTTTGTTTGATGGAAAACTATTAATCTCTGTGTTTATTTTCAGAAGCATTTTCAGAAAATGCTTATTTTCTGTCTGATTAGCTTCCTGAGCTTTTGCATTAGTCCATGTGGTTCTATGTAAATGACTTTATTTGTTCCTTTTTAATCTACATGCTTATATACTTATTTTTTATTCCAATTTATATGCAATTTATCTATGGCCTTGGGTGTTTCCACCTATACAGGACTGAATTGAGATTTTATTTTTCTCTATTCATCTAAATTTTCTACAATAAATGATTATGTTTATGGTCAGAAAAAAATCCATAAGTATTGTTTTTAAGGAAGTACTCTTTGATAATTTTTCATTTTTCTTAAATATCCCCAGCTTCTAAAAGTGTATGTTGGACAGGATAATTATTTAATTAAAAAATTTTAAGTTTATTTATTTATTTTGAAAGAGAGAGCAAGTGCAAGTGGTGGAGGGGCAGAGAGAGGGGGAGAGAGAGAATCCCATGCAGGCTCCACGCTGTCAGCACAGATGCCTGACAAGGGACTCAATCTCATGAACTGTGAGATCATGACCTGAGCTGAGATCAAGAGTTGAACGCTTAACTGATTGAGCCACCCAGGCACCCCTTTAATTAAAAAAATTTAATTCACTGCTTTCTAGTACCTTATTCAAATATTCATTATCATATTTTATTTCTTCTGTTAATTCTGGTATAAAAATATTAAACCTTAATAGTTGTTCTGTCTATTTAAAGCTACTTTGTAAAAAAAAAGTGTTAACTTATTTTTGTTTTTTGAATACAAAAATGGAGCTTATAGCCCATCTGGATTCTGAGGATGGTCAAAATACTTCTCCTTCCTGAGATTTAACTAGTCAAGCTAGCTTTTCTTGAACCATATCAGCAGCATTGAGGAAACATTATATTTGCATGGAGTTTGGTCTTATTTATTTGCCTTTGCTCTACCTAATTGCTCCCTTGTGTGTTTCATTTCAACCATTAAGTTCAGTGATTTACTTTAGCAAATTGTTTATGGAGAGTTATCAATGTCTTTCCCCAAATGTCCATTACTCTGGTTTATTTCTTGTCATCATGTATACTTGTGTGTGTATGTGTGTCTGTCTGTCTGTCTATATAAGATATACATAAATGTATGTAAACACATAGATTTAACTTATACCCACACATACATTACAGTGTACCAGTGTTTTCCAAATGGGCTTTCATGACTTCTCAGAGAACATCTGGGATCGCTTTCCTGTAACAGTGCTTCCAAATATGTTGTGATACATTTTTTAAGTGGAGAGCCAATATTTCACCTTTAATTAAAAAGAATATCCTCACAATGTTACAATAATCTAACAATGCCTTTGGGTATTTCAGTAGGCCTAAACTCTTACTGATAATCCATGCTTCCTTCATTATTGGTGATATGATGTTCTATAACATGAGGTCATTTGATAGTTGTTTCTCTGAGAATGGGGTCCATGGATACATTTTACTTGTAGTGAGTATCATATCTGTTGTCTGATTTTTGCCATTAGTAAAGGAAAAGGGAGTATAATGTGACTGGTCCATTAACCTGTCAGAATTCTGTCCTGCCTGTGTCATCCTTAGTTTATATATTCATATAGTGCTGAGCTATTTGCTATGCCTACAGAAGTAAGATCTATAAAGGCCAGTCCCAAAAGAATAATGATTCCCTACTGGTAATTATGACTGTGGTATTGAGAGCTGCTTTTAGATAGAAGTGGCACTTTGGCTTATGGAGACTAGGCACAGTTAGATGATATGTCTCCAGATAGTAACCTTGAAAACCAAAATCTGTGTGAAACCTCTGCTAAACAGACTATTCAATAAATGTTAGTAGCAATTGAGGACTATTGCCATTTTCTTTCCCTGAGTAAGTTATTTAACTTTATATATTTTCCCAATAAGCTTATTTCAAATATTTGAGATCATTTCTAGTTACTTTCTATCATTTCTTACATTATTTAGCTAATTTTAGACTCCTAATGATCATCCTTGAGAGCACAATCCTATAGTTTTTTTCAAAGGTAAATTCTCTAATAATAACAAAGCATTCAGACTTGAATTGGTTTTTCCTCAATCTCTTTCAGCATGAAGCAATTAATAAACTTATCTTAATGGAGTGGATTGGATGCCATGATTATTGATGCAAACCTTCAATCTGGGTTGTTCTGGGTTGAATAGAAGATTACACACACAATTTTCAGCAAAATTCATATGCTACTTTTACATATAGTATTACAGGTATTGATTTTTATTCACCTCATTAACACATAGATTAAAAAAATGAAATCCATGTTCCTGTGATTTACTTTTTAAATAATAAAAGAACAGTGATTTTTGTTTTGAAATCCTCTAGTCTAGATTCAAGTTGGCTATACTGTACAGACCGACCTGTGCTCTGGTGAGCTGCCCTTAGGACCTGGTGCACTCAGATCAGGTAAAAGGGGCTTGAACAGAGGAATGGCTTCTCTCTTTAACTGTCCTCTGGTTTTCTCCCTTTCTTTGTCCACAACTTCATGTTTTGCAGTCTCTTCTCAAACACCCTTCAGCATCTGTATTTTATTCTAGCCTATTGCTTGTCCTATAATACTGCTGGTGTGGCCAATGGGAAACAGTTGACATTAGGGAGCTGCTTCTGGCACAATGCCTGTTCCCAAAGGTCAGCAAAATATGGTCATAGTAGGATAAGATCTGAATTATTACATGGCTCATATACGAGCCACATTTACCAGGGGATTTTTTCTTTATGTTGTGTACTTTTTAACTTTAAAAAAAAATCCTGAATACGTCAAAATCAAGAATATTCTGCTATGTTAAATTATTTTTTTAATATGAAATTTATTGTCAAATTGGTTTCCATACAACACCAAGTGCTCATCCCAACAGGTGCCCTCCTCAATGCCCCTCACCCACCCTGTATTAAATTCTATACTTTTGTTTTCCCATTTAGATCATTAATCAGAATGGAATTGTGTTTTGTGTACTCTATAAGGTAGGAATCCATTTTCTTTTCTCTTTTTTCCTCCCATGTGAATAACCAATCGCTCCAGTACCATTTGTTGACCATCTTCACACATCTGCAGCACCACTCTGTCATATACCCTGTTTATCTAAAAATAATAGATCCTGTTCTTTTATATTGGTTAATTTATCCATCCATGCTCCATGTCACACTGCTTTATTTTATTTTATTTTATTTTTAATTTTTTTTCAACGTTTATTTATTTTTGGGACAGAGAGAGACAGAGCATGAACGGGGGAGGGGCAGAGAGAGAGGGAGACACAGAATCGGAAACAGGCTCCAGGCTCCCAGCCATCAGTCCAGAGCCTGACGCAGGGCTCGAACTCACGGACGCTTAACCGACTGCGCCACCCAGGCGCCCCCACACTGCTTTATTTATCATATATCTTTATAATATATCCTGATACCTGAAGAATAAGTGGTCAAACCTTCTTCTCTTCCAAGGTCATCTTAGTTACCAAATTGCTTTCAAATAAATGTTGGGATCATAGTATCACTTTTACAAAAAATATATATATAATGAGGTTTTGATTTAAATTCCATAAAACTTGTAGATCTATTTGAAAATAATTGAAATCTTTGCTGTATTGAGTGTCCCAACCAATTAATATAAGGTATCCATTTATTTAGGCCTACCTTAATGTCTTTTAATAAAGTTATACATTTTTTTTTCAGGAAGATTTTTGTGTATCTGCATTAAAATGTGTTTGTTGTTTATTTTAGATTTTTGTGGCTGATATGCTTCTAAAATTTCATTATCTACTTCTTCCATTATTGCTAATACATAGAAATACAATAATTTTCTACATTTATGTTTCATTGCAGAAACTTGGTAAACTATCTTATTAATTCTAATAATTTATTGTTTAGATTTTTCCATTAAAAAAAAAATCTTACCTAATGCTGGTATTGGTGCTCCTGGTTCTGAGAATCCTTCCTAATACAGAACCAAGTTCTTCCCCAAATCTTCCACATACGATCCCAGCCCAGACCACGACTTTACTATAGTCTTGGGAGATTTTGAACAGAGAAACCAGACAAGGCTCGCCAGACTTCTGACATACAGAACTATGAGATAATTCATGAGCTTTGTTTTGAGCGGCTAAGTTGTGGTAATTTGTTACACAGCAATGGAAAACTAATACACCCCATATTTTCTGATTTCTAGTTAAATCACCTTAGTCACATACTGTTATAAACTTTTTGGCATTTGTGGAGACATGTTTATGGCCCAGTGTGTGGCCCACTTCAGTAAATGTGTGGTGCATTCTTGACAAAAATAGGTACTCTGCAAATGTTGTATGCGGTTACACACACACACACACATAAACACATTCGTTTGGTAAAACTTATTCATATTTTTCACATCTTTTCTTTTGTATTTTTTGAAGTTTGCTTGCTTCTGCCTGTTTAACTTATCAACTCCTTAAAAATATTCATTAAAATCTCCCATTATGCTGGTAAAATTTTACATTATTAAAGTCATCATCATTAACTGTGGTCCATGAATCAGCTTCAGGGTGTCTGTGAACCTACTGAAGTTGTATGTACTGTATTTAGACATGTGCACATATCTTTTTGTAGAAGGCTGTAGTCCTCATAAGACCCAGCTGAAGACCCATACCCAGTAATAAAGAAAAGTAGTTCCTCTACAATTTCTTTATAAATTGAACGAACTAACCATAAACTATGCTTAATATTAAGCACAACTAAGGAATGAATAGAAAAATGACTATTATTCTATGTAAAAATAAAACATTGAAAATTTGAATTTATGTAACCTGGAAGTGAAGTGTTCTGGAATCAATCATTCTCAAACTTTAGTGCATTTAAGTATACCCTTCTTAATATTCTGATTTAATAAGCCTGGATGAAGTCAAACTTAATATAAATTCTTAATAATATTAATCCTTAATAAGCATCTCAAATGTTTTTGAGACTGGTTCAAGAACAACAGTTGAAACGCATTGCCTTAAAATCTTTCAACGTGCACAAAGAATATGGTAGCCCTCTTAAGCCTTATTATAACTGAGAAACGTATTTACTTCTCCCTCTTACCTGTTCCATTTGAGTATGTTTTTCTCTGAAAGGAAGCTATTAGACCATAAAGCATTTAAAATTTTTTTGGCTTCTTCAAGAACACCTATCCCATAGAGATGGTCATGTCCATATGCTAGTGGCACAAGCTCTCTCAGGAAGAATGTACCTAAAGAGAAGGGCTAAAAGTTAAAAGAATTAGCAGTGAACACTTAGACAGTTTTGTTTTTATAGAAAGAGGCCTCAGCACATAAATTGTTCTAAAACTTCACTTAGAAAGCAGATTGGACACCAGTGGCCCCACTTTTTGATGATTTCCAAGTCTGAGTAGATAGAAGCATGTATAGTACTTTGCTGACTACACTAACTCCCTGCCATCCATAAACTATCTCCCTAAATGAAAACATCAGTTTTAAAAGCCCTAAATTTGCAGATAAGATATTGATTAACTACATTTCAAACGTAGTTCATTTTGTAAATGACCTCACTTTGTGTTCATCGAAGACTTCAAATAAAAGATTGCTATAAGATTAGTCATTTGCGTATTGATAAATACCTATATAATGGGCAACTAAGGATGTAAAGTGCCCTGGATATCCACAAGCATCTCAGAGAAGGTCATTATTATGAAGTAGGATGCTGCACTGTGCATTGGCGTTTGGCTTTGAAGTCAGATAATGTGGGTTTTAATCCTTGCTATATTCTCTTGCTGATATATGTTCCTGAATTGATTACTAACCCTTTTGAACCTCAGTGTCTTCCTGTGAACAACATGTAGAATGATACCTACCTGGGAAGATAATGCAGATTAATGATTTCATACCATAACCAATAATAATAATTTGTGGTGCTTTATAATTTTATAACAAATTTTTACATATCATGATTATTCAATTTTTGTCTAACCTTGTGAGGCAGATTTTTTTTCACTTTCTTTATTAAGAAACTCATGTTCAGGCAGACTGATGACTTTCCCAATGTCAAGAAGCCAGAAGGCATTGAGCCTAGTAAGGACCCCAAGTATTTTGACTTCACATTCAAATTTCTTTTCATTAGGCTATACTAGTTTTCTCTGAAATACGTAAATACTTAATAATACACTATTTTTAACCAAATACAGCTAATATTTAGTCTGTAATATGTATAAACTGCACAACGTTAAGGTAGGTAAAATAGGATACCTATGTACTAATTCATTTGGTAAATAAGTAGACATTGTTTCTGTTTATTATTTTTGCCAATCTAAAACATTATGGTTTAGGATGCCTGCCTGGCTCAGTCGGTAGAGCATGTGACCCTTGATCTCGGGGTTGTAAGTTTGAGTCCCACCCTGGCAGCAGAGATTACTTAAAAATAAAATTTTCAAAAAGAAAAAGCAAAACATTATGGATTATTATCCAAAATATAATTTTGAAATTACAACCTCATATAATTGAAATACTCACCATTTTTCACGTGTATGTGTTTGAATTCATCTTTAAATAACAGTGCAGTTAGATTTGCTCTTTCAACCCTTGCATTGTTTAAATTACTCTGGGTCTAATTTATTTGGATACCCCATTTATCACCCTCTTTACATTGCTTTCATCTACACTGTTTCTCAGTGACAGCTCAAAGCAAAACTGTTTTTCAGAAATGAACATGCACTCACATCGACTAAGAGCTGTTATGTTATATATTCCTGACATTTCCAGAGTTAATTTGGACAGTGTTGTTAGTAGTGATTAAATGCCACATGAATTTTACTGACTGAGTATGTGTATGTTAAGACTGTGACCAATTAAATACACTGAAACAGCAAACTGTAAGTAAAAACTGGAGTCAATCAAGGAATTGGAGTTCCCTCCCCACTTAACTGACTGGTTGTTGTCGTGTCATATAAACACAGTCTTAGTTTACTCCTTTGTGCTGATGGGGTTGACATGAGTAAAACTTAATTTAAAAACTTAAGAAAGACTAGAAGTTCCTTTGACAGTTATTGGAAGTTTTTCAACTCCCCTTCTCTTTCTGGGCTGTTGCATCAGTGACTGTGGTTTTGACTCACTGACAATTGGAAGAAACTTGAGAAGAAATTCTGCAGGCTGTCATTTCTTCTCTATTAGAGCTAATCTTTGTCGAACTGTTGGCAACATCATTTGGCTTAAGACCATGGTGAAGCTTAAACTGAGTATCATTTATTCCCAGGCTGCCTAACACTATTGCTTTGATATAGTTGTTGGGAAGAAATAAAACCTGCAGAAAATATGCAGGTTTTATTGGAGTTTGAGTTATGCCTCTCGAGCAGAAATATTTTATGATTTTTTAAGTGATAAGAAACATGAGAAGCTTCGTGGGGAATTGAATTTTAATCAAAGAATCTGACTCAAAGTCTTTTGCTATTGTAAAAATCAGAGCTTTTTCTCTGCCACTTAGAAGTATATTTTTTCATGTGCACAGTAGCCTGCTTTATTGCTAAAAATCTTTCGAAGTTTGATCTTTAAAAATGCATATGGTAATCCCACACACTGGCCCAAACAATGTCTTGGAGACAGTAACTTCTCATTCTTGACTGAAAGAATAAGATAACTTATAAAAGGTAATACTTACTTGACCATTATTATTAGGAGACCCTCGCCTGAGATGACGGGTTCATGAGAACAATGTACTGTGATATGTTTTTGGATGGTGACTTCGTGGGAGTCTAGAGTTCTCAGGAGGTTGACTGAATACTCATCTAACCTTAGTCCTGGCTAGCCTCATTCAGGCTGGGTCTTCTACTTAATCCAGCTCATGTGTGACTGCTTTTCAAATGCACAATGAAAAATAAAATGGATTCATTACTTCTAAATAGATGGATCCTTTTAGTTTTGTATTAGTTGTAGACTTTTTAAGCTGAAGGGGTTATGGAAATCTAATTTACTCATATAGCGTTGAAGAAACAGACATGAAGGTTGTGACTTGCTCAAGGTCACACAACTGGAGGTGGAGCCAGGGCTAAAATCCAAATCTGCACAAGAGCTCTTTTTTCAAAGCAACAGGGCCAATGTTAAGTGCTTTTCATCATCAGAGAGTGGGGCAGAAAAGTGAGGTCGCTTTTCAAATTGAACTTTTTCTTTCCTTACTATGGTCTGAAATACCAGAAGTAGGGCATGTTTGATTATCAATCCTGACTTATCCATATGCATTTGTTTTAAAAATGGTAACCCTTGGGGCGCCTGGGTGGCTCAGTTGGTTGAGCGTCCGACCTCGGCTCAGGTCGACTCCACCTCCAGTTGTGTGACCTTGAGCACGTCACAACCTTCGTGTCTGTTTCTTCAACGCTATATGAGTAAATTAGATTTCCCTAACCTCTGTGCTGACAGCTCAGAGCCCGGAGCCTGCTTTGGATTCTGTGTCTCCCTCTCTTTCTACCCCTAACCCACTCACATTCTGTCTCTGTCTCTCTCAAAAATAAATAAACATTAAAAAAACCTGGTAACCCTTGTTGCGTTAGAGTGTGCGAGCCTACATGGTCACGCTATAATTCACTGAGAATTTAGGACAGATAAGGTATTTACTGGAAAGCCATCTTTCACTCAGCTTTTACATGAATCCATTTATCTATAGCACTAAATTTCATATCTGTCAAACTCTTCTCTTCATGTTAGCTAAAACTAAAGCTAAACAAGATTTGAAAGTTTCAAAGTAACATCAGCTAAACTGATAAGACTAACGGCTGACGTAAGTAACTAAATGGCATGGGTGAATGGTCACAATGTAAACCATACACATAAAAATCACTGGTACCGCTTTTATTGAGTGGTCCCATTTCAAAGAAGGGAGTTTTGAAAGGATATAGAACTCACAAGAATGCTTATGAGAGTATTGAAACAAAAATGAATATTTACCATCTACCCTGGAAAGCAGAAGAAGATGCACAAAGGCAGGTAACGTCAAGAAAAGAATCAAGTATTTGACCAGGGATCAGCATATTGTGTTTTGATGGAATATAAAGAGTGGGTGTCCAGGTGGTGCTGCCTAGTAGAGGGGCTTGAGGGAGCTTTCACCATCCTGGGGGAGGTCTCCCAACCCTATGTGAATTCCTATAGGCAGTCCTAAGGGCATCCTTAGGAGGTAATGTCATTACAAAAGCAGCAAAAGAAAACATTTTATACTTAAAACAATGTTAAGAACAGAGAGAGAGGAAAAAGGGGAAGAAGGAGGAGAAGAAGTGGTAAAGGAAAAGAGGGAGGGAGGTAGTGGAAGAAAGAGGCAAAGAGAAAGAGAGAATATCAATCTGTGAAATTTGTGCACCTAAGAAATTAAGGCCCTAACCAGGATAGGATGACCTTGAGTCTTGACTCAAGGTCAAGGTCGAGTCATTGTGACCTTGGCTTAAAAATAGTTTATAAAAAATAGAAGTAATGTGCTCTTTAAAAAACAGAGGAACACACATTTAGCAAATTTCTCTCTGTCTAAGAATTTTGCAAGGCTGACACAAACTACCAAGTTCTTGCCTGAGAGTTATAATGTGATGCCTTTATCAAAGCAAAGTCAAGAACTATCACCCAACCTCTCAGCTTTCTGATATTATTGACAGGTTAGAAGAAAGTTCTTTTTAAAAACTGCTGCATTAGATTTGCTAAATGGTTCGGGCATGTAGTCAACAACAAAGCAAGTAGAAAGAAGCAACACTGCTTACAAGAGACTATTAATTCTTCCCTGTCTTAAAGAAATAAGATTGAGTAACCAGCTCCAGCTTGCCATGGTCTCTATTTAAAAGGATAGCATGTAACAGAAAACTGCCTTGGCAAACTGAACAGGACAGTTTTCTGGGTTCAATCATTTCGCAGGTCAGTTAGCTTTGTTGTGCTCTAAATTCTGGCTAACAATTTCCCCCACGTATACTGTTGGTTGGAGGCAGAAAAAGTGGAATAACATGTAAAAAAATCAAATCCATCCCTACTACTGCAAAAGCAAATAAATGCGCTCAAAATATATATTCTACATGGGTTCATGGTTGGCTGGTAGCATTGTCTTGTTAGCAAAAATAAAATGTCTTTTCAAAAAAACCCTTAGAAATTAAAATCAAATGTATCTAGGTCATTGTTTTCTTAAATAGAATACACATCCAGACTATGCATATCGTAGCTTGTGGGAGAACCCACAGGAAGATACATTTGACTCAGTTCAACACATTTTTTAATGTTTCCACATGAGCAACAGGAAACAATATTTATAGCTTCTTTACTGGTAGTGGAGCCTTATATATTGGCTTCAATCAAGCATTGCCTCCACCCCTAAGACTCTTTTTTTAACTCTAAGACTTCATAAACGCATACATACACAGTTTTAATTTGAATTCAAAATAGGTTCTTGGATGAAAAATGTCATACATTTTTGTATAAATGTGTAAGTAGCACTTAGCTAAAGATAGAATGTAAAATTTCTTATAAGTGGAACAAACATATATCCAGGTATAGTTTTACATTTAGAGCCACAGTTAAACTACCACATTTGCTTCCCTAAGGGGTTACCAGTCTGTGAAGCGTTTACCCCAAATCGTCAAAGTGTATGGAAACTCTTAGGTTGTTGTTGAAATATGTATGAAGTTACAGCCCTTTGAAAATGTGATTTAGCCTGTTGAGCTCAATGGTCCTAGAGGAAGAGTCACATTCAGCATGATTAATGAAGGACAGCTATAACCCCAGGAAGCTCCAGAAAGGAGAGAACCTGCTTGTTCAGCCAGCGCAGGGGCTTTCTCTGGTTCTCCCAGAATAATGAGTAAAGCAAATCAAATTCCCTCAGTTTCCCAAGGTCCAGATGTAATGAGTGACACCTCATTTTGTCCAGCGGTGCAACTGGGTGCATCCTCTATGATTCCTGACTTAAGTTGACACAAACATCCAGAGGAAGAGCTGGATCCCTTGTGGGGGGCGGGTGGGAGTGGGGGCACACATTTCAAGCTTGAAATACTAAGCGCTGAAAACTTTCAGCTGAAATACTAAGTCCTGAAAATTGTCAGATGGACATTGGCATAAGAATTCTAGAAGAGAGAAAGGCAGGCTTCAGGCTCAACAGAATGTGCTGTTTGAGGGTTAGTTGCTGAACCATTGATAGGATAACAGAATGTTAAATTAAGTTTTGTTGCTATAACGACCAAACAAGTGGCCCATTAAGAGTTGATCCTGGTCAGTAATCCAATCTGTTGTCCAGAGTATGAGTGTTTTGGCTGTCCCTAAAACTAATTCCACCAGGAGACCCTTGGATTGGTGCCATCAGGCTTCAAAATATTGAGAAAGGACGAGTCTGAGGCCCTTGGTTTCTTTCCTGAGTGTGGAATGGCATGAAAGCAAAACAATTTGTATATTTGTTTTCTATTTTTGATCTCCAGTTATGCCACTTGGCATTTTGGGGGCACCTCAAAAGTAAAATGAATACTTTTTGTTGGATTTAAATCAAGTAGAGAAAGGCCAACGATGAAGGGACTTTCTTTGCTCCAATCACACCTCAAAAAGTTGCATTTATTTACAAGCATCAGAGCTACCAGTAGAAACATAAAAAGTAAACCTAACAATGCAAGTGCTTAAACCTGCTAGTAATCAGTGAAATGCAAATTAAAATGATAATAAATGATAATAGTGAGATTGGGCCAAAAGATCACGCAGCTGTGCAAGTTGTCAGGAGAGTGGCATTGTAAATCCGTAGAGTGGTTTTGAAATGCGATCTGACAGTAAATTTTAAGAACTAGAAAATATTGCCCTACCTCTGAAAACTTCACCCTACGGAAAGAGTTCACAAGAAGAAAAAAATTACATTTGCAGAAAAGTTTATGGCAGTGGGATTGGGTTATGCTTGTAAAAATGTGGGAGGATCTGAAATGTTAAACCTTAGAGAAATTGACAAATAAGATCATGGTGCTCGATAGAATATTACTTAGCAGACATGAAAGTCATAAATCTGGAGACAATGGGGCAATATGAAAAATGTTAAGTGAAGAAAGAGGCATATGAAATCTCGACATTCTCTATGATTACAATATGTGGTATATGTTTACGAATGGACACGAAATGAAATGGAACAGAACAAATAAAAACAGTTGTGTTTAAATAGAGAAAATTGGGGCTAATACAAATGGAGTCATAAATGTATCTCTTTGGAATTCACCAGGTATAATATTATAATGTAGTTATAACACTAAATGAACTCAAAATGTTCTTTTGTAAACCTTGGAGCATTTTGAATTTGAGATTACAGAATAATGAGAAACATAAACCTAAAAATATTCCTTAGAACTACATTTTCACTTTCTCAGTACAACCCCTCTAATAAAATGTTTAACTTATTTTTTTATTACAAAAGTAACACATATTACTCATATTACTCACAAACAGGACGATCGATAATTCATCCTCACACTGTGTCTCATTTTATTCCAACCCTCCTCTTCCTTTTCTTTTACAAAAATGAGATCCTACCATGAATACAATTTAGTGATTTTATACACAATGGTCGGCATTTTTTAAGCAAACTTCTATTGTTAAGCAGTTAGTTTCTTTCCTTTTTTCCATGACTTACTATCAACTAGTAGCAGTTACCATTTATTAATTCGGGCAATGTGCCAGTAAACTGTATGTACTATTAGCTGTAGGGCAAATATCAAGTAGTTAATCTGATAGATATCGTAGTCCCACCTTTATACAGAAATGAAAGAGCTGAAGTGCCGGGGGTCAATTTGCTCAAAATTACTTGGAGAGTAAATGACAGTGGTGCGAATCCAAAGCAGCTCTGACTGCAGAACACGAGCTCTTCAACACGAAGGTGTCTGTGATGAGCAATACCGCACTTACAATGGGGCAATCGTGAAGGTTGCACAAGGGCTCAAGTCTCAGCTCTCCTTCTTCCAAGCTCCCGGCCTCTTGCTCTGTAAATCTCTTTCCAGAGACTGGAACTGGCCAAGCATGCAGTGTCACCAGGCAGATACCCCTGCCTAGACCTGGTCCACAGTGGCTCAGTGTCCTTGTTTTCTGGCTTTGGCACTCTCTCCCACCTTCAACCAAATGCCCCAGGGTGCTTCAGGACTCACAGCTTGAGGTTATCTCTTAGATGGGCCCTGGCTGTAGCAGAGTGACTGACTGTGGATGACTCCTTCCGGCCAGAGTAGTATTTTTTTTATAGGATCATGAGAGATTCTGTTAGATCTTGTTCTCTCATCTTAAGATTTATTATAATTGATATTTTTACCATGGCTGAGCCAGTCTTACCATATTCTACTAATTCTGGAGAATCTCATTATCGAAGCATCAAAGATATGAAATGAATATCAAGACAATAATTGAACTCCCCTTGGCCTGCATTGTATCATCCTTCTTTTGCATCCCAACAGGCTTGACCCAAGCTTCTCCAAAGAGACCTCTCCTTTCATTATCTTTGCTCTGCCGTCGATCCATAAGGCAACTGGCAACCACTTTCTTCTGTCTCCATCAGGCAGATCTGGGTTGGATCCCAAGTCTGTCTCATACCAGTCCTACTAGTGCCTTACTAACTCTCCATCTCTTTATCTGTAAAACAATTACATCAACATCTAACTCATGTAGTTTATTAATATTGTCTAGAGCCTTACCTGGCACACATAGGTGCTTGGAGATTATAGATACACGTATATGCTTTATTTTCTTTCCATTTGAACAGAAGCTAGTGTTCAGTCATTCTCAAAACTGCCCTCTCTGTACCTGAGATTTCCTAGTCTTCTTTACTCTGTGTCCTACTCATCATGCACATTCCTAGCCTTTAGTGGCTGTCACCATCTGCTTTCCATGCTTCCACTCCAGCACTGTTAACTGAAGCATTATGGTGGCAGTTACTAACTCATGTTTCATAATCTGTGCTCTCTGACTTCGGCCTGTTGGTCCTCATTGCAGTGCTTTCTTTTTCTCCTATAAAGCCAAAATTCCTATAGTAACTACCCCAAATTTCCATGCTTCTAAAGATCTCAATTGCATGCATACCTTCCTTACTCTCAACAGATGATCTGGCCTCCCGTGATAAAGATCACCACTGTACAGAAAAGACCACAGCAACATAGTATCTTTCTAAAGCATTCCTTTTAGAACTATCTTTTCCCTCCCAAAAGCCATTTGATGTCTATCCTCACATGCAGAGCAAGATTATGATCATGATTTTGGTTTGGCTTTATTTCCACGTTATGAACCCCACATTTCAACCGATCTGAACAAGAACCCCAAATCCCTTCCTTTTCCACCTTTGATCTATATATACTGTGGCCATTCTTTTTTTTTTACAATGTCATTCCCCAGCATTTTCTTAGTATCAGAATTCTGCCCATCCTTCAGCATCCTAATTAAAATTTCATATGCTCCAAAAAACCTTCTGTGATTACTCCAGCTCACTATCCTATTTTAAAACATATGGCCCTTTGTTCTAATTTTAGGGTGCATTCCACCTTTTATTATGTCATTTGTCTATATTTCATCCTTCCTCTGTGACTATAAGCTCCTTAAAAGAATGCAGCCATGAGTTACATACGTTTATAGATTCTTAGGAAGCCATTGTTGAAAGCAGTACACAGCCAAGGAAGAGGGCAGGTTTTGAGGACCCCAGCTGCTCTTTTCCCTCTCTCTGTCTTTGAAGTCTCTTTGAAGTGAAAGAAACGTCTTCCCAGAGAAAAGCTCCCCAGAGAGACAGGTCAAATGAGGATCAGGTCTTGTGTGAGCCAGTGGGGATCATCGGAACTGACAAGACAAAGCAGAGGGAAGAGGAAACCCTTGAAATGTGGTCCAGAGGGCTTTGCTGTCTCCTATTGCTAAACAGTGTCAGTGACCCTGTAACATTCTCTGGGGCTGAGAAGTTGCTTCATTCCCAACCTTTGGGTTTTGCAGATTATCAAGGAAAAGCTCCCTCTGCTTGGAACTTGATTTACAGTGATCTCAGCTTAAGTGTCTTACAAATCGAGAAATACAAATACTAGTCAATATATACAACATCATACCCTTTTTCTAAAAGACCTTGAGTTAAGTACAGAAATAATAAGGGGCCAGAAAGGGGGACAGAATAAGGATTTGTTCAAAATGTGTGTGTGTTGGGGGGTATATATATATGTGTGTGTGTGTGTGTGTGTGTGTATGCATATATTGAGAGTGTGTACATTATCCTCTATACAAGCAGCAGCATCTAGGGAACAAGAAGTTTGTCTTCTTTTAGATCTCATCTTATACATGGAAACCTTTGGACCTAGTATAATCTTCCACCATAATGTTGGGCTAAACCTTCCAATAAAAATAAGGCCTGACCTCTTAATGCAAAATGCTATAAAATATTGGATTTCTCATTGCATGTTTCTTAGATATAAATAGTTTTTAGAAACTTTTCTCCGCAGAAAATGAAAAGAGATCTGAATACATCTTTTCTGAGTATCCCATTTACAATCAGGAAGGTGCCTCTTTACCACTCTTTCTATGAAACAGTGACATCTACTGCTCAGTAGGGCTAATCCTGGGGGATGTTCTAAGACCATTTTTCAGCGCCAGAGGCAGGACCACAGTCACAGTCTCTTTGATCTCCCCATTCTGCAGAAACCCCTTCACAACACTGTCATGTTAGAACCTCTACACCAGCTGAATTACCTTCATTCTGAGTTAGTTTATTTCTTCCGTAACAATTCTATCAGAAAATATTTGCTGGTATTAAGCCCAAACTTGTTTCTTTTTAACTTGGAACTTTTTCTAGCTGTATCCTTGGAGTAGTGTTTAAGAGGTAATATTCCCTTTCCATACCACAGCCCTAGACACAGAGAGATGTTATATCCCCTCAAAGGTTTCTTCTTCTTCTTCTTCTCCTCCTCCTCCTCCTCCTCCTCCTCCTTTCTTCTTCTTCTTCTTCTTCTTCTTCTTCTTCTTCTTCTTCTTCATCTAAACAGTCTGACTTCTTCCAGCCTTCCTGGGTCTTATTTCAAGCCCCTCTCTACAACTTTCCTATTCTCTACATGTGCTCCTGTTGATGCACATACATTAGAGAAATAAAAGTGTACATGCCACAAAAGGTCTGTCATTACATCAATAATTGACTCCACCCTTTGTTAAATAGCACTATGATGTAGTGGGTAAGTGAGTGGAGTTCGAAAAAGGAAGGTCTGCGTCAACCCTGGCTCCCCTACATGAGGCACAGGTCCTATGCAACCACTCCAAACCTTTATTTTCTCCGCTATAACATGAACGAGACAATAATAACCACCTAGTAGGTTTGCTCTAAGGTTTAAGCACTAATCAACAAAGCATCATTGTGTGAAGAGCACTTAACACCATTCCTCACAGCTATTCAGTGAGTACTCAATAAATGGAAGTCCTCTTGTTACTAAACAGCTGCTGCCAGGCTATATAAACAAATATGAGAAAATTCAAGGAGAAATGGGGAGTAAGAAGCAATAGAGGAAATAGAAAAAAAACAGAAGAATGTACAACATGTTTTAAATTAGCTATACAATGTAAAGTTTCTTAAAGTCTGGGCCAATTTTATGCATATCCCATGTGCCAAGTTCATATCCAGTGTCTGGCATATAAAAGGAGATTAGTAAGTGTTTTCTGGATGAATGAACTTCATATAGATCAAAATATACTATACACCAATAGAGGAAAACATCATAAAGTTAGTATTATAGTGACATTTCCTGTATGAAATGTGATACAATATAAAAAGCCAAAATATAGCAGATGTTGAGCCATGCCTAGGTTGCATGGTACATTTAATAACCTGAAAGAAGTTACTCATTCAGCGATTTTTATTCATTTGGAAACTGCTGGATCCATAGTGTATGCATATGTTAAGCCCTTTTCTACATAAACATCATCAACAAAAATTCATTTTTAATGACTACCAATGTTTAAGCATAGGTGCTAAGAATATAAAGTAGAAATGATCATTTATTCCCTGGAAGAGTGTACAATGTAGTTAAGAAAATAATTCAGGCACATACAATGATCACTAAAAGCACAAAGGATAAAAGAATTGTATAGCCAGTAGTGGTCCAACCAACCCAGCAGATGTTTCCTATTAAACCAATGAAATAGTTTTCCATTCTGTGTGATTCAGGTCTGCCAATTTTGGTTTATTATTCCTATGGTAAGCCAGGTAGAGTGTCCAGAGAAAGAAAGAAAAATAGGAGAATTTAAATGTATTTGAATGAACTTTGAGATGGTTCATAATGCACTTGCTGAACACAGGGCACCAGAGAATTAAAGTTCTTCAGTGGTCTAAGGAAAGTATGCTGGCATCCTAGGCAAAGGGATTGTGTTTTCCTGTTCACTAGGTTTTCAGTGCACCTCTCTTTGGTCTCATCATTTGCATGATGTAGAGAGGAATAATTGTGCTGTCTAAATAACATGAGAATAATACGAAATGGGAGAAGAAAAAGGGCCTGAAAATCTTCCTTTGCAAATGCAGGTTGATATTGTCTCTTGTTATTATTCTCTTGTGAGGAGAAGCACATTCTCCTGCCCATCCAAAGAGCTCATGCATGAGCAGGGTTCCTCTCATACCTCTTCTGTGAGTCATCTCTTAAAAAAACAATCTGTAGTCCACTTTTTAAAAATGAACCTTAAGACACATTGAATGGATCTGTACACCGAAAATAATGGTTTCGTCAGTCTTAATAGTTGATATAGATTTTTTTTAGTGTTTATTTATTTTGAGAGAAAGAGAGAGAGAGCGAGCTGGGGAGGGGCAGAGAGAGAGGGAGAGAGAGAATCCCAAATAGGTGGTGCACTCTCATGAACTGTGAGATCATGACCTGAGCTGAGATCAAGAGTCGGACACTTAACTGAGTCACCCAGGCACCCTGATGTGGATTCTGATATAATCAAGTAACTGCAATAGTCAATATTGATCATGCAAGTTGCGAAAATAAATATTTTGGATGGATATGTAGCAGTTTAATTGTGTGGTACTATACACGGTGGGTTTTAAATAATTTACACACTTGCACACACAGAAAAGTCTATTATTGACCATAAAAATTCCCTGAATTCCATGTCCAGCATGTCCTTATCTGTAATAAAAATGGATCTTTATGAAAGGGGAGTGACTCTGGCTGTCTAGGACCATCAACCTGTGAAAACAAATAATCAATATTAAAATTCTGTTCTCTCCTTACTCCCATCTACTGACAGACAAATCTCTTCCTTTTCTTTGATCTTTCTAGTTGTTTGCAGATAGTTCCAGGAATGTCCGACACATGAAGGCAACTCACCTGCCTCCACTCTGATCTATTCGTGGTTTGTTACCTGCAAACTACCTGAGGAGGACCCTGGTCACAGCCAGCCATAGCTGCGCTGCACCAGTACAGGTGAGCTGGGGCCACCTCCTTGATATCTTCTGGGTACCAACAATGCACTGTGGAGGTGAGAATGGCTCAGTCTTTACTAAAGAACCTACACAGTGCTGCTTGTGCCTGAGTCTTTCTTTCATGAAGGACATGTGCTTCTGCTCCAGCTATATGTAGGCATACCGTATCCTAGGACACTCTAGAATAGAAGCCATTCCCTTTCAACTGTTGCTATAATCTTTCATCTTTATCCAATGAAAAATATTAAATTCTGCTTTCTTTCAGCCTGAAAGAAAAGCTTCTTCTATACACACAAGGGCATACAACTAGATGTCCAGCAAAGTCATTATTTTAACAAAGAATTAGACCTTAAATCGCAGTTTAGGATCATCAAGAAAACCCTGTTAAAGGTATTACTCATGAAACAGGTAAAATCTTACCAAGATTGCTGAGGGTACATATCTAGAAAGTGAATTTTATTTCTCAACTATTTTCAATATAAAATCTGAATTGCCTTACCTAATTAAAACTTTCTGCAAGGAGAACATACATATCAAAATTTCAGATTTTCTACATAGACTATCATGTCACCTTTGAATAAAGACAACTTTATTTCTTCCTTCCCAATCTGTATACCTTCTGCTTCCTTTTCTGGTCATTCTGCATTAACTAGGGCTTCCAGGGCAATGTTGAAAAGCAATGTTGATAGGAAACATCCTTTATTTGTTCCTAGTTTTAATGGGAAAAAAAAAGACTTCAAGACTTACCGTAAAGTGACAGTAGTTGAGGCTCCCAGGTGGCTCAGTTGATTAAGTGTCTGACTTCAGCTCAGGTCATGATTTCACAGTTGGTGAGTTCGAGCTCTGTGCTGAAGCAGCTTGGAAACTGCTTCAGATTCTGTGTCTCCCCCCTCTCTGTTCCTCCCTGCTCACAATCTGTCTCTCTCTCAAAAATAAATAAACATTAAAAAAAATTTTAAAAATAAAGTGACACTAGTCAAGACAGTGTGGTATTGGCAAGAGACAAATCGATCAATGGAACAGAATAGACAGTCCAGACATTGACCCACATAAATATAGGCAACTGATTTTTGATAACAGAGCAAAAGCAATGCAATGGAGAAAAGATAGTCTTTTCAACAAATGGTGCTGAAACAAGTGGACATTCCTGTGTTGAAGAAGAAGAAGAAGAAGAAGAAGGAGGAGGGGGAGGAGGAGGAGGAGGAGAAGAAGAAAGGGGAATCTAGAACAGCCTTCACAAAAGTTAACCCTTTACAAAAATTAACTCAAAATGGATCACAGATCTAAATGTAAGATACAAAGCTATAAAACCCCTAGAAGATAATGTAGGGAAAAACCTAGATGACCTTGGGTATGGCAATGACTTTTTAGATATAATATCAAAGGTAGAATCCATAAAGAGAAGAATTGGTAAGCTGGACTCCATTAAAATTTAAAATATCTGCTCTGTAAAAGACTTTGTCAAGAAAATGAAAAGACAAACCACAGACCGGGAGAAAATATTGGCAGATGACATACCTGATAAAGGACTGTTACCAAAAATACATGAAGAAATCTTCAAATTCAACAAAAAGAACACAAACAACCTGTTGGGAAAGACATTCTCATGAGGAGTCTTTCTCCTCCCACTTTACTGCATATGGATGGGCTTTGGGCCTGGAACATTTCCTTACCAAGAGATAGAAAACCCTCACATTCTTTGCTGGACTTGACCTTGTGTGAGACTATCTTTCTTTGTTTCAGGCTCAATGAGTACTCTGTCTCTTTTTAAAGAGTAGGCATTGTCTGTCATCCACTTAGAGAGGACAGGGTTCCTTCTCCACTGTGGCAGCAGAGGGGGAAAGATCCTCTGACCGTGGGGGACTGACACCCACTATTGAAGCTGATCTTGCTCTGTCTCTTCTCTATGTAAGTAAAATGTTGTTCCATCCAGTGCTTGACTGTGTTATGCTTTCCTTAGTGACTCTGAAACCAAGAAGCAATGGGAAGAATTGTTTGGACATCCATTCCTGGTGGGTGGCATGGTGATGCTTTTTACTCTCCTCTACATATAGATGCCCATCTCCCTTCCCCTGGGATTGGTACCTGGTACACGGTACTCAACTTGACACCATGCGATTAAAAGTGAGCCAAAGACTTTTAACAGACACCTCACCTAGGAAGATATATCAATGGCAAATAAGCATGAGAACAGATGTTTCACATCATAAGGCATCAGGGAAATGCAAATTACAACAGTGACCTACCACCACGCACCTATTAGAACGGCCAAAATCTAGGGCTGACAGCACCAAATGCTGGTGAGGATGTGGAGCACCAGAAACCCACTCACTGTTGCTGGGATGCAAAATGGTACAGCCACTTTGGAAAACGGTTTGGCAGTTTCTAACAAAACCAAACATATTCTTACGAGACGATCCAGCGTTCACACTGCTTGGTGTTTACTCAAATGAGATGAAAACATATCCACACAAAAGAACTGCACATGGATGTTTATAGCAGCTTTATTCATAATTGCTAAAACTTAGAAGCAACCAAAACAACCTTCAGCAGGTCAATGGGTAAATAAACTGTATGTGTATGTTTGTATGTATGTACGTATGTGTGTGTGTGTGTGTGTGTGTGAGTGTGTGTGTGTGTGTGTATACATATAAAATGAGTGTGTGTGTGTGTGTAATGGATATTATTTGGCCATAAAAAAGAATGAAATCTTGCTATTTGCCATGACATAAATGGAGCTAGAGAGTAGAATACTAAGCAAACTAATTCAATCAGAGAAAGGCAAATACCATATGATTTCACTCATATGTGGAATTTAAGGAACAAAATAAATGAGCAAAGGAAGAGAGAGAGAGAGAGAGAGAGGTGGGGGGAACCAAGAAGTAGACTTAACTTTAGTGAACAAACTGATGGTTACCAGAAGGGAGGTGAGAGGTAGGGATGGGGGAAATAGAGGTTGGGGATTAATGAGTAGACCTATTATTATGAAAAATGAAATAAAACAAAATGATTTTTAAATATCTGTTACAATTTATTTCATTGTATCTTTGCTTGAAGGACAATTATTCAGATGGGGTATAGAAAGTCAAGTACAGATTAACAGTTAAACTCCTGAAGACTCCATTTGAATCAGATGATCAGGATAATTGAATAGGCAAGTAAGCAGCAGCACTAGAATTTCAGGCAAATTTTAGATGAGTTAGGTCTTGAATTTGAGGTCTTACTTTCCTAGTCACAGCAACAATTAGGCTTGTTTGTCCTAAAAAGTTGGGTAGCCAAGCTAAGCTGAACTTCACAAGACCATCCTTCACCATTAGGTGAAAGGATCTCATTACATACCTGTGAGCTATTTTGGTTGAGGTGAACATAAACATTATCATATTTGCTAAGATTCTTTAAGTTCTTTGCGGGAATCCCAAGTCATATAATATCAGGTATTGTTCAAAGAAAAATGACTGAATGCTAAGGAGACTTAGGAAGTCTTACATAAAGTCAGTACATTAGAGTAGAAAAACACTAAAACAAAAATAAGTGTACAATCAAGAGAAGAGAAAGAAAATCATGAGAATTTTGGAAGGGAGAATATGCAGAGCCTCTTCTAAGTCAATCTTCAAAAAGGAACGTGTCAGATCATTGTAGTCATTACTACAAACCTGCTAAGGGAGCTCTTTGGGAAAATTGAAAATAAACATATCAGCAATTCCCAGTAACATGGGTTTGAAGACCAAATATTGGCCACAAGAATAAAAATGTCAGGCAAACAGCAAACTAAAATGAATGTCTAACAGTTGCTATGCTTTAGAAGTCAAGCAGAAATTAGAGAAAATGGAGAACATAGGTGAAAGAAGAGAATTAATGTGGCAAAATGGGGAATGCATGCCATAGGAATGATTATTAAGCAAAACCTGCCATCCTTCTCTGAATGAACTGGACAAGAACCAGTAAAGGCCCAAGAGTCTTCATTACATTCAGCTATGTAACTTGTAAGTAAGGAATCTCGATTTTATGGTTAGTGCTCTACACATACTAAAGCACTTAATAATGATATTGACATTGCCGATCCATTGATGTATATTAACGATTGAGTGTTAGAAATTGGTCACATCAAGGTCCATGAAGAAAATTGCAAAAGAAAAATTTTTCTTAAGGGAGAAAACAGATTTATAAACTTTAACCTCTGGAGCCTTCATGAGAAATAGCAAGATGTAATTCTAAAGAATGTCCTTCCAGACGATTACAAACACTTGTCTTTAAAAAGTGACCTACCCGTTATACAAATGGCAATGAAGAGTTTAATATTGTTTAGTGTATTCTATTGGAAATTGCTCAGACTGTAGAATCAGGAAGCTGAGATTATTCACTGCTTGTTATTATACAAATTGTACAAGTAACTTACCCTCTGTGAATCTCAAGTTCCTCATCTGTAAAATGGGGATGATAAAAGTAGTTACTTTATAGTGTTCTATCAGGGAATAATATATGCACAGTGCCTAATTCATGTCTAGTTAGCACTGGACACTGAAGGGAGATAAACTTTATAAAGAACCTGCAACTATTCTAATAACAATGAGTATCAGGAAAGTTCTGGAATTTGGCCAAGATGTCATGAAGAGATATTTTACCCAATGAGAAGGTTAGATTCAGCATTGAATAAAAGTTATTGGAACAAGTAAATCTATTTCATCATAACATCCCAATGAATTCAAATTCTTCAATCAACCAGTCACAAATATATGTTTATTTAATATATGCTCTAAATAATAGCAACTTCTCAATTTATTCAATATCCCAAAGAATAAGACTTTTGAAACATGAATACAGTCTCATAGGAGAACAAAATGTGTGCCTAAGAGGATATATAAGGCATTCTTACACAGGAAGCCTTCCTAATACATTTCAAATGTTTCTGCTATTAAAAGAGAGATGCTTAGTTTTTTTCCTCTAGAGCATTGCATTAATGACAGGGGGCATCTTTTTCTATAATCATTCCAGCACAATCCGAATAACCAACAGGTACAGAAATTGGTTTCACTGAAAGGAAAGGAATCCAAATTATGAGAAGTAGAATGGTACTATCACAATCTTTGTTTTCTATTGAATATAAGAACAAAACTGAAACATCAAAAAAACCCTCATGCTGTCTTCTGCCATAGAGAGAATTCTTTGAAAATTCTGTCTTTATGTCATTTGTTCAACAGCATCGTCAGAGCACTGCAGAGTGAGTTCTATGGAATACAGGAGTAAGGGAATGACAATTACTTGCTGTCCCATAATTTAAGACCCCCACTGTTACCAGCTGCTGCTGCTCCCTTTCTTACTAACAGGAATGTATGTTTCAAGCAGAGGTCTCACTAAAGATCACGATCCCAGTAATACTTAGCCCACATAACCCTATTTATATGTAAGCTCTGAGCAGTAAGTATCCTATTGACCCATTGCATAAAGGAACTTTTGCAAGAAAATTTAATGAAAAAGAAAATATTGATTATTCTTTTGGTATTAAGCCAGTATCTCAAGTCATCTGCTTACAAAGAACAGCGGCTAGTGGGCTATGCTTTTTAGACCAGGAATTTTACTGAATGAGAGAGTTATAGTATCATTTCATATGCCTTAATGGTTAAACATGGCCTCTTCTTATTGGACTCAAAAGAAAATGTTTATTTAGTTTACCACCTTTTTTAAAAGTTTATTTATTTATTTTGAGTGACAGCAGGTGCATATGCACACGCAAACATGCACACAAGGAAGGGAGAGACACAGAGAGAGGGAGAGAGAGAATCCCAAGTAGCCTCCATGCTGTCAGCACAGAGTCCCAGGGTAGGGGGTGGGGGTGGTGGTATCCATCTCATGAATCGTGAGATCATGACCTGAGCCAAAACCAAGAGTCTGACCGACTGAACTACCCAGGTTCCCCAATAGTAATATATCATCTTGATCAATTTCACATCCACTGTGAAAAAGCTTTATTTAATTTAATGCTGATAACATTTTGTGCATGCAACCAAATTCTTAATCTTTGCCATAAAAATATGAAAGGATCATATATAAAACAACTTAGCCTTCCTTGTGTTAAGCTTCTAGAAATAAATGATGTGAAACCTACAATATCACATGAACTCATAAGTCTTAAAAATCCTACGTTCACTAGCATGGACCAAAATCAGGTAACTTGTGTCCTTTACTAGGTAAAGAGTTCCAGGATGAAGGCTGGTATAGACAATGAAAAGAACAGATGTACATTAGTGAAAGAGATAACAATCCTATGTGTGATACTTTTCCCCCTTTACATAGGCAGACTACATACATGGAATAGCATTCATTCATTACTCATTCATCCAACAAATATTCATTGACTTCCTATCAAATGCCTTGCTCTGTGCTGCATAACAGAGATGCAAAGATATTCACCTCTGCACAATGCCTGTACTTAAGAATTTACAGTTAGGGAAAATAAAGACTCTAATGCGCCTGGGTTTTGTGTCTCATCTAAGTACTGAAAAGAGTTGTGCAAAAAGAACTTTGGATTAAATAATTTTGTTGGTCTCAACTCATCCAGAACAGGAAGGGATTGAATCAGATAGACTTTTTCTTTCCTTTCAGCTCTTGAAATTTTATGATTTTTTTTTACATCTACACACAAGCTGTAAAACTATACACGGATTTTTCAATCATAAAAATTATTTGTTCTGGTCTGTAGACCATAAAAATATACCTCTCTCTTTTTCAATGTCACAAAGATAATGCTTTGTAAAGTATTCCCCAATATATTGTTATAAAATTTAATATTTGTATTCTTATTATTTTAAATTTTAGTTTACTGTTTTCTATATAATTGTTTTAATTTTTATATAAAGCTGATGCCAGTGCTATCACTATTAAGGATGATCAGTCTTAAAATTAAAACTGAGGAAGGTATAGAAATCACTGATCTGTCACAATTTGAATCTGGCTTCCAATGGTGGGGGAGGAGGGCTGCATTGGAGGGCTCTTTTATTTCAGTTCGGTTCAGATAACATCTACTCTGGGGGCTATAATAGGTCTTCGTGTATGGTGATGAACAAGCAGATAATTATTTTGAAAGAATAAGATACCTGTGGCTAGTAAATATTCCTAAAAGATTTTCTGCACAGGAGAGATTCTTGGCTCTAAGGTGAATCATTGCATAGAGGCACATATATAAATAGACAAATGGTATAATGCGATCACACACCCTGCTGAGATCCTACTGTGTGACAGTTAACTGACCTATTCAACCACCCACATAAACAAAACTACCACGAGTGCCAAAACATTCCATCATGGGTTTTTCAGCCGCTTCCAGAATTAGCCCAGATTGATACCAGTTTTCTTCTTCTGTCCTCTTGCTCTTTGCACTCATTCGTCTAGTTCTCAGATTCCCATTTGGCATTAGACTTTGGCTTCTAATGCTTGGCTCAAGATCCTTAGCTGCTTTTAGACAAAATTTCTGGTTATTCCCTGTCAAAGATGATTCTCGAATTTGCCCTTGCAATTCGAGTAAATAGCCATGTCTATTCACATATGTGCCTCTATGTAAGTATGGTAAGCCATGGATAAATGACACTACTGACATCACTGTCACCTCAGACTCACATGGAGCCCTGGAGCCAAATCTGCAGAAGAAGCTAGACACCAGACATATTTGAATCACTTTTTTATATGAGGCTTCATGACTTAGTCCCCGTCATCTTCCTACAGACATTCTCCTACCAACATAATGTGTTCTACAGTGAAACCCTGCTTGTCATCCCCCTAAATACCTCCTGTGCTCTTGTACTTCTGACTTTTTGTATGTTGGAATGTGTTCTATACTTTCTTCTTATTCCAGGGATTCCTACATGTCCTTCAAAGTCAGCTCAAGTATAATTTCCTTTTGGAAGCATTCTGCTATCTTCATGCCAGGTAAGGTGATCTTCATCTGGACCCCATGTCAGTTAATTTGCTGTTCAATCATTGTTTCACTTTCTCACCTGTTTTTCAAATATACTCAGAGTTTTAGAGCATTTGACTGCAAATATACTATAGAGTCTTAGGCAGCTTGTTCATCTCTGAATCCCTGGTGCCCAGGACAGAGCCTGGAATGGATTACATGCTTCATTTAAGTGGGGATTGAATGCGTGGATACATTCATAACAAAGGATCCTTGACTGCTAAATGTCACATTCTTGGAACTGTTCGTGGGTTCGTGGGTTCGTGGGTTTGTGTCAGAAATAGTTCCATTTTTCCCATTTATAATTACAGTGTATTCTCCTGCTCCTTGCTTTTCTCCTGTTTTCATTGAGAATAAATATTGAATATGTGGATTTTTCCCCCATGGAGTTTGGGGATGTTTCTTTGTTTGCATGCTTGTTGTGACATTCCTCTCTTCTGGTGGGATACCAGTATTCATTCAATCAACACATTTTTAGGTGTAGGAAGTAATTTACAAAGTACCACAAGTACTACATCATGATTATTCCACTCTCCATTTATTATGGCAATACCTTCTTTCCACCACCTCACTTCATCAGATCTTCCATTGGAGACCTTCAAATTCAGCATAATCCTTCACTGCTGGAGATTTATAGCCTACTCCTGAAATTAGCCATTCTCATACATTAGCTTGGGGCATCTCAAATTTGTTCAGGTGGCAAAACGCCTGGAAGAATGATGCATGCTGATGTATTGAACTCTGATTTAAAGGAGAAGTAATATGAGTTATAGAAAACATGGCTGTATTATATGCATACAATTTAAAAATCACAGCTCTGAATGCACAAATCTTTGGAAAAGAAGCAAGTTGGTAAATTAGACATATTTATTGCAGTCGTTTATCTTTTATTTCTATTTGTTGTGGAGAAAATGGAATAGAAATGTTTTACAATAAAAAAATATCCTATGTGAAGACTCAGTTCTTAGGGTGAGCCAAATTCCTCCCTGGATAAAAGGTAATTTGCATATTTCAGAGTGTGTAATTAGGTTACGTCTTGTGAAGTGGTTTGTCAAAATATGTTTCTGTAGAACACATATATTTCTATAGAACACATATACAAACATATCCACTTAACTGAAATATATATATATTTCCAATTTATAGGTAAAGTTAATGAATATTATTTGGTTCCTTTTGTAGGGATTTTTTAAGTTTATTTATTTATTTTGAGAGAGAGAGAAAGAGAGAGCACAAGTTGGGGAGGGGCAGAGAGAGAGGGAGAGAGAGAGAATCGTAAGCGGACTTTGTGCTGATCAGGAGGAGTGGGGGGTGGGGGGACATGGCGGGTACTCTAGCTAACAAACCCTGACATCATGACCTCAGCCAAAATCAGAAGTTCAACACTTAGTCAACTGAGCCACCAGCACCCCCGTGTTTTTATCTTAGGGTTTTTCTTCAGTTTTTGATTCTTTCCATGTCACTGGCTAGCAGAGGACAAATGAGTTTACAAGTAGTAAATGATTGCTATTGCCAACTCCATAATGATAGTAATAGTAATGACTACCCTTAATCATCTGTTTTATATGCACATAGTATTATGTTAAAACTTTTATTTATATACTTTATATATAGAATGTACTCTCACTAACACTAGAGAATTATATTTCCATTTTACAGATGAGGAAACTGAGGTTATAGAGGCTAAATAACTTGCCTAATGCCTTTTAAAGTTTATGCTCCTTCTTTATAATTCTCTTGACCAGAATTTCAGGTACTCTCTGGACACTGTACTGAAGTGGACAGAGGAGAATATTATAATTAAATCTCTTTGTGATATTGTATAATAAAAAGATTAACCCAGAACTTTTCGGACTGTGTTCCATAAAGCTACTATTTTGTTTCTTTTTTTCTTTTTTAAGTTTATTTATTTATTTTAGAGATATAGAGACAGCATGAGTAGAGGAGGGACAGAGAGAGATAGAGACACAGAATCCAAAGCAGGTTCTAGGCTCTGAGCTCTGAGCACAGAGCCCAACGTGGGGCTCAAACTCACAAAACCATGAGATCATGACTTGACCTGAAGCCAAGAATCGGACGCTTAACTGACTGAGCCACCCAAGTTCCCCTGTTATTTCTAGTTTTTGTGGAGTGGGTCATTCTTTTCATTTTTGTAAGGTAGCAAGATATGCATTGAACTTAAATACTTTTGATGATGGTCTGTTGCAACAAAGGTTTTGTGGTCTTAGCTAGGTTTTTTCAGATAATTCTAGGTTTAGCTGTTCTCTTTTAAGGTCTGTATTCATCACTGGTGGGATGCTGACTCGAGTGGTTTTGTTCTAACACATAAAGCTGAGTTAAAAGCAGGTGAAGTTGGGAATGTACCAACTGGGACCCAACTCATGGAATATTATATTTTTCCCCTTACAAAAGAAATAGAGTTCTCTGGGTTTATAGCCACCCAGGAAGTTTATTGACACATCTAATTCTGAACATCATTTAGATAAATCATTGAGTTTGCCCAGTCCTACCACATGATTTGTGATGCTTTCCAGTGCCTCTGGCTTCAGAAATCAATGAATGGCTTATGTTTATCAACATATGCCATTCTTTATCTATGACAGACAGAGTATGGGAAGTAGATTCTTGTTAATTTTTAATAAGATTCACAAATAACATCCCTCTGGGGCACAGAAAAGAATATAGCTGTGCGGAGGGTTTATTCTAAGATACATTAAAAACCCACATCAAATATACATCAAAACATATAGTAAAGTACTCATAGGTATAGTCCAAAGAGCTAAGTAGCTGTCCAAAAGAGCATCAGTTTGCTTAAAATGTGTCTCAGGGAGGGTGCGCCCATGAGGTACAGCTAGCCATCTGTGGTTTTCCATTAATATGGAGCTGGCATGAACCCTTTGGTAAGCAGACCTCCAATAGGCTTGCTCTCTGCTTTCCCAGCATGACTGGGAAGGTCACAACTGTGAACAAATGCTCCTCTCCCTTCTTTGTTTTGTGGTGCATTATGGTTTAGTGCACCCTTAGTGGCTTGTGGACAGCCTCATGTCATTTTAAAAAAGCTATTCATGAGAAATACGTACTGACGACAGGTATAGGAAATAGGAAATAGAAATAAGAAATGACGACAAGGTGTAACACAGAGGAACATTGCTAAAATACTTACATTGAAGGACAGAATAATGTCTTCCTGATGCTGTTGGATATTATTGATCTCATGCCTTTTGATGTTATTTAAGATTTGACACCCCTGTTACCTTTATGACAGGTAAAGTCTCCCTCATCTACTCTCTCTCTTTAACATTGAAGTTAATCAGAGTTCGATATCTTATCCCATTGCTCTTTTCTCTTCACACACTGCTGAGGAGTTATCTGATTTAATCTGTCTTTATCTTCCACGTATATACTTTTGCTTTCAGCTCTAGCATCTATTCTGTGATTCAGTCATAGAAGCCTAAATATAGTCTGTGCACCTGCACTTGATACTACCTCAAAGTCAGAATATCACAAACAGTTCCCACTATCTCTGCACTCTCTACTCTGATTCTCCTAGTTGGTGGTCTGATCTTCTCCAGGAAGATGAAAGTCATTCTTGACTCAGCTCTCTCCTACATATACCTCATTCAATCCATCACCAAGCCATGCCAATTATTTCTTCATAATGTTTCTGGAATGTACTCCCTTTCTGTTCCTTTGTATACCTACTTCTACTGGCCAAGCAGAAGCCTTCACCATCTCTTGCCTACACAATTTCAGTTTCTTCCTGTTTTCTTTCACTCCTATTTTGCTCAAACTCTTTAATCAATCCTCTGCTCAAAGCCAAAGTGGTTTTTACAATGTATATTTGACCATAGCACTCTTGTCCTCAAAACACTTAAACTCTGCATTGACTGTGGGATAAAGTTTAAATTCCTTAGACTGGCACATGAATGCCTTTATGTCCTGAGGCAGTCTTTTTCTACATCTAGTTTCTCCTCACTCTTAACTTCATATTTAACACTAATAAATACACATCATATTCTGCTAGCCCTTGTGCCTTCATTCACCCTGATCCCTCTAAGAGAGACACACATTTTCTTTTCTTGGCTAACACTTATTCATCCTTCAACGTATTATTTTCTCCTGGGAGTCATTTATTAACTCAAGGTTGAGCTAAGTGCTCCTCTGTGCTTCCAAAATACCCAGTGTATAGCCATATTTTGCTTACTACCTATGGTAATATATTATGTATCAGTGTTACCTACTATATAAGCTCCTTAGGAGTGTCTTCCCAATTTTATTCTTTTATTCCATTCCTGTAAACCTAGTGCCTAGTGTAATGCCTGACATGCAGCAAATTCTCAGCAAGTGTTTCCTGATGTGAACCAAGAGGTGTTTTGAACATTACATGGGGTATGACTTAAAATTTGAGGTTCCTCATAATTATATCTTATTATTCAATTTTAAAAGTGTTTAGTGGATTCATTTCTGATTTGGGGAAGGTAAGGATATAGGAAGAAGAAGATAAGGTATGGTTCTTGGGGCACCTGGGTGGCTCAGTTGATTAAGCGCCCACTTTAGCTCAGGTCATGATCTCATGGTTTGTGAGTTCGAGCCCTGCGTCAGGCTCTGTGCTGATGGCTCAGAGCCTGGAGACTGCTTTGGATCCTGTGCCTCCCTCTCTCTCTGCCCTCCCCTGCTCGCACTCTCTCTCTGTCTCAAAAATAAAATAAACATTAAAAAATTTTTTTTCAAAAGGTATTGTTCTTATTCAGAAAGAACGTACCAGTGTAACCAGGAATGTAAGATATTTCATAATCATATCCAATTATAAATATTGTGTTTCATGAAATATACATACATAATTGATAAATTTGTATTCATTATGATTACATATATATTCAGAAGGTACTTATGGTTACCAGTAGTGTACCAGACATTATGACAGGCCCTGAGGATTTCACAGCTTAGAAAACATGATCCTTATTGTGAAGGATTTTACAATATAGTTTGGGAGTGAACGGAGAAACAATCTAGAATTTATGATACAATGTGATGAGTACTTTTGTGCCAGGTACTGCCTGAGTGCTAGGAATATACATGAATAAGAGAACGCACCTTTCCTTGAGGAGCTCACATAAGAACTGCAGTGAATGATACATGCAGTTCTAGCCAAAATAATCAGGCAAGGGAGAGATGGCTGTAAGTTGAGAAGTAGATAAAGATTTCATACAGGATATGGAAACTGAATTTGACATTAAGCGATAGGTTAAATGGGCTATGATTTGACTCCTCAGACAAAATCAATAATTGCACAGGATAGGATAGAATTGTAATTAAATTGCCGTATATCTTTTCCTTTTTCTCCTTTATTTAGAAGAGGAAAATAAAACCCAACTAATTCCTTGTTATGCTCTAGCTATAATACTATTTCTTTCCTTTTATTCATAGTCAAATCTCATAAATAAAATTTATCTATGAAAATTATGCATGGTATTAAAAGAGTATTTGAAAGAATATTAAAAAAGAATTATTGGGAAACACTGTGACCTGTCTCTGGCAAATTTTATGTTACAATTTGTCCTATTTATCTGAGCTTTGGGAGAATAATACCCTTACATTCCTCTGACAATAACTTGGATAAAATGAGGAGAGAAAGAGCACACTCAACACATCAATGGTAGAATATCAACAGTCACTTGTGTTTTTACTTCTTAGTTAAACTTCTACTGGGGTTGTGGTTTTCTAGAACTAGGTAAAGCTTTATGGCAGAAAACCTCAAAGTGTCATAGGACATTCACTCGTCTCCCATCTCATCAGTGAGGGTAGCTTTTTAATCTCTATGAAACTCACAAAGTATTGAGGGTCTCCAGTTTCAAGGATTTCAAAAATTGGACCAAAAAGCATTATCCCAAATACCAAAATGGAAACTGATCCTTTAACTCATTTAGCAAGTTATTTAACTAAAACTCAAGAAGAAACTTCCAGCAGAAATCTTCCTCAAGCAATGTCTGATATAATGGTGAGTAAATGCTTGCTTGTACAGCATTCCCAAGTGACCTGCAGGTTACTATATTACACACATCAGGTCACCGGTGGCTCCCGAAGGTCAGGGACAATAACCTGCAATGTGAATGCCACTTTTGGTGTAGAAAGATTATGCTGCTTTGAAAAGCCCTTTTCTTCTGAGAATAGAGTGACATTTTTTGTTGTTCCATGTCTTCTCACTTATTTAGCATTTGAGTGACAAGCAGCACACATCTTTATGAAATAGCTGATCAGGGTAAAAGGTGTGTTTCTGGTGATAAAACAGAGGGAAACAAACTGGCCCAGATACTGACTAGAGAGCTTCAGTGAACCGTGTTCAGATCTACCAAAAGAGAGAGAAACACTTTCTATACACTTCATAGGCATGGAATTTTACTCTACATTTTTGTTTAATAAAACAGAAATGGCGACATTATTGAGGAAATGCTGTTTATTGTTGACCTTCTCTCTGGTCCCCAATAAACATTCACAGTTATCCGCTCTAGACTTTGAAAAGGCCTTTGTCCTCTTTCAGCCAAGCAGACATAACTATGATTGCAGTTGTAACACATTTTTAGAACCCGTTTCAGGCCTATTAAGTAAGCAGAAGGCAATGATTACATGGATTAACTTTCCTATATCTGTTCAATGTATTTAAAGAGCTCTTGAGGACAATTCAAGAAGAAAAACATGTTCCTGATTCAGCTTCCCAACACTAAATAAACTGTACCTGATTTCATGCTGGTGCTTATGTAACAATGTCCTGCTGATAATATGAGCTAGTGGTAAACCATGGTGATCTCATGGAGTTGCACATTATATATTCATTGAATTTTTACAGAACAAAATATGAAACAGTAAAAGAAATATTCATTTCTGTGATTATAAGGATTATTTTTAGTAGAAATTATAATCACTAAAACCTTTATTATCTGTTCTATCAAGTGACAATGACCAATATACCGAGTATATACAATGCTTCTACTTCAGAATGTTCCAAAATACAGAACCAAATAATAAAGATGGCAAAATAGTGCTCTAATTCCGACAAAATGGTAGACTAGACTTATTTATTCTTAAGCCTTGTGTTGCAAAATACCTGGGAGCAATGAACAAACTATGACAGCTAAATTTAAAGTATAGCCAAGTTCAAAATAAAGGAAGGAATATATCCCCAGCTGACAAGAATCAACAGGGAAAATGGAAGTCAGGCTACTAAACACACAACCTGAAACAGAAACAAGGAGAAAAGTTTAAAATGGTGATGGATGGGGTGGTCCAGATAAGGGGAAAAGTAGGAAGGTTATCATATTTTCTTATATCTTGGACATTAGGTTTTAATTTCCAATATAGGCAAATCATAATCTTAAGTAAGACAGACAGTTGGAAAAAGAGAGACCTCTACCTACACTTGTAACTATTAAAGGGTTGTCATAGTAGGCAGTAAAAAAAAATTACAGGTTATGATTCTGGTTTAGGCCAATGCTCTCATATATAATAAACACTGAAAAAAAGTTACAAAAAAGATGAACTTAAGGCACCAAAGAGAAGATAAAACTAGGGGGACTATAAAAGGCAGGTGAAATTTTGAAGGGAATAGCATAGATTGAGTTACTCATTCTTATGGCATTTATCTAGAATCCAGGCATTGTGTGGAACAGCTAGGCTCCACTAAGAAACTTGCAGTTCTTCTGGAACAACGAACTGGAGGCTGGAGTTTGGGGTTCCTGGAAAAGCAGGAAAGAACCCCATAAAAGAATAAGAAAGAGGGAGCCCCAAATCATGTATATAAATTCTGCCCCCCAAATCTGGCTAACCTTCAAACCATGGATGGGTAGGAACAGATATCAGCTAAGGAGACTGGACGTCTCTAATTCCATGATATGCACCTGCAAAAGACCCATGCTTACCCTTGAACTACACATGCATTATGCAGGTCCAAAATAGCATAGCAAATTCTTTGAGATCTGCACTATCATTTAAACCGCCAGCCATCACAGACAATTTCTTGAGTCATGAATGCATAGGACAGATCCAACGTAGCTTAACAAAGACTTCAACAACTGAACTGACATTGGGACTACTACCAGTACCAGAAGGCAAGGCAGAACTTGTAGTCTAACTGAACCTCCATTAATCGTACCTTGTCCAGAGGATTTTTAACATGCCCAAGGGGCTTAAAAAGTACAGCATTCCAAATGGCCAGCATGAAATATGAAATTACTTGATATACCAAGAACCAGGAAAATGTAACCACTTCTCAAGTGGAGAATATAACCAATAGATCAAACCCCAAGAAGACTTAGATGTTGGAATTTCCAACAGGCGTTAAGGAAGCTACTATTTTCGATACAATTAAACACACTAGAAATGAGTGAAAAGATAGAAGTTCTTAGCCAAGGAACAGAAACTATAAAAACTAGTCAAATGGAAATGCTAGAATTGGAAATCATAATATTATAATAATTCACTGGATAGACTCAATTGCAGATTGAAGGTGGTGAAAGAGTCAGTGAAATTGACAAGAGAATGATAGGCACACAATCTGAAGATCAGAGAGAAAAAAACAGAAAAATATCAGCTGAGCTTCAGAAAAATGTGGGTCAATATCAAAAGGATTAACAGTTATATCACTGGAGTCACAGAAGGAGAAAAGAAAGATATTTGTGCAGACAGGGTACCTTAAGAAATAGTGGTTAAAATTTACTCACATTTGGGCAAAACTATAAATTTATACATTCCAAAAGCTCATTACCCCAAACAGGGTAAACTACACCAAAACAAAATATCCATGCCAAGACACATCACTGCTGAAAATCAAAAGTAAAGAAAAAAATCTTGAAAAAGCAGACACATTACACAGAAGATGGACTATGCAGTTTTTTTTAAGTTTTATTTATTTATTTTTGAGAGGGAGACCGAGAGAGTGAGTGGGGGAGGGACAGAGAGAATGGGAGAGAGAGAATCCCAAGCAGGCTTTACGCTGTCAGCATGGAGCCTGATGCGGGGCTTGAACTCACATACCATGAGATCATGACCTGAGCTGAAACTAAGAGTCAGACTCTTAACCGACTGAGCTACCCAGGCACCCCTGGACTATGCAATTTTTGTATACCAGTTATACCTCAATAAAACTGGAAAAAAAGAATGAGAAAAGAATAAGATACATAGTATATATCTATGTAAGGCTACATTTTTAAGAACTTCAAAATATGTGTGACCGTTAAAAGCAAAATTTATCACATTGTCTGATGGGTTTTCAATGTATTCAAAGCAAATATGATAAATAGAACAGAAGACACAGGCTCAAGGAATCTATATGGTTGTAAATTGTCTGAACTTTACTTAAATTGGCAGAATAACTCTGCACACTGTGAAAGGGAAGTAAGTATGTTTCTATTCTCCAGAGCAACCACTGAAGACATGATACAATGAGAATTTGTCAAAAACACAATAGATAAATTTAAATGGAATATTTATAATATTTCAATAATCCAAAAGAAAGAAGGGAAAGAGGCACAGAGGAACATAAAGAGAGGGGACAAACAGGGAGCAAATAATTAAACAGTAGTGCTAAATCTAGTCATATCAATAAATGTAAGTGCTCCAAACAAAACCAAAATTGTTGGATTATATTTAAACAAAAGAAAAAAAAAAAGACCTGACTACTTACTGTCCACAAGAAACCCACATTAAAAATAAAGACATAGGGGCACCTGTGTGGCTCAGTCAGTTGAGTGTCTGACTTCAGCTCAGGTCATAATCTCACGGTTTGTGGGTTCAAGCCTCGTCAGGCTCTGTGCTCACAGCTCAGAGCCTGGAGCCTGCTTCACATTCTCTCTCTCTCTCTCTCTCTCTCTCTCTCTCCCCCCCCCATCTATCTATCTCTCTGCCCCTCCCCTGCCCCCATTCTTTCTCTGTCTCTCAAAAATGAATAAACATTAAAAAAAATTTTTTTAATAAAAAAATTAACAAATAAAGACATAAATAGGTCAAAAGATAAAACTATGTGAATGCTAATCAAAAAAGAGTTGGAGTAGCTTTAATGTCAGCAAAGTAGACTTGAGAACAAGAAATATTTCAAGAATAAAAAGGCTTCTAAAATATATTGCATAATGATACAAATCTCAACTTCCCAAGACATAACAATTGCAACATGCACCTAACAGGAGATGTCCCCAATACATGAAGCAAAAATTGATTAAGCTCAGAGGATAAATACAGTTCTACACACGTGGTCAGAGAATTCTACACTCATCTCTCAGTAATCAATATAACAAGTAGACAAAAAAAGAAAATCGACAAGGATATAGAAGACCTGAGCAACACGATTAACCAGCTTAACCTAATTAACATTTCTAGGACACACTATACAACACAAAATACACATTTTGTTTTCAAGTGCCCATGGAACATTCTCCATGATAGACTATATTCTCGGTATAAAACAGTTTTTAACAAATTTAACGTAATTGAAATCGTGTAGCATATACTCTCAGACTGTAATGGAAGTCACTCAAATAATAACAAAACCATCTGGAAAATTACCAAAATATTTGGAGATTAAATAACACACTTCTAAATCACCTATGAACTGGAAAGAAAATTATGTTAAGAAATTTGAGATTAATTTCAATTGAGTGAAAATGAAAATACAGATAAGAAAATTGGTGGACAGTACTAACGCAGTGATTACTGGGCACATTACCTGTTTATATGAAAAATTTTTTCACAAATCCAAGATCTATGGTTCCACCTTAAGAAAGTAGAAAAAAATGAGTAAATTAAGTCCAAAGCAAGCAGAAGAAAGGGTAAAGACAAAAGCAGAAATCTTTGAAATTAAAAAAAAAGAAAAATCAATGAAATAAAAATTCTGTGTTGTGAAAAAGATCAATAAAATTAGTAAACCTCTATCCAGACTAATTAATAAGTATGGCTACATTAAAACTAAGAACTATTATTGATCAAAGCACATTATAAAAATGAAAAGAAAAATCATACAATGACAGAATTTTTGCAGCATAATAAAAATCAAGTGCTTATTATCTAAATTCTAGACTATATAGAAAACTTCTAAAAATCAATTAGTAAAAGAAAAATAGACAAAGGATATAAAAAGGCAACTTATAGAATAGGAAACACTGTTGTCCTTTAAACATTTGAATTTTTTTTACATTTCTTTCTTTCTTTCTTTCTTTCTTTCTTTCTTTCTTTCTTTCTTTCTTTCTTCATTTATTATTGAGAGACAGAAAGCATGAGAATGGGAGGGGCAGAGAGAGGGGGAGACACATAACCAGAAGCAGGCTCCAGGCTTTGAGCTGTCAGCACATAGCCTGCCGCTGAGCTCAAACTCACAAACCACGAGATCATGACCTGAGCCTAACGTGCTTAACTGAGCCACCCAGGTGCCCCTGCATTTACTTGTTTTTGAGAGACAGAGAGAGACAGAGCACAAGTGGGGGAGTGGCAGAGAGAGAATGAGACACAGAATCCGAAGCAGGCTCCAGGCTCCGAGCTGTCAGCACAGAGCCTGAAGGGGGGCCGAACTCACAAACCCTGAGATCATGACCTGAGGCGATGTCAAACGCTTAACGGACTAAGCCACCCAGGCGCCTCCATTAAACATTTTTAAACATGTTTTATTTGTAGTCAAGAAAAGATGAATTTTAAAAATGAGATGCTATTTCATATGCACTGATTTGGCAAAATAGTGAGTAAGTCTGATACTTATGTGTGGAGCTACAAGAAAATTTGTATTCTTATACACTGCGATTAACAATGCAAATTGGAGGGGTGACTGGGTGGCTCAGTTGCTTAAGCGTTTGATTTTGGCTCAGGTCATGATCTCACAGTTCATTAGTTTGAGCCCCATGAAGGGCTCTGTGCTGACAGCTCGGATGCCTGCTTCAGATTCTGAGTCTCCCTCTCTTTCTGCCCCTCCTCCACTTGTGTTTTCTCATTCTCTCTCTCTCTCTCTCTCTCTCAAAAATAATAAACAAATGAGCATTTAAAAAAAATATAAAATAGAATGTATTCCTAATGGGAAATTACTGTCTTGAAACAATAATCAACTTAACATATTTTAAAAAAATAATAAAAAAGAAAAGAAAGGAAAAGAATTATAATAGAGAAAAAAAATGGAAATGATTTAGTTTTATGGGATGTAATGCCAGTTAGTAAAAATTAAAGTAAAAAAAAAAACTGCATGTTTTTTACAGATACCTCCAATAAAATTCAAAGACATGATTAGGAATGATAAACTATAAGATCATAATAGTCATTACATCTGAGAGGAACAGAAGAGGATAGGTATATTGTTAAGGTTTTTTTTTTCTTTTTTTAATAAAGAGATGAAAAGCAAAGAAAAGTAATTTTTCAAAAAGAAAGGAGATACCACGATTACATATAACTCCGATTTATGCAGTTCACTCTCCAGTACTTTTTACCCAATGGTATTTCCTGTGATGATAATTCCAGTGTTAGTCAACTGAGTTATCCAGAGATAATGAAAAGGGAGCAAAGTCTTCTCATTCACCTTCTGCTTTTAGCCAACATTCTTAGAAAAAGCAGGATCCCTATTTGGAATGTACACATTTAGGTTCTTCCTAATTTGCTACAGGTCAAGATGTGACTCAGAATCTCTGATGTCCTATTCCTGACACTAGGTTTTGACACTTGGGAATCTCTTCTTTTCATGGGTCAATGGCTTCATCAGCACTAGAACCGCCATGTTAGAAATACAGCTTTCAAATGTTTTAAGAGGTAAATGAACATCATTTGAATTCTTTTTCTTGCTCTTCTAAAGCAGTTCACTTTAACTGAGGAAGAGCTCTAAAAACTAAGTCAAAAATAGAATGCTATAGTGCAAAGCTATGTAACAGTTAAAAATATTGACATGGAAATGTGTTCCCACCATACTATTAGGTAAAGAAAAGCTTCCAAATCCACAGTATGCTCCCGGGGGTGTAAAAATTATGTTAAAATAAACAAGAATTGTAAATACTCACGTGCATAAACACGTCTATACCCAGGGTAGTAGTAGAATACACACAACAAAATGTTAACGGTGCTTACCACCAGTTAATGGAATCTATGGGAACATTTTATTGTCTTTCTGTTTTGTCTGTTGTGCAATGGGTGTTTTCACTTTTGTAATTTAGAACGTTCACCTCCAGACTGAGGACAATTAATTTAGATAAAAGAAAACTTTAGAAATATCATGCCTGTTTTTGCCCACTTCCTAGAAATAGTGAGGTAAAGTTGGATTGCTGTCTATTTATGGCTGATTCAAAGGTAGTTAAATTTGATATTATTTCCAAATTTACCACTGAATTTGGTTTGAAAGGAGTACAGTCTTTGTGATAATCACTTTTGGCATAAGCTTAATATAAAATATGATTTTAAGTTCTGCAGTCAAAATCTAGACTAGTTGCTTACCTTTTTTTCTAAAGTAGAGCTATTTCTAAGACTCGAGGATCCAGAAAACTCTTGTAAGAGGAATGGTTTATATTTTCTCTCCACTTGTATTAATAACAAAGCAGTATTTGGGTGGGTATTTATCACATGGAATTGAATAAAAATACATTTTATTAAAATATGAAATGAAGCCACCCTATTCTATCCCCAAATAATAAAAAATTAAAATTATTTGCTGAAGCTATTCTAAGAAACAGAGAATTCATGAAATCTTTATTCTTTACTCTCCAGCATTTGGAAAATACCTAACCCAAATATTTTGATGCCATTGGCCAAGCAGGAAGCCAAGAACACAAAAATGCTTGGTAGCGTATTTTTCTCATTCTTTTCCTGCTTAAATTTCTCATCCATAATACATTAGACTGACTTCTTTTTTTTTTTAGTTGTTTACTGTAAAGCCAGTTCACACAATTTTCCTCTAAGTTCCTAAGATGAATAAAGTATCAAAGTATGACCCACATTTCTAAATCAATAAGGTGTTTATTTTACTTAATTAACAAGATGTTCACCAAAAATATGAAAAAAAAAAAAAAGTAGAATTCTGAGTTGCTCTGTCAGTTAGCCTTGGGCAGTTATAATCTCTGAGCCAAATAGCTTTGTTATTTGCACAGTTGTGTCAATGTAATTTCAAATCAGTGCAACTTGAATCAATAAAAAGCTCTGGTAGAGAGTTATTCATTTAGTGTAATTTGGCTTTTTTTTTTTCAATTACATTTCTCCTTAAATACTTCATATATTTAAAGGTATGCTGGAAATTACTTCTGACACAGTACAGTTTTTCAGATTGGTTAAGGTTTCTACATAATCACAAAAGCTTCTGCTGTAGCTATTTCCACCTCCTGGAAAATTTTTTAACCAAGTACCTGCTTTCATAACTCCTTTACCAACTCCTAATTTCTGCTCAATGCTCTTCTTCTCCACATGGCTTTTCTTAAAGATCCCATTTTATTCTGTAAACTCCTTGTACTCACATTCTCTCCCCAATCCCTACTCCTCAAATTCCCCTTATTTTGATCTACTTTTACATTTTCCCATAGCAGTTATCGCCTTCCACCATACTATATAATTTACTTATTTCTTACATTTATTGTTCAATGCATATTTCTTCCTCCTAGAATGTAAGCTTCATGAAGGCAGGAATTTTTATCTATTTTGTTCAGCAATGTATCCCAAGTACTAAAGACACTTCTTGGCTCATCATGGGTACTCAATATATACTTAATTATTTAAAATAAATCATGTATCAGTGAAATGTCAGCAGATTATGCCACTGTTTTTAGAAAATATGTAACATACCATATCACATTGTAACTTGACTTCAGCTGATTTTTCCTCGTCTATTCAATGAAGAAAGGCACTAGCATTGTCCCAGCACACATGGATTCTGATGAATGATTTAAATTGTGGTCATAAACAGATGACTGCTTAGTTATTTCGGAGTATTAGTGGTCATGTTATAGTCGATATTTTTAGTAAGATTTCCTCTAACTCTCCCTTCCCTGTTGTAGAGGTCTTTCACTAAGGAATGTTTTAATCTAAAAATATTTCTCAAAACCAAACCATAAACTGTTAAGTTAGCCCTTTACCTACTGTAGACATACAGCTGCAAGAATGAGAGAAAGAAAGAAGTAGGAGACAGAGAGAAGCATTGAAGCATGAAACATCATGCTCACCCCAGCAGGTTTCAAGACACCAGTGACAGAGGCATGAAGTCCCATATTTTGGAGATGTCCTTTTACATCATCTTAGTTTTGTGAGAAAATAATGAAACAGAGTGGATTGGGATTAAGTGATCTAATCAAACCATAGCTATATTTCCAGGATACTCTTAATATTTTGGGCTATTAGGTGAATGAGTTGTTCCAAAGTGGCCTCATTCAAGGAAATCCAGAACAATGATCAAGCACTGTAGAAAATGTGCTTGACTGGCCCCAAGTAGCTAGTGTAAGCCATAATAGAAGCCTCACATCTGTGTGCTGCTCAGGATGATGGATGGTGTAAGTGCAGCCTAATTAGTGTCTTGGGATGGACAAAGAGCTAATGCAGGAGAGTCAGCGGTTTGTAAATCTATTACCGACATCTTGGATGGATCTGACCTTTTCAGTGCCAGAGGGAGAGAAGAGAAAGATGACAGTACGATACATGGTACCAAGGGCTAGCTCCAAGGAAAGTTCATACCTCATTTTGAATAAAATTTTAATGATGAACCGATAGCAGAATCCATAGGTAATCATACACTTTCTGTCTTTGATATTTTGTACTTGACTAGGATATCATATTTCACATATGTATAGAAAAATATATACCTTATTTTGGGTACCTAATTTTTTTTCTTAGAATACATATTGCTGTTTGTGTGTGTATCTGTGTGTGTATCAAACACTTCAAATAGATAAATCTCAAGGCTGTGTTAAGTTGTAAATTTTAATTGCTATTAATCATCTCAAAGTCTGTTTCTTGGGTTAAAAATACTATGTTTTCCATTGAAGCCATGAAGTAAATGCTTTCATTAACCCTGTTGCGAGGACTCACCAGACCAGAGTTCTAATCCCAGCTTTATCACTTACCAACTAGATGACCATGGACAAATTACTAGCCTCATTGAGTTTCAGCTTCTTCCTTCATCACAAAGGGGGAATAATACCCCATAAAGCTCTTGTGAGAGTTCAATGTGATAACATATAGGTTTTAAATTTTAGTCCTTTTCCATCCCATTCTTAGTGCCTTTTGTAACTTCACTGTTTCCTTCACCATATGTCCATCCAGAAGGGTATATTGTTCTGCCCTGTTATGGTTGAGAGAATATTTTTAAAAATTAATGATGAATCCAAACACCTGAACATGAGATCTTCACCCATGAATTTCCAATTCATTCCTTTTCACACTGAATATAGTTTAATTTACATCACTTTGAATATATTTAAATTCACATCAATTCTTTATTAGGTAAAAATAAATTGTTACTCTTCTTTCTTCCTCTTACACGGAGATACCTCTCAGACAAAAGGAAAGACTTTGGGGTTAATAATGTGACTCTGGAAAGGATGGGGCAGGGTAAACACATTACAAATCGCAGTGAATTGTTGGTCACTGTCACCTATTCTTGTACACGTTCAGAAGTTTCTTGAAGCCATTTCACCATTTCATGTCTCTCCTACTGGCTCACACAATCCCCTGGCCTCTGTCTATATGTAGAGCAGTTAGAAATTATTTATCTAGACAGACTCAGCTCATTTGCTGCTCTCCCCCAACAGTTTCTTGCCTGCTACACGTCCCCACCTCTGCTGCCACCCTCCCTAGAAGAGATCATTTCCTCTATGCTGCTCTATTTTACCTTAAGCATCTTCTACTATGGTTCTTCTAAGCATGGTTTGACTTGCTATTTGTCTTTGTTCACTAGATTCTAGATCCCAGTGCCCACTGCCACAAGCAGTGTTTCATCCTCTTGGAGACATTCACCTATGGGTGTTTCTCACCACAGAGCTAGTCACTGCCAGATCTCGGGTCAGGAGCTCCTGCCCTGGCCCCTATCTAATTCTAGTGAGCTGCCTACAACTGATACTGTGTACTTTTATTATATATGTAGTAATACCTTGTAGCAGTTTGGAATCAAATTATCTAATTGTGCATCCTAACTTTAACAATTTGCCCTTCGGTTGATTACTTATGACTTGATTTTGAGCAAGTTACTTCTCTGTACCTCAACTGTCTCATCTCTAAAATGAGATGATGGTAATGCCTCTTTGTAGGGATATTATAAAGTTTAAATGGGACATCCAGGGGCACCTGGGTGGCTCAGTTGAGCCTTTGACTCTTGGTTTGAGCTCAGGTCATGATCCCAAGGTTGTGGGATCCACACTGAGCATGAAGCCTGCTTAAGATTCTCTCTCTCTTCCTCTGCCCTTCCTCTGCTTGTGCACTTTCTCTCTCTCTCTCTGCCCTCTCCTCCCCACTCATTTTCTCTCTCTTTCTAAAATAAAAAATAAAATAAAATAAAAATAAATGGGATATCCATATGCTTAGAACAGAGCTTGTCACATAGGAAATGTTCAATCAATGTTACATATCGTTATAGTTAAGGAATAATACTAATCTAAATGACTTAAGTAGGAAACTAACAGTCAGTAGATCTAATATCTCTGTTTATAGTGTTCTCAGGAAAGATGGCCAACATGAATGATCACCATCCATTTATAGGTAAATTAATGTGCAGGCTTAAAACAGTTAAATTTGTTTTGAGAAAAAGCTCTGAAAGGCTTCTCTTCTTAAAAATTTTTTTTCAATGTTTATTTATTTTGGGGACAGAGAGAGACAGAGCATGAACGGGGGAGGGGCAGAGAGAGAGGGAGACACAGAATCGGAAACAGGCTCCAGGCTCCGAGCCATCAGCCCAGAGCCTGACGCGGGGCTGGAACTCCCGGACCGCGAGATCGTGACCTGGCTGAAGTCGGACGCTCAACCGACTGCGCCACCCAGGCGCCCCAAGGCTTCTCTTCTTATAAATTCTCCCTGAATCTCATGTCTTAAGAAACAGAGATTATACATCTACTGAGAAAGAGAAGTCATATGTTACGAATTTCCCATTTATTTTTCAAAATGTAAATGATTTCCTTGAGGACACCACTCTGTGGGCCTGTACTAATTTCTATGGCACTCTTATATTAGTTTCCATGCCTCTGAATTGATACTAATTTGTAAAACCTTGGTGCAGTGTTTTAACTCTTTCTCCTCTAAAACACCAAAATTCCCTTCACAGGCATTAGGTCACAGAGTCAAGGGAAAGCAGCATCTAAGGACTCACAGGGAATATTGCTCAAAGAATTAAGGGGTTAGCTTTTTCACTAATTGGCTAATTCACTTATTGTCCTTTGACTTCACACATTGTGGGATCAAATCCATTAGAAGTATATTAGATCGACTTGCCAAGGAATATGAATTTTTCTTAATCCTTTATCCTTTTCAAGTAAATTAATAATGAATGTCCCATCACCAAAATTATAGCTCACTCGAGGTTATTTTTACCATACTGAACTATTTTTGTAGTATATCTAGGCAATTGGAAATTGGAAAATTTTGCTGCTAAGGGGATTTTCATGCAAAGTTTAATAATTCAACTACCTGTACCCCTGGGCAAAATAGCTAGCTGACTGCTTGTTGGCAAAGTTACAGCCAATTATATTATTTGAAACTTTAAATGCTCCTCCCCTTTCTCTGAACATGCTGGAATTATCTGTAGGAGAGCAAGGGGTTCAGGGCAATGTTAGGGCATTGTTTCATTATCTTATGTGCATTTTCTTCTTGGAGACCTGTTTACGTTTGATAATTAGTGGGTTTTTTTTAAGTTATTTATTTTGAGAGAGAGAGAGCATGAGCAGGGGAGGGGGAGAGAGAGAGAGAGAGAGAGAGAGAGAGAGAGAGAGAGAGAGAAATCCCAAGCAGAGAGAATCTGATGGGTGTCTCAAACTCACTGATTGTGAGATCATGACTGGAGTTCAAGAGTTGAGTGCTTAACCAACTGAGCCACCCAGGTGCCCCATCATTTCTTTTTTCTTTCTTTTTTTTTTTTAACTTTTTGTCTTAGGAAGGAAGAAAACAAGAGAAGCAAAACCATTGTAAGTGGGCTACTCTTATTTTCCCCAATTCTATACAGTAACTCTAGTACCAGATGTTAGATGGGAAAGGTTAATCCTCTAAGCTTTAAGCACAGCTAAATAAATTATCTGGAATCTATTCAGTATGAACTCCAAAGAGCTAGACTAATGGCTAAGAGCTAGGCTAATGATAGAGTATTGAACTTCACCAACTAGTTGCTTTTAATTTATTCTTTTTTTGAGCACCGATTTTGAAAGAAGCATTGTTCTAATCAGTCACGATGCCTCAGTGAATAAAATTGCCAAAGATCTCTGCCATTGTGGGTCAGATTCCACTGCAGGGATTGGAAACAAGATAGGGAAATGGACAACATGACAGATTTAATAAATAATTCTTTGGGTATGCTAGAAAGTGTTGCACACTATGGGAAAAGGAGACCAGGAAAAGATGAATCTGGAGTAGGGGAAGAGGTTGCAACTTAGAGTGTTTTGGGGTGAAATAGTAGTGCCACAGAAATGGTGCAGGGTACACTTGTGGGGGTGCGTCCAGGGGTTGGGAAAATGCAGTTGCATATATCTCTATTCTCAGCATCAAAGACTTGTCTAATATTAAAATATATATGTCATTCTTTCCTTCTCCCGCCTGTCGTGCAATTCCTGGCCTTGTGTCTCAGTGCTAGAGCTGAAATAAATTATAGAGGCAATGATATGGCTGGGCTCTCAGATCCTATGACAGCTTGCCTGATTTAAGCTCTGTGGGTAGCATATTTCCTATTAGTTGTCCCAATTCACAGTGGATGGAGAAAGAAAGCATCAAGTGAGGCATGCAGTTCAATTCAACAAATGTTTATTAGTACCTCTTATTTGCCTGGAAAGGCTTTATTCAATTTAAGTGATACAAAGATGCAGAAGTTCTTATCGAGCTTTCAACTGTATTGTAAGACAAACCACAGATAAATGAATATCTGGTGAAAAAAAATGAGGCAGATGTTGTGTGTAGAAGGTAAATTCACTGTAATCTGGAGGTGGGCCAGGGCTTTCTGGAAGTGAGACCAAGGTTAGACCTTTGTAAGTTTGAGTGTGGTGGTGATGCAGGAGGAAGTTAACTGGGAAGGGGGCAAGGGCATCCCATGAAGACACAGAGGCAGAAAGGTCAGTGCTCCTGGGATGGTTAAGGGAGAGTAGACTGGCCGGGCGTGTTTTATGATTAAGAGTAATTACTTACTAGACAATATAAGGATCTTCACCCTCCAAAGTCTTAGATGGGGGGGGGGGTGTCACCTCTATTGCGCAGACTGTTGTAGGCTACCTAGAGACACGAGCGGGACCAGAGGAGTCCAGTTACAGAGCTGATTCTATTACCTTTCACCTTAGAAAGGAAAATGAAGACCAGAGATAATTACCTCAATTACACATTACATCCTACTAGTCTAAAAGTATGACCTCACTTCTTTCTCTCACTATGGTCATGGACAGCCTTTGGGCTTGAGTCGACAGAAAGTTTAAACACAGGGATCGAGCTGGAGAAAGGGGAAAGGGAAAGGAAAAAAGGAAAGCTATCAGAAAGGAGTCACCCGCAAGGCACGGTCCCCAGCAGGTGCTTTGGGAATGCTTCCCCAAGCAGCCCACGGTGCTCGCAAACTCAGCAAGGGTAAGACACCACCGAATTCTCTATTCGTATGGGCAGCCCTGGGCACCCTTGGGCCAGCAGCGAGCCCTGTCCACGTGCAGAGGAGGGACTAGGGTGGGTCTTAAGGTCCTGTGGTTCCTCTGGTCAGGCCCAAATTTATCCCTCCCCACCCAGCCCCGGGTCTTAGACGGGCTCTCACTAAGAAGCGCCGCTAGACGCCCCCCTCGGAGGAGCCAGCCCCCCTCGGAGCAGCCAGCCCCCCTCGCAGCCGCCGCGAAGACCCGGAGAAGTGGAATCCACTTTGAAACTCCGTGCGGCGCGAGGGCCAGCGCTGGGCATGCTCAGTTGGCGCGGCGCGTCTGGCTGCTGCTGGCTCTGCGCTGGCCCCGCGCGGAGGGCTCCGGGGCTGGCGCGGGAGTCCACCCCGCCTTCTCCGCGGCGGCTGCGGGCTTCCAGAAGGCCGAGCAGCAGCCGCCGCCGAGCGCCTCGCCCCTGCCCTGCTCCGCCCCCCTCCTAGCCGCCTCCTACTCATCCTCCCTCTCGCCCTCTCTTCGGGAGGCGAAGCTGGTGCTGGCTTCTGTCGGCGCCACAGACCTCTGCGAGCCCAGCCAGGACCTGAGAATGAAACCCGGAGACCAGAGGACCCTTGGCGGTGGCTCTTTCTAATAACACTTTGCCTGAAGTGGGGTCGTGGCGGAGTTCCCCCTCCACCGCTCAATGCAAGCACTATGCGGACAGCAGTCTGCCTCCCTGCGCTGTGCCTGCTTCTTAATCTTCACGCTGCAGGTAAGGGGTGGCGGGGCGTAGAGCTGGAGCTGTGTATGAGATGGGAAACTGCACATGCTTGAGGACTCTAGGAAAAGCTTGCCTCGCCGAGAAAGCTGTAGAAAGGCAAAGCAGGACAGTACGGACAGGCAAGGGGTGAGGGAGTTGTGCACCTGTTGGAAGACTGAGGCGGAAAACTTAAGCTAAAATCAGCTCTCGATTTTTCCTTACCTGGTACGAATCGTAGTGAACATTTTGAATATGAACACAGGTTTGCTTCCCCTCCATCTAGACACCCTCCCTAATCCTGTCTCTAGGCTATGCACTTGACTGCCAATTTTTCAGGAGACAGACAAGACATCCTGCTGAATGTAACCTTTTCTACTGCAGCGGCTACATCCTAAGGTCCCTGGGCTTAGCGAGAGCTCGCAGGGATGCATTGGCTGTAACCTGAAGGACCACATCTCCGCCCAAAAGATCGAAATACATGGTTCACGTTAATGATGCCGCTCCAGGCTCCTTTGGCCCCTGCTCTTGTCACTCGAATTTTCTAAGCCAATAAGAAGAAGGAAAGGTTTCAAATAGGGCCCCCTCTTCTCTTTCAGCATCATGGTCAGCGTCCGAGGGCACCAAACAAAAACCCAATCACAGTTTCAAGGCTGACAACCCCAGGGTAGGCACTGTCCCTGGGACAGATTTGGGGAGGACCGGCCAAGAGTGACAGTGAGACTGCGCCCAAATATAAACATATTTGACATCAGAACCAATATTAGATTTCATGTGGGAGCAAACCTTAGAGGGTACCTGGGGAATTTTATATGCAATGCCACTACAGATCCTGCTTTTTGGATACATGCAGTCTCTGTGTAATACAAGGACTTGCTGGACTGAATCCTTTATCATTTTTACACACACATGTACCAAAATAGAATATGGCAGAGAGATTTTTGGGCACCCTACTGCGACAGCAGTTGTCCATGCAGTAGTCCTGTAGCAACCAAAGACTAGATATTTTCCCCGAGTTCTCTTGTCACCCAATCACACACACTCATTCATTCCTTCGCCTAACATTTATTGAGCATGTATTATATCCCAGGGGTAATGAATAAAAATAATGGCTGCAAAATCACAATTCTTGTGGTATCTTTTAAAAAGAGTGGGTGAGTTCCTTTCCTATGTGTGCAATAATGCAAGTAAAATATGGTACTTCCTCATTTCTGGCTTGTGCTTTTTTAATGTATTGTGAACCTCTTCAACAAGTAATACATGAGAATATTAAGGCTATAGTTAAGTACACATGTTAATTGTTATAATTATGATGCTTTATTGTGAAAATTTCAATAGTTCTTTGGCACCTTTTAAAAACTAGCAAATAGCTTTGACTTGGTCATTAAGTTATTTGCAAACAGCTGTACTGCATCATTTTATTACTACGTGCAGTTGTTTAATGTTGAAATTTGGGATGAAAATATGCACATTGGGTTGAATTTTATTTACATTATTATGTTTAATGATAGCACTGATAGAAAACATCCATTGCCAAAAAAAAATTTTTAAAGAAAAAGCCTCAGTTCTTACCAAGTTTAAGAATGACTTAGCTGATCTATCAAAAATGTCAGTGTAGTCATTCTTGAAAACTAATATATAAGAAATTCTAAAGATTACACTTAATGTATCTTGAGCAATTATAGCTTCAAAGTTATAAATAAACTTCAATCTAGGCAGGTGGAAAACATTTCTAAATTTATTGTAGGTGAACATTTGGGATGAGGAAAGTAGAGGATTTTGTTGATCAAAGGGGAAACCTAGAAGTCTGTAGCCCTAGATTATACCTGGAGCTCTGCCAAAGGGTGTATTACCAGAGACAAGCCTGTCCACCTCTACTTTGACTTCTTAAGTTGAAAAACAAAATATTCAACCAATTTGAAATTGATAAGGCAATGCATTGTTGAGCTATCATTTTCATATTTCAATTGCAAGATGCTATATAGAAATTAATTGTATTCATATTTAATATAGTGCTTTTGATAGGTGTTTTTTCACAGCAGATTGCAAGTTTAATAGTGTAGCTGTCTTGCCAGTTTCATTTTGAATGCATTTTAATTTTAAACAGCAATTTGTGGGTCACAAGCTGTCATCAGATTAAAATTCATCACAGTTATCTAATAACATTATTAGGACTTTCATTGGAACTGAAACACATATTTTTTGATCTAAGCTCCTGTAGATTTGAGTAATAAGAAAGCGAATGGGTGGGAGGACAAAGAGCAAGAAGTCATTGATTACTTGTTGAGTGAGTTTGTTTCTTTTACAGAATGCTTTCCTCTCAGGATAGAAGCAAGGCTTATAAAGGAGGGAAAAGAATTCTCTTTTTTCGCCCTCTTTACTGAAAAGCTAACTGGTCCATTTTGGTTATGCCCTGGGTGCCAACAGCTACTTCATGCTGGTGGAACTGATAACATATTAGAACTGTTTAGGGATGGGAGAAATTGGCTGACAGGATGTGAGTGCTCTACTCAGGCAACAAGGAACTGTTGCCTTCCAGATTATCATTCCCCTAATGATGGTAGCCAACTGTTTTCAACTTGAGTGCTATCTCCAATTATTTGGTCATGATTACCTAAGACACTATGCAAAATAATAAGCAAGCAAGAAAATAATAAATAAATAAATAAATAAATAAATAAATAAATAAATAAATAAATTCTGGCCAACCCTGAGTTTTAACTGGCTTAATAGGGAAAAGTACTGTGGTCTCTTTGTAGTGTCCGTGGGAACAAAAAGATGATGATAGGTACAATACTGTGTAATTAACATCTTTAGGTAAAATAATTCTAATAAATTACTGAGCATAGAGCTTGTTAAATAACTCAGTTTCAACTCTTTCTGTGGAAGCTCATTTTCCTAGATCTCCCTAACAAGGAAAGTTGTAGTTATTGTCTATCCAACTGCTTACTATTCGGGTAAGAAAACTAAGATCCAGTAAATGGTAGACAGTATTTACTTTAAATAGTAAATGTAACTATTTAACAGTTATGCCAGTTAACAGCATAGTCAAGATGAAAACGCATGTGTCCAGACCTGTGACTGTATATTGTATGAAATCATACAGTAGGAAAGGCCACCATTGAGTTAGTGGCCACCATTGAGTTAAGGCCACCATTGAGTTAGTCAAATCCTTTTTACCTAGCTGTACTCATTCTTTACTCCTTCTATGAACCAATGTGATACATAAACTCCAGTTGAAAAGACTACTTCAGGAATATCCAAGAAAGTGTGCCCCAATAATATGGATGGTACCCCAAGATTTACAGAAAGCTTATTTTTTCCTTGTCTTTTCTCTTTCTTTGCCCAAAAACCTATGTTCTGTTTCAGGAGATGATATTGAGTAGTGTTTTACTTACAAAGGAGTGAAGGTCTTGGGCTGTTAAAATTTCTCATGTGAAAGCTTTATTGTTTCTAGTGAATGTTTTGCTAAAAACAACAACAACAACAACAACAACAACAACAACAACAAAAGAGAACATAATTTCAATGCATTTCTCTCTCTCTAAGCTCTGGAAAAGGTTCTTTCAAACGTTCACGTTGTTCTTACTGTTGAGCATTCTGGACAGCACCGAAGACTGCCTTCGATGTATCTTCTGAAGATAACAGCTTCACTCTCAGAGAAATGCACAGTCAATTTCTCTAGTCTTTGAGAAGGAAGGATTCCTATGGTGAGACCAGGAGGATCAGGGAAATCATTTGCAGAGGCACCACCTTCAAAAGAAAGGGTAGATTGATAGGAAAATAATACATTATTCTTTAAGATTTTAAGATGTCTTTTCTGAATGAACTCCAGAATTTGTTTTTCCTGTTCAAAATCGCTCAACACAACCCTTACAATGGCCCAGGTTCTACCATATTCTCTTCTCCCATTATCTCCTTGATATCATCTCTCACTACTGTCCTCTTTTTTGTCCGTCTTCAGCCACATTGGTCTCCTTGCTATGCCAAGAAGATGCAGGCACTTGCCCACCTCATTTGTTTTGCATTTTTCTTTGCCTGAAACACTCTTTCCACGAGTATCTCTGGCTTAATCCCTTCATTTTAGCCTTCTACTCAAATGTTACTTTCTCAGGAAGGCCCTCACTAACTATCCTATTTAATATTTATTTCATCTTTTCCCCCCAAAAAACTTCAATACCCTTTCCTGCTTTACTTTTTTCCCCAGAGGTTTTTCACCAGTTTCCATATCATATATTTAACTTATTTGTTTTGTTTACTGTGATTCCTCCTTTCCCCTTTGAAATGTAAGCTCCTCAAAGACAAAGGTATTTGTCTGTTTTGTTTACTGCTGTATTTATTGCAGTTCCTGCCCAGCCTAGCACCTGGGGGCGGTGCCTGGCATAAAAGCTACTAAAGACTTAAATTATATTGAATAAATAGAAACAACACAGTGATATTTTTGGTCTCTCTCTTTTGCATTTAACTGCTTCTTGGCACCCATGCAAGACACACTTAGTCAACTTAGCCACTTCTAGAATGGACTTCAACAGAGCTCATTTATCCAACACTCAGGTTTCTCCCTAGGACCTCACATGCCCAGGGGACATACTATCTCAAACAGACTTTTCCAGCATTGTGAACTTAAGAACAATATGGATGGGCTTGCAAGAGACCAGAACTGCAGATCAACTCCTTCAAATTGATTACCAGATGCTATACAGCTCAAATACCTTGCTGGTTCCACTATATTTTCACTTCTTAGTGAAATGCCTTGTACATACATGTAGGAATGGCTATTGTGATACAAAAGGATTCATATAGCTAATTTATAAACAAGATTTAAAGCACTTGGACAAACCTGTCTACTTCTTTGGCGCATCAGAGGCATATATATATGTATACTGAACATCACACACTCCTAACACCTTGAAGATTGCGTGTTTTATTGGAAATCATACCCTGACTAGTGCCTTATAAAAATTCTGGAATGCATTATCCACATTTATCATTATCTTTTTTGTTTCTCATCTGTTTCTCTACCAACTCCAATCCTCATCTTATTGTCCCATTTATGATATGTTGAACATAATTAAGTTATCTTCTTCTTACCAATGAATATTTACATCATTTATCTAATTTTGTCTCTTTCTGAATTTGAGAATTCTCCTCACTGATTTCCATTGGATAGCCACTACTTTCTAGCTTCCCTCTTATCTCTCAAGCCATTCCTCAGTTTCTACTTTTAGGTCTTCCTCTGAGTAGTATTTAATGGTTAGCACTTTCTAGAATTTATGTGTCTACTTTTATTTCCCTCTCTGTACAATATCCCTGGATGATTATATTCAAAGCTACATATCAAAGATTCCTAAATCCATATTTTAATTTCATATATTTCTCCTGAATCTCAGTCATGTAGTTATAATTACCTAGGAGTCATGGGATATCCCACAAACACCTTATATTTATCTATTAGCACTCAGTGCTTCCCATCACAATTGCTCTTATTTCTGTATTTCCTATCATTGTGAATAACACCAAGATCCCCCACGATCACCCAAGCCGGAAATTAATAACTCATCCTGTGCCCTCCCTCCTTTACTGTGTTCATCTGAAAGGTCACCAAGTCTTCTCCACTCTCCATGTTCACATCACTGCCTTGGGGTAGGTCCTTATTTCTCATATAGTATCTTATAATACAATCCTCTTATCACATCCATCCCTCATAATAATGTCAGAGGTAAAACTT